>NW_027466460.1:9375000-10113750 GCF_050575085.1 Anarhichas minor | reverse complement strand
TTAGAAGCACATTAAAGACGCAGCTAATGGTGCGCATAATGATGGCTAATTTTCGATCAGATATAAATTAGAGCCCCCAACAGTTATTTGCCTTAAGGACTTTATGTAAATGATTCTGTTCTGTATAAACTGAAATCTGAGAGAGTGAGTGAGTGAGAGAGAGGGGGGGGGGGGGGGGGGGGGGGGGGGGAAGAGAGAGACTAGCACTCCTTGTGGGTATGATTAATAGATCTGCAACAGAGCACGGCTGTCAAAACCCAATGAACACACATCCACTAGACAGCTCTACCACCTTCTTATTAAGGTCCAATCTCTACGAGATCTACAGCTTACTCGTTCGGAACACCAAAACTGCCTTTTGAGAACGAGCGAGGTCTGAACACTCGAGGGTTGCAAAAGGAAGATCTGGTGGAAAGGGAAGGCGAGGAGGAGGCCTAGCTGTTCATAAACGTGTATACCCATCCGATGTTGTTAAATATTTGATGGTTGAAGGCACTTTGATGCCATCAATTTACACATTAGGTCATAATACATACCCGAGTAACCATGGTGTGACTGAATTAAATGTCGAACACATTTAGTTAATAGCTTATATATTCACACACGTTATGAAGAATCCACAGATTGAGATCTGTGTATCGGGTGTCAAAGGTCCTGTGGTATGCCCACGTAATCTTTCTTCATGAAACAGCACTGATTAGGCATCCAGATTGAATATCCCGTCTGAATGACTGATCTATTATAGAGCTGTAAACGGGACACTTTCATTGGGATCTTTTTTGTTTTTCTTTTTAACATGAAATGTCTTTAAAGTAAATGTTTTGACACAGTATGCTTTAGGTATGTAGACACAAATAATAATAAACAGAGCCAAATAGAGGGTTTGCATTTTGTACCAAACAATTCACACGGGAGTTTGATAGTATCATTTGTAAAACACAATTTACAATGAGCACATGACTGCAAGATTTATGTTGTATAAGATTATCCTGCTTTATCTTGTTTTTGCTGATCAGTAACTGGACGTGTTTCTGTGACACCGCAAGTTTTTGGCTTTAAAGCACGGTGTGATGTTGTGTTATAAAGTTGTGGAACATTATGTACGCTGTTTCTTGGAATATGGAGAAGGTGAAAATAAGTGAAACCTGTTTAACACTTTATCATTTATTATTCAGATGTTCCTTAAATACTTTAGTCTTTTCATTTCAGTGAGTACTGTTTATTTATCAATACAGGATTTTTTTTAAAGCTATCAAGGAATCTTTTATGGTAGTTGGAAATGGGAATCACATGATTAAATAATCTAAATTATTTTATTTCGATGAGCATTTGGCATTTACTTTGTAAATTCGATAGAGTTTGTCTTACCCTCCCTGAATATTTAACTCTTCTGATTTAAAATGGTCTTGTCCATTAAGCTACAGTAAGCGGGGAAAGAGCAAAAAGTTTAAGTTTTAATTATGCAGAGATGATTTTGGCTTTTCTGGACTGAACCGACCTTCTTATTCCTTCATCTGAGAAGATGTCCTCTGACTTAATTTATTATTTTCACTGGCAGCCATTTTATGTTTGGAAGTCTAAACAACACGAGAGCACATGCAGCAAATGACAAAATCATGAAATACTAATATGATTATGTCCACAAACTACTTCTCCTCGAAGGGCATTTCTTCCTCTTGCCTACATGGAAGCTATAGTGTAACAGTGTAGGGAAGTTTGTTGTTGTTGTTTTCAACTGGTGTTTCTCACACTCCCCTAGCTGTAAGAAAATGTATTGCATAAGGTTAATAAAATTGATGGGAGGCGAGTGGCCAGATTTATTTTTCACAATAATAATAAACATAGAAATATGACTTAATTCACAGCACAATGGGTCCCAGTCCCATTCTGTGGACTGGGCTCAATGTTGAATTATTTACTAGTATCTATATTGATGAACCCCACTGGCCTCCAAATTGCTAAATTTACTGAATACACATAATCTGTCCTTGATAAAAGTCTAAAACACGCTGGCCATGTTGGAGATAGCTGTGTTACAACAGCCGGGGTGTAGACAGTATTCCCCCTCAAGCAAAAGCATTTGAATATTCATTTGGATTCACGTTGAAAATTAAAATCTACAAATTCACAAAATGGCATCAATTGTGTGGACGGTAAAGAACAATCTACAAAACTAAGAATTATAATGCTGGGTCTTATAGAAATTAAACAAAACGTTATGATTCTATTAATAACAAATGTGTAAAAGAAATGAAAAAGCTCAAGGGAAAAGGTAGAAACATGGTTATGCATTCAAATCATTATTTTGGTGGCAGCCACATGTCAGCGGTGAGCATGGCCTCTCAGCACCCACCTTCTAATCACGCCCCTGAGCTATTTTACTTATGAAGGCTGAGGACGTTTCCAATGGCATTACATTAAGGACTTTTTTTCTTCTTTTTTCGTAATGGGAATTTTAAAATTTCACTCAATGATAATCTATTTGTAAGTTTTGATTTGATGCAGGCTATGCATCTGAAAAAAAATATTTTTTTTAGTTACGAGACGTTAAATTGCAGAAGCCAAATTTAAAGCACTGTGTTTGAATACATTGATGTCATACATTTTTAATAAGGAAGGCAGTCTGCGTGTCTGGACAGTATCCAATGTTGGATGCACATATATCTTTTGTTACATTTCCAATAAAAAGGTTGGACAGCGCAGGCCTTTTTCCCAAAAATAGTTCTCACTTAAACGTATAAATAAGTTCTATTTTCGGCCAATATGCGTTTATCTTTTTTCTGCACATGTTGCAAAAAACTAACTATTTCTCTTGGTTAACCCTAGCATAATTTAAATGTTCGAAGTTTCTAGTATTTTGTGTCGAGTCTTAAATGAGTAGTGAATCGCCAAACATGTATCCGGTTTGAACCCATGTGAGGAACAACACAGTAACTGTCCACGTGGTTTAATTAACGGTTCACTCTCCAATCAACATAAAAAAGCGAGGGGTTTTAAATGTTTCTCTTTGCTCAAATAGAACATGTTTTTGAACTAAAAGTATGCTCACCCCTGGCATCAACTCGTCTGTTTATGAGGGTATGCGTGGCTGTTACGTTTGTGCGCGTGCGATTATATTAGAGAGAGCGAGAGGAGAGAGAGAGAGGAGAGAGATGGAGCTGTTTCATTGGCAGATACCGCGTGGCTTTGCCTCCTCTTGCATGCCATCCTAGATCAAAAAGTATCCCACTAAAATCCTCCTAGCCGTCCAATGCTGCTCCATCGATTAGTTTCTGGAAAACACTTAACAAACTAACGAACATTGATGGCTGATTAATATTGCATCAACAACAACTGATTGGCGACAATATCCAATGGCGATCGCCGCTTAACGCTCAGGCGGCCATCTGACGGGTGTTGCACAATATTCTGGCGGTGCGAAAAAAAGAGCCAACAGATGATAAATAAAGGGTTATATACGCGCGGCGCGCTCAATTCATGGCGTGTACACTTCGTCTAATCCGAGAGCAGTCGCGTCTTTGAAGGCAGACACTTGGCGTAAATGTACAGTTAAAATATTCTACTCTCAGGTCCCCAGGCGGAGCTCCGACAGTCCCTGGCCTCATTAAATTTTTATCAGCTATCCCTGTGAAAGGGGGGAAATGTTCAGGGGAAAGAGAAAAATAAAACAGAGGGCGTAATTATAACAAAAGGAAACAGCGCTGCCCTTTTCGTTTTGTAGAAAGCTCCCATGGTGTCGTGTATATACTTTTCAATGTATGGAGCACATGCAGCACGATGGGAGCAGATGTGTCTGTGGCTTTAAGGTAAACTGATTGCTTCACATATTTATCATATATATATATATATATATATATATACAAATAAATACCTTCGATTTTCTTCATTGTGCTGAGGCCTCTCTGCTCTATGTGTGTGTGTGTGTGTGTGTGTGTGTGTGTGTGTGTGTGTGTGTGTGTCTGTGTGCTTTCAGTACTGAGGCCACATTGATTCGCTGTCAAAGAATCCAGATCGATTTTCTCCCAATATGTGAAAGTGAAAGCAGGCATCAGACTGGTTGAGAAGCTGCCTGTCTGTCTGGCTGTCTGTGTGTGTGCGCGCGCGTGTGTGTGTGTGCGTGTGTGTGTGGGTGTGTATCTGTGCGCGCGCGCGCGGGTGCACAGAGCCCCGGCTTGTCGAGCAGCAATGCTCACTGCATAAAGTTAATTTCAATTCCCGATGAGACACTCACGCGGCAGCCCTCCCTGACCAGCGGTAATTAACAGGGATAGCTAATGACTACTTAACTCGCTCTTCATAATTATCTGTTTTTTATAATTCGATGTGTAATTTAATAATTCGCTCTTATTAACGTATTAAGTGAATGGCTCATTTAGGGGAAATTAGAAGCACTCACCAGGAGCATCTTTTAATTGATGAACCATCATCGCTGTCTCATTAATAAGGCTCGTTTTGATACTCTTAATTTGTCACGAGGAGGGCGCTTCAACATGTTTGGTTTATGGATCAGTGTTATGAAGGCGTTGTCTTTCCACTTTATAGCCTTTTTGTCAAAAAGGTTTTTTGTTGGATAAATATTGAGGAAGGACATATGTGTCAAGTGTAATTCATTTAAGTATGAGAATATTTTAAATATATTTGGATACTTAATTGATTGTCTCGTCATGTGATACTTTTAATAAAGCCTGTAGGTGCATACTAATAGTTTCATGATTTTATAAAAACACTTGACAGAGGTCGAAAACTTCTATTTGACTAATTATTAAATATATGCTTATAATAATCAATATTTTTGGTGAAAAATACCTTTCTTCCTCCTGCTAAAATAAACTACTATGATCACATTGAAACGATCCCAGAAATAATCCCATGCAAATGTATTCCAGGTGCTGTAAATAATCAGTGTAAACGTGGAGGACAGCTTTCAGAAATGCTAATGTGTGGCTCGTGCAGCCTCTCAGGTATCTATCTGTCCATGGTGCTGAAACGCTTGCTCAGCGCTCAACAAGCCAGCCAGCCAGCCAGTCAGCCCTGACGCCCCCCAAAACAGCAACTCTGCTACGGACATGACATTCAAAATGCTCCCCTCTTCTTTCTTTTTCTTACCCTCCTCATTTCTAACGATAACTTCAAACCTGAGGGTTTGCTTCAAAGCCTGCGAGCCCGCATGCACGAACGAAACATGTTTGAGTGTGTATTTAAATAGAGACGGGCACGTTGGCAGGCGAGCTGTTTTTCTGGCGGGCTGACATCTGGCAAGTCTGCGCTCCAGGGACCCATCCAGCTCTCCACAGACCCCCTGATTAGACTCTAATAGAATATTAGCATTTGCTCTCAGGTAAGGCAACAGTGAGCTGCATAAGCTGGCAGCAAGTCAGTGGAGAAGCCACGTGCGTCTTTAACATTGATGGAATAGAGAAAAAGGGGGCTCCTGTAAGGCCTATAGCTTGATGATGAGGCCTGGAGGAGGACGGTGTTCAGGGCAAAATAGCTTTTTCTAATTACGTTTTACATTTTCATTTCAGTCATTCGCCTCTAATAGTATACCCAGAGAGTGGGAGAACAGAATGGGTTTCGGGTGGGGGTGGGTTGGTGGTTGTGTCTTGCTCATGGGCACTGTCACAGGGCTCATGGCAGTTTTCAAGATCACACCTGACACCTTTTGGGTGACGGCAAAGTCACGTTACCTTTAAAAACAAAATGGCAATATTTGTAGTCAAATAAGCCTAAATAATCCGCAAAATGTCTTTTAAAAGCTGTGCAGCCCACAGCTAAACCGTTCCCAGCCTCCTCATCAATAAATAAATAGATGCATAAATAAAATAATAATAATATGTCTGGGAGAGCCACATTACACAGTGTAGTCATGGAAAACGTCCAATTAAATGTTAAAGTTTGTTCTTTAATGAAACACATATTGCAGTTCAATAATTAAATAAATTAAAATTACATGGATGTAATAAATTAATAGAATTATTTAACCAGGAACCAAAAGCAAAATACATTACAGAAATAAGTTACCTCAGCTAAAACAGCAATACAGCAAAAACCTGTACGGATATATTTATGTGCATCGACTGGTTCCAATGAAATATTTACATTGTACACGTATACTTCCATGAAGCTGTTTCTTTTGTCTTCAAGAAAAAACATTACTTAAACAAGGTGATTTTAACAAGCAACGACTTCATAATGATGCGCGTATATTTATACAAATAAATAGCAGAAAACATACATAAAATAATTTAAAAAGAGAACACTATCTCATATATATCTCGATTGTACCATCTCAAATGTTAGAAATCGTAAACTAAAATTTGTGACTGCATGTTTCACAGTCGTTTCCCTTTGAACCAGAACAACACGCTTACCTTGCTGTCAGAATTTGATTTTCTCAAGCAAAACGAGGAGGGGGGGGGGGGGGGGGAATCCCAATAAATATATAATGAAGTAAACATGACCTCACTCAATAAATAGTTCATAAGATACCGGCCCACGCTGGATTGTAAACTTATTGCAGCCGGCAAGGAATCATATTTTTTTTAAATTGCGAGATTCTGTGAAATCCTTACACGTGAGCCACTATTTCGATATGTCCACATACTGAGGCCTAATAATAAACAAACCTACCTCAATCCAAAACCCGGGTATCTTAAAAATAGATCCCTGACTTTGATCACACATGGTAACAAAATAAGTGGAATTAATTACACATTTAGACACAAAATGAAGTGTGTGACAAGTAAATTATTAATTTACAGAGTGTTATTTGGCAGTAATCGAATATTAGCTTTCAACACCAAGCAGTGTGTTATCCTCTTAATCCCCTCCATGGACCCTGAATAAATGTCAGACTGCATCGTCATGAACTCGGAAGGAAAATGTAGCTTATCCTATAAGCCAAAGATATAAACAACAATAGTCACCAACCAAGTGCTTCGAGTTAAACTAGCCCCGCTGTGTGCACATAACAACGCTGTTTTCATCGGGGTCTTTCTGTTAACGCAAATTATACTCCTTATTTAAAAATGAATCCTAAATCAAAATGAAAGCATATAGAGTCCTGTAAGCCATACTGCGTTGACATTAAAACGGTGAAGCATAGTAAGTGTGGAAACAGTGGTCTTACTTGCTCTGTCAAACGATGCTTTACTTGACTCCACGTCTCCCTCTCAGCGAGTATAGAAGACGTGACTGTGGCGGGGTTTTTTTCGAGTTTTTTTCAGTCATTGTTCAGTTTTTAGGAATTTTTCGAAGTTGAAAGCTCAAAGTCATCGATGATTGGAGGAAAAAAATGTGTGAGATAGGAAATATGATACACATCGTCTCTAAACAGTTCCAAGTCTTTTGCTGGGTGGTGGTTTAAAGCGATTTTTCTTTTAGATGCATGCTGAGTATTTCATTCGTTTCTGTTTCTGTCGCTGGTTGCAAAACCAGACCCGCACCACGTTCTTTTTCAGGTCCAGCTTTTCTGCGATTGCTGCGATTTTCTCCGAGGAGGGACGCGGCTGAATGGCGAAATAGGCCTCCAGCGACCTCTTCTCTGGCGCCGCTATCGACGTGCGCTTCCTCTTTTTCTCCGCGCCGTTGAACAACTCGGGCTTATTAAGTTTATCCCTGTGCGATTTCTCGGCTTCTTCGAGCCACGCTTGCAGGATGGGCTTCAAAGCGATCATGTTGTTGTGAGAGAGCGTGAGGGACTCGAATCGGCAGATGGTGCTTTGGCTGAGGGAGCCCACCCCAGGAATCTTCAGGCTGGCTAACGCTGACCCTACATCCGCCTGGGTAACCCCGAGTTTGATCCGTCTCTGCTTAAACCTCTCTGCGAAGGCTTCCAAGTCCCGTGGATCGGCGTCCACGTCGCTCATGCCCATGTGCTGTTGTAGCCCGTGGGCATGAGCCATGTTGATGGCTGCCTGGTGCATGTGGTTCATGCCCGCCATGTGGACAGGGTGCGTAGCCGTGGAAACCACCGAGCCATCCGGCCCTGCCATGGCTCCTAGTGCCAGTCCCGGGGTGATGTGGTCCAGCAGGTCCCCCTCCAGTGCCTGGTGAGGCTGGTGGTGGTGGTGATGGTGGTGGTGGTGGTGTTGACCGGACGGATGAGAAATAGGCACCGCGGAGGAGGAGGAAGACGAGGTGCAGGGGAGACTGTTCATGGTGTGGTAGGTTGCGTCCGGCTTGAAGGGACTGTGATGTGGAGGGTGGTGGTGGCTCTTGTTCTGCGAGGCTATATCCACCGCCGCTAGAGCTTCAGCCCGGGCCAACAAACTCTCATCCAACCCTCCGAATATATTGCTCTGCAATTGCAAATAGAAAGCACACATAACTGTCAGCAGGGAATTCTCCCTCCACTCCTCGGTTTAAAACACTTCCAGAATGTGAAAAAAAAAAGGAATCCAAAAAAAAAGGAGCACACAAAACAAGACACATGCAACATCCCAGGTCATAAAAATTAATACGCAAGGCAAAGCCGACTGAATACATAAGTTGAGCAGAGGAGGGGAAAAAAAATATGGAGGTGTTGGGTGATTTGCTGTGCAGACATGAAAAAAACATCAAGCAAAAAAAAAAAAGTGGGCTGTCAAAATGTGCCTTTAAGCAGTGATTATGCAGAATACGTACCGGTTGGGTTGGGAGACAGGCTCTGCGCATCGCCTCCGAGCTGTTGCCGCTGCTGTTGATGATGCTGTTGCTGTGTCGGGAGGACGAGCAGGACGAGGGTACATTGGAATTGGAGGACGAGGAATGCAACGAGTACTTGTGTTCGGGCAAGCTGGCGTGAGCCATAGCGAAAGGCTGCTTGCTGTTCAGAGACATCATCATCATGTTTGCCGGCGTCCGAGCCTCGGCAAGTTCCTTTTAATAAGTTAAGACTCCGCCTCCTCGGTCGGGAGTTGAAGCCCAATTGCTTCGCAGGAATCTCAAGTCACTGTCGAATAAAGTGCAGGCTGAAGACGGTCGTCCAACACTGAAGTTTTCACATCTATTTATTAACACTAGTGGAGGTGTCTCGTCTTTTTGGCAAATGAGCACCAACAAGCCATGCAACTGAGCGCAGCCGAGACCTTTTCCGTTGTGGACTTGTGGCGCGATTGTTCAAAAATAAAAAACAACCTGCCTTTTTTTTCTCCTGCAACCGTCTCCACCTTTGTATTATATACTCTTTTTTTTTTTTTTTGCTTGGATTTTTTTTTTGGTGGCAGATCTCCTCTTAGACGACGACCGGAAAAAAAAAGAAAAAGTTTTCTTTCCGTCTCTCAGGATTTCCAAAAACCTTCAAGTTTAAAACACTCGCCGCTTTCGTTGACCTGTTTGGTTTTTGTGTGAAAAGTTTCCGTCTTGAAATGACCGTAAGTGAGAAGTAATGGCGGTGACACTCTCTGTGCTGTACCTCTTCGACTACGTTGAATGCTGCGGGGACCCGAACTGCCTCAGCTCCGAGGCGAAGGGCAGACTGAGTCTCTCTCCGCCTCTCTCTCTCCCTCTCTCCCTCTCTCTCTCTCCCTCTCTCTCCCCCTCCCTCTTACTCGCTCACACGCACACACGTCCTCTCTCTCTGTCTCTCTCTCAACAGCTCTCTGTCTCTCTCTCTCGAACACACACACACACACACACACACACACACACACACACACACACACACACACACACACACACACACACACACACACACAATCTTTTTCAGCTGTACCTGAAAAACCCTTTCATGATTTATTATTCTTCATTAGCCACACCACCGCTGCCGCTGGGGACTCTGCGCATGGGCAGTCTGCGACAAGGCATTTATTTCAAATGACTACTTCTTACCAACAACACCTTGTTACCAGCACGTCTTATGTGAAGTTCATGGACTTTTTTTTAAATTCCGATTTATTGCACCTGAAACTCTTTTTATTGTTGAATATTGAAAATAGATTTCAACTGGTGCCACATAGACAATTGCGCCTCTGATGAATACCATGGACAGCTCCACACCTCCTGCTTAGAGCACAATGCCAGTTATAATCGTAAACTCAAATTGCTCTGATTTTATTACAACACCTACAGCAAAAATACAAGCTGTAAAAAAAAAAGAGGACTGACCACTGCTCACGTTATTATATTCATATCTAAATGTAAGGTTGGCCTATAACAAAGGTTTCATCTTATCGCCTACAATTTCTTCTCCTTTGTTGCTGTGACCATTCAATTAATCTTGGAACTTGTGGAAAATACCAGAAATAAATGACTAAACTTTGTGACAAAATTGTAACCTATTTTGTATTGTTTTCTGCATGGTGTTTAGCATGCCAATAATAGCACTATTAGCGACTGACGATAAAAGTGTATGTTTAAAATAATTAGCACTATTTAATTGCAAATATACATGCTTTTCATAGCAGGCTATTATCTTATCTCTCCTCTAATTAAGGCACATCATCGGTAACGTAATTAAAACATTTAATCACGTTGTAATTAACAAGGGGTGTCTAATGTGTTTAGTATGGTCACGTCTGTAGGGTGAGATAATTGTAACGATGTAAGTCTCTCGGAGGTTGGAAAGTATATAGAAAACAATGCCTCTTGGATTTCTTTCTTTCCTCCTCTCTTTTTTTCTGTATATGGCTCTAATTTTTCAAAACACCTCTCACTCTCGACACACAGTACACATAGCGGACGTGCGCGCGCAGACACACACTCACACACGCACGCACACACTCACACACAAGAAGGTGTGACATCTTGTAGCAGTGATCTATGTCTTACTAAGACAGACAGTGGGTTGACCCCTTATTCCCCGTCAACGTGTTAATAATATAAATCGCTAATGTTAAGGACTCCACATCAAATCCCCCCTTGTTTCACTGGAGATTATTAATTATGGTGTTATCCTAATTATAGGCTACACATCGCCGCCCTGGTATGTGGCCGCAGCCTGCGCACCGCTTCCATAACCGTGTGAAAGCGTTTAGATCGAGCTGGCTTACCGACGTTACAGCGTTAACGTATAGGGGTTGACGCGCTCTCTTGAATACGTCGGGATGTCAGTTTTTTGTCGTTTTGATGCACGCAGACCTTTGATATGTCCCCACGGCTGCGAAGGAAACCCCGTCTGGTGCTGCTGCATGGCAGTTTAGCGTTGCAAGAGAGCCATCCAGCTGCAGAAATATGTTGCCTCCCCAGCGGGACAACAGGCGCTGCAGGAGCCACCAGGTGACAGAGATCAGGCTCAGGAGACATCAAGGAGCAATCAGTGTCTGCTCACATACAGTATACCGACAGACTGATTTATGATGAAACTTTAAAGAAATCATTTATATTTCACCATCTCTAAATTGGTGTATGAAATTTTCAATGAAACAGACACACACACACACACACAAAGTACATCTTAAGTCAAATAAATCAGCTGGAGCTGCTCCCAAGTAATTGACTTTGAAGTACATTTTCAACACTTTCCTGAGTGTGTTCACAAAGCTTTTACTTTCTGTGCCAACAGCTATCTCACGTTTGAGGGAGGACAGTTTGTCAGACTGGTTAACAGAATCACCTTTGAAGGGTCTGCCATGGCAAACAGAAACACAATTAAGGGGCAATCCTGGATATTTCCAGAAGAATCGCATGCATTGGTCTGGCAAACATACATAGAAGTGGTTTTATTTGTATAATGTTTAATTAATGTATTATTTTATTTTACAATATTAAAATGCTTTCATTTATATGGGCTATGATAGCAGAGCATATGTATTTTTTTATCCTAAATAATTTATTAGCACAAACAAAACATATATACAGTATATATATAACGCATGACAAGTTTTTATTCAGGAAAATGGCATGTCCGAATCATTTTACTCTGTAACAAATCCTTTGATATGTATAAAAAAGGCCTCCAAATGAGAAACATCCCAAACTCTTGAGATTGGGCTGGTTTTGCTGTCACTTCTTAAAATGTTGCTGTGTCGTCAGCTAAAATGCCCTTCCAGTGAATAAAAAATATTTTTGGCCTCAATTTGCATCATCACACTGATCCAGTAATTGGAGGGATTGTTGCTATAATACAAAGACTTGTCTCGACGCTGGAAGGTGCAGTCACACCTTGCCTTTTAAAAAAACACAAACCCTCAGCAGAATTGTGCAAGAACAGATTTCTCTCACTTCAAGGAGCTTTACTACATCTGAATAAATCGGCACTGTCTAAAAATAAAAGTAAAGCCCAAGTAAAATAGAGAGAGCACATGCAGCGAGGCTTGATATAACTCGGGTGACTTGTTTGCTTCTTTTTTTTCCTCCTCACTCTCCTACTTACATCCGAATCAAGGAGTGCTGCAGAGGTGTCTGTGTGCTTTACACAAAGACATACACTTCTCAGCCTCCCTCAGGAGCTCTCCACGTTAACAATCCCAATTACACCGAGACCACCAGAGACAGCTGTTTTTATTACAGAGCCGCTCCTTTGTGCCGCCAACAAGGTATCTCCGCTCCTCGACTGAACACAGAGATAGAGCTGCACACAGAGACAGAGGAGAGGGAGAGAAGTGCGGAGTGAAGTGGATGAAGTCTCTTGGCTGCTCGCAGTGGTGATGCCTTTATTCACAGCTCCCCCCTCCCTTTTCTGATCTCGTGGAGCTCTTTCCATGTCGGAGCAGAAGGTCAATGCTTGTTGGGAGAGGGTCTACAAAGAGATCAGGATCTAACTCAAGGCAACAGCAAATCACACAAAGAAGGGGGATGTGTTTCAGCCACTAACAACAAAGCTTTATTTATTCATCTGCTTTACCTGGGAAATGTGACAGGTTCCGCAAGGAGCATTGTGGCTTTAATGTGTTGTTTAAATGCATACTACAAAAGGTAGACGCCTTCAGGAGTTACTAAATGTCACACACTGTAATGTAGCTCTCAGACGGAAGCAAGTGGCTCACCACTTGAGATAATGAAAGAGGTTTCAAAAGCTGCACTTGAGTTGCAGCTGAACTGGTATGCAAACTGTGATACTTTTTTTTTCTATTTGATCTATATGTGGGGCTGAATAAAAGCATTAACAGTTCTCAGGATATTCTAATTGCTTTTAATTGGTTGACACAGAACTGCTTGTTTGCCTGTGACGTTTAATTAAAGCCACTTTTTCTAAAATAGTTATTGTGGCCTGAAATGTTGAGCATCTAAGGCAGATTATGACATATTATCAAGTAGGCCTCTTTTGTGATAAAATAACAATTTATTTGATGATAACAAAAGGCCATTGGACCAACAAAACATGCAATAATGCATTTAATCTATCGTGAATATGAAAATATTGATTTGTTTTAGTTTATTTACCATAACCATGTACTTCACCTTACTGTAACCGTACCAAAAAAAAATTCTTACATTTTGGCATTTGAGGTTAAAGGTGCAATATGTAAGATATGAGCAAATTATATTTTAAAACATTAAAAAAATGAACATTATGACCAAAACGGGAAGAGCTTACATTGTTGATGTTTTGTCAAAGACGTCAACTGTATGTATTGTATTGCAGAGATATCTACTGAAATCAGCAAGCTAACCAGCTAGCCCGGGCCGTCCTGTCTTGCAATACCACTTGTACTTGGAGAGGCGATAGTGAGTCACGAGCATCAGTCTGCCCTCAGTCCAGAGAATGAAGAAGCTGCAGCAAAGGCATGTCAATAATACATCCATGGTCTGTGTGCATTTTGATAGTTTGTTTGTTGGTTAAATCTGAAGTGGCAGAAATAAAGAAAGCAACTTGCACCCTCGCCTTGTCCTCCCCGCTGCCGGAAAGCGGCTTTGCCGGGACTAGAGTGTGTGGCAGCTCCGGCAAACGAACCCCCAGTCAGCTGTTCACTTGAATTCAGCCAGTGCAAACCCCAGCACTGGAGGTCTGATCCAAGGGGATTGCCCGGACTCCCCGCCAGAACAGCAAACTTATCTGCTGCTGCAGTTACTGGTTAAACCCAGCGCTCCACCAGCCCGCTGGGACTCCTGTCGCCAGGGTTTGCAATGGCTGAATACAAGTTACTGCAACCACTGACCAGGTCCGTCTCCTGGAGCTCCCGAGGGCTGACCGCTCTCTCCTGGGGAGGACAAGATGAAGGTGCGTGTCGTTTTCTCATTTCTGCCACTTTGGATTTAGTCCAATATACAAACTATCAAAGGTACTCTAACCATACAGCCCCTGGTTAGTGGCACAAACGTAAACGGCACACGTAAAGATTATAAGATAGCAGTGTTATTTTGCCAAATGGCATTGTAAATATGGGTTTTGTACAATCAGCCAATATTAGCGTTGAATCTGATGATAGCTCTGATCATATCAGTTTGGTTGTTGCTGACTAGACACACACAATGTGTCCATATTTTTCCATACTGTATGGTCAATATAATCGCTAAAGTGGACTACAGTACGATAACCAACAGCAAAGCCAGCTAACCTGGTCTGGTAGTGAAGCCAACCCCAGGCCATGGCTGATTAGAGGCCTTGAGAGTGAGGTGTGCCATGAGGTCAGGAAAACAAATAACACCACCACCAATTTCCCTATTACGCACCAGGTACCAACCTTTGGGGTGTGGGGGGGGGGGGCATTAGATTCTGGCCCAGCGCTGCCTATTGGCTGCAGGGCAGCAGATGATAAGGTCAAGCCTCATAATGATGTCACATACCTTAAGGTACTTCAGATCAATATCGAGAGAGTTATACCTGACAGCCAGTCAAATAAAGCCTGCCTGGCAAAGGGGGAAAAAAAAAAATTACTCCCTTTGAGATTGTCTCTTTTGATAAAATGAGATCCTCTCTCTCATGCTGCTTTTGGCAAAGATCATATTGGTCGAGGCCTCCGTGAGCTTTAAAACAATATGGTCACACATCTGATAAAATATCCTCCAGATTTGGCTGATCAACCTTGAATGACACAAAAACAACAACAATTTTCACTACGCATTAAAGCATGAATTAGTGTGAACTGCATACAGCTGATGTAGCCATGATACCCATGGTTCTGTAGGATAACGTTTGACAGGACAGACGTTCCTTTGAGTAAACCCAACCTCATAATGACAACAAACGATGACGATGAAGGCAGCGCATACGAGGAGTTACACCTCGGAGTATGTGACTATAAAGAATGTGTATGTCAAGTGCTATACAAGTGATTAATGTAGCAGGATGATTGCAGAATTCTGTCCAACCTGCATGAACATTTCTTCTGCGTCTCTCATTAGTTTGACTGTCCCACGCAGTAATGCATTGCTTGTCACTGGGTTGTCTAATGGTTGATGCTAATTGACCTCCTTTCCCCCTTTCTTCTGCACAAATGAAAAGATTTCCTCCGTCCTGTGATGGAGCATGTCACAATCTGATCCGACAAATTAAAAAGCTCTCTGCTGTCACACTGTCATCATTTGAAGTCCTTGCCTCATCAGCTATAATGATCATTTTTTTCTCCACTAAAAACCACTGCAGTGCACTGCCAAACACAATGCTTAGGAGGGCACGCTGCTGCAGCTGCGCTGTACGGGTGTCATATCTGAATGTTTGTCATCTGTGAAATCTTCAATACTGTTAATCTTGAACCGTCCTTCAACCTATATAATAGGGTTTTTCTATCCAGAAGAAAGTTTTAGTTCAGGCTTAGTTCCACCTATAGAAAATATGCAGCATTTATTATTCATTACAACTCCAACATTTACAGTGATTATGTTTTATTTAAAGGCTTAAAAACATCACCGGTGTAGCCTCAGATTATTTGTCACATTTACCTGCCTCACACTGTCAAACTGTAAAATATGTTTTTAGTGAACCACAAACAAGTCTGCAATTCTGTTTATTACAAATATACAGATCATATAAATAACACATTTGCCACATTTCTCAATCACATGAATCTGAAGTCACATTTAGACAAGACCAGGATCTGAACAGCTTCACATTGAATTATCTTCTTTTTGTTGTACTTGAAACACGCGAAGTCGTTGGCCTGAGCATGATAGCAACACGAGAGCTCGGCCACCGCACATTATTGGCTGCGGGGCAGCGGTGACGCTCATTACCTGCAATCAGCTGCCCCATCTGTGTCCGAAACAGAAATTGAGTGTGACATTTTACCTGCTGACTTTGTGTGTATAACTTTATAATTTATGCGGTGTACCCATACTATTGACAAAAACGCAGCGCTGTGATCAAAGCAAGCCATTCAGGGGGTTGGACAGGGCCACGAAGACAGGGCCTGTAACACTAATGATCTTCAAACGCTCGTCTATTTTACTGGGAGCTATGCACAACTCCCTAGCAAGTCCCGCATCCTCCCCCTGGAGGTAATTGTGCCTGGCTGGTTAGGTGACAGGTGTCAAGTGGCCCCTCCTCAACCGATTCATCATGCTAAGCAGAGAGGAAAAGCCGATCTCAGTCTCTCCCTCTCTCTCTCTCTCTTTCTCTCTCTCTCTCTCTCTCTCTCTCTCTCTCTTTCTCTCTCTCTCTCTCTCTCTCTCTTTGTACTTTTCTACTTGTCTGTCTTTTTCTTGTAACCTCAAATAACTACTTTGTCATCACCTCAGAGTCCTGATCACATGTTGGCTTTGTTTTACGACAATGTTTGGAATACAGTCGGTCCACAACTCGGTTCATGCTGTTGAATGACAAACTGTTCATGTAGTAATATTATGCTCGTTGAGCACAAATGAATATATGTTGTGTACGTTTTTACACAACAGAGAGAGCAGGGCTGCAACTCATGATTATTTTCAACATTATTCAAACTGCCACTTATATTTTTGAGTGAAAAAACGCCAATGCCAAGGTGATGTCTTCAGATTGCTCGTTTTGTCCAAATAGTCCAAAACTGAAAATATTTTGAATATTTAACATCACATAATGTTTGTCATTTTTACTTAATAAACTTACTTCACTGGTTAATGAATTATTAATATCAACTTTCAATAATTATTGAATATTTGCCGATAATTTCCTGTCGCTCAGCTAATCGATTAATCGACAAAGTTGCTATCGAGACACATTAGATGTCAGAACTTTGCATAGTGGAATTGTAGAAATCAATACCAGGGCTTCAGCTAATGCTTATTTTTCATTATCAGTTAACCTCTCAACTATTTTTCTGATCAACTGATTGATCAGAAAATAGTTTTTTTTAATTTCTAAAATGATTATAAGTTATTAAGCATTTCTGTTAATGTACTGATAAGCCAACTAATTATTTCAGCACCAATTATTTCTAAATCAAAGTTCCCTTTGAAGCAGGAGTCCTCTTTCTGTGCAGAATAACAGGTGAGAGTGAAAACAATGCTGAACGGCGGGCGACCACAGAGCCACTGACAGGGAGGTTAGCACACTGGTCAAAAATCATGCAGCCCAGTGGAGATGTGGAGAAGAAAATGTAGTCTACATTGTGTGTGTGTGTGTGTGTGTGTATGTGTGTGAGAGAGAGAGACCAGAGAGAGACACAGAGGGAGAGAGAGAGACCACACCCTCACCATGCCCGCCTGTCTAAGCAGAATCCCACAGGGACCTGCCATACAAACGCTCTCTCTCACACACACACACACACACCCCAGTCATTAATTCCTGCTTTGCATCTCCACACCATGTAATATTTATGGGTCACCGCAGCTTTGTATTCACAAATGGAAACGCCAAGAGGAAAAAAGGAGAAGACACGATACCTCAATCAATCCAGTGAATAAGGTTCAGATTGTCACATCATGGCTTTTTTTCCCCTCCACTAAGCCGTTGCTTAGGCAGCATTCTTTTCTTTGACCTCTAAACAAGTGTTTTGTATGACGGATTGTCACACACAACCTTTGAGATGGAGTCATGTTTAACTCCCTCAGAGTTCAAAAAAAAAAAGAAGAAGAAAAAAGCTCAAGGCAAAGGTATTATGAACGTGACTGAAGATTTCATAGCTGCAGAATTTGAAGAACAACAAAACTGCATTAGTCAGTAAAAACAAATGCCGACTTAATACATTTTTGCCAGATATGACACTGGAGTATAAACGACATACCGCACTCTAGTACAAACATTTGCTGCTACTCAGAAACTCCGCACTAATCAAGGGAAGCCGTTGGTGCATTTCCACCTATCTACATCTGACAGATCATAATTGGTGGGCTTTTTTCTTTTTTTTCACTTCCTAAGATGTTGCATGAAACTTGTGATGCAACAGTGGGAGCCGTACCCTCGCTGCCGTTCAAATCAACAGTGTTGTCAAAACAGAGCCCTGAGGAACCCCCAGTAGAGCACGGCTCACCAGACCCCTGTAGAGATTTGAGGACCACTTTGGAACTCTAATCCACTCAAAATGTGCTGATAATTTTCCTTGCCAGGACACTCTCTGCCTGGTGTCACAAGAGTGGCCTCCCGGGAGCAGATCAGCCAATGATAACAAAGTAGCCAGATGTCTGGCGCTGGCAGAATCCCAGAAGCCAGACAGCGGCACGCAGCAGCATCCGCTGTGGGCCACAGATCAAAGATACCTGAGAATTACTTATGGGCACAAAATATGTGTTGCTTACTCTACAGTTCCCATTAATAACAATCTGGGAGAATTTGTATTTCTAATTAACTCTTTTCTTTCGGCATACAAAGCGCTGTAGGTTCTCTAAGGCTGCAGCAGCAATTTTTCTGTGGCAACTGCGAGTCGACAACAGGAAGTCGGATGCAGCTCTGTCTGAAGGAGCCAGATCAGCTTTAAATGCAGTTCTGAGGCTCAGAACACCCCCTGACTTGCCTCAATAAACAAACAAACCGTGTAAGAGTCAGCGTATTTAGATTTAATCATGCTGCATGGGGCCTCCTTAGACTGGCCCTTGATGCATACCTCGAAAGCTTTAGGTGTTGACACTGAACTGATTCAACATTAGCGATCTATTTTTGGCTCTTTTATTTTTCTTAAATTCTGTCCTAAAACTGAGCCGATACTTCATCTTTAAAGACCAGGCCGGTTACGCCAGCATTTCCAGTACAGTTACATGTTGTAGCCACTAAGCATCTGACTCACACTGGTTTATAATTTCTGCAAGATTTGAAGCCGTAGCTTATTGTTCATGGTTGATGGTGTTATTCCGACTGACATCAAGAAACATCGCAGTTCCATGTTGTTTTCTCCTGCAGGCCCTGCACTTCTTTAAGAGTCCTCCATTTATTCCATCTTCTGTGTCGTGTTTAATACACAAATATTTAGAGTAGACCCCTGACTTTCAATTGAGAAGAATAGTTAAGCTCTCTCTGCCTTGGGAAGACTCTTTTCTTCATCTTTATGGGGGGGAAAGGCGTTTTTTTATCTCGCGCACATTTGTGCATATTTTGTCAGGCTCACTATGTTCTAGTGCACTTAAAAGTCATTGTTCAACGAATGGGTGATAAGCATCTCATGCAATGTGTGTGTGCACTGTATTGCATTAATTATTAAGTATAGAAAGTGTTGCTTTATGTCCGTATTTGATGGAGACCCCCCCCATCCCCTTCTTACACCCCGCCACCCCTTCCCCCAATTATGTATATTACCTTTGCTGGTGCATGGTTCATGCAAATTCTCATTTGCATCGCTCTCTTGAATGTGCTATCTGCTGGCTGGAATCCCTTAAAGCCTATAGTGAACACTGCCCTTCATCAGATCTGGGTTGTGACCTTTTCTCTTTGTGTCGGTTGTTCTACTATGGCTTACACAAGCCTATCTCTAATGTTTCATTGAAGCAAAGCCTTTTGGTGTGGGTTAAAACATGCTCGCTATAAACAAATGAACCGTAAATATTCATCTTTTGTTAATAAATGATCAATTTCTGTTCGTTTCAAGCTTCTCACTCAGAAGTTGTTCCACAGAAAGACGTCCAGTCCCTGTACCTTTCAGGGTTACTCCGGGTCATTTTTTAATGTCGTTTACTTGAAAATGTAACTTTAAAACGAGGCTTAAAGCTGCCTTAGTGAGATCCTGTCTCCCAGCTCCGGCAGCTCATCACTCCTAAAACAGCCGCTCTCATCCACCCCGGCCCCGACCGTTATTAATGTGCGCTGAATAATTTAACAGGGTAAAATTACCATGCTCTTTTGAAAAGATTTTTGCCTACACAATTAAAGAGCATTATAGTGATTTTTAGTTGAACAAGAATTATGACTGTTTTCCCTCCTCTCTGCTACACTCTCCGGCTTCCTTGTTATGAGCTGTGGGTGAGCGGAGTTGTGAGGGCCTGCTATTCTCTGCTTCTCTCTGACTGCTGGGAGAGGTTGTGCTCTAGCTCTGACCTATACCATGATGAGCGGCTAATGGATAATGGATGAGGTAGTATATGTTCAACTTCCGCAGATAGGACCCCCATAATGTTCTGCTGGCCCCACTAAACATGGGCTATATTTGGTCTGTTGAAAAGCAGAGCCTCCATCAGGTGGTGTTAAAGGCGCCTGGCTTGAAACAGCTACTCAGTCTCCACATGGCTGCAGGTGTTGTCAGGATTGTGTTTAATATATTTCGAGTTTTTCACAGAAGCCGCATGCTAAATCAAACAGAATGTATTAAAAATGATAGTAATAGCTTGTTTTATGAAAGTTTTTCAGGCTAACAATACAATATTGTACTGCTGTTGTGTGATATCAGCGTCAGCAGGAGCGTTTGCCAGGCCTTCACTCTTATTCCATGCGGGCAACTGTCCACATCTCAACCACAGGCCAACAATTGGCAGTAATTGGCACGTTGCCTCGGCTGTCCTGGGAGAGATCTGAGAGTGCACACGGCCACGGACAGGCTGCCCTTTCCACCAATTAGAGAATTGTCTCCTCGTGGGGCGGGGGCTGGGGGAGGTCTACCTCACTGCTACCTTGTCTCTTGATCAAAATGATTTGTGGAGATCCTCTTTCTCTCTTCACTCCTCTTTTCCTCCTTGCCTGCCTCTCTCTTGCCACTGAGGTATTACTGTGTGCGAACTGCTAGTGAGAGTCTTCAGTCAAGGACCCCAACCAGCGACTGACAGCCTTACAGTAGTAGTCAGTGGGACATTCACATTAGAGGTGCTCTGACAAGTCAGGCTGTGCCAGACAGGCTTCCCAATGAAAATCCTCCACACAGCTCTTCACTGCTGGTTTCCTAATACATTACTTGCTGGCTCTCTTCTCCATATGAACTTCTTTTTTTTTTTTCTACCAGTGGATGTGACGCTGAATTGGGTTTGACAGAAGCTGAAGTTTCTCTGAATAGCTGAACTTGAGTCTCTTTTTTTTTCTCACACTTTTCAGTTATTGCTGGTGTATTGGCTGTTTGTTGTTGTGTCTCCAGGCATGAGCGGCGTGTTATAGCCGCATGGCTTTATTATGATGGCTTTGACGTAATGATGGCAAGTGTCTCATGTGGTTAGAAATGTGCAGGCCACACAAGGTATCATGGGACCCCAGTGCAAAGGATCACAGGCCTCAGTGCATGCTGCTAACGCTCCTCAGTTTATGCCACAGGGAAGGCTGCGGAACCAACACCCAACCCCCTTATTCTCTCCCCTCTCGGTCTCTCTTGTCCTCAAAGCCTATGTCTCTTCGTATCTCTCTTCAGTAAATATGAGGAGGCGAGAAGATGCTTCCTATACTCAGAAATATGTGTCAGGCTACTGGGTTATGTTGTGTTGCAATGTGATGTAGAAGGCAACAAAGCAAGTGCGCTCAGAGAGGGAGAGAAAGAAACAGCCTTACTTATTCTCTTTAATCCATTGTGAGATATTCAGAGAACTAGGTTAAGTTATACCTCACGTTACCCAACACTTAGCCCTTCTAAGCACGTAACAAGATCACTGTTTACACATGAGGGGCTTTTGTAACGCCATGTGTTTTTTTTTTTTCCGTCAGCAATTAGCACAGGTGAAGCCTCGCCTTCACCACAGGTTGACAGGCTCACCATAAAGCAGCTTTATTTCCTGCAAGGACCTTCATGAGGGGGGCCTACCTAATATGCTGTCTGGCCTCGGGGCCTGTGGGAGTGTGGTTGGATTATTATGTTAATGTGTGTGCCTCCTGCCCTCTCCTCAGTCCCAGCTGGCCTCCCTGTCGTTAGGAAGTGCTTTGCTCTGACAGAGGAGTAATATGCTCCGTGATTGAGGGGCCAAAAGATCGAGCACTATGAGAGAGGGGCCACCACTGATAAGCATATGATAAAAGTGCCATTGTACGCGAATGCCTCAGAGACATGGAGGATGACTTAGCAATTCCTATGGATTTCAGTGGGAGAGTGAATATGTATAAGGGCTGCGGGGTCTTTTTCTGTGCAGCTGAATTTAATTGCCCATAGCATTATATCTCATGCCATGTTTTTTTTATTGTAAATTTATTGCATGGACTCTTTCATTATGAGCCAGTGACACATTCCACCTGTAAATATAATGGCTCCCACCGAACAAGCCACGTTGTGATGCTTTTAATCATCCTGTAGGAATCAATATGAGACAAAAGAAAAGATTCAATTTAATGCAGTTCATGATGTAAATAAAGCAATTAGACGAGCTCTAATTCTGAGTGCTGTCAGTGAAAAAGTGCAATCAAACCCATATTTTGAGATGGCAGAAATGCTACTAGGAGCCTCAGTTGGTGTCTGTGTGTCATTTAGGTGCCGTAATGTGTAACAGCCTTAATATTACTTGACGGAGAGTTGGTTAAGTCAGTGTTACTCCATCAGGAAAAATGATGACACTGTTCTGCCAGATGTCATTACCCTGCAGATCTGTGTCACACGCTCTCATTTAATCAACTTGACACAAAAGTAAAAAGGAAGGTGAGAGAAAGGAGAGAAAAAACCCCACCAAACTTCTTGTGACTTGTCGAGAAGGAGAAACACCGGGTGCACTGCTTTGGATCCTGCACATAATTGTGTGAAAATGTCAGGCAAACAAAGGAAGATCTCTCTTTTTAAACACTTTTCATCTCGCCTCCTCAGGAGTGCTCGGCTAGCTACGTATTAGCTTTGTGTGGGCCCATTCACAAAGTGTGAGGAGTGTTTGTGTTTTGTAGGGGGTTTGTTTTGTTTGCTTTTTAATCAAGTTCAATTTCGTCTCCATCAATACAAGCTCTTCCCACACCCCTCTTTCTCATGTCTGCCTGGATTATAAGGCGTCGCTCTTTGCTGAGGAGCCTTCACTGTTGTTATTGTTTGTTCCCTTTTACCGTACGGGGCCCCGGCTGTAACGAGACGAAGGGTATATCTGTGGGTAATTGGTGGGTAAATACTTTGCTGTGACTAAACGTCAGAGCAAGAGAGTTTGTAACACAAGCAGGTTGTTGTGCTGCTTTTAAGGAGAAGGCAAAGAAAGACAAAGAGTAAACGGAGAAGCCCTTTAAGCTGTGTTTTTACCAGATTCTCTTCCAGAGCATCAAACAAAATATCTTGACTCATTGTTTTTCTGGCTTCTCTTATATCAAGATCAATTGAGTGAACTTTTTTAAAAATGAACTATATATTTTGTAAGACCATGCTTACCATTTTGTAACAGATTCAGGCTACATCCACTTTGTTGTAATACATCAACAAGCTCAGCGAGCTGTGGCCGTTATATTCTGCCAAACTAAAAGATGGGAATAGTTTGAATACATCCAGAGAATACATGGAACCCGTTTAATAAAGGAATTGGTTTGGGGTTTTGGACTGTTGGTCGGACAAAACAAGACATCGGCATTTCTCTATTTTTCCTAACCATAGACATTTACAGATTATTTTTTTATATTTCGGTCGTAATTGTTTTCTTATATCTACAGAGAATGAAATAGTTCAATTCCCTGATATCCTCAAAAGTACACTGCATTAATTCAAGGTCAAATCAAAGATGTCCAATGTGACGTGATTTTACTTAACAGATAGCAACAGAATGCAGAAGTACGTGTCGTTTGCTTGAGGTTGGGCTGCAGTTGGTTTTGGAAGCACATTTCACGTTTCTCAAGTATTAATGGGATTTGTCATTTTTATATGTCACTGTCATGTTTCCTACAATTATTATTTCCCCCATGGTCTGATTGGGATACAATTTCTTGACCAGTATAAATGCAACAAATAAAAATAATCTGAATGAATGAAGAATGACTAGCCAGTTACATTTTTGAAGATGCATTCGATGAGTGGCGTGCCTTTACTTTAGATAGTTATCAAGCCCTCTGAGGCACAATTAGGTTGACCTCACTTTTCACTTATATCCATTTAAATCTCTACACTTGTCCTGTCTTTTTTTTTTCCTTTTTTTACAATCAGATGACTTTTCACTCAAGTTTCCAAAATGGGACGAGGGCACTTTGATTGTTACCCTCTCCTTTGTTGTTTGTTAAAGGCCTTGAGGTTTGGCAGCCATTGTCTTTACAAACTCAAAGCTGTGTTAAATGCAGCCCCAGCCCAGCTAATGAGGGGGAGCCTTCAAAACCTCCATGAGATGATGCTGTCAAATGGGTGACATAAAAACGTTGCATGTAATCCCCCTGTGCAGACCCTGGGTGTAAATATGCCAGCTCCACCATTTTCACAGCGTTTACTCCCAGTTCAAACAATCTCTCTCCCTGCTCCCCCCCCCCCCCCCTCCCTCCCCTCCCCTCCCCTCCCCGAAAACACAGTGACAGCTCTGCGTTATTCTCTTCTAGAAACCTTGGCTGCCTGCGACCAATGAAACAACCAGGAACAGCTCTGATAATCTCCTTCATCCACATTGTGGGTAAGACACCTCTCTCTTCTTCTTTGTTTCTGTGGACTGAAACTTGTGCCACTCACACTTTTTGAACTGAGCGTGCTCAGAGTTTTGGGTGTGACGCTAGGAAATGTATTTGGTGATTTTTGAGCTATGGATTGGTGTGGTTTGTATGCATGGTTGTATGTTTGTACACACTCAGTATTGCAGTTGACTTGAAATCAAAAGAAGCTTAATATGAACATATAGTAGGCCTATATAGCGCTCATAGTCACTGGGAACCATATAAATAGAGTCTCTAATGTCTTCAACTAAACTTTACTGTCAAAAGAATGTAAACTCCTTGGTATGGAATATTTTCTAAATGCCCAGAGAGCTGGTAGCTAATGTCATTATTCTGCCATCACTGAGGTCACTTTTTAGATTCTTAGACAGACGGTGATAAATAGAGAACCATTCATCACCTTCATCCTACAGAGAAAAACGTATTGTATCTCTCTTGATGGGACTGGCCGATTCCAGGATGTGCCAATCTCTAATCGCACAGGAAAGTGGTGATTGAGTAAGTTTAATAAGCATAAAGACTTTGTAAAGCTCTTACTGGACACTGGCAAAATAATAGAAGATACCCTCAAATGACATTTGCAGCAGAGCCCCCAGAACTCAATCTTCTCAAAATCTTCTCATATGTAAATGACATGACCGTTTTGAGCTTCTAATCAGTGTTTCTCACAGATCCCATAGTGTGTATCCTAATAAAAAGCACTAATAAAGGACTAATAAATGTGTGAATTAATTTTCATTTTTCCGAGTAAAGATTTGTAGAGCTGACTGTTGGTAGAGTTTGAAACCTGCATTGTTTGCTTCCGAGGGGTCTTCTTCCTCCTAGCCTTGGATGGCACGTTCTGCATTTCTTGGCACGTTACCGCCACCAACGTTCGTGCACAGGATAATACCAAATTTGGGACCGACAAAACATTCCTTCATAGTGTTACTAGCTGTCAAAAACTCTATTTGGTTAGGTTAGGGACAACTGGCTCTCCTGGAGTGTCAGAGAATGCAGTTTCTTTAGTTATTGCCTTAAAAGAATAAGAAAATAGTATAATAAATTTATAAAAGAAAGTCAAAAATGTGAGGGTTTGCTAAAACACAAAATGAAGAAATAATATACTATCTGTGTAAACATGTTATCAATTGACAGAATATTTTACTAATATGGATATCACAGGGTTAGACACCAACAACAAAAGTGATGAGTAGGGATGGCTGTGAAGAGGAAAAGGGGTTCAGTGGGGAGTGATGTCATTATTTCTACACTTTACAAATGCTGATTTTGCCTTTGCAGTGTTGACAACTGTGTGTTGTTGCATATTTGAATAGCTTGCAAAATGAAATTGATAACTCTGTTTCAAATAGTTTTTAAAGTAAAGTAGGCAAAGCAAATGGATTACAAATACTAAGTACTAACAATATTAAACAATCAAATTCAGTTGCCAAAATCATATACTCAGTAAGCTTAATTACGATTCAATTGAAATTAGCGTAGTTTATGTCTCTCTCTCTGTTATGCTTCAGCACCGCACAAGGCACATTATCGCCCACACACTATTTAATTGTCCTTGTAGACGTGACCCACAAATGTTCCTCATCCATCCCTTGTCTCTGTCTAGTTTGGCTGCTCGTCACGCAGCAATCCATACTGTGGCTTCTCATTTGCAGGCTCCGTGTTTTGTGTGGTCCCTCTTTTGCTTCCCATGGATCTCTCTGCAGGGAGCTGAGCTGACAGACTTGTCTGATTGATGTATTGGGGGGCGTCTTGTCAGCTATTGTTTTCCTCGCCAGCGTTCGGTGGCTTCACTCACCAGCCTTACCCGTCCCACCTACAGTATGCGGATACGGATGTGTCAGGTTCACTGTGCTGCAGGAGAAACGGGTCTTGTGGCGACCTGAGAATGTCTCTGACATATGAGCTGTAACTAAAGCGCACCTGTTTTGTCAGACATGAAGATTTAAGAGTTAAACTTCATCATGGTGTTGTGTGAATGTTGTTGGGTGTTTGTGTTTTAGCCAGATGGACTTTCCCAACTTCCATTTCAAAAGAGTCATGACTCCATGCAAGTAGAGTACTCACCTGAAGACCATGAGTTTTCTCCTAGTTTGAGTGTGAACCTGAAAACTTTCGCAGAACTTTCCTGGATGTCAGTGTCCGCTCCCCCATCTACCCTTGCACCCTTTGATAATCCTGCCCAAAACTCCTTAAATTCACAAGAGAATTCTTAAGAATTCTTGAAAAACTCCTCTCTGGCAGTAGATGTGTTACTGCCAACCCATTCACCCGCTTGATGAAGCGGGCAAGGCTGGAAGGTTGGAGAGGCTGGATGTCCGATCACGGCACAGGCCATTAAAGATGAAGGACTGGTGTGTGGTCAGAGGTAGAGGGGAAAACCAAGCCAGGCATGCGGACGGTGGGCGCTCGCACCCTCCCTCATAGCATCACAAACCAGGCCGACACTTCCCCCAGTAATGAGCCGGAGCCCAGACTATGGGGTCAATTATTCATACCGAGTCAGCTGGGAGAGATGGAGTGAGAGAGGAGGGGTGTTAAAGCCTCATCGAATCCTACAATTCTACCAATGATTTTTTTTTTTGTTTTTTTGTTGCAGCGCTGCCTCCATCCACACAACTAAATCCAAGCCCAAGTCTTGTCTGGGTGGATGGAGTGTAACTTTAAAAGGCATACATGAGTGGCCACTCACTCCAGCGGCCATCCTGCAGCGCTAGCCTTGGCTACTCAGCCATTCTCTGGCCTCACAATTACTGTGTTGGAAGGACAGACATTGATCGTCAACACACTACAGCTGTTTCCAAGTACCATCATTATGCATACAGTGGACCACGTTGGGTCAGTTATCAAAAGGAATTACTCAATGTGGAGACCCTCGGTGTCAAGTATTGGTCCTGCCTGTTTGTGGTATGCATGGATATGTTAAGGAATTAGCATTGTAGATGCTTCTGTAGGGGTTGTCTCTGCTGAAAATAATAAGGGGAGGTCAAACACGAAAGGAAACGCATTGTAATACTCCTCAAGCATCACAGGGGTTCGAGATGGCAGTTTTCTTGTTTTTGTCAGAAACAAATGAGCACTTGATCATTGGCATGGCAGCGTAGAAGGATCAAGCCTATTGAGATGCTCCCCTTCACATCCATTTAAGACGGGATTGAAGACATTGATGGAGCAACCCATGGGAACGAGAACGTCTCCCCCTTTCAAGGCCATTTTGCCACAGCAGAAATTTCCATGTCTTCACGTTTAATGGCAATATCTCTGACATCAGTGTAATCCATTTAGGTGACAGATTGCTGAGCTTTTCACTCACAAGTTGCATATCGGTCTGCATTTTAATAGTTCTAAAGTGCAAGGGGAGGAACAAATCTAGTTCTTTACTGTATCTACACAAATGAACGGAGTATGTGCAGCTATGATCCATGTAAATTCTGAGTATCAGACAGTCAGACCCTGTAGGGCAGAAATCTGTCTACAAAAAGTCTGTAGTCTTCAGTTTGGAGTTGCTTTTAATTGGATTCCAACGTGACCAAAAAAGCATCAAAACATCTGTCGAAACTTCTCACTCCTGCAACACCATCTCCTTTTTTGTTGTCCATCAATATTCTTGGTGTTTTCCAGTCTTTCGTTTTCCAAAATACTACACTGCAGTCTCAAGGAAGCTGACATAGAAGGTATTTGTATTTTAACAAAAATAAAAGATGTCTGTTTACACTACTGCAGCAGCAATTTGAGGGTCTATGAACATTTCAATATATACATGTTTTTTTATTGTTTATTTTCTAACTTGCAGTAACAAAGTACATTTGCTTTTGAGAAATTGGGTATTTTCATTTTCTACAACTTACAACTTCTATTCTACTTCAGTGTACACTTTTTTACACTTTCAGTGTAAATATTTGATGTCTGTAGATACTAGTTATATTGCAGATTCAAATATAGATTCAAATACAATCAGCTTTTATATTATTGGACAATGCTGCAGGTAGCATCATGAGTAATACCAATACAGTACTCTTTTAAGTAAACAAACACTTCTACCACTGGTAACCCTTCACTATTTGAATTATATGTGACATCAATTATAACTGACCATGACCACAAACCACACCTTTTAATGCTGCAGAGTCTCTCATACCAAAATAGTTTTTTGTTGGAGTATAACTTTAAATTAACCC
Organism: Anarhichas minor; assembly: GCF_050575085.1. NCBI lineage: Eukaryota > Metazoa > Chordata > Actinopteri > Perciformes > Anarhichadidae > Anarhichas > Anarhichas minor. Next base: position 10,084,884 of record NW_027466460.1, on the reverse strand, counting down.
ACAATGGCACTTTTTATATACCATCTGTTTAAAATTATATTATTACTGAGTCATAGACAAATTGCCCCATGAATATTTTATGAATAAAGGTTGACTAGATAAGATCCTTTGTGCTTTCATTTAGGAATGTATAATAATGGACCAAATCAAATCATGTAATAAAAATAAACATTACAGTACCTCTCTATTAAAACGGGGTTCCCTGAAAACTTAATGGTATTGTATATCTCCGCATTCATACTGGAGGGCATGCTGTGTACATTCTGCATGCGGGAGACTGTGACTATGGAGAGACATCTATCAAAATCACATAATGGCCACCGTCAAGATGCACCGTGAAGTAAAAAACCCGTGGAAAGAAGATTCCCCTCTTTATTAGCTGTCATCATTTCCATGAATATATGTGCAAATAAATGGCTAGTATCACACAGGGAGCAAATGTGTCCCCAATGAGGCTCTGGAAATGGGAGGGTGTGGGAGGCGAGGCAGTGTGTATATGTGTGCCTTTGACGGGGAGAAATAAGGAGAGAAAGAAACAGAATGGTGGGGGGTTCATGGATGAAAAATCATCACCAGTCCAAATGCAGATATTGTGGCGGCCTCACACTCTTGCTAGTGTCACCCTCCATTCGTCACTGTCCGCAAGCCTGCCTCTCATTAAGTGGCCCCGCTCCGGCGACAACTTAATTTCCTTAAGAGGACCAGACACCTGATTCAATTGTGCGCCTATTACAGATTTGTTTTCCCCATCTAGGCCTTGCTGGGACCACATGGCTGTGAACAGAAATACACTCCCACTATATTAAATGTTGGGGACATAATTCCCAGACATATGATTCATGTCTGCCTCCCGGTGTCCATCCCTCACAATGGCCTTAGCTCAAATGGTGTTGTAGCTCCAGTCAGCTGGGCTGGTTCAGCTGCTGTAGATATTATATCATCAGTGTTTTATATGTTTGGATAGTTTTCTACAATTTTTTTTTATCATCTTCTCACATCCATGTTGATTTTTGATTTTTAAACAAGATAATTTTTCCTCACGTGATTATTAAGCTTGTTTGTTATCAAGTCATCAAAAGACCCGGAGTTCCTGAATAATTCAGAAACGCTTTTGAGCCATTTTGACATGACTGCTCCTCAGTCCTCTGTCTTTGAAGATCAGACAGCATAAGATGTTTTTATCTGTACATCAGTGCGGGTGAGACTCCTATTGTCCATTTGACTGCTGGTCTCCATAGCTTACCTCTCACCTACAGCTGCCAGTCAAACTGTAGCCATTGGAGACCAGTGAGGAACAGCTTTTCCTCTTGTACAGGCTTTAACTGATTGTTGCTGTAATTTGTCTGTCATGGCTTTTATCCGCAAGGTGTGAGTATGTTTGATACCAGATGCTCACCCAAAACCACACAAAAAGCCTCGCGTATTCATTTATTTATGGTTCTTTCTGGGTTTTCTTTTTTTACAAGCATCCTGTCAATTACCCAAAAAGTTATCCTTTGAGGAGGCATATTTTGATCTCCCAATGGTCCAAATAGGATAATGTGTGTGTCTGTGTGCATTGTTTGGTATTTGATGTTCTGAATTCTGAATAAAGCGAGAAATTAAGACACACCACCCTCACTTCCACAGAAGCGCGCGCACACACACACAGTCAGAGTGCCTTAAACCTATCCAGAAGACACCTCCAAGATATACAACTGCTGAGCATGGGTCTGTTCTCTGCAGCCAAAGCTATTCACTCCCCCTTACTGCTCCCTTCCTGTGACACTTTCCCTCAGATCCTGTTGTGTGTGTGTGTGTGTGTGTGTGTGTGTGTGTGTGTGTGTGTGTGTGTGTGCGTGTGCGTGTGTGTGCGTGCGCATGCGTGCGTGTCCTTTGCTCGTATTGTCAGCTTAACCGAAGCAAAATGACCCTGTTGTAAATAGCAAATGTTGCACAATTTATTTAGCTATTTAGTTTATTTGACATCAGGAGACGGAGAACATTAAATCAGGCACAACTACAAAGTTGTCAAGTATAACATTAAGTCCAAGGCTATTATGCTGCACATAAATGGAACCAACTTCCTGATGATCTCAAATGCACTCCAACTTTAGCCACCTTCAAATCTAAATGAAAAACTGTGCTGTTCTCCCATGAATGTACTTGATTGGTTTCTCTACTGCACTTTTATATGTTGAATATGAGGCAACATGCAACCTTTTACTGCACCGTCACTGTATTTCTGCTCCATGCTTCTTTGTCTATTTGTGTTTTATTTCATTGTATCTATTTTTAGAATACATTTTTACTTCAGCGTGGTTGATCTTCTATAGGTTTTGACTGCATATTGTTTGTGAATGTTGCTCTAAGGCTTTTCTTTGCTATCTTATCATTTTTATGTAAGGTAGCATGAGATTTTTGGCGCAAAAACTGTGTTGTAAACACTGAATGTTATCTCAACAATTGAAGAAGAAACTGCAGTTGAAATAATAGCTTGACATTTTGGGAAATAAGCTCTCTTGCTGAGAGTTAGATGAGAAGCTCAATACCACTTTCACGTTTGTACTGTAAATACCTCCAGCAGACGCTTATTCGCACATTCTAAGTGTGCCAGAATGTGTATCAAGCCAAAAGGTTGGCCTGAAAACCTGTGTGTGGACAGATACGGGCCCTTGAATACCATGTATAGATACTGAATGAATACTGGACCAATATGCAGTCAATCACAGGGTCAATTGCAGGGTAACACACACACACACACACACACACACACACACAAAATAATGCTCAGATTTTCCCCTATAAGAAATTTCCGCTGTTTTTATTTCCAGTTTTCCTCTCCCTCTTTATTTCCTACACCCCCCCATCTGGTCCAGTAGAGCTCAGCAGCGTGTGTGGAGGAGTGTCTCCTGTTCCCCCTGTCCTCTCCCTCTCCAGGAGCATCAAAAGGAGGAGGACCCACGCAGGGTGTTTGAAGAGCCCACTGACACTCCCTATGGGTGGTGAACTGGCAGATGCTCAAACCACACAACTCTATCTAGACGGGAGGAGCATCCTTCTCATCTGCTTTTGTACCCCTGCCATTGGTTTCCCTTTGCAGCCATGAACCAGACATCAGTTTCAGCTGTATTGTCGTTTGTAGATTTGTATTCTCGCGCATAAATCGATAACATTCATTCTTGCGTTAACAGTGCATCCTTCAGTCGTGATGTTTTGACCATTTGTCCTTGGTTTTGTATGTTTATTATAGATTGATTTGTACTCCTCTCCAGGCTTGTAGTTTGAATATTTAACCTTTAAAAGGTCGATTCACACAATTTCTTTTAAAAACACATACAGTATTATCTCTCTTATCTCTAGTGGTGGTGATTTTGGGGTAACATGTATTGACGTCAATTGGATGGACTGCCAAGACATTCTGCACAAAGGTATGTTCTCCCATGGATGAATTATATTCTGCTGGTGAATCTTTGACTTTTCAAGATTTTAGTAATATCATCATGAGGTTTCTTCTCTCAATAGCATGTCATACTAGGTGTTTCCCCATCAAAAACATGAACTGCAATACTGTTTGCTGCCAACACAGAGAGGCAAACTGTATTGTCAGGATCTCTTTTCAGGTGCTTCAGGTGCCATCACACAGCTGTGGTCCCTGCCATGCTGATTGTCTGGCCTTTAGCTTCCCGGGTGGCAGCACTGAAGCTCTGACTTGCTGTCTCGCTGCACTCCACCTGCTCGTTCAGTCTGCCCCTATCTGCTCGACAGCACTCACCTCCTCCGACAGGCCTCCCAGAAAATCGGCTCCTGCCTGAAAGACGAGCCTTTCTCCTTCTCTCTCTTTAATTCTTTATCTCTTTCCTTCTCACAATTTTTTTCCATTGCCTCTCTGTATCTCTTTCACTCTGCCTGTCCATCTATCAAAGCCAACCCCTCTCCCAACTCCATGCGTCCTCATGTCAGCGAGAGGTGAAAGAGGTGCCTTACAGTAAAGAAGACCTGCAGCTTTGTTTTATATTACACCTCACAGAGTGCTGTAGCTGTCTGTGGTTATCAGCCTCTAGTGCTGCCTCCCACGAAACCCTTTCTGCACCTCACACGAATACCTTTCTATTACTTGTTGGTATAATCCTAATCCATCGATCCAGCTGAAAATATAACATGTATCTAATGTAACAACACAACATTAGGACATTACCATACTTCTATATAGTTAAATGTTAGGCGTAGGGAATGATACAAATTAATTTGAGGTAAAATTATTTTCTTGGTTTAATTAAACCTTTATGCACAAGGTCCCTTCAAAGTAAATCAAAACAGTGATGAAGAGATAAAACAATGGCATATTATTTGATGTGAGAACCTAATCAGGCATAATGAGCCTGTTTCTCTGCCCTCATGCTCCTTCTACCTTCAGTTAAGTCATGAGCAAGACGATTCATTCTTTACCTTGGGCTCACATATCTTTGATAAGATATTCTAAACTTCTTCGAATGTTAGTCAGTAGAAGGGCCCTCGTATTGACAGAGAAATGCAAGGTGCACTGAAGGCGCTAAATTAAGGTGAGGAGAAAGAAAAAAGATTAGTCACAACCGTATGTAGGAACGCACATTTTTGCATGGCTTAACACTCGCTGGTTGCCCATTGTGGTTTGTAACTCTATAAAAGAAGAGCTAAATTCAACTTTTTTGCTACTTCAGCCAAAAGAAATGCATCCACCTGTTCACTGCCCCTTGCTAAACACTATCAGCAGCATTCTTTCATTGAAATGCATGAAGTTCAGTGCGTTTCTCCGAAGCAATGTGACTGTGTGTGAACGGGCCCTTAATCAGCCGAGGGATGCACTACTAATACGGACACTTTGCATCGTGTTTGGTTTGTAATTCAGCAGGGAAACAGAAAGCGCAGCTCTGTTTTTACCCTCTTCATTTACAGTGATCCTACTTCCCCCGAGCAAGCTATTACAACTCCGTGGTCATATTTCATTTAAGAACTGTTTAAAATGCAACATTCTTAATAGGCTCATCCTAACTTTGTGTATGTGTGTGTGAAGCAGTGCACGCCCATTATACTAGTGTGTCTGATTCCTGCGTTTGTTCGATCCCTTTATCTAGTGATCAAAAAGGGATTGTGTGCCCATGCTGAATGGGGTTGGCCCAATGAAGGAAGGGAGAGGGTCTCTACACATGTAATCCTTGTCAATGAATTTAGGCAATTTTTTTTTTATAATGAATATTTCAGTAGTTATTGCAGCGAGCTACTCATGTGAGTCTCTCTTTTCACTGCTCCCTTTGCTCATAAGTGAATCACTCGTCTAATGATTTAATTAATAGCATTGTATCCACAGATGAAAAGCTTATATTTAATCAGCAAAATGGAGTGAACTGAGATCAGGGGCCTTGACTGTCATCAAAATGTGCTTGGGGTCCCACTTGCTCACTAAGCCACTTTAAGCCCTGGGACACCCATACTTAATTGAGAGTTAATAAATAAATGTGGTTAGAGTAATCCCTGGATCCAGCCCCTCAGAGCTCCCAATCTAGCTCAGTGTGTGTGTGTGTGTGTGTGTGTTTCGAGTGTGTCTGTGTGTGCATACATGCATAGCCTGCCCAAGCTCCCCATGTCACTACAACTGTGCCAAGGCAGGCTCTGCTGTAGTGTGTGCCAGATACTGGTTTATTTACCTGAGATGCCCCCTGCGTCACTGCAAGTGCCATATGTTAGATCCCATGACAATTCGTCCCAGAATGCACCCGCTCCCCTTTTTCCCCAATTTTTGTCTCATAGAATGCTGTATGTTTATTCAATTTATCATAAATTCAAGACCCTTGATCATAAATTCGAATGTCCCTTGGTTTAAAAATAAGTTTTAATGGGGAGAAAAAAGGGCACACATATAGATGCAAATTACAACAAAGACTACAGAGAAAATCAGACAGAACAAGTTGTGTTAACTTTATCCTGGCTTGTTTGAAACTCTCTTTTAAGCAAAACATTGGATCAGATGGGGCCTATAGCTACAGGAGAAGCCACCTGATAAATCAGACCCAGATCAGTTTCACCCTTAACTGTATGACTATAGTTCATACAGGTTGAAATAGTTTCTGAGGATGCATCTGTTCACCAGATTACTGGTACATGCAGGCACTTTTGACCGTGTTATATTTAAGTGTCCCACTAAGTCATCACAGTGTGACAGTGAGCCAGCATGTAACATACCATGAACCTGAAACAGCAGCTAAATAGAATTCAACAATCATTCATTTTGATTATTTACAGAGTTGTAACCCGTGACGAAAAGCCAGTTCTGTACTCTGGACGCCTAAAGTGAATTTTGGCCAAGGTCCCCCAATTTTTCAGTTTTTTTTAATTCAAATTTGCTGGTATAGAAAGAGAAGGAAAAAGGCAAAAAGAAATGGAGAGAGAGAAGTGTGTGTTTAGCTAAGCAGGGGCAGCCCCTGGTCCATTGCCCATCATTTATTGATAAAGGCCCTGGAAAATGCGCGGGAAAAAAACCCTAATGAAATTATCAACGTTGTTGAATTAATGATGAATAGGAATAAGAAAAGGCTGGGCTCTCTGTGGAGCCAGAGAGGAGCGCTGCTTCATTAGCCATGCAGTCTCATCACATCCTCTTTTGGAGCTGCAGACACTGGGGCTCTCCACTCTCTCCTCTCCTCACCATCAGGACCTGCCATTGGATTCCATTCAAAAAACGCCCTCCGCCCCTACCTCCCTGCTTTTTCTTTTTTGCCTATTTTTTTTTAGTCTTCCCTATTACTTCACCTGCCATCTGCCACCCCCGCCCTCATCGCTTCTTAGAAGACGGGAACTCTTTGGTGGCTAATTTCATTTATCATTTCTATCACTTTTTTTCCTGAAGATGAAGAGAGAAAAATCTGACCCGATTCTGGAGGTACTCGCGGTCAGAGAGCACACCTCTTTTCCCTGCCTACTCTTTCTTTTCTTTTTTTTGTTCTCCCTCCTCCTGACTGCCTCTCTGTGGATATCATTCCTGATTCTGCACATGCAAATGATATGTGAGGGAGAGGGTGTGTGTGTGTGTGTGGGGGGGGGGGGGGGGGGGGGGGGCTCCGTTTGGATTCATCACCCCCTCCTCCTCCTCCCTCTCCTCCACCTCCTCCTCGTCTTCTTCTTCTTTTCCCTGGGTGGAGCAGGAGTGGCGAGCCGAAGCATGCTGAGAAAATCACGGGCATGGGGTCTCATTAGGTAAGCAGAGGCCAGGGCAGCAGGGCTTCACCCAGACACTGATTATTCAGAGAGCGATATCTGGAGGATCATCTCCGCTATACACCTGATTAGACACACTGATTATTCTGAGAGCAATATCTGGAGGATCACCTCCGCTATACACCTGATTAGAGCTACTGTCTCTTATAGTTCAGAGCCCTCTTTGACTTTGGAAAATGAATTAATCTTCTCTGTTGTGTGGGATTGTGTTTGAATTTACTGCATTTAAAGGAACTGCTTTTCCTTGTTGAAGCATTGTCTGAATATATATATTTCTTCATTTCTAAAGCATGAAAGAGCTTTAATTAAACTGTCTTCTTTCTCTTCTTAGTCACTCCTCTTCGTATTGAATCCCAGCTGCTCTCTTCTGGTGAGGCCTTCCTGTTTAATTTATCTGTAGACAAATGCACTAAATGCTGCCAATTTGATAGATATTGTAATTATCTGCGAGCTCTTTATTTACTTGTATTCGGCTTACAACCAAATGTAATTACTTAACCGTGGTTTTGGGGCTTCATAATACCTTGAATAGATCAGCCATAAATGCATGTGGCCCTCTCATAAAAATTGATGACACAAAGCACCGTGCATGACAGACAGCAGTGACACGCATACTATAATGTGCCGTCCTTTACATGGTAATCTGATCTGAGAGGGATTCAATTATTTAATAACAACACGACAGACTATCATTAAAACAAATTGTGTGTGTCAACGTGAGCACACAGTCGGAGCTGCGAGGTCACAGGTGTAATGTTGTGTTTGAAATCTTGATCGCTCCCACACACACACACACACACACACACACCCTCTCTCCGTCCGTTGGTTCTTTTCTTATGAATTGGCTGAATTGATCCTCATACAAATTAGGTCTGTCCTCAAAGGGCTCCATCAATACATTGACTCCTTTTATGAGGGTCATCAAACAGCCATTACTGGGCATCAGGGGGTCCCGTTTGGGGAGAGACTGCCCAGGGTGACTGATGAGCCGGATGGGGATGGTAGCTCGTCTGGGGGCCTCGGAGCTGTGGGCCTGTAGCAAAGCAGAGAGGGGAGGGGGTGCTTATTGAGCGTTAGATTCATTAGTTAAGCAAAGCCAAATTAATTTGCAGTGCAACAGAGCTGCTACTACACGAAATAAACATTAGGTTGTTCTCTGCTTGGCAAAACCCCAAAACATTTTACTCTGCAGCTTTGGTATACTTTAAACATAATATTCATCTGTCAGGAAAAAGTGAGACATATTGAACACATGATCCTCTTTTCCTAAAATTCCTCCTTCAGTGTAATTAGGGTGATTTAAGATTTCTGGTTGAAGGGAAGGTACACATGTATTGACTTTATTGTTGTCGATTAACATGCAAGTAATTTGCCAGCACAAATGACCAGAAATGTAGGAATAAAACAGATTTGATCATGCATTAAATCCTAAATTGCATCATTTCAAAGACCCATGTATTCATCTGGCCTGATCTTGCTGTTTGAATGGCTTTCTCAGAGCTTTGTCTCGTATGTCTTTAGTATAGCAAAGCGTTTGTGGCAGTATAAATGTTCCTTGCAAGCCTGACAAAAGGTTTCCACATACTTGATTGTTGCATTAACAAAAGGCCAAACTATCCTTTTCATGATCTCAAAAACAAGAGACAAAAAAAAAAAAATCAAACAAACAAAACGCTTAAATATGTGTGATATTTTACTCATGACAAGAAAAAACAATGTTGAAGCACCAACAATAGACAAGCAGAGGAAAAAAAGCCCTGGAGTATTCCCTATGGTTGCTCCCAGGTATTACGAAAGTATCTTTGAAACTGAAGACAGATGCAGTAGGATGTAAACAAACTGTCAGTGCTGTCAAACACTTGCTTCAAGAAGTGTCAAAAGTTCAGGCTTTTCAATTACAGCTGTTTTAATATGCATGCAAGCCTCCCCTGACTGATTAAAATGCACCATTTTAAGTCTAATTGTTCAAGAAAACTGTGTTTTATGTTGCTGCAATGGTAATAACTAATGATAGATGCATAAAATTAGCATACATTTCCCAGACCAAGAGAATATCTGATCATTGTGCCATAGAGAATTGCTCTAAGTTAGGAAGTTAATTTCATTATCTCCTCCTCCTCATTTAAAGCCCGCCACTTTACAATAATTGGAAAACAGAATAAAAGATTAGCTTTTGACTGGATGACGGGCATTAATAAAGTGTGATGGAATGTGAGTGTTACAGAGCGGGTACCAATTACAGCAGCCAATCTCAGACAGGCAGCCATTGATGGTGGTGGTTCAATCTCTTCATCTGCCGTACAGTACCATCAGGGACCCACTGCAGAGACCTCTGCTCCAGCTAGCAGGCTAATTGTCAATTCTGCTTAAGTCATAAGGAGAGCTATTTTACCAGGGCTTTGGAGAGGAAGCAAACTGTAAAATTAAAGGAAAAAAAGTCAAAGTACGGCATAAATGTAGAAATATAGTTCAAGGAGAAGCACAGAGAGATTTTGTGGAGCAATTTGGGTTAGATGATGTGAAAAAAAAAACAATCTTTTGGAAATAATATTGCTGAACAGAATGATACTATCAATCAACTTTATGAAATGTGGCTCAACCTGGTGTGTTAAAATTGCCAGTTTCAATAAATTTTACCAGCATAATGGTTTGAAATATGATCATCTTAAAATATATATATTTTTTTAAATACCAAGCACATTGTTGTCACATTTCAGTAGGTTTACGTTGGAGTGAAGCAGAAAATATATGGCACGAGTTTCTCCTTAATTCTCACGGGTCACCCTCATCATGTCACTGCTTTATTCACATTAACCACATCAGTCACAGTGACCCAACACGTCATCACTCATTGGCTGTTTCAACTGTTCCAAACAAATAGACGGCACCAATGCAATTTGCTTGAAACTTGAATGGCACACCATATGTAAAATTAGAAAAATCGAATCAAGGGCTTAAGTGTACAGTTGAAGAACTTAAAACGCAGTAGTCAAAGTCACTGTTAATGGAAGAAATAATCTTTCATTCATGGTTCATTACATTGTTTTTAGGGCAGAGTCATGAAGTCTGATTCTTCTGGAGGTTTATCCTGTATTTCACTTACAGGACAGAGATGAAGCCGGAAAAAAAAATGTCTGTATATAGGTTACTGTTTTCGTACAACTTTTTTTTAAATGATCTACTTTTCTCAATAATGCTCTTACAAACTTACTGACTCTAGTAATCCAACTATTGCATCATGTAAAAAAACAAATCAGCTGTTGTGGACAGCATTACTTCTTCCCTCTATGTCTCTAATTGAACATAATCAGAGATGTAAGTAGGACAGAATGGTAGAAACCTGCCGATCTGTACACACACACACACACACACACACACACACACACACACACACACACACTGTTAGATCGGAAGGTAAGTGCCACACATACACACACCTACACACACACAGACAATCTAGCCTCATCAAAAATGATATGGCGGGCCCTTTGTTGTCAAACTCTTCATACAGAAATCGCATATTCATGGGGGTGTATTTAAGCCATTTCTGCTGGCATCAGCATGCAGCACAGCAGCTGCGTTCTGAAATGACTGCCGTTTTCTTTGCCACTTAACCTACCTGTCTGCTTGAGAACGTGGCACCTTGTGTTTTTGATGCCTCGCGCTGCATCGCGGCCCCATCACAGTAAAGTCTTCAGGTTTAATAATGGCTCGGAGGCCTGTGGTAACACAAGACGCCTCCTGATTATACACTAAACAGCAAGATTTGCAGTTATTCAATTGGCATCGTTTTGTTGTGGAGTGGCAGTGGACAAACACAACTGCTTTGAGTTAGTGCGCCGCTGCTGCAGTGGTGCACTGGCGTTTATTGCCTTATCTTACAGATGTTGAATGCAGCTGACTTCTCATTCTAACAATAAAGAGCAGGCTTCACACACAAACCAGCTCACCCTGAACTATTTCATCACGTCCCCAGACTCCCCTGCACCGTTATTTTAGCCAATTCCACCATGAAATTCTTCAAATTTCATGGTGGAATTTCATAAGGGAGAGAAGGCCCTTATTCTTGATTACTAGTAGTTTGGTGTTGAGTATTTGTGATACATCTCTCCATGTACTATCCTTTAGAAGACACAAACAAATCTGTTTCCCTCTCTTGACCAATGGAGTCATGATGTTTTGTTTCTCTGCTGAAGAATTATCCACCTGCTGTCAAGCCTCTTTGATCCTCCGTTGGTTCAACATCCGCCGTTTCCATTAAATCTTGTTTTTGGCAGAGCTACCAATATAAAGAAGGGCTTTTCCGGAGTGATGCTCAAGACCTGCAGGACTGGGCCCTTAACACCCCGACACACAAACGCACACACCTTCTCTCACTCACACAATGAGATTGACACAAGGTTTCTGTACAGTATGTTACAGTTTAACAGATAGGTTCACATTCGTCTTAAAACAAAACTCATATTGCAATATGTACATTGTAATTTGTCTCTTTAATCATTCCTCCTGTCCATACTGGCTGTGAAAAGATCCCTTCCTTGTTCATAGCATCGTCTGTCGTTTTTTCACTGGTTGTGTTTTTTAGGTTTTAACCTATTGATCGGAATTGATCTTAGTGGTGTTACTTATCTTTTATTGATTCATCAGAGCCCTGTTCATTTCCAGGAGACATCCCTGCTTGCTTTCCTATTAGATTACACTTTGCTTCTGTTCCAGCTAGTTACGTACTTGGCGAGGCTCGTTTCTAGCTTGGTGGCTAAACTGAATTTACCATCGCATGGCAGCTGGATTCTTGCCATGTCACAAGATTACTTCAGAATGGCAGGATCACATATCACACAAAGCCTTGTCAGGCTTCAAGTAATGTGTTTGTGTCCGGCAAGCCAATGCACTGACCAATCAGTGTCCTGTGAGAAGCTACTCTTAGCTACGGCTTACATTTGTGCGAGATTACAGAGAGAGGCAAAAGTTTGTTGAAAACGAGAATGGCGTTTTATTGACAGATGGTTCATCCAATCGCCTTTTCAAACTGTTTCCAATGAGGGTCAGGTTAAAATTAACCAAAATAACTCTCCCTCTCTCCCTCTCTCTTTCTGATCTGAGCTTGTATCCATTGTCATCCAAAGATACGACAGGCTGCTTATTCTTGGTGATTTTAATATTCATCTATATGTTGTCCTTTGCATATGCACTTCTCTCATTTTCTAGATCTTATAGACTCTTTTAACCTTATTCGATCTGTTTAAGGGGCCGCACATTCTAAAGGTCACACCTTAGACCTGTTACTCTCTTCTGGTCTCTCTCTTGAGTGATTGTCAACCCTGGCTCTGCAGTTTAATTCCGTGATTCTTATAATTCATCATTCTTTAAATCCACTATATCTCCTCTAAACCCAGATGCACCGTTAAATGCATTTAACCATCAGTGCCTATCCATCCTCGACCAAATTGCTCCGTTTAAAACTAGAAAACAAAAATCAAATAACCTCCTCTGGCTGAGCAATCACACTCAAGCCCCTTAAAGTAAAATCTCAATTTGAAATGTTGCATAAAACCAAATGGTAATTTATTAGAAAACAGTTAAGGATGCAAGATTTCAAAAAAATTTCTAGGCCTTAAAAACCCTTGCTCCCAAATACATCTTTAGTGTGTGTCCTCTCGACCATCAAGATCCGCAGGTGGAGCCCTGCTGGTTACTCCCAAGTCATGGTTTGTGACAAAAGGTGCAAAAAAGCCAAAACTAATAGGTGGCTTTAGCAGAAGTAGTTGGTCCAATCAAGAGGACACTAAATTCTCTGCTTTTTTCTTCCATCCATCTCAGCAAGGAGACCCAGTCCAAAGAAAGAGAAAAAGGAAAGTTCTTACTGAAATGGCTGTAACTTTGAACGAAAACACAGTTAGTTTTACTAACTGCGCCTGCTGAAACCATTGCATTTTTCACAAAACAAGGACTGTGGATTTTCACTTATATTGGAAACACATTAGGACGGCATCTCTTCAGCAATCAATAACACTTTCAATGTACATACAGTAAGGGCAAGTAGGTAATGTGCTTCAACTTTCTATTTTTCTTGTTTAATGAGAACAAGTGTGAAGTCAGTCAAGTCACAGTCACTCACTGGTTTATAAATAACAGTCTAGACATACTGACCAAATGGACTGACTAAATGATATTTGGATTACTATCCTGCACTCTCAACTGAAGTTCCCGATACAGGAAACTTAACACTGGCAAACTCAACTTAATTGACAAGAGTTGTGCATGATGTGTATCTATATGTGCAAAGGAATTTGTAATTTACCCATATCAGCCAAGCCATGAATTACCTTAATTAGAAATGCCCCCCGGAGCTCTTTCTATTGATCGCCCAGCACGCTAAATCAAAAGTAATGTTGGACAGTTACCCGAGAACGCCATCGATGATTAATCAGGCACTGCTCAATCATTACTCTTTTAAAGAATTTCCTCTTCTTTTAACTTGTTCCTTTTCGCCCCAGCGTTTTTGTATTTTTAATTTTCTTTTCGCAGCGCCTTATTTGATGTTTTGTAACTTTTCATGTGTTGCCAGTGGATTGCAGCCTTTAGAAAGGAGATGCTTCCCTTCTAGGGTGGCAAGGGTGTATATGCATATGAATATTTTCTATTGATGAATATGATACTCTGCTGCGGTGCCTTTGATAGTCTCCTGCTCGGGTCCTGAGTGATGTCATAATGGTGGGAAGCCGACCCTGGGCAAAACATCCCAATCCACAGCAGAGAGGAGCAAACATTAGAGCCCTTTGACGTCCTCTGTGTTGAATATTACAGGACTGTTTACCAGGGAGGGAGTTGGTTCTTGTGTCCACCAGGGAGTCCAAGTATGTTTAAGGTCAAGCCATCTCCGTTCCTCTTCAGTCAGCTTCTCGATCTTTAATCACTTGTTGTTTTTGACTGTGCTGTTTTCAATCATGGACAGATCTTTATAATGCATGAGGACATTACATAGTTATGAACAGCTTGGCAGGCAAGTCGAGGAAGTGGCGGAACTTGTTAGACACTTTCAGAAAGAACTTTATGTTCACCAACGTACCTTCAGGTTAAAGAAATAGTTTGACATGAGATACCACACGACTCTAGGAAGTCACTTCACTCAGCTAATAAATCCTGCACAGAAACCCTGTAAAGCCACAACTTTTTGTTTTTACTCTTCCGTTTTTGTGAAGATTAAACGAACGACATGGTTGTGAATGTTGAGCTTTGAAGGTTCTGGTAGGAGTATCTGCTTAACTTTCGAGAGTGCTAAGCTAACTGTTTCCCTCCGTAGGTACCTACACTTATTTGCTACCCAAGATGTCAAACTATATCTTTAGCATCTCATAATGTATTAATCGAATATGCCTTTATCCTTTTGTGACTTGAAGTTCAAAAGGTCTCTTTTTGAGTTATTGGGTTAGAGATTATGATTTTTAAGCTATGATCTTTAAATGTTGCTTTTGCTAGATACATTTATTAATATCTTCACTCTTCAATAGCTCAGATAAAACGTTAAGATTAGTAAGTTGCCAAAATATATAATGTAGCACAAAGGAAGCAGTGTCATATAGCTTCTAGAAATTGAGAGAACTTTTTTAAACTCATTGCATAGAGACAGGAGGAAATACAAAATGAAAAGTGAAAAAGTCGCTTTCAAAGAGTTCAAAAAGGTCGACTGTGAAATGCAGACGATTTGGTTATTCAGGAGACAAGAAAAGAGGATCGACCACTTCCTCAAAAAACCAAATGACCCCTTGTTGGTTTGGCGCAGTGAAGATTTAGAATTTTTAATTGCTTAATGTATAATGCATATGGGGTGAAGATTTTACTCATTACTTACTCAGGGATATCCTCTTTTTGGCAAGGGTAAAAAATATCGAGGGGAAGCATGAAAGTCAAAAACATTAGCTTGTGTTGTCAGGCTTTTTTTTTATAAACTCTCTTCCCTAGGTTCTGAACAAAGGCAGTAAACATGTCAGTGTGCTCAGATGTTAAACAGGATGCTCATTTGCTGTAGCTCTTTGTAGCTGAACCAGATGTTTATTCAGGATATGTTTATACATTGTATTATTTCCCTACTTCTAATCACCAAATATTACTTATGTGGTATGATTTAACCTCTAGAGACCAAAGTCAAGCTCCAGTCTTTTTTTTTCCAAATCTTAGTGTGTCATTATGTAAAGTGGAAAAAAAGCAGGCAAAGTAAAATGTACTTCTGACAATAAGAGCAAAACATACAGCACTGTATGTATCTCAATATAAAGTATGTATGATAAGAGTAAGCCTACAGAATAAGCTTATTATGACTTAAAATTTGACCCAAAATAGTACTTTTCCCTGCTACAGAGTTCAGCCAGGCTTGTGCAGCTTTCATCAAGACTTTGTTTGTCAACTCCCAGTATTAACCGGCTAATGCTGGTTAATACTGTACTAAAGCTATTTCAAAAGTGCACATGCAATAACATTTTTGGCACTGTTGCCTTTTTGGTGTGCGTTTATTTCCCGTTGGGGGTTATTTCTACTAGTAACAGTACATTTAACATTCCTAGATTTTATTTTCCAGTTAAGGTGCGAAACCTTTGCAAGTGAAAAGCCTCTATTCTGTTTTGAAAAACGTTGCAGGTGTTGAAATGATCTAACAAAGGTTACTGCTGGCGGAGGCGGGAGGAAAAGGGAAGCTATCGAACTTGTGTCCTGGTTTCCCTGCTAGATAATGATCTCTTGAAAGTGTGTGTTTTTTCCTCCTCTTCCAGTAACTGTGTGTGCGAGATGAAAGATAGTTCCGGGGCTAGTGCACCAGCGCACATCTGACTGAGGCAGGTGTTAGAAATGTAGATGGCTGGCGGAGACTAAAGACAATACAAATTTGAAGTGAAAACGCTACTGGCACGCCTCCTCTGTTCTTAACACGTGAAGCCCCAGGCCGATCAATTATTCATCCTATTGTGCGTGCGCGTGGCATAGTGTTAGTTCTGTAGTCGGAGAGGAGGTGTCTGTTGCACTTAAAGAGTGAGCGCCACGTCGCTTGGCAGGCCCAGGTCTGTCAGCCTGTCTCGGTATGTCTCCCTCTGCCTCTTTCTTGCGCACACACACACACACACACACACACACACACACACACACACACACACACACACGTAAAAAGCCCTTGTTCTGCCTGAGCCATTTTAATGATGGGATCAGGGGCGAGAATTGGTGGCTAAAGTGCAGCTCCAGTTATTTGAAAAGAGGAGAAAAGAAAGAGAAACACAGAGCAAGAAGAGTGTGAAAGAGAGAAAGATAGGGTGGGCGAAAAAAAGGGGGGAGGAGGTGGTGGTTGGGAGGGGCGCGGGGTTGGGGGGGGGGTGGCTTTGTACACTGGGGGTATTTTTCAAAGCAGTGCAGACTTGAAGCCATTGGGAGACTCCTTTGACTTTAATCTTGGCTGCTTCTTTGAAAATTATGACCGAGGACCACGGTTGCTTCATTAAAAGACATGTTCTGTTTCTTGTGTAGTTTCAGCCAGATTTTCTTTTTGTGCATGTGGTGCTGATTTCAGCTTTCCACCCTCAGTGCATCCAGCAGCCTCCTGAGCACCTTGCCGTGTTAAGGGCCACTCACGTCGGATGTGTGTGTGTGTAAATAGACCAGTGAATTATAATCGAGCAGACACACTTGATTTCCTCTTGCCTCTTGCCTCTTACCTCCTGAAGTACCCACTTCACTTCACTTCACTGTGCTCAACATCATCTGTGTCCACAAGCTATTGTAATTTGTTACAGGGTGGTCACGCTTTGTACCAACTACTCTACATAAGTAATGTGATAAATGAGACGGAAATCTTGTGCTGCAGTTGGTCGAACGGGGCAGGATAAGTGCAGTGTGTAAAGCCATGTGTGAATTTGGTAACGGTCCTCTCTATTAAAACTGAGCCACAAGTCAGCTGGAGGAAGTTGGAGTAGACGGATGAGTTTGTAGCAAAGCACTTGACTTGACGCCAGAGATTGGGGTTTGTGCCCTTAGGGGTCGGGTTTCGCTCAAACAGAACTAGTTTGTACGATGTGTTACAATATTGACTCAACATTGTTTAAATATGGGGATAAGGGCACACATTTTAAGACTGTCTCTCCTGGAAGACATTCATCCTGTTGCACATGGTTGTTCACGGGATGAGTGATAGATAGTTGTGCGAAAAATGAAAATAAGAGAGCTTCAAAGAGAAGTTCAAACCCTGGCTCTTCCCTCACCGTCCACAACTGGCCAATCAAGTATAGGTTTAAATGACCGATTGTTGGTTTTGGAAAGTTACATAAATTGTTGGACACAGCCCCCACAACTCTGATGTTAGAAAGACGTGGGGGGAGTGGAGAGGGTTGTGAAACATCTGATGGCGTATACTGGCCACTTGACTGGTCAGCATTGGGTTAATGGACTGTTTTGGTTGCTTAAACTTAAACATTTCTTAACCAGAGAGATTTGGCAGATCAGAAATCACATTTTCGTGTCGTCTTGGGAAGCCCTGACAAGCATCTAGTTATTAAGGCTTGTTGGCTTTGTGGTTTTTGATTTACTTGATAATTAGCAATTAAACCCTTAGAGACCCTCACTTCTTTTGCCCAGTGGCCTCATTAATATCTGAATCAGATGTTTTACAAAACATGAAATAACATAAATATAAATGTACAATAACTTAACAATAACAATAATTGCTTAACACCAACATGGTGAAGCAACAAGTACATCACATATTCCTGCTGACATCCTGCTGACATTGTCTGTCAAAGAGGATTTGATGAATAGTACAGAGGTTCTCTGGTTAAATGTGTTTTGGTAAAGTTGATGTCAGAAAAATACTACAGTTTTAATGCTGTGTGAAGATTATCGTCTAACTTGGGCAAAATAACTGTAATATTATTTATACTTGCCACTCACACCTCACACCAGCTGGTTGCATCTCAACTGGTTTGCAGCGCTACTCTAATACAAAAAAGGTCACAGCTTCACTATCTCTCTCTTTCAACCACACACACACACACACACACACCATACATTGTAGATTTGATCCAGTGGCAGTAGGAAATGAAGGCAGAGAGATGAGAACTGTGTGAAATGCCACACAAGGTACTAATCGATCCCTTGCTGTGTTCACATACTGTGAGTGCACAAATCAGGGCACAGCAAGCTGCCTCTAATGACCTGGACCAGGACACACACACACACACACACACACACACACACACACACACACACACACACACGGCTGCAACCGCAACCCACAAGATATATGTATGAATAAATGCACATGCATAACCTACCTGTACTCAGACACAGTTGTGCCAGCTGTCAGCGGCTGAGCCGAGATTTCTCTGCCCTCTGCTCCTTCATCACCCTCTAACCCTTCTCCCCGTCTATCAAGTGTTTTCTCCCCGTGAATATATACAGTTCACACAAATGTTGACTGGTAAATGCTTTATGAAGTGCCAGTTGTACAAATCATGCCGCTGCAGTTCCCCAAAGCCCTGCCAGCAGGAATCATCTGTAGGTTGTGATCCTCTGTAAACCGTATGTGTTTTAAACATACTTTACATGCAGTATTCATCCTGTACCGTACTGTGAATGTACAGCGCGTGCGCGCGCGTGTGTGTGTGTTTACGTCTCAGACAGAGACTGACAGTTTGTCTGCTTCTTTGTTCAAGCATGCTTGTTTGTTTGTGTGTATGTGTGATAATAGGCAAATTATTTATACAAAAATAATTTGTCTGTGTAGCCAAAGCCTCATATATCGTATTCCTCTATGACATATACCTCCATTGTTGTCCAAAAACCATTATATACACATCAATGATGCACATTGTTGCACTGGGCCACACGTTCTTTAATATATTTTGAGTTGATGCCACATACACCGTACTGCCGCCGTAAATACTAATCCATACCTGAAAATAACCCCCAACAAATACACTTTTTACTCCTGTTTTGATGAATGAATGAGCTACAGTGAAACCCTCAGCGACCAGTAGGAAATCATTAAGACTTATTTAAAAATGAGAGTATGTATTTGTCACCTGTTTTCAGTTAGAACAAATGGTCTTTGAGTTGAGAGCCACAGACTGGGTGTAGGGAAAGCAAAAAGGTTTCTTTGAAGGATAATTAGACTCATACCACTTGGATCGTATTTTTGTAGTTTTGGCCGCCATTCCTATTGGCTATGACAACATTGTACCCATCTAGTATATTGTTGACATATGGGACTGTTGCTTTGCAAGAAACGTGAGCAGTCAGGCAGGTTTAAACAGGAGAGAAAATGAATGTTAGAAGTGGTTTAGATAATATGACTGAACTGTTGGCTTGTTTACATCCTGTCTGATCATCGGTGTCTGATTTACTACCAATAAACTATGGCCAAAACTATAGACATAAGAGCCGAGTTGTAATAAATTGAATGTTTTTGTATGTGTGTGTGTGTGTGTGTGTTTCTTCATTGGCAGTCTATGGTTCAGGCCATTATCATCACATCAGCTCTTGCAGTAGTGGATTTCTTCTTTTAACCCAAACTCAGCCACTCCAAACTGGAATTTCTTTAAAAAAACGATCAGGAATTCCCAAGAACACCAGGTGTAGAGCCTCTGTGATTCCTCAGCTCAATGTGTAAACTTGCTTTTCTCATTTGAAGTCGAGGTCAGGCCTCTCACAAAACTAGGTATTTTATAAATCTATTCAGTGTTTATCAAATGGACTCAAAAATTACAATTTTCGCACTACAGAAATAAAAGCCAAACTGTCCGCGTACATGAAACAAACAAAGAGACATGCGGGGGCCCTTTGATCACTCAATCCGTAAACAAACCCTGATGCAGAAGCCCTGCAATTGGGTGTGTGCAGATCAAACTGTGTCAAATCATCAACGGGCGAATAATAAGCTCTTGTTCTCTGAAGGGCAGCAGTCACAGCAGCACCATCAATTAGACTCCAGAGTTTGTCTTTTTCCTTTCTACTGATCGTGAGCTGAGCGATTCAGATTGTGCTTTGTCTCCTACACCTTCACACTCGGCTGTTTACATTATTGTGAAGATGATGGAGAAATGAACGCGTATTGTTTTTGAAAAGTGTTGAATTCTGAAGGGGTTAAAACACAAATACTGCCATGTTGATGGGTGGAAATTGTGCCAGATGTTTTTTTGTTGTTACCTTAAGTTTGTACCCATATCATTGGCAACCGGGACGTTCTCGGTGAGACATCTGTGTGTGGCGTATTTTTAAAGATATGGCTGTCCTGCCGTTGAATTGTTTATAATATGTCCCTGATTGTGCGGCCACATAGGTGGAAGCTTTGCAACTATGGATGAAGTTTGCAACATCTGTTTTTTTTCTCCAGTATGCTCCTTCTTGTTAGTGCATGCCTCACGCTGTGCACAAGAGCATTACCCTCAAACACGCCTGTCCTCTTTGTTTTGAGCTCTATGGGGACCCCCCTTGCAAAAAAATAGTGTTTTGGAAGGCAAGCCGAACCAACGTGCGGGAGAAAGCATGGAATCAATAGTGTCTTCTTTTCTTACTTGATTTAAATGAGGGCTACCAGCTCTGAAGTTCCTTCTTGCCATGTTCATCTTGAAAGAATGTGCGCTGGTTGCACCGACTCCAAAGCCCAGCACAGTTACCATTGGCATATTAATAATTTAATGCAAATAATCATTGAGTATGCACTTTGTGTGTGAATTTGAGCTGAAAGACAAAAGTAGAAAGTGGGGCCTCACATTGCGTCGAGGAAAATAAAGTGAGATGTTACACAGGCCGCTTTCTAGCGTCTCCGCGGGTGAATGCTGGAATGAATCCCCTCAAGAGCTGTACCATCTCATCTGGCTTTCTCTGATTTAGATCCTATCAAGCCTTCTCATTTCACGCTGCCGTAATACGAGATGTCAAAGTGTAATTTGACAAGGTTTCTCAGAGTAAACAGGCACTGAGTTTCACTCAGCTTTTTAATTGTGTCCTCAAAGTCCCCTGGCCAGCTGTTAACTCAACCTGGGGTGATTTAAATTGACGGTGCTCCCTGGATTAGGTGGTGCTGCCGGTGTATGCGTGTTTAGGGTTGTATATAAGGAGATGTTGTGTTGTGTGGGTTGGTGGAGGTGGTTGGTGGGGGGGGGGGGGGGCTTGATGGAGGTTGGTTAGGGGGGGTTGCTACACGTCACAGAAACTCAGAAATAGATATTATATTAAAGCTTCTCCTCACCATGGTTGCTCTCAGGCTTCAACTCCAGCACCATTCCCTTAGTCCCATTAGACTGTCAATAATTCATGTCGAGGATTTCATGGGATTCAGCAGATACTTTCGCCCGTATTGATGGCGAATTCCTTTTATTTACACGGGGCCTATAATGAAATAAGAAGCCGCACATAACTCTGTACTTAGTCTGAAGGCTAATTTCTGAGGGAGAAAACAAGGGATTGGTGGTGGTGGTGGTGGTGTTGTGGAGGGGAAGAAAGCCGATGGGGCTTTGGTTGTACTGAGGGTCCCAGAGCTGCTTTCCTCAGCCTCCCTGCTTATCACTCTCATAACAGGTTGCTGTTTTCTTCCTCATCCTTGTACTTGTCTCTGTGTTTATGTGGTGGTTGACGCGGTTGGTTGGTAATTCTACAGTATGGTTGTCAGCAAAACTTTTCTACTTTGGCTTTTTCTACATTCAGATATATTTTATTAACCCTGTCTCCTCAAAAATATGCACATATACTAACAATTCGCTTTACCAAATATGTTCGGGGTCGGGGTGGATGATTGGGTGTGCAAAGCATTCGTCTTGTGTCCAATGTGTTTTGACGGTCGACTACTAAAACATTTATTTCAAGAAAATATGTTGTGGGGCTGTGGGATACAGAGAAAATCAAATATCACGATATCTTTGACCAAGTACCTCAATGTCAATATTGTGACTATATTGTAGGGAAGATCATTGGTGCTTTCACAAAATATGTACAAAGTGAGATTTTTGATATAATTATCAGTAATGTGAATAAAAGTGGGTAAAAGTGAATAATAGAACAGCTAGAAGAGGTAAATTCAGAACATTACATATTTTTACTGCAATTAAGCCTTTTAAAAACAGGAAAAAACAACACTTAAGCTATATTACGATATTACAATATCAAATCTAAGACTATACTTAGGTCATATCACAACATCAATATAATATTGATAATTCCAGAGCCCTGGTTGTAACTATGTAGGGTAATGTCTTCAGGAGCTGGTACACATGCACTGATGTTACAGACATTCCCACCATTAGTGCTTTCACACTGATCTACGGATCTACAGCCGATGGTATTAACGCCGTCGGAACATAAATTTGCAAGCAAAAGCATGCAATCAACAAGATTACGCTTCAAGGATTTACACAGATTTACACGATGTAAACATAGCTTTGTTTGTTTACAAGAAAACTGCACAGAGCACCTTTAAGTTTAAGGAGTGATTGTGGTTTAAAAATAGAAAAACTCACGCATCCTGTCGCATACTTAGTCTCCATTGACTTTCTCATTAAAGACGTTTAATCAAAACCGCAATATTTTCCCAAGCAAGCATTTGAAATGAAAATGAAATTATCATGCTTTTACTTAACAGGAGTGGATATTGTTGGATAACAAATTAAATATAGTATATTATTACAACATATGAAACTTAATCCGGGTTTGGGCTGCTTCTATTTTAACTATAATAATTGTAGTATAAAAAATGACAGAAATAAGTGATAAAATAACAGTCACAATATCCCAAAGGCCAAAGCAATGTCTTCAAATTGAATGTGTTGTCCAAGCCAAAGATACAAACCCAAATATGTTCAATTAACAACTATGTAAAAGATAGAAAAGCTGCATATCCTCACATTTAAAATGATGGAACCAGTGAATGGTGGTATTTTTGCTTGATACATTACTGAAATTGATTAACATATGACCAAAGTTGTCTATTAATACTAATTGTATCAGCTGCATCATGTTGCAGACAAAACATGCTCTAATCTGATGCAAATTAGTTAATTTTAGAAGATGGAGGCCGGCTTTAGTAAGGAAATTCAAGATGCATCTGATCAATCAGCAACCCATGATAATTCAAATAACTGATAGGCTGCCCAGCTTATAAATGTATCATTTTACAAATTTTTTTTTTTTCTGTTTTATTGTTGATGATGATTTCCTCAACCGATTGAGAACAATGTAATCCTCAAGCTGATTACAACCTGAAAAATCACCATATTACGGTAAGTTTTCATGCTGCAACAGCAGCTTTTGGGCTCATCAACTGGGCTCAGTTCTGAATGAGATGTTATACAAGAGCAGTATGTGTGAGAATGACCCTTTTTTATTGAGTCTTCCTGTAGGTATGAAGTGCTCTGTGTTTTGCACCTCTCCACAACACTAAGCAAAAAATAATTAAAATGCAAATATATACGCCCTCATAAGTCCGAAGTTTAAAAGATCTAACAAAGCACGAAAACACTCATAAAGTGGTTTCATCACCTGCTATAACAATCAATTAAAATACAATATGCAAAGAATGTGTGTGTGCTTACCACGATGGTGTGGAATGAATCAGCGAGTGCCCGTGGACATTGTCATATGGACATATTAGCAGCAGCACTGGATTCCTTAGTGTTTTATGTGTATAATTTCCCCCTGATAGTGATGGTGGTTATGGTGTTTTGTGTGAGCGTGTGTATGTGTGTGTGTGTATGTGTGTGTGAGAGAGAAATAGAAGGAGAATGAGAGAGCTGGAGAGGTGATGTGGAAGGATGAGGGAGGCTGAGACAGGAGAGCTGCCCCCAGTAATGAGGCCCTTTTATGGGCTTTAATTTGTCCCGCTCCCCCGGGAGACTGATGGATGGCTCTCTTTATGCTCACTCTCTTTCTTTCCCCCATCTGTGATACAGAGGATTTATTTATACCCTGATATTACCTCTCTAACAAGTGCTGCCTTGCCATTACGGCTGCCTGACTCTTCCTGCACCGACACACAGACAGATAGGTAGATAGGTAGAGCATTATGTGAGTCTATTTTTTTGTGTAAAAGAACTGTAGCATGCACTGTATAGGGGTGTGTGTGTGTGTGTGTGTGTGTGTGTGTGTGTGTGTGTGTGTGTGTGTGTGTGTGTGTGTGTGTGTGTGTGTGTGTGTGTGTGTTTGGATGCTCGCCTTGCTGTCTGTGTGCGATTCTTACCTTATTCTTTTTTTCTGTTTTCTGTTTGTTTCTTTTCTCTGCGAGTGGGTGCGGGGGAAAAACAAAACATTTTTGCCCCTGGGCAATTCATTGCAAATTCTGGCTGACTCTTGTTCAGTGTGACTCTAGGGAAATGAAATTTAAAAACTAGCTTAAAAGTTTACCACCAGTTGGCAGTTTTGGCAAGTGATAAAAATGACCAGTTGGAGAGGCAGATTTAGGTTGACAGCCGCGGTGGGATGAAAATAGCACGCTGCATACGTTTACCTTGGCTGTTTCAAAGGCATGGGCACCATGCTGGCAGGGCTGCCGATGCCCATGTTCATCCATTCATCCGCAGCTCAGGGGCTTGTCACCGCGGAAACTTCAAGGGAGAGCTTCAAGTCACAACAGTCATTCTGCATCAACAAACAATGTACCGACATGCATGCACAGTATATATGGTTTGTTATGGACAATGTAAGGTAGTGATCGTTCAGATGCTCACCAACGTTCAAGTGGAAAAGATATTGATTCTATATAATGTTACACAGTTCACTTCATCAACTGATGACACATGAAGGCCTTAAAGGTGAAATCTGTGATCTAAACCATGAAAAAACATTTCAAACACCAGTTTTCATGCCAAAATTCTTTGATGAATTTATCTGATAACACCAGATAAATATGTTGTTCGTGATTTCTTGTTGACATTAGCTGTGCTTGTGATCCAAGTGATTTCTTGTTGACATTAGCTGTGCTTGTGATCCAAGTGTATGTTTTCTAGGAATGAATGATTATTTCATTATTGATTAATCTGTCAATTTATTTCTTTATTAGTTCATTAATCATTTGGTCTGCAGAACATAAGAGAGAAAAATGTTGCCACATTTTCCTAGAGCCCCAGGTGAAGTCCTTAACATGCTTTTTTTGCCAACCAACTGATTGGCTTTTTTTCTTCTTTTAAATCACTTTAGCGATTAATCAGTTATCCAAATTGTTGCAGATTGTTTTTTGATTAGTCAAATAATCATATTAGCTCTCAATTATCAGTTGAAAATTCATCAACACCCGTCTGAGGCTCGCTTTGTTGATGTTTTGCTTATGAAGCTTACATTTTAATCAAATATATAATATAATATAATACTACAAGTAGTACTGTATGTGAATATACCTTTTGAGTAGTTCCGACAGTTATATAATCAGATGTTCGTATACTAGCCAATCACATATCTCCACTTCCTATCCAGTGTCCTACTTGTAGTTATCATTGAGGACACAGGGGTCATGTACCCACTCATATTACTGGGATGTAGGTTGGTGACATGACATCAAAAGGAGTTAACGTTTTCACCACATAAACATTTGGAAATACAAATCCTGAAATCTGCATCCCCACTACACTGCTACGTACTTTCAGTAATGTAACTGCCTCCACCTCCTCAGACTCCTTCTAAATCAACATTTCGGTGTTGGTGAATTTATGTTACACAAAATTTGTGTTCATGTTTATCAAATGTTGTGTATCTCAGTGGCTGTCAATGGTGTACAGCATCACGTGAGCAGAGGCACACTGAGCCAAACTAAACTGTGTATTATTGTTGCAATAAATAAAGACCTGTACATGAGGGTCCTTGATTAAATCATGGTTCCTTTCATAGTGATTATCCAAACTAAGTAAGACTACAATAAGCCACAATATCATGGTTTAAATGATCATGAATGCAAAGTACACTTTATTACACTTTAATTTCCATAGTTTCAAAACATAATTTGATTAACCTGTTTGATCCTCACTAAATAAAGAATAAAGAATAGCCACTGGGCCTACACTGTTTTATCATTGCCACACTACCATAAAAAAAACACTCTTTACAGACTCAGCTCAGTTTCCTTGAAGATGAATCACCGCTTTTTACCTGTATCTCTCCATCTTCCATTCATCCCGCCTCCCTTCCACTCACATAAATGAAACAGCAACACAGGAGAAGAAAAAGAAGAAGAGCGCTGAGAGTAAACACAACAAAAATATTGGTTTGCTTTCTTTCTGCTCGCTCTACCCCTCTGGATATGTGATCACTAACATCTATTGCATGTATTGAGGGCTGGGCGATGGTTTGGCACGTACATTGTCAAATAACACCTCTGAGTAACTCTCAGCACACTTAGCTCAAGGCCCCTCCAGCTTACATAATCCTCTGATCTGTCTGCTGCTGGAGCAGGGCCAGCCAAGGATTGACAAACACACCGAGTTAGAACGAGACACGCCATGCTGTCTTACAGGGCTGAGAGAGAGAGAGAGAGAGGGCCGGGATGGCAGCCATTGTGAGTGGCAACCCTGTACATGGATACCTATTCTAAACAAACATCATGAGGTCAGAGATTCAGACAAAAAAAGCATTGAACTTGTCCTTTTTTTACAACCTCTTTAATAACTATCATCAATCCTTTACACACCTCCCCTTACGGATACGTTTTTCTTTTATGAAATAGAGCAGGGTGGTCTCCTCACACTTCACCCTTCTCATCCGCAAATCTTCTATTTCCATCCTTCCCACCGACCCTCCACCCGTTTGGCTGGTGAGGAGGGAAGCCCACTTGCAGTGCCCCCTTTGGCAGTTCTTTTCAACTCCACAGTGTCCCGTGGTTGAGCTTGGATCCACTACAGAAAGCCATCTGCCCACTGTGATCGCTCGCTTAAGTGTCTTAATTAAGCCTCGTTGCCTTTGTGTTATATGCCCCTTTTCAAATGGACCTCGGGAAAAAAAACGCCCAGTGAACATTGCCACGTGAAAGAAGTGCTGTGTGAAAGGAGGGGTAGAGAGAGAGCTGGACTTGTAATATTTACACACTGAACCATGTGATGTATCTCAGTGAGTCCTGTCACATAATCTGACAGGTATTGTCATTCTATGAAATGGCTGTGCTGTAGGGATTTTGTTTTTTGTTCAGCGGCTCACAGGAGAGTGCAGGCAGAGATGGGCCTCACTGATCTGCTATCATTTGCATGTTGAACACACCCATAGCTCCTTGATGTTGACGTGGAACACTGGCTCTCCGATGTGCCACAGCTGCAAGGTCCAGAATGGCCAAGTTACCCCACACACAAACACACGCACAGATGTGTACACAGTCACACACTAACACGCACACACACACCAAGGGAGCCTCTGTCATCCAGTGTCCTGTTCCATGTCTTCATTTTGGGGCTGCTGATGAGACGTGTTGTGTCAGGGATACTCTCAGGACCCTCAGATCTGTCAGTGGTTGTTCAGCCTTCATCACCTTTTGATCCACAGGAAAAGGACTGAACTGCTGTTGTCGTACTACAACACTCACTCTAAGCTGGTACAGTCCACTTTTATTAGCTGATTTCCTACTAGGCTGCCATTAGTTTTCGTTTAAATCTGTATAAAAAATCTCATGTGTCAAGCATCTGAACGCACAAAGAAAGATTATTCAAAACAGTTCTTTGTCTCAGCTGCATTGCTGTTCTTTGAAAAATAAAGTAAATATGATGTTTGAAGTCAGATTGGCTCAAGCAGGTTGCTTGTTTTTAAAATGGTGATTTTGTACTGACAAAATAAATGGAAACCAACAGCTGGAGTAAAACTTACACTATGTGTGCTTTTGAAAATGGTTAACAATAGCATAAAGTATGCAGGATTTCTAAAAGATTATTTTATTTTGGATTCAGAAAAGCTTGATTTTAAAAAGTCCTCTAACTACGAGTAAATACAAATCCAGCAAGATAATACTTCTGGCTCACGCCTTCCTCGTTTCTATAGTCGCATGTCCTGATTGATCCCTCATTTGTCACAGTCACAGACAAAAGAAATCCAAAAGTACCTCAACTGTTCTTTTTTTTCACTTCCTCCCCCTTTTCTTTTCTTCACAGTCTTTTTTTCACCATCCATTACAAGTGTGTGACAGGTTCCAGACGGCTTGAGAGGGGAGAACAATGTGTTGTGACCCTCAGTGCTGCCCTCCAGCTCAGCGCCTGGTTCCAACTCCTTCTCCCAGCAGGCCGTGGGGGGCCTGGCCGCCGCCCTTCTACCCGCCTCCACCACCACCAGAATCAATCGCTCTGCGACACCATACAAACGATCCACTGAAGTCCATGCATCACAGTGCAAAGCACCACCAACAATGGCCAGCCATGTGGTTCAGGACTTTGAGAGAGAAAAAGATGGAGAGTTATTACGGGTAAATATGAAATATGAAATGAAAGTGAAAAGAAAGCAATGTGAGGGCAAAAACAGAAATAGTAACATAATGCACATGTAAGGGCTGAACAATTGGAGTAGAATATTTAATTGTGATTATTCTCACCAATATTGCTGTTACGAATCAAAATGCTATCAAAATGCTATCAAAAATGATATAGCTTATAGCATTATATTTATCGTTAACAGTTATATAGTTGGCAAATTGCTGATTTGTGTTATATGTATATTAATTAATAAGCTAAACTGTGTAATTATGGACAATATTTATACTGTACAGTACACAAGTCCACTTACTCATGTAGGCCTAAAGTACTTAAAATACAATTTTGAGGTACTTTCATTTGATGCTACTTTATACTTCTACTTCACTGCATCTCAGCAGAAAATATTGTACTTTTTACTCCCCTACATTTGTCTGACAAATAGTCATTAGTAACTTTTCAAGTCGAGATTTTACACAGACAACATATGATGAGTTTATGGAATCATACTTAGTTAAGGAATAAACTACAGTAAATGAAGAAGTTTAAATTAGCGCCGCCTTCACCAGATATTATTATTTCACAGCTAAGGGGCGTTGTTCGGAAAAGGTTACAAATAACAAAGTTAACCAAGTCAGCTTGCTAAGATCCGGCTACATAATGGAAACTTTTAAGGTTAACTTCTATGGAGGAGTGGATTGAGCCGTTCCCATTTCCAGAGAAGAAGTCCACTGAAACGACATGCAGAGCTACGTAAAAAAGGAGGTTTACTGGCTGTAGGGAGAGCCTTTTAGGTTTTTACCTGAAGGCCACAGTTCTCAGACACGCTACGACACTGAGAAGAGAGCGCAAAACCGTGGTAGCCTACAGACGGTCGCCGTCTGACTTCTGTTGCTCCTTAAGTTGTGTTATTATGGTAAGGAAGAAAAATATTATTTTTCTTAATGACTTGCCTGGTTGAATGAAGATTAAAGGTGAAAGATTTGAGATTGGCAGCATTTCAATTGGCTCCCAGCAGGTCTCAACATTGTCGATGGTGAGCCGGCAGCTCATAGCTATTCTAAGACGCCATCGGTCGGTACGGCAATATTAGCTCTAAGCGCCCGATGAGAGCAGTGCAGAGCAGAGCCCGACAGCCAATCAGTGGGGCACACACCCTCATGCACTAACATGCACTAAAAGCAAACATGACCGGTTATGTAAGCAAAGCAAGGAGACGCTCAGAGAGAGAGCAACATCTCTGCTCAGGTAGATAATAGTCGATAATAATAGTTTCCTGCTATATTAATGTTCAGAATGTGAAATACAGCTCCTTTAAAAAAATATTTTTTAAATGAAACGGTGTTACCAGGGTTTTGCACTCGGCAGCTCACTTTACCGCAGCATTGGAAAGGCAGGAGTGAGCGGAGGGGTATTCAGTTAGTTGCAATCTGCAATCTGTCCCTTTAAACTACATTTTGTCCTTGCATTGTAAAATATAAAAAACTAAATTTTTGTTTTTTTTAGGCATTTATGTGCTGGACTACTTCTTGGCTGGGAGCAGTGATTTCCTGGAGTCTCTGCTTTGTTGCCTTGCAGCTGTTCAGAGCCAAGTATTTTTTTGGCTCATAAGCCCATAAAATGGAGGATTGTCGTTTTTATGCAGATGAAGCAAACAAAATATAACTTGTTAATTAGTGAGCTTCATAGGTGCTTGCGGGCGGACTTTGTATCCGCTGAACAGAGCCAAGCTAGCTATTTCTCCCACATGTTTCCATTCTTTATGCTAAGCTAAGCTTACTGCCACCTGGCTGTAGCTTTATATTTAAGGAGTAGATATGAAAGCAGTACTAATCTTCTCATCTCTAACTCTACATTCAGCTGCAACCTTTCACCTCATCTACAACTTGTTCAAACAATGTTAATTGTGTAAGTTACCATTAAAATTGTGGCTCTTGCCATTTTAAAACGATAAATCATTCAGCTGAAGCGCACATGTAGAACAACTGAAAATCTGTCCGAGCTTTAATTACATCCTGGTGAATTCAGTGAGCATCTGAGGTCCTCTGTGGTCAAACACTGCTATTGTTTACTTCAAGTGCTGTATTACTCTGACTCCCAGGGGTCCCCTGGGAGCCCAGTGCCCTCCCTCAAACCTCCCCCTACACCCTCACACACACACACACACACACCCTCACACACGCACACACAGCCTACTATGGCAAAATTGTGTTAATTTACCCAGCCAGTAGTATTAACCATATTATATCAAATAACTGCCACAGACAATTGGGCAGCCAGCTCTGTGACTTCATTTTAATTGATTTTCTTACATGCTCTCAGCCACGGATGATTTGGTTTCCCTCTGACACTATGTTTATTAAAGGCATATTGCATAAAAGAATAAATAGATATTGTTGGTTGGATTTATATGAGCTTCGAGGGAATGCAGAGGTTCGCCCCTTGTTTTAATATAAGCCCGACTTTAAGTGTTTAGTTTGATTAAAGTCAATATGTTTGTTTAACCTTCGGGCCAAAGGGACACCTCAGTGTGTGTGTGTATGTGTGTGCGTGTTTGCGGGGGTGTTTGTGATGGAGGAAGTGAGGGAAATCGAGATATGTTTACATTTATCCCGACCTGTCTGTCACGGCGATAGCGGCCAGCTACCTGGGTGAGCTGACTTCATTGGAATATGGAACGCGGCGGATGAATAGAGCCAGTTAGTTGGCCAGAAACAGTTTTTATTTTCTGTCCTTTCTTCAAGTGAAATGGCTGCGAGGAGACCCCAGGACCATTTCATCTTGAACATCCTTTACCAGCTGTCTACGTCTTAAAGGCATGCTGTTCAGCCCAGAGAAAATCCCACTAATCATCTTTTTGTGTTTGAGGGCACAATATGCTGAAACAGGCAGGGTGCACACGCACACACACACGTACACACACACATACATGCACACACACACGCAGGCACTGCCAGCCTGCTGCTCTCTTGTCCCCATGCCCTGAGGGGGAAAGAAAGAGGGAGAGTAGAGGGGGCGGGGGGGGGTTCAGTATAATCACTTGTTAGAGGTCTGGCTCCGTCCCCCCACTCAACCTCCTCACTCCTCCTCCAACAGTTCTGTCCATCCACCAATCTGTACAGTATCTCTTTTTCTGTTTACCACATGACTTCTTCCTGTTTCTCTGCTCCTCCTGTTCTCTCTCCCTCGCTGCCTTTCTGTCTCAACGACTGAAACTCTCCTCCATTCAATTCAGTTCAATTCAATTTGATTCACTTTATTTTATATAGCCCAAAATCACAAAAGTGTTGATGTTGTATAAAGAAAACTACAGTGGTAAGCTGTAAAATATGTGTCAATCATAAATAAATACAGCACAGAGTTCTGAAGAAGTGAAATGTATGTTGTATCGGCCTCGAAAACTGCTTATTTATGGGTGTATGTTATAAAGGTAACATCTCAGAAATCAATGATTTCCATTTAAAAATACTGTTGTTAAAAAGCTAAATATTCACCTCAAATCTTACCACACAATTTAATGTAAACTGTCACATGTGCTCTTTAAAAGTATCTGAAATTTATATATTGTTTGATATTTTTTTATATTTTGTCCAATAAGATACTTAAGTTAAATAATTGCGTATTGCATGGTATTATACTGTCAATTTTCCATTTGATTTCATTTTCCATTATTAATGATTTGAACCTTCCATTACACGTTGGATTTTTAAGTGATCTAAAGCATGGGTTTGTAATGTGAAATGTGCTTGTGCTATTTTTATCTTGTCCTGAAGGTATTAATGTCTTTATACTCAGTTACATGACTCAAGTGAGGGATCCCTCTACCAACGATTCTGACATCAGGAGGAGGCCATATAAAGTTCAACCCACCTGGTGATGAAACTGGTAAGAATCCTGGTAAGAATATGTTACTTTTAGTACCTGATCTTATTTAACAATAGTTTGATGAAATGTCATTACATAGGTGAATTCAAGGTGAAAAATGATCCTCATAAATAAATAAGAAATCTCCAAATGGAGGCAAAAATGTACAGCCATGAAATTTAAGTTTATATTTGATTTGGAACCTACTTTTTACCCTGGTTTCTAAGATTGGGTAGTGTGATTTTAAGCGGATGGAAAGGAAAATTAAGAATATTCAAACAAATATAAGAATACAAAGTCCGAGAAGGAGATTTTGTGTAATGTAATGCAAAGTGTACCACAAGCAAACAACGCCATTTGTGTCAGACCATCTAAATCCTGTGTCTTTGCACCTCTTTCTGTACTGTAGTTTAAGACTTACACGTGGAGTCAAAGTCGTGTGAACAATAAGTCGTTTGTCTAATTTCCCCACGCAATGACTTCATGAGTGAACAGCTAATGCATCATTCTTCTCATCGACTAATGTCCTGGTTAATTTTGTCCTTTCCGCTTTGCCGTCGCCCGCCGTGCAACACTGATTAATGCCATCACAGCAAATTAGATAGCCAAGGAGCAAGATGTTTATCATTTTCAAGCATTGAGAAAAGTACTTTCTTGCTTCATATCCTTCAGTGCATTCAAAGCAGTGTTCACATCAAGGTGATGTATGTATGTTCAGCATAGAGGGGGAAATATGAATTGGAATGAAGCCAGAGATGTGGCCTTTCTTCTAAAGGTTGTGAGACAGAGGACAAGAGCTAAGTGTAAGGTACCTCCACGTAATGATGTCATCCTTTACCGTGCACACACTGAAACTGAATTGAAATGCTTAAGGTCGGTTTGAACACAAGATTTTTCATTCCTTTAAAGTCCTTTAGAGCTGAGAATTGTTTTTTAACTTTGCTGCCCTCTACAGCAACAAGAGGCGATTTAAATGACGTTGAAACAAAGATGGCTGAATATCCATAGTCGCGAAGCAAAGTTATTGTGCCCCCACATGGCAAGCATAACTGATTTTGTGCAACAATGATACAATTAGGAAAAATGGATTCAATAGTTAGAGCTGTAGTGCAGCTTCTGTTTAGTACAAAGCTTTTTTTCTACTACTATTAGCAGTATGCCATCATTTTATGAATTAATAACACAGTCAGCTAGCACTCACTTTGGAATATTCATTAAATAAATTCTATTTAAAAATAACCTTTTTCCCAACTTGGCAATTTGCACTCCCCAATGGGTTGTACGATACATTTGAGGAGTCACTAGATGATTAACATGATTGACATATGAAACTTGTAAAAACAAGACATTGCTTCACTTTGAAGGCAAAACGGTTTGGAAACACTGATATAGAGTCTCGGTAATTCAGGCTCATCTGTCTTGGTTTTCTCAGATTCAGATTTTCATTGACTTGAGACTGATTGCGTGGCATGGATCAAAACAACACATGCTGTACAATAAGGAAACACTTGCAGTATAAAGAGCCACTTTATTGTTTCGTCTGTGGCCAGTGAAGTTACAGGTCATTTAACTCAAATTATGAGCTGAAAGACATTAAAATGCTTTGTAGAGCTGGGGGAACTGCTGATTCACTGCAGGTTCATGAGCAGCCCCTTTCACCTTATATTTGATACATTGTTGATAAAAAACATATTGATTAGTACAGCTTTAAAGTTTAAGTATTTAGAATTACTCATTTGTTTTGGTAGTTACAATGGAAATCATCCTATATTCATGAATAGTCTTCTACATGTCTTTTTGTGATATTTTCATACAGAGAGTATTACATCATACAACTCTTTGTGACCCTCAACATGTCTAACATTTCTGTTTTTGTTTCCAAGATAAGCAAATTGTGCAAGATCACCTTGAAAACCTTGATAGCCCAATGAGTAACAAAAGCAGCCTCGGGTATTGACAGAAAGAGAACAAGTGCTCACATATTCTCATATCATTTTCATCTTCATATCATGCTGAGAACGTAGCCTGGCATTGGTATGTTCTCATCCAATGTTCCCTCTCCCGGGCTGTATATCACATCATAAAGAATACATAAACCCCTTCTCCCAAAAAAAAAACGACCCAGTCTCCAAGGCATCAGTGCCGAGTCCTGTTCTCCAACTCTGAAACAGTAAAAGCGCCGAAACAAAGAACTTTCCTTGGAAAGAAGATGACGAAAAATACCATCGCTCAAACAAAACAAAAATCGAGAGACAATGCTAATAACTGTAAAATATGAATGGTGACTTGACGTATTTACAAATGCGCTGAGAGGCGCCCTACTAAATGCGATGAAATGGGAAACCAATGGCGTGGAAGAAAGCGGTTGTGGGCCCCCATCTCTTGCCATTAGATGTTCAGTGGAAGCTGTCAACAGAAGGCGCATTTGCCTGCCAAGCTCCTTCTCTGACTGAGCTCTCTGCCTGCAGCACGCCCCGAGCTCCTCTTTGACTCAAAGGGTTCATTTCACTTCTTTTAGCCTCATTCGCATGTGGCGCTACACAAAAAACCTGGCTTGCTCGCAGCCTGCCTCTTGTGTGTGTGTGTGTGTGTGTGTGTGACTGTGTCCGTGTAAACTGGGTGTGTGTTTCAAATACTTCTTGTGTGTGTATGTATGCATGTTTGTGTGTTTTCTTTGCACAATTGCACATGTACATGCATGTGTGTAAATCACAAGGACCGGTCCATCACCACCCTTTTTCTGGTGCTATTAGGAGAAGGCTGAGGAAACACAGTCAGCTGGTGTTCACTGTGACATAGTCATAAAATTACTATAAAAACTGTTAACGTGTCCACGCCTCTTCTGTACAGAGCAATGCTTCCCAACTCGGGGGTCTGGATTCCCAAATGGATAAGACATAAGATAAATGTGAAGAATCACTAGACGATTAACATAAGGTAACCTGTGACAAGGTGTCACAAATAGACATTGCTTCACTTTGAAGGCAAAATGGTTTGGACACACTGGTACAGAGCATTGGATATAAAGGCGTAACTGTTTTGGTTTTCTCTGATTCTGGTTGTTATTGACTCGAGACTGATGACATGGTGGGCTAAAACAACATATGCTGTACATTAAGGAAATAATGATCTCCTTAAAGTGTCAAAGTGATAACAACACTTGCGATATGAAAAAACATTTTAACAAAAGACCAACGTGGCAGCTCGTGGCCTGCATTAGTGACATACAACATCTGTAAATATAATTACAAAGGACATGTAAACAAGATGAGTGTGAGAAACGAAAAGTGCAAAACAAATTATTTGAATAGAGGCAACACATTGTTCAAAGAAGCACCTAATAACTTTTGGTTTGTCTGACTATAACAACAACTTACTTATGGTGCAAATAGTCATTTTGAAAGTACTTTCCCTTATTATTCATCATGCTTGCATTCTTATTTTCAAACTGTGATACTTGCCTCCCAGACGGTTTTCATCAAAAAATACCCAGAAGACGCAGAGTAGTTTAAACTGATTTTCATCCCGTATGTGTCCACACGCATTCAAAGTTGTTGTTTTTTACCTCAAGAATATACTAACCACCACAGTTTACAGTAGACCTGAGTTAGTACATAAGCTCAACTACAGTTTTTGTGCTGCAAATTATATTTTTTTACAATCACATTTTTAGATATTTGAATCATCGAATATTGTACCAATTTTCAGACACGTCTCCTTTTTTTTTTTTTAAAGGAAAATGTTTTCCTTAAGTGTCTGACTTCATAACACTGTGGCTGTCCTCTGGCCACTCTCTCGCTAGCAGCCCAAGGGTCAGACCAGTGGAGTGGAAGTTGAAGAGGGCTGTTTGAACTAAATAGGTTTTGACTGGCATGTGTTACGCGCTTCACTGCACCATTGATTGAGCGCTTGTTTGCTAAATCACTGCAGGTTTCCCCCGTCTGGTAGGCCTGTGACACGTGGGGTGTGTGGTCACTTCAGCTCGGAGAGAGAGAGGGGGGGGGGGGGGGGGGGGGGGGAGAGAGAAGAGCAGGTGCAACACTGGTGACCAGAGGAGGACATAAGTTAATAATGACAAGAAGAAAGACTGACAATAAAAGAAAACAGGCAATTTAACAGTTTTGCTCCCCTTATGGTGAAACTCACAATAGCAGGAATCAATCTCTTAATTCATTCACATATCTAAGCACTTTGGTCTTTCCTCCATGGACACTCAGCACAACACCCCTCCTCCACCTCCTCCTCCTCCACCTCCTCTTCTCTCCAGTTTCTCTCCCTCTCTGCCACCACCTCCCCCCTTGTTTCAGACATGCTTTTTACAGCTTGGCGGATGTGGCGGTGGAGGGAGGTTGGTGTCATGGGTCAATGTCACTCAGCCAACAGTCTACTCAACAGATGTGGATGGCTAAGATGAGACCTCCCAGTGACTGACTGTTGCTTCCTCACACTCTCTTGTCTGGTCTCGCCTTTCGCCATTTTCAAACATAAACAATAGACCCTAACTACTAAGCTCAATGCTAATGAGGAAAAACTGACAAAAAGTTGAGCACTGGTCAGTTTAGGCCCAGCTCAGATGATGCTCACTGGTTTGAGAGATGTATTTTAATTACATTTCATCAGGCATTAATAAATTATAAAGTTTACAATCCACTAAAAAGTCTGTGACCCAGGTAACATGTGATTTCACAAAGCGCAGTCCCATTCCTCATAAAACCCTTGGAACCCCTCTGCACTCAAGTGTTTTTACTAAACACAGTTGTTAATTAATTTCTGTAAAGGATCATTCAGTGCTTAAGGCAAAGGGGTGGACATTGGGACTGGGCCAAATCCTCTGAAGGACACAACTCTGTGAGTTGCACCTTTTAATCAATAAGAGCCTTAAATCAACCATAAACCTATTGCTCCTTTAGACCTCCTCTAGCCTCACAGAGACCAACAATAATGACGCTAAGCCTCACACATCACTTGGATGCAATTGACAGTTATAATTTGGTCAGTCAGTCCACCACTTTGGTCCAAGCCAAAATGTCTCAACAACTATATGATGGATTGACACAACGTTGGTACACACGTTCATGTTTCCCAGAGGATGAATCACACTCACTTTGTTGATGACCTGACTTTACCTCGAGCACTTCCAATGAGGTTTACATTCGTTGTTTTCATTCAAATGGATGTATTGCCATGAAATGTGGTGTACACATAAATGTCCCCTCCTGTGACTTTTAAGGCAGTGCAACCATGAGCTAAAAAAAAAAAAAAAAAACACAGCAAATGTTAGCATGCCAACACACCAAACTAAGATGGTAAACATGACATCGGCATGTTACAATTGTTATTGTGAGCATGTTATCATGTTAGCATGTAGCTCAAAGCACTGCAGTTCCTAAATACCGCCTTAAAGAGCTGCTAGCACCACTGCAGCTGCAGCTTTTTAAGATGGATAAAGTATAGCATCTTGAATTAAGAACTACATGTTAAAATCTACATTATAGTCAAGTAAAAATAATAAATAAATAAAATAAATCTTTGATATGTGGAACATTTTGTACTGTTCTGTGAAAGGCCATGGCATAAACCAGCTGGTTGTTTTACATCATTATCTTCTATTTCCTCTCTCATTCCAGATAGGTTGTTGAAAGTACCACAACGAGCCTACCGAGCGCTTTGAGTCCTCCCCTCCGCCTTGGGAAGGCTTGGTGAGTAAACAGTGTCTTTGCTGATTACAACGCCTCTCTCTCTTCAGCCCAAGGTAAACTAAAACACTTTGATCTGCTATTGATTGTCTCCCTCCTCCTCCTCATCCCTCCGCCTTCTTTGCTCGCTACTGTTAAAACATAGGTGAGTCAGCCAGCGGCCTGGGGGACTGAAGCAGAAACCAGCGGCATGCTGCTGTGTTTCTATCGCTGACCACCAAGGTTAATTGATGTCCTCTCTGAGGTGTAAAAATTAGAATTATGTTTAAGGAAAGCTGGGGAGCTGTTTACAGAGGAGAATACAGATAAGGCTTCAGATACAGTCGTCCCTCATAATGATACCACCACTGGCTCAATCATTGGATTGTGTTTGTTAAATGTCAGATCCTTAGAGTATTCGGTTGTTATGTGTGACAGGGAAAGGACAAAATAATTAAAACATTACATGAAAGACAACTTTTCTCAATAAAAAATAATTGATCATTTATGCTGGTGAATCATGTTACTCAAGGGCCATTTCGCAGATTGTGTGAGCTTTTAGCTTTTAATGTGGCAAACGCCACTGTAGTTTTTAAAACACCACGGAGCAATTAACAGTAAAGTTGGTTAGTTGGTGCCGTTTTAAAAGCACAGGTACATAACACAAACTGTTGAGTTATTCAACAGGCCAAGTCAAAATAGTAATAATTGTTTTAATAATGTTTCAATAATTAAAAATCCCCACTGGAATGTTGTTGGAGAGTTGAAAAAGTTTTCCAATTCATCCAAATGGCTTCTTCAAGTTGGATATCAGCAGGGAATCGTTGGCTTTAATCCCCTGTGGAGATGCCATGCTGCCTCCAGATTGATGTTAAAGGCTAAGGCTCAGAAAGGGCCCTTTAATGTTATCTTATAGTTTATAGTTATACATTAAACATACTGTAGATACATTTGTACTTGAAAGGAGGGGAGACTGTCCTTATTATAAAAGTGTACAGCATTGCATTGGTAATTTGTTGTAACACCTCATATAACACATTTTGTTAACAAGCTCAATCAGAATAATAACTGATCTCCATAAAATTGAAGTGGTCTTTTATTGAAAAAAAAGTAGCATAAAACAGAATGAAGTTGTTGTACAGTTACTGGACATCAGAGGATGGTTGGACAAATGAAGCGCATCAATATGATATCAACGGAGACAGAAGTTTGTGTCCAACAAGATCTCTCTCTGACCATAACCATGACCACCATCTTTTATTAACGTCTAGAGATGAAATGAAAAATGACTTTTCAACCGATTTAGATCACATCCCCATCATATTGTGCACCCATTTGATAATGTATGCTTTATATTTTACAAAAAATCAATTTCATCTTATTTTCATATGATCAACTAATAATATCATGACGTCCATCCTTCAATCAATCTGCGACCTTTATCGACCAGGCAGGTGTTTGGATCAACAAACACCTGTTTGTCATACGAATGTAGCTTCGTATGGCGCTATATTCTAAGCTCGCCCACTTTTTAGTGGTCCAGACAAATGTAAAGGAAATATTCTGTTTCACCGGGGGTGTCACTCACAGTACAGAAGTGAAAGAGGCTCCAACTTCCGTTTCACTGAGACTGTAAAGTTGCTTAACGCAAAATGGAGAGCATATCTATTGTCTCTCAACAGCTCTCAACATGGGCCAGCTGAGCCACAGCTAAGAGTTCTAACAATGCAAGCTATGATGAAAGTGCTGATAGAGCTAACAGTATAAAGAAAAACTATACTGTTTTTGTGTGGCAAAAAATTTTGCCACACAAAATAGTTTGACCATTTTTTAAACCTTTGCTTTTTTTTCAAAGTATCATTTTACAACTTCAAGCCCCAAAAATGTTCACAATCTGTCAAGGAGGACTCACCCTTTGGTTTGGTACCTGTAGACGAGGGAACAAAGCTTCATTTTTAGTCACAGGTCCAAATGTTTTGGAGCTGTTGCTTCACAACGAAGCTAAATATACTTCTGTGTAGCTCTATCACCTCCTCATAGCCTCAGAGTAAGAAAAATAGGTTACACGTAAATCTTGTGGCAGATCAGAAAACATTCAGAGTCATTTTTGTGTAAGTCATGTGAGGTTTTTTTCAAAGACAACCTATTTTGTGGTTTAGGTGTTATGAAAACTCACCAGCCCATGTAGCTATGCAATGAAAACACAGAACAGGAGCCCAAAGGACCGAGGCCAGATGAAGGAATTAAAGAATCAATCAAAGCACCGGTAGCAATGAACTGAAGCTGAGACCTATCCAATATTTTGGTTCTGCTTGACGTCGGGGAGTGATTTAGTGACTTCAGAGTGCTAAGTGTCATGTTCCCACACTCTCCTATCCTTAATGAGAAAGTGTGGAAAAGAAATCGCTATCTGGTTAGTCTGTTTTCTTTTTTCTTGTGTAGCATGTCTGTTTCATTTCTCTCTCACGCTTCTCCGCGAGAGAGGGGGTGCAGCTGTGAGATGATGAAGTTTCAGGGAAAGGTGGATGTGCCATCCATTACAGGAGGTGGAAAGGTGCAGATAAATCACCTTATCAGCTCTGCCTTCTCCCCACTGAGCTGAGGGAGCCGAGCAAGGGGGAAATCCATCAACCTCCACAAATGGGACATGACTCAGAGATCACTCTGCCTCTATACTGTGCTCTGTACATACCTTACACTGGCTTTATCATTGTATAATAAGTCTGACCAACTTCCACCAAGGCTCAGGTGGACATCATCGTGTAAGATGCAAAACATCCAGCAAAAAATTCCGCATCTTTAACAAAGTACACTTATGTCTGTTGGATCTATTTGGGTTATTGTTGATATTTCTTTCCAAATGTGCAAATGTTGAATGAATTACCTAAAAAAGTATGTCTTTAATAAACGGGGCAGAGAGAGATTTATAGTCACCAGCACCTCACCCCCAAACAAACCGAGAGGGTCGAGTTTTGTTTTTTGCATCACGTCCCAACCCTGTCTGCAGACAAGAATGTCAATATTAGAAGATTCATGCAAAACCCCAACGGGTGCAGTTTTAAAGACGTGTTCAACGTTGTCAATTCAAACAAAACTACCCGGTTAGGTTTAGGAAAAGATCATGATTTGGGTTGAAATAAGTACGTTTGTTACGTACGTTTTGTTTTGTAAAAGTACATTAAGTTAAGTTAAGTCATATAAGTTATTTAAGTTAACTTTCACAAAGGAAAATGCTTTCTGCTGTGTGAAAGCCCTGTGTGTGTCTGTCCCATCCATCCATCCTGACGGCCTCCCTACGCAGACTTTGTCGCTCTCAACATTACGTCACCTGACTTCCTCCTCTGCTCATAATCCGTCATAA
This sequence comes from Anarhichas minor, assembly GCF_050575085.1. Classification (NCBI taxonomy): domain Eukaryota; kingdom Metazoa; phylum Chordata; class Actinopteri; order Perciformes; family Anarhichadidae; genus Anarhichas; species Anarhichas minor. Next base: position 10,043,362 of record NW_027466460.1, on the reverse strand, counting down.
TTAGTACGGCCAATGAAAACTGCTATAGAGAGAGGTAATTACAGAGTGCAATTACATTGCGTAGCTAATGATACAAAAATGTAGACCAGTAACAGTATCCAAATGATTGTTTGATATAATGAAAATTTGTACTTTAACTATAGCTTCAGTAAGTCTTGTGCAGCTGAGTAAGTTAGGATATTTCATTGCTGCTTCCCACTTCACATGGCAGTTCTGTTAGTGTCATTAGTTTACTTTCACAATATGTTTCCTCTGTCCACACATTTCATGCATGTTTTTTATCTTTCTTTGTGGGGCTTTTTGGTGTGAAAGCATAAAACAGTGGTCTGCAACAATACACTGATGCTACATCTACACACTGGTGCCTAAAATCAACCCTCAGTGAAGCAGAAGTCTTCTGCAACATCATCATTTATTTGAAAGAAAACTTTTTCTCTAACGCTTTTTCACAGCTTCTTTTTCTTTTATTTGTCTTTTCCACTTCAGCCAAGTGGAAAAAAAACCTTTAAGTGTGTTTTTTTTTGTTTTTTTGTCTTCCTTTTTTTTCATGAAATGTTCCTTTCAGCACATAAAAAAAGATGGAAACTCACTTAATACTCTCAGCAGCGTGTGTTTAACATAATAGATCAACATCATCCATCCGTCGTTCCTCATAAACTCATATTAATTTCCCATGATCTTCTGCGTCTCAGCATACACACCCACAATGCAACTGTACGGCGAACACCTATGGCTCACCATACAAGGTTGCTAAGCAACAATAATGACAGTGACCTTTTAGAAATCAGTGGGATGTGTCCCACCAGTCGAAAGGACTACAGCACACAGTATTGCACACTTGTGGGGCCTCAGTGTTTATACCTCAGCTCACAGACTAACAGGCTGACAGAATAAGCCACGCATGCAAATGACACGCCTTCACACAACATCACGCGAAGGCATTAAGCACATTTTTGCCCTTGAGGAAACCAGAGGAGTTAGCATTTCCCCGCTAGCTCTGAATGTAGTACCTTGTCACCACACCCCCTTAAATGTAAGAGCAGTCTATTGGTATTCAGCTGCACAGGTATCTAAGAAAGCAAAGCCTTTTAAACATCTTAACCGCTGTTTGTTCTGTCTCTAGAGGGCACGAGCAGTACACTGGGGGTTTGGGAATAGACAAGCAGAATTGCAAATTTGTTTTGCCAGCTACATGTGCTCTGTAATTTCATGCCTGCTGCATTGTAGCAGAGTGTTGTCAGATTTATACATAAACACGCACAAAGGTGGGATGTTTTGTTTAATTCTTAGACGATTTAGGATGTTTAGTTGTGATTAATGACTTCTCCACAGGAGCAACATTATGCAGACAGTAGATGTGATGTGCCATTGTGTTGTTTTGTTGTTGTTTTCCCTCTGAACAGCTATAGAGCAAACAGGAACATACATAACAGGGTTTTTTTGTGTTTCATGTTCATGACATTAGATGCTGTACAAAGAGGATGGTCATGATTTGTTTTCTGCCACTGTGACAGAAAACAATGTAACCAGGCAGGATTGAGGCCTATAAGCTATGCAGGGCTGTACCATGACATCATTATGTATGTCTGGCTTCACTCTCAATACTGTAGCTGTTAGTATTTTACAGTACAAGTTCCTGATGCCTCACTTAAGTTCAGCGCAACAGGGAATGGCCTAAATGAAAGCAGAATAAAGCTCCCCCGGTGGGAAGTGTAAGAGAAAAGGAAACCTTCTCTGTATCTGTCTCTTAAGTCCTGGGCATGCATCTGAATGACAAACCTGTGTGTCTGTCCCCCTTTTAAGAAATCCTTTACAAGTGGTGAGACACCAGGGCCTGGGCTGTGCAGGCTGTATATTTCTATTCATAATTGATGACCTGGACCCAGACAGACAGCACACTACACATGTAATATGGATTCACTCTTGGTTTCAGATGCATGCCCTCGTCTGGACTTGACTCTGAGCCATCATTGTGTGTGGAGGGGGAACGGAGAGGGAACGGTGTATGTGAGAGTGTGCCTGTATGTGCAAATGTGTGCATGTGATTGTGTGTGTGTGTGTGTGATACGGTTGTTGCGGCCAAAAAATGTACCGACCTTGTGTTTTCAAGCCCCAGATTGGCTCCTGTTTTTGACTGCTAATTCCTGGTTTGGTTTTCCAATTTTCAGTTTTTTAAAATATTAATTTTAATTTTCTCACAAGTTGTTCTTTGTTCTACACTTTTTTTGGTTCCTGTAAACCTTCGCAATAAATACAAGCACAGTGGGTTGGCTGCTACCTTTGCGGATTCCTGGGGACTAATTGATCAGGTATCCAAGTCCTGCGGTGTTCGTTTGGTCTCACCTTACTGCTTTCCCAGATTTCAGTGAAGGTTCATTTGAGAACATCTTGTTTCAACAAATCCCTTGTGATTTGTTTGGCCTTGCGTGTGATGTGATCCACTAATCTGTGAGTCTTACCATATGTACTATTTCCACAGCGCTAAATTCACAAGGGAGACGAGGATAAATGTCTGGCTTGCAGGTTTTCAGCATAGTAGGCCAGGCTAAGCTGTAACTGTCGATAACAGACAATGGTCCTGCGTATAGCTGCCTTTGCCATCAAAAATAACTTAATGTGTAGACAACGGTGTATAACATGCAGGTAAAGATACTGCTCATGTCAATTTAGGTTTGCTAAACAGATGAACCACCAAAGAAGGGAATCCCTTAACAATTATTACACATGTCGTGAAACAATCGTGGCAGAAACAAACCATCTAAAAAGGTTTGCCCTATAGCAACGAACTTTGTTGCATGTTTTTGTCCTGAGGTTTTTTTGTCGTTGTGTTTTTCAAGGGTGACATGAAGGAGCTTTCGACCTGATTAATGCGACAAAATCATTTCCTGGTCATTGATACACTGAGACAGTTTAAGTCTTAATTTTTGCATTTTAGTTACTGTTAGTAGGGTTTATACTGCTCACTAATTGACAAGTGAGAGCAAATAGAGGTTATGGTGTTACAACACCCCTCACCTTCACAGTATGAGTACCAAATAAGCCCACTGTGGCCAAGCTAACTACCAGAAAGACCTAAATAGTAACGACCAAGGCTTGTACTAACTTTAGTGTTTAACATAGAAACCTGTTACTTAACCACACAATTATTATAAAATGACTATGGTCATTGAAAATGTAGCCATGTAGCCCCATTCCCCCCAGTCAAACTTATGCGCTCCATTAAAGGAATAGTGAGCAGTAACCTCTTTAGTTTGGTTCCTGTCTTTTTTTGTCAAGAATGTTGTGTTCAACTTTATTTCTTAGTGTTTAATATACTACATTACAGATGCACTGATACTCAACTGTACATTTGGCTGACGTTCAAAACTCAGCTATAAGGAGATTTGGGGATGTGTTATTAGACATAGCAGTATTTTTATGTATTTGTAATTAATTCAAACACTTAATTTTTGTCCAGTAGATGAGTAATGAGCCACTTGAGCCTCTATTTGAATGAGTGTCACTCCTCCTCGTATCCCAATTGATTCAGTGGTTTAATGGACTTGTGAGTCTCTCTCTCTCCTCTGGTCTCAGCTGAAGTTCATGGAGGGCAGAGTTCGTACCCCCCGTTCCCATAGCAACATATGACATGTCACCCTCAAACAGGAACTCCCTCTCAATCCTCCGTAATGGATTTGACCTATGAACTCTGCCTCTCAAACTGACACATGGGCAAGCGCGAAGCCCGACTGGCTGTAGCCTGCAGCCGTGTCCTCCATGTTACCCTCCACATCCCTGCCACAGACGGGTTAATGATCCAGCAGTGGCATATGTCATCTAAGCAAACTGGACGGCACCAGGTTAATACCATCTTGACGATGACACAAAGTAAACGGGAACTTATTTCACTGCCGGCATGGTTCTGGTTGAATCATAAGCTTAACCAGCAGAGTCTGACTCTCTGCGACCTCACACAGGTTCCCTGTCATCGTTATGCAGCTTCACCCCGCTGTAGCCAATCCCGTACTCCATCCAGCCTCGCCTGCTGCATTATTTATGAGCACTAATCAGGATCCCAGCTCTGGTGTGCTAGCCACCCTACCGGTAACATCACTTCCCTGACCCAACCCTGCCTGTTTCCCCACAGCATTAACGCGTGTTTACGCTAACGCCTGCTCATTAGGACTAACTATGCTAGGCCAGAGCCTGCTGCCTGCGCCGGAGCTGGGGGCCTTTTTAACATGCTCTAACCAGCCCAGGCATCCCCCTAGTGGGGTGCAGAGAACAGCTACGTGCTAATCTCAAACAACAGGAAAAAGCAACATCGGTAGCTAGTATACATAGAGGTAGTTTACTGGGAGACATGGCCTGCGAGGACCTGCGATCAGGCTCCATTATTGTTGTAATTAGCGTGCCTCGATGGAGCCCGGGCTCCCAGGCAGCGTGCCTTGACCTCCCTGCTTCTCAGTCTGTTTACAGCCAGCCAAGGCAACAGAGAAAGGGCAGGGGGCTGGCCACACGGCTCGATGCCTCTATTCAGCTCCAGCAGCAACACAGCTGTTTGTTCATTTGAAGTGTGGACACAGGAGGGTTTTCATTTCTCTGCTGTCCTACGCTATTCAAATGTTTATCCTACCTGCTGCACGGGCAAAGGCAAACTAAATAACAGAGGAAGTGCAGGGGGTCAGATGTAGTGTTTATGTTTTTGATCGGTTGTTCTGAAAGACGGCAGCAATTAGCCAGCGTATACGTCAATCAACGTCAGGATCAAACCTGTAAAAGCATTTATATGTGAATCGCCCAGTGTCTGTAGCCGTCTAAAGGTGTGTGCACCCATGTGTGATGTGCTGCGAGCGTTGGGTCAAAACCTCCTCCCTTCGACTTATCATTCACATTTAGCTTCAACCTTTCAGCAACTGCCTGCTCCCCTCACATTTACCCCAACCCTTTGGCCCCCCCATCATCAAGAGGCCACCCCCTGGTGCGACACCCATCCCCTGATCACCAATTAGCAAGGCCGGTCCTTTTCCCTGCGCAAATGCAGAGGTGGGAGCACGGAGAGGCAGAAAGGTAGAGAGACGCCATCAGGGCAGTGTGAGGTGGAGGTCCCATGAAGGACACAGCTCCCTGGGTGGCTGAGCGATGAGCAAAGGAGCGTGAAGGACTGAGGCAGGTCTTACCCACAGACCATCAGTCCTTCAGTCAGTGTTGCAATGCGGGAGCACACTTTTTTTATCCTTTCTTTGAGTCACCTTTTCCTAATTAAGTCACGATAGTAATGTTTTTCTTTGCATGCATGACTTTTTCCTTCATGCGAGTGAGCCTGACTGCTCTGACATAATTTTGAATTAAGATTAAAGAGTATCCTCTGTGTGTGGACGTTGGTAATGATCAGCCTTGCTTTTCAGTGGCCTTCCCCAGAGTTTCTCCTTATTGTCTCACTTCATTCCCTCCCTTATTGTATCTGATAAGAGACCGTGTGTTGCAGTGTGGTAATGAAGCCTGTGTTAGAAGAGCAACACCGCCGGGCATTCAGGCCCCGCACACCTTGGAGAAGCAGAGCGGCGCGTGCATATCGATCTCATATTGTTTCCTTGAACCCGACTGCTTTGGCGTACCTTGTGCACTCGCTGCACTGCATCTCAGTTTGCTGTAGTCTAATGTGCTGTCATGAAAAGCTGCAAGTGAGGTGTTGCTGTGTGTGTTTACGTGTGTGTTTACGTGTGTGTGTGTGTGCTGTCTTATACTAAGCTTCTTTTGAATTTATCTGCACACTCCAACACAAGAAGAAATACTATGGAATGAAATGTCTTAACCATTGTTAGACCATTTGTTTTTTTTACATCTGTACCAAATAATCTTAGAAATAAGATGATTTTACAATGTTTATGAACATGGAACATGTTTCAATTTATATTTTGACTAAGAATAGAATTTGTTAATCTTGCTGCACGGACAGACAATAAAGTATTCATCATTTTACGCCAAACATAGAAATGCATTGAAGTCGACACCAAACCCAATGAATAAACGAAATGCTAAATATTTGACAGAATGCTAATAATTGTAATATGCATTCATTAGCAACTACAGGCATCCTTATAAATAAATGAATGGGAGGTCCAGTAACATCATACCAGAGTATCTCATATAAATCAAATGTTATTCCAGATGCAGCCTGTTTACATGGGGCCTAGTCTATTCATTCATACGTGTGTGTGTGTGTGTGTGTGTGTGTGTGTGTGTGTGTGTGTGTGTGTGTGTGTGTGTGTGTGTGTGTGTGTGTGTGTGTGTGTGTGTTTCTTTTGTATTAGAAAGTAAGAGAGATCTACAGGGCTAAAGCGCCATCTGGTGGTGATGCAACATTGTACTTGCTGAAATGAGCATCCATTTGTAAACTGATAATACTTCATCACCAGGTTAAGATGTAACTGCAGAGAGCTGGCATGAAACTTTACTCTGAAAACTTTTGGGTTTTACAGTTACACATACAGCAGTTTTTTGTCCAAACACTTGTTCAGGTGCTTCATGAGTGAAAGTGTTTTGTCCTTGAGAAATCGTTTTTTAAGGTAATTTCAGGTCAAGCAAGAGTATATTGTTTTATTTTTCGGCATATTGCAGTAAAATAAATTTAAAAAAAATCGAACTACTAATTTTAGTGCAGTGGCTCTTCAACAGTATTTTACATCAAGTTAAAACAAAATTTGAAATGCTGAGAAACAGAGCTAATGGCTGCATGATACCAAGAAAATATTGCTATACTATTTTGCATGTTTATTTTTTTAACACTGATTTGTATCTGTGTACCTATATCGTACACTCGATGTTCTTCTGTTTAAATTTAAATTATCTTCAGGATAAATTCCTCATGCGATGTGCAAAAAGCAAATCTGTCATGTTTTGGCATCACAACAAGCGCTGAAGCTCATTTGTTTGCAAAATAGCCAGTGAAGCCTGTCCACGCTTTTCTTTTCCTGCAATTCTTTGTACACAAAAGTCTTATTTTGGGTAATGCATGTAGAAAGGGCTCGCTGTTCTGTCCTCTCTAATTGGCGCTGTCAGGCGTCCCTTTGCTGGCTTGTTTCACAGTCTGATCGGATAACCCAGTCCACGTGAAGAGAGGAGTGAAAGACAGCCTGAGCAAAGTAAAAGAAGAAGAAGAGGAAGACAGGTGGTTAGGAGGTGATGAGCTGCTTAAGAATGATCAACTGCCAGGGAGACGACAGGCTGCGCTCTCTTTCATACATAAATAGTTGTCTTTCACTCGGTATCTCTGCAAACAATCGCTGATCAGAGGTGTGTAAGCAGGTAGACGGGGAGGGACTCTAATGCAACATGACAAAAGTGCTACTTTGATATTGCTGATATCATTACCCTCGTTAGGAGGTAAATGCCACTGATAAGATAGAATAGGAAAATAGACATGGAAGGCCTTTTAAGTGCAGGGAGGAGCATGATGTTTAAGTGAAGAGAGGAAGGCAACAAAAAAAAGCAAGCTGATCTCATTCTCTTTTACTGTCTGTCTCACTAACTCGTCAGTCTCTCTCAGTCAAATGTACTAGCCCATTCTCAACCATTTTCCACATATCTTTCACTTAATTAAGTGTAGTTGTGCACATGTGTTCTTCTCTTTACCAGCATGCTCCTATATGTTTGTGTGTGCGTGCAAGAAAAAGTGTGCATGTACAAATTGTGTGCCTGTGTGTGTGTGTGTGTGTGTGTGTGTGTGTGACACACTAATACCTGTGTTACAGTCAAAAGTAAGTAACTTCAGAAGTCAAGTGTATCATGTTGCTAGGATCTTCTTTGTGGTGACAACAGTGATTAATAATGGAAAGCAGATGTTGGCATCTTGAGCTGAAATTTTCATGAAACTTCGCTAACGTGATTAAAGTGTATGTCTTCCTCAAGTGACTCCGAGTCTTTTAACTCCGCTCTCTGGGGAGTGGCAACAAATCATGGTTGAGACAACATGTCAAATCATAGAGAATCGTATGCATGTCAGGAACAAACTCTCTCTCTTTTTTTCCTTTCTAATATTTGAATTCCTTCTCTATTCATTGAAGCCGACAAACTTGAACAAAGTAAAAAAAAAAATTCCAGCAGTTCACACTTCTTATAATTTTAATTTCTGGTTGACTTTAGCGATTTGCAGCATTTCAGAGAGGATGTGGCTATAAGAGGAGGCCTTGTAAATATAATTTATTTGACTTTTTAAGCCCATTTTTGCTACTTAAAAAAGCTACAAGACAATAATATACATAACATATAAATAATGTTAATTATTAGTGTTTATTAATGTTTTATTGTCATTTTTTGTATTTGAAATGTGTCTAAAAAGCAAGCTTTTATATTTATATTAAAGTCTTCATTTAATGATATAGTCTTACATTTACTTAAATCTCAGTAGTAGTAGATTCAGCATCTAAATCTAAAAGAGAACTTATCAAATTATTTCAGTAGCAAGTTGAGATGAATGAACTTGACTTCCAGCGTACCAAGTGTCTCTTCCTGTGAAAAGTGATCTATATTTCAGAGGAATTTAATGACGTTTCTATTTTCTCCTCTCAGAACGACTTCAGGATTCATCTTTATATTCTTTTTTTGTAGGGGTGTATAAATGCATTTGCAGCTTCCGCTCAGCAAAGTTTATTTATATCTTAGGATGCATTTAAAAGCCTGGGCTGCTGTCACAAGGAGATGGCTTCGCTCACTTTGGATTGCGAGGTGCAAATGTATGAAAAAAGGCCTGAGTTGGAGATTCAGCGCAAAGTAGCCGGGAGTGTTGTGGCAGCAGAAATATCAGCTCACTTAAATGCTTTCTCAAACATTTCTTGAAGAGGCACCAGGATCATCTTTCATCTAGTTATTTTTCTCTCCATCTTTTCCTCCTTTAATCCTTGTGTCTCAATGCTCTCTCTCTCTCTCTCTCTCTCTCGCTGAACACCTCTCTCTCTCTCACAACACCTCACCTGCAGTGCATCTGCGAAGATTTCCCTCCGCACTCGCCTGAGAGACCAATAGATAAATAAAACCAGCATGATTAGATTGATAATTTCATTGTATTTTATTTTCTTATGCTCAGTCAAGGGTGATCAGGAATTTATCAGTAGTGTAATTTCACATCTTTATTTTTGATTTATTTAGATTTGAAATGGAGAATGAAAATGGACACTTTTAAAATGGTATGAAAATCCTCATATTTAAGGATCATTCTGCTGGTATTCTGAATTTTTCTTACCCTCAACAAACAAACAATGAATTGACAAGTATTGTCTGAGTATTAAACCCTGACATATCTTATTCATCTGTGCCATGGGCCTCCGTTGTTGGGTACCGTATCTTATTTTGACTCAATCCCACATAAACCATCCTGCTGCTGTAAATCCTCACTCAAACAACAAATGTGCGTTAATCCACAACAAGAAATAGTGTCCAGCAAATAAACCATTTACTCTTTTTTGAGTAATGTTTGCTGAAAACTACAGTGCCCAGCTGTTTTAAGGAAATTACTTAACCTTTTTTTTTTTTTATTACCCACTTTTTTTTCCCATCTTCAATAAAAACGAATTGGCGTTGGGTTGAGTGGAGGCCAGAAAGTTCTGAGAAACAAACTACTTTGTTAGATGAGCCTGATGTAAGAGAGATAAAAGGGGTTTGAAATTGAAACTTTAACCTTAGTTTGTCCCTCTTTGCAACACAAATATATTGCATATATGTTAATCAATCAAAAATTCAACACAATGGGCTATTTTTGAATACATTGTATTGTTAATACGTATTTACTTGAATGGAAGAATTTTAATTGACTTTGTTGCATTGTGCATGTAAAGGATTTGTGAAGAGTGAAAGAAATTACTTGTTCTTTACTTTTTTATTGGCTTTTTCAACTATAAGAAAAATGTAAATTAGCACCAGCATTATCTTTCAAGGCATACAGCTAAGCCTGACATAAGTGAGAGAGTGATTTCAGATTGGAACGAACATTTGAGTAGTTGTATGGTCAGGTCCTCACCATGGTTCATATTGATTCAATCGAAACCTCTTTTCCTTTTCTTTGACAGTTTGGCGACTTCTAAACAGGTAAAGACACCTGTGCTGCCGACGAATGATACACTGCAATCCCTGAATTACGATGTAACACAATTTGGTGCTATAAAGTTCATTTGAATAGAGCAGAGGGGCTTGTGCTGACTCAAATTTCCCTTCTCGTTTGACTCTCACTACCTCCAATCCGCTATATTTGGGATCCAAAGAGCAAGCACCATAAATATCATAAAAGGATGTGTGTAAATGAATATGAAAAGCAATGTTCTTTCCAGCGAGGCAATGATAGCTGTTTTCACATTCCATCTAATTTTTGTGTTTTCTCTCCCACCTTTCACGCTCTTCCCTACGGCCATAAAACAGTAATTTTACATATATTACCTTTTGATTAATGGAGCTGTATTCATTATTCTGCCCTATTGCTAATTAGAAAACGCACCCTGCTAATGATATACAGTTGGAATAATACTTGCCCACGAGGCACGCTATCACATCAGGTTTCACACCCGTGCAATCCCGGTACGAGCCTTTACCCATAGATCCAGATCTGCCTCCTTCCTCCACGCTCGGCTCGTCCATTAGCAAAAGAGTCACGGCTACCACTGAGTGTCATTGTTTTTTTTTCTGGCATAATGAGGCCTGTTTTCTCCGGGGAGTTGTCGCTGAGGGTTGATGAGGTGTGCAAGCACTGAGTCAGTCTTAATCAGGAGATCTGTGAGAGCACGTGTATGTGCGTGTATATGGGTGTGTGTGGTCCTGTTTGGTTTCATATTGTGCATGTGGACATCTCCATTTTGTCTCAGCTTTACTGCTATTAAAGATTGTATTTGATTATAACAGCGATCAGATGCAAAGGGTTAGTACAGTATAGTCATTCCGCTGCTCTGATAACGTTCCTGTGTGACCGTCCTGTCACAAACAACCGATGGCAGTGACAACCATCAATATCACACCAGCAGACTTGTCTGTACTAATGCAGGCGTATTCCCCTGGCCGAGCCCTAACTGCATTAATGGCTGGAGGAGTGTGATGGAGGTGTGGAGGGGAGGGAGTGGGTCACGACATATTGGTGACAAGGTAACACCAACTTTAGAGATGACATCTGTCGTTTGTCCTCTTCAGCCAAACAGCCCACTCATACTTTGTGTCTTTCCTGATAAAAAAGGCCTTTATATACATTATATTTATTAATTGATTAATTGACTAATAAAATGATAAAGAGGAGAAGGGTTATATAATAATAACCCTTCTCCTCTTGTTATTTTCTCATTTTATTAGTCAGTGTCATTGTAGTGTGGTATAACTTTCACACCAATTGTACCTATGCTTTATATTGATCCACATCACTTCTACACTTATTTTGCAATTTCTAAGCCAGGAGTTGACTTTAAGGGAAGGTATATTCAGTGAAATACTGTGAGTGTAATTTTCAGCTCAAGTTTTTCTGTTTTGTGGTATTTTGTACCTCACTACATTACTTCACTACACTACAGACGTTTTTTTTTTACTACTTAACAGCTGTAGCTTAATATTAGGCTTTTGTAGGCAAAGCATATGAGAAAATCATGAAACCTGATACATTTCTAATAATAATGTTTATTAACAGTTGATATGTGATGATAAGGTCTTGACAGAGTCTTTGGCCCTTGGACTCTTGTAATGGAGGGGCGTCTGCCCTGAGCAGCAGCAAGATAAATCCCCCCTGTGGAGTCCAGCTGATCAGGCTGATAGAATGATGAGTTGATGCCGCTGATGCGAAGACTGGGCGGAGATGGGGAGGTGGAGGGATGCGTAACAGCAGCATGAACGTACTGAAGGTAGAGAGACAATCGTATCTAAAAAGAGACAGCAGCAGGGCGATAGACTAACCATGTAATTGTGTCGTTGTGCTATTGGATAGAAGAGACCAGCTGATCACGACAGCTGATATCATGAATGACAGCCATGACATTATGAGTGAGCATGCGTAAGAGAAGTGAGCAGATGTATGAGAAATAAACAACAGGCCTAGCCATGCAAGAGTACAGTCTTCCTGACTGAACTTACGCTAGAGCTTCATTTCACTGCTAACTTATTCACCTGATTACAAGACTTTTAGTTCAGTTTACTTGCTCATGTTGCATTGCTGCTTTTGTTTATGAAAAACATTTAAACTCTTGTTTCTTCAGCCAAAATTTGAAGTCTCCAGATATCAGACATTTGAAATGAAACTCATCTGTTTTTTTCAAATTTCAGTTCTTTCTCCAGGCTGTGGAGAAAGAGCACAGAAACACACACAAACAAAAGATGAAGCGTCTGGTCAGAGGAAAACAGAGAGCGTGTCTGAAAAAGATTTATCTTCGGTTTCATTTAACCCTGACATAAGGGCAGAGAAAAGGCCGCAGTAACTACAGGAGGTGGATAAGAGGAGTTCTCTCTAGAGTCTGCACAGAGAAAAGGCCAAAGGTCATAAAGGAACCCTTGGAGTAGTGCCAAGCAGCCGTTAACACTTCCCACCTAGTTTTTGTGGCTCAGAGGTCAGCATTTTCTAAGATTACCTCTTCTTATTTTCTCTTTGCCACTCTCTCCAAGCACCATTAGAGCCCAGCACACAGCCATTAGAGATCAACAGCCCATACAGTTGTATTAGCACCCTCACATAGCTCTAGGGTCTACTAACCTACAGCCCCTCTGTGCTGCAGGATCCTGCTGCTGAAGTTCTCACTCAGGTCAAGTAGGTTAGTACTGTGAGTACAGTGTGTGTTTCAGCCATGCTCACAATCTGTCCAAGCTCTCTAGTTAAATAATAATAATAATGATGATGATGCTTTATTGATCTCCGTGGGGAAATCGTTTGTTCTTCCAAAGAGATTTCAAAGTGATCGGTCAGCGGCACAGCTGTGTAGCCGGTGTTGCAGTTATTTAATTGTCTTGCTTAAGGGCACTTCAGTATTGTTGATGATCGTCGGCACGAGGCTTGAATCCATTTATTTAAGTTCCTGCGCAGGATTTACAGTTAAAACATCTTACCTCGGGAAATTGTTGGCTGTTCAGGATTCCTTTTTGATTTGTTAACATTGTAGCGAGTGGCCCAGATGTTGTTGTTTTTTACTTCATGGCCAAAAAAGAGTAAAGTGTAAACAAAACAGGTGTAGTCAATTATAATAACTTTTAAGAATGACTTTTAACACATTGTTTAATAAATGGAATATTGTATAGTCTTAGTAAACAAAACAACTTAGACATTATGACAGAATAAACAGCGATTTAAAGAATGAAACATTGAAATGTAATGAATCTATCCCGTGACCCTGCCGAGGACAGGCAGGGCTGGATGGAAGTCCACAGAAGAAGTGAATGCTTCCCAGGTCCCGAGGCCTGTTTTAAATGACACGGTGAACATGAGAAAACACTTGATTATTTGCTCAACGTAAACTTAGAAGAGATCAGTTATATGTAAACAGGACTGAGCTAAAGTGGTGAGGGATTCCACAACTTCCCCAACTTTGTCATTTCAATATTTAACTGTTCCCTAATGTGTTTGAATCCATCCTGGTTCTTTGGGTAGGAGCTCTCTAAGACTCAACATGGGAAAGAATCACTTTGGGTTGACACAGAAATGCATTGTCAACTCAAACACATGCTGCAGTTGGACAGGGAGACATAAATTGGCACGAGCTCAGGAAAGAAGGAAATTTCGCTCCTTTGTCCCTCTAGACCTCCAGTTCGAGTCTCTCTTTTCCATTTTGATAGTGTCACAGACACACTACTTATCGCGCCCTCCGGAGTCAGTGACGTGTCTGTCAGAATGACACAAAGTCAAAACATGAAATCACTGGAGGTGGTAACACCACGGGGACGGATACAGAAGGCAGCAGATATTTCACCAGCAATCATCACATCTGCTGAAAGTATCACTTAGATTCCAGATGCTTCCCTGCTTTCACCAAACTTGATTCTGATGCAAATCATTTAAGGATGTGTGAGCTCTGTCAACATCTATATGTAAACAGCTATCTTTGGCACAGCCCTCTTCTGTCCCTCTGAAGGATGTCGGCCTGTAACCGACTCAAAAACTAAAGTCACATTTTCATAAAAGATTGTAGCAGTCCTTTGCCAGTTTTGTTTTTTTCTTGAGAAAACAATGCTGTGCTTGCTCGTTGCTTGTTTGTCTTTTTTTTCCAATAAGGTACCTTTGGAAATTAATTTAAAAAGCCTCTAATTACGACAGAATTCCAACACCTTGAGTAAGTTGTCCTGATCACCAACCCTATCAAGATATACAGAAAAGATATGACCGTTTTTGTTCAGTGAGGCAGTAAGAATCTCATTTATTTCATCACTCCTTTAACTTTCTGTGTTAATAATAATAATTATTATTATTTTTTTTCTTTTATTTTTTCTCCTTCCATCTCAAAAGGCTCGAAGAGCAAATATTTGATTGAACAAATTCCACAAGCCAATATAATGATAGGGATGAAGCAAAGGTGGTTTCTTTCTTTCTTCTTCTGCTATAAAATAAAATAAAATACCTGAAATGATGCAGCTGTGTTTATATTATGAGTGATGTATTTTATTAGGATTGACACTGTATATGTATTACCTGAAAATGTTCTGCTATATTTTTGATGTTTGATACACAACAGTGTCTAATAATCCCATGTTGGATTGGCCAACATTTGGGGTGGTACTGACTTGAAAATTAACCAACAAACATAGTGAAACAAATACATTAAAATGTAAAAATGAAGATATAAAAATGTATTTGAACATTTGTTTTCATTGTTCTTAAGTACGTAGCGTGTCCATCCTTTATTTGATGTTTTTTCATTAAAATGTATAACAGTGAATGATAATTAAACAATGTCCTAAACTTAAAACTTTGTTGTCTGAGCTAGGCAGCTCTCTGCCTCTACCTTGCTCCAAAAGCATCATGGGAAATCTGGATCAACTCCGTCACTTGTTCTGCATCCCAACAACCGTCTTTACACGAGGGCCATGAACCTCAGGCTTTCAAAAAGTTAAGTTGAAGGTGTAGGCAAGAGTACTGGCATGGATCCCCGGGACAGCAGGCCAATTATAAAATTATGAGTGAAGAGTTCCTCTAGATCCTCTATCGCCCCAGAGAACCCCATTACCCAGAAGCCTTGGCTTTGAACACCTCTCCCACACCAAGAGATGACACAAACTCCAGTGCTGGCTCCTGTCAGGCAAAGGTTCTGCAACAAAAGCCTGTTTTTCTTCTTTTTTTTCCTCCACTGCGGAGCCACATTTCCTAACAGTGTCGGCTTAAAGGCAGTACTGGCAATATGACAGCCAGAAGAAACAGTGAGTGCCACAATTGACATATTCCCCATCCTTTTGGCATGTCATCTCCCTTTTTCTGGACACCTGATTGATTCTGACAGCCTATATTGGGTATTTCATATGAAAGAGAATTTTGTGATTAAATGTTAATGAGTTAGAATTTCTCTCAGTGCTTTTATTACAGGCCGCCAGTTTTGAACATTTTTCAAAGTAACACACCCAAATTCCTCTGTTTGCAATGAATTAATAATACAGTCTTGTCACTGAAGTATCATGCATTCTTTAATCAGGCTGCGAGTGGGAAACAGAAGCTTCTTGAAAGGTATTTCTTTATGATCGGAACAATTACAAACTTAGCGGCAATCATAAAGGGCTGCTCACAAAGTCATGCATACATATATACAATGTGTGTGTGTGATTGTGTGTGTGTGCGTGTGTCAGAGACAGAGAGAACCCTGGGGTGAACTCTGCTGCTTTCTTGTAGTTGCTATCTGAATTATACGTCTTGACTGGCTCACATCAGTCATGACTGGGGACTTGAGAAGACTGAGGCCAAAGGCTGTGTGAACTGCGAGCACAAAAGAACAGAACCACACGTCTTTGTTCCATGTTCTCAAAGTGCCCTCCAAGTTGTAGAATAAACATCCCCAAGTTTAGATCACCCCTCCACTCGCCACCCCTCCTTTCTGCAGCCAAATCTGGAAATCAACCCTCCATTTCTGCTCTTGTTGTTGAGGACAAGACACAAATTTGTGTAGGTAGTTTGTGGTGTTTGGTCTCCTTTGTGTTGAACTGTATCGGAGCTGACACATCTTTCATGTCTGCGTCTTGCCTCCTACCTGAAATCCTCTGCGGCTTTTCTACAACTGCCAGCAAGAGAGGAGACGCGAGCAGCCAGACTGTTTTATTTCATCATCTCAGATCATGATACTGCCTACCTCGCCCGCACTCTCTTTACCACTTTACCACCCTCTGCCAGTTGTGTCTGTGTGCACTCGCACGGTAATAAAGACGAAAAGAAAAAAAGGAACAGGTAAAGCAAAAAAATAGAGAGTACTCAGCAAAACTCGCCATCAAATGCAGTAATCACAGCAGGGACTGTTATTCTCTCAGAAATGTGCTTCAGCATCTGTATTGTAATTCTCTGTGTGTTTCATATGCGAGGTATATATGAACGCTGACTTTCCCTCGCAGGGTAGAGCAAGAGACTCTGACACCAGGGTTTAGTATTTGTCAAAAGACTGAAGGGCCTTTGTGGAGTGATTGACTTTCTGTCTCTTTGGAGTTTGTTTCTGTAAGAGTCTCTGCTGTTGCGTTGTGCAAAGTACAAGCTCTGTGAAACAGACCTCTGCGCTCTCAGCTCTCCCTCTGTTCCTGAGCAGAAGTTAGAACAGTTGGTCCCCCTCAATAAGTTATATCACCATCATCCCAAACTCAGGAACACGCAACAGTCTGGAAGAATTTCAGGTAAAGGTCTGCCTAATTAGTTCCCATCAAAAATGTAATTCTTTTCTGGAATTACGCCGCGGGGGCAGAGTAGCCAAAAGCGAAAATACCTGGTGGATGGAAAAAAATATATAATGAATGAACAGAGATATTCTAACCTCGAGCCATAAGTACATTTATATGCTTGACATGACTCTGCCATCAATGTTGGGTCGAATTCTAATTTAATTTCTGAGATGTATGTGTAATTTTGCCATTAATATGAATGTTACCACCCTAAATATTTTACGCTTCTCGTGGATATTGTGAGCGTCTCATATATCCTTCAAGAGAGTATTAATTAATAAACTCTTTTCTGATACTTTTTTCGCTGGAAACTTGTAATAAGAGCGAGCAGGTAGGATGATATAGTGAGAGGAGCCAGAACATAGTTGTCTGGTGCCTCATTAACATCCCCAGTTCATTAGGAAGAGGCTCCTTTCCTGTCATCTTTTTACAATGTGCCAATGTTGTGTGGCCTTTAAGGTAATTAATTATGAATTAATTAACCAAATTAATTCCTAGGTTAGAAACGTTGTTCAGTAGTGAGGCCAGTCAGTTTGGATTTGGGCCCTGATGGGTGAGGCCCTTTACAAGCTGATGTTGTTCATGTTTCTGACAGTGCCAGCCCCCTGTCTAAAAGCCCTAGCAAGTGCCATTTGTCTCCGGGTTAGCAGAAAGACGAGATATAGGGCGGGCTGAATTATTTAAGCTCCCACAACACATGCACTTTTGCTTTTCAAGCATGAGTTATAATTTAATTAGAAACTTCTGGTGCGTTGCTAGCTATTTAAATATTAAAATCTTCCGCTGATCACATTGGATTAGCCATCCCTGTGAAATTCCCTGAGATGTCAGTTGTTGTCTTTCTGTCTCCCTCTCTCTCGCTCTTCTCACTCTCGCCTTGCTTTCTTGCATTTCCATCAGTGTTTTCTGAGCTCCCGCGCTCACAGATTGTTCGTCGACGCCTCCGTTGGAGACAAAGGAGTCGTCGTGGACCTTTGGGAACCTTAATGGGTGCGTGAGTGTGTCAGCACAGAGCTGACCTGATATGAATGGAGAGAGAGAGGTTATGCTCATTATCAGGTCTGGATTGAGAGATGATAACATTCGGCTTCTCCCCTGACAGTAGTAAAACAAGGAGCATGGTGTGACAGTGACTTCCTGTCGGACATGTCGCGGCCTGTTGTCCAACTCCTTTTGTCTCCTGACTGCAAAGGATGCAACCTGTAGACTTGTAGTTCATGTTTGTATTAATTAATTTGTTTTTGCAGAGAGAGACAAAATGAAACTGGGGCCTTCAGTTTGTTTTACAAAAGTAAGAAAACCTCATTCAAAATCTCGCTGACATGAATTCATCTCTACAACATAACGTATAACATCAGACTACAGTACAGCATGCAGTTCCCTCCATTTGTCTAAACAGGGATAGTAAAGTGTAAAAAAAAAAAAATATTGTGTTTGTTTATTATCACTGTTTTTAGCGACCTTTTGAATAAGAAAACATAAAATAATGTTGAGAGGACATTCGGTGTACAAAAAGGACAGTGCAAAAGAAAAACTAAAATTTTAATTTGAAAGATATAAACAAATAGATATAAATAGGTTGCGCAGTGCATCACTAAGTACAACAAAAAATACCATCACTCGAAGTCAGAAGCTATACATAATAAAACCTTTGGCCAGTTTACATAAATTGTTCTTTTATGTAGAATATCTGAAAAAAAAAACGTATTTTATCCAATAACACAGTTTTGTCATGTTCCTGAGCAAAGTGGGACAGCGAGGTATGATTACAGAATATATATATTTTAGAAACACCATCTCCCACAAGCCCGAGTCTGTCACTGGTAAAATGTCACCGTGTTGACAGACCCAGTTAAGTGACTGGCTTAATGGACATGTCAGTCTCACTAGTAAGAGTCACTAGCAGACTGTAACAAAAGCTAAAGCAAGATGGCTTAGACGTTTCAACAGCAGCAGAGATTGCGGTTAAAACACTGTAAAGATGACATTACTGTAACAGTGTGGGTCGATATCATAAATAAGATAAGATAATCTTTTATTAGTCCCATAGCGGGCAGATTTGTAGGATTACAGCATCAGAGTAGATAGTGCAAACGAAATGGATAAAATGACAAGTGATAAATAAAACGTAAAACATCATGGTAACATTTAAAGCAGGGGTGTCAAACTCATTTTCACTCTGGGCCACATCAGCATCACAGTCGCCCACAAAGGGCCGGTTGTAAATGTAAGACGGTGTGAATGTAACTACTCCTAACATATTGGTAAATAACTGTCTCTGCATTTGATTATTGTTTATTCAAGCCTTAAAATATTGTACATGCAGTTATATAAATGTAAAACTATATTTAAGCACATTTCTGTTATTATAACTTAAACCCTTTTAATTTAGGGTTAAGAAACCCACATTACTCTATCAAAGATCAAACTATTAAAGAAAATATCAAACACAAGTTATTACAATAACTTTGTTCAATGCTTAAAATCATTTCAAGGGTGCGTTTGCACAATCCCACGTGAAGTATTTCATGTGTTGTAAAGCCACGTTTAAAGTAGTCTTCAATATACTCACAATACATTTCCATGTCAAGTGTACAGTAACCAGCCAAAGAGCTGCTTCTGTGACTGTGTGTTTAAGTATCTCATCATTATGACTTTCTATCTCATAATTTCGACTATGGGGATATTTTTATGATCAAATCTAACTTTTTTTTAATTAAAAAAAATAAAATAAAAATTCTGGCGGATTCACGGGCCACATAAAATGACGTGGCGGCACCCCTGACTTAAACTGTCTGAGAAGTTCGAGGGAGGTGAGAGACTTTGTAGTGGGTTGGTGGTTTTGCCCGTCCTGGCTCTCTGTCCTTCTCTCCAGCCCCTGCTCACTCCCCAGACCTGCCAGTCCTGGTCACATGACATCCCCTCCCACCTACACACCTGTTCCCACTTTCCTCATCAGACCTGTAGTTTCTAGAAAACACACCTAAAACATTTTACTCTACTATATTTTTGGAGTTTTTTACGATAAGTAATTGTTCTTTGTATATAAGAAACATTTCACCAACAAAGACCACGCTTCTTATGATTGCAAATTAGTTTGAAATAACATAACATACATCACAAAAAACATAATAAATAGAACTGAAGCCACCGGGAGATAATTGACAGACTTATACAGGGAGACACAGGTTGTTAAATCAGGAGAAACTTAATTTACAGTGAACAAATACATTTATTTAATTGTGCAAAGTGTGCAAAGTGTCTTCAACACCCCCACTGGTGGGGGTGTTGAAGACAGTAGGGGCAGGCTGAAGATCTAGATGATGGCATGTGGAGTAGGACTGCCCTCGGGGGAAGAAACCTTGAGCACCGGATGTGATGATGAATGGGGAGGAGGGTCACATCGGTTTGTACTGAAATGACAGCTGACTGCACAGAAGAGAACAGGTATTTAAAATTTGACGGGAAATATATGATTGGCTGAGGGAGGCCACGAAATCGCCCATTGTCAGCTGATAGAGTAGGAGCCAGAGAGCGAGAGTCAGAGAGATGAGTGAGTGAATGAGAGCATAACAAGACTGTCCTAATGTAGGAGGTTAGAGTAAATCCCAACATCTTACATAGTTAGTTAATTATTTTACAACTGTATGATTATAAATACTATATTTCAAAATATCACTCCTCTACGCAAAGCTCTCCAAGTTGTACTGTACTTTACTCTCAGTAAATAATCAATGTTAATTTGATATTCAAGGAGGGATTTGGTAATCCTTAAATTATTATAGTGGCACCAAACATACTCAGCTAAATTTCGAAAAGTGCTAACGGACAAAGTCTATTCTGAATCCAATGTTACAGGTCAGATGCTACTGGTTTACACGACAGGAGTTTGGTGAGAGTATCTTACCCCATCATCGTACGTCGGACACACCGGAAGCCTGAAGTGAGCTCTGAGGCAGACTGGCACGCAGGCTTCCTGCCCCCTGGTAGCATTGAAGACTGGCCGACCATCTTTACACTCTGCTGACGGCAGCCACTCAAGCTCCAGAGGAACAAGTCCTCCGGGCCGCGCTGGCTTGCCCCACACAGCGACACCTTTCACCATGCAGGGCTTAAGAGCGCGACTGAGTCTTCCCCACAGTCCAAACGCCCACCGTCAGCATTGGCTCCGAGAAGCCAGGGCTACTACCTGGGTAACTCCGTAGTCTTCCCAGAATGCAGTTCTTAAGACAGGGGTGTCAAACTCAAGGCCCCCGGGCCGGAGCCTGGGGGCCTTGAGTACCCCTGACCTTCACGTCAACAGAAGTTCGCCATCCCAGCATAACTGAGATGGGTGGGGAGTCCCCCCCGGAAGCCTGACCACAGTCGAATGAAATAACTTTAGAAATCATTAGCGCCATGCTTTGTCGTCAGACGCAGCATGCTGACTGTGCAGATGCTATGACCAGTGGTTTTGCCGCGGCCTGCCTCAGAGCTTTCCAGGTGTCTTCTGTGGAGTTGTTGAAGACAGTAGGGGCAGATTGAAGATCTAGATGACGGCATGTTTGAGTAGGACTGCCCTCAGTGGAAGAAACCTTGAGCACCGGATGTGATGATGAATGGGGAGGAGGGTCACATCGGTTTGTACTGAAATGACAGCTGACTGCACAGAAGAGAACAGGTATTTAAAATTTGACGGGAAATAAATGATTGGCTGAGGGAGGCCGTGGCGAAATCGCCCACTGTCAGCTGATAGAGTAGGAGCCAGAGAGCGAGAGTCAGAGAGATGAGTGAGTGAATGAGAGCATAACAAGACTGTCCTAATGTAGGAGGTTAGAGTAAATCCCAACATCTTACATAGTTAGTTAATTATTTTACAACTGTATGATTATATATACTATATTTCAAATATCACTCCTATAAGCAAAGCTCTCTAAGTTGTACTGTACTTTACTCTCAGTAAATAATCAATGTTAATTTGATATTCAAGGAGGGATTTGGTAATCCTTAAATTATTATAGTGGCACCAAACATACTAAGCTAAATTACGAAAAGTGCTAACGGACAAAGTCTATTCTGAATCCAAAGTTACAGGTCAGATGCTACTGGTTTACACGACAGGAGTTTGGTGAGAGTATCTTAACCCATCATCGTACATCGGACACCGGAAGTACCCTAACGCATGTTGGCATATGATTTGAAGACTGGCCATCCCCTTTTGATACTACTGAAACAGCAGCCCAACACAGCGACATGTCACCGTGCAGGACTCTCCCCGACATGTCTCTCGAGAGACAGTCGAGGAGATACAGTCGCGTATCTCCCCGACTGAGGAGGTACGCGACTGTCTCTCCCTGACTGTCTCTCGAGAGAGTGTCGGCGAGATACGTGACTGCCTCTCCCCGACAGATCACGCTCACTGTCACGATCCGGATAGCCAGGGAAGTTACTCTTGCATATGTCACAACTACGTTAGAGGCACGACCAGTGTCCAGATACAACGATGATCCATAGAAACTTGTGAGGAGAGAAAGCACAGAGAGTGAGTGAATGAGAGCATGAAAACACTGTCCTAATGTAGGAGGTTAGAGTAAATCCTCAAACTTTACATAGTTAATTAATTTACAACTGTATGATTATAAATACTATATTTCAAAATATCACTCCTATAAGCAAAGCTCTCTAAGTTGTACTGTACTTTACTCTCAGTAAATAATCAATGCTAACAATTTGATATTCAAGGAGGGATTTGGTAATCCTTAAATTATTATAGTGGCACCAAACATACTAAGCTAAATTTCGAAAAGTGCTAACGGACAAAGTCTATTCTGAATCCAAAGTTACAGGTCAGATGCTACTGGTTTACACGACAGGAGTTTGGTGAGAGTATCTTACCCCATCATCGTACATCGGACACCGGAAGTACCCTAACGCATGTTGGCATATGATTTGAAGACTGGCCATCCCCTTTTGATACTACTGAAACAGCAGCCCAACACAGCGACATGTCACCGTGCAGGACTCTCCCCGACATGTCTCTCGAGAGACAGTCGAGGAGATACAGTCGCGAATCTCCCCGACTGAGGAGGTACGCGACTGTCTCTCCCCGACTGTCTCTCGAGAGAGTGTCGGCGAGATACGTGACTGCCTCTCCCCGACAGATCACGCTCACTGTCACGATCCGGATAGCCAGGGAAGTTACTCTTGCATATGTCACAACTACGTTAGAGGCACGACCAGTGTCCAGATATAACGATGATCCATAGAAACTTGTGAGGGGAGAAAGCACAGAGAGTGAGTGAACGAGAGCATGAAAACACTGTCCTAATGTAGGAGGTTAGAGTAAATCCCAACATCTTACATAGTTGGTTAATTATTTTACAACTGTATGATTATATATACTATATTTCAAACTATCACTCCTATAAGCAAAGCTCTCTAAGTTGTACTGTACTTTACTCTCAGTAAATAATCAATGTTAATTTGATATTCAAGGAGGGATTTGGTAATCCTTAATTTATTATAGTGGCACCAAACATACTAAGCTAAATTACGAAAAGTGCTAACGGACAAAGTCTATTCTGAATCCAATGTTACAGGTCAGATGCTACTGGTTTACACGACAGGAGTTTGGTGAGAGTATCTTACCCCATCATCGTACGTCGGACACACCGGAAGCCTGAAGTGAGCTCTGAGGCAGACTGGCACGCAGGCTTCCTGCCCCCTGGTAGCATTGAAGACTGGCCGACCATCTTTACACTCTGCTGACGGCAGCCACTCAAGCTCCAGAGGAACAAGTCCTCCGGGCCGCGCTGGCTTGCCCCACACAGCGACACCTTTCACCATGCAGGGCTTAAGAGCGCGACTGAGTCTTCCCCACAGTCCAAACGCCCACCGTCAGCATTGGCTCCGAGAAGCCAGGGCTACTACCTGGGTAACTCCGTAGTCTTCCCAGAATGCAGTTCTTAAGACAGGGGTGTCAAACTCAAGGCCCCCGGGCCGGAGCCTGGGGGCCTTGAGTACCCCTGACCTTCACGTCAACAGAAGTTCGCCATCCCAGCATAACTGAGATGGGTGGGGAGCCCCCCCCGGAAGCCTGACCACAGTCGAATGAAATAACTTTAGAAATCATTAGCGCCATGCTTTGTCGTCAGACGCAGCATGCTGACTGTGCAGATGCTATGACCAGTGGTTTTGCCGCGGCCTGCCTCAGAGCTTTCCAGGTGTCTTCTGTGGAGTTGTTGAACACAGTAGGGGCAGATTGAAGATCTAGATGACGGCATGTTTGAGTGGGACTGCCCTCAGTGGAAGAAACCTTGAGCACCGGATGTGATGATGAATGGGGAGGAGGGTCACATCGGTTTGTACTGAAATGACAGCTGACTGCACAGAAGAGAACAGGTATTTAAAATTTGACGGGAAATAAATGATTGGCTGAGGGAGGCCGTGGCGAAATCGCCCACTGTCAGCTGATAGAGTAGGAGCCAGAGAGCGAGACTCAGAGAGATGAGTGAGTGAATGAGAGCATAACAACACTGTCCTAATGTAGGAGGTTAGAGTAAATCCCAACATCTTACATAGTTAGTTAATTATTTTACAACTGTATGATTATATATACTATATTTCAAATATCACTCCTATAAGCAAAGCTCTCTAAGTTGTACTGTACTTTACTCTCAGTAAATAATCAATGCTAACAATTTGATATTCAAGGAGGGATTTGGTAATCCTTAAATTATTATAGTGGCACCAAACATACTAAGCTAAATTACGAAAAGTGTTAACGGACAAAGTCTATTCTGAATCCAATGTTACAGGTCAGATGCTACTGGTTTACACGACAGGAGTTTGGTGAGAGTATCTTACCCCATCATCGTACATCGGACACCAGAAGTACCCTAACGCATGTTGGCATATGATTTGAAGACTGGCCATCCCCTTTTGATACTACTGAAACAGCAGCCCAACACAGCGACATGTCACCGTGCAGGACTCTCCCCGACATGTCTCTCGAGAGACAGTCGAGGAGATACAGTCGCGAATCTCCCCGACTGAGGAGGTACGCGACTGTCTCTCCCTGACTGTCTCTCGAGAGAGTGTCGGCGAGATACGTGACTGCCTCTCCCCGACAGATCACGCTCACTGTCACGATCCGGATAGCCAGGGAAGTTACTCTTGCATATGTCACAACTACGTTAGAGGCACGACCAGTGTCCAGATATAACGATGATCCATAGAAACTTGTGAGGAGAGAAAGCACAGAGAGTGAGTGAACGAGAGCATGAAAACACTGTCCTAATGTAGGAGGTTAGAGTAAATCCCAACATTTTACATAGTTGGTTAATTATTTTACAACTGTATGATTATAAATACTATATTTCAAAATATAACTCCTCTACGCAAAGCTCTCCAAGTTGTACTGTACTTTACTCTCAGTAAATAATCAATGTTAATTTGATATTCAAGGAGGGATTTGGTAATCCTTAAATTATTATAGTGGCACCAAACATACTAAGCTAAATTACGAAAAGTGCTAACGGACAAAGTCTATTCTGAATCCAATGTTACAGGTCAGATGCTACTGGTTTACACGACAGGAGTTTGGTGAGAGTATCTTACCCCATCATCGTACGTCGGACACACCGGAAGCCTGAAGTGAGCTCTGAGGCAGACTGGCACGCAGGCTTCCTGCCCCCTGGTAGCATTGAAGACTGGCCGACCATCTTTACACTCTGCTGACGGCAGCCACTCAAGCTCCAGAGGAACAAGTCCTCCGGGCCGCGCTGGCTTGCCCCACACAGCGACACCTTTCACCATGCAGGGCTTAAGAGCGCGACTGAGTCTTCCCCACAGTCCAAACGCCCACCGTCAGCATTGGCTCCGAGAAGCCAGGGCTACTACCTGGGTAACTCCGTAGTCTTCCCAGAATGCAGTTCTTAAGACAGGGGTGTCAAACTCAAGGCCCCCGGGCCGGAGCCTGGGGGCCTTGAGTACCCCTGACCTTCACGTCAACAGAAGTTCGCCATCCCAGCATAACTGAGATGGGTGGGGAGCCCCCCCCGGAAGCCTGACCACAGTCGAATGAAATAACTTTAGAAATCATTAGCGCCATGCTTTGTCGTCAGACGCAGCATGCTGACTGTGCAGATGCTATGACCAGTGGTTTTGCCGCGGCCTGCCTCAGAGCTTTCCAGGTGTCTTCTGTGGAGGTGTTGAAGACAGTAGGGGCAGATTGAAGATCTAGATGACGGCATGTTTGAGTAGGACTGCCCTCAGTGGAAGAAACATTGAGCACCGGATGTGATGATGAATGGGGAGGAGGGTCACATCGGTTTGTACTGAAATGACAGCTGACTGCACAGAAGAGAACAGGTATTTAAAATTTGACGGGAAATAAATGATTGGCTGAGGGAGGCCGTGGCGAAATCGCCCACTGTCAGCTGATAGAGTAGGAGCCAGAGAGCGAGAGTCAGAGAGATGAGTGAGTGAATGAGAGCATAACAAGACTGTCCTAATGTAGGAGGTTAGAGTAAATCCCAACATCTTACATAGTTAGTTAATTATTTTACAACTGTATGATTATAAATACTATATTTCAAATATCACTCCTATAAGCAAAGCTCTCTAAGTTGTACTGTACTTTACTCTCAGTAAATAATCAATGCTAACAATTTGATATTCAAGGAGGGATTTGGTAATCCTTAAATTATTATAGTGGCACCAAACATACTAAGCTAAATTACGAAAAGTGCTAACGGACAAAGTCTATTCTGAATCCAATGTTACAGGTCAGATGCTACTGGTTTACACGACAGGAGTTTGGTGAGAGTATCTTACCCCATCATCGTACATCGGACACCAGAAGTACCCTAACGCATGTTGGCATATGATTTGAAGACTGGCCATCCCCTTTTGATACTACTGAAACAGCAGCCCAACACAGCGACATGTCACCGTGCAGGACTCTCCCCGACATGTCTCTCGAGAGACAGTCGAGGAGATACAGTCGCGAATCTCCCCGACTGAGGAGGTACGCGACTGTCTCTCCCTGACTGTCTCTCGAGAGAGTGTCGGCGAGATACGTGACTGCCTCTCCCCGACAGATCACGCTCACTGTCACGATCCGGATAGCCAGGGAAGTTACTCTTGCATATGTCACAACTACGTTAGAGGCACGACCAGTGTCCAGATATAACAATGATCCATAGAAACTTGTGAGGAGAGAAAGCACAGAGAGTGAGTGAATGAGAGCATGAAAACACTGTCCTAATGTAGGAGGTTAGAGTAAATCCTCAAACTTTACATAGTTAATTAATTTACAACTGTATGATTATAAATACTATATTTCAAAATATCACTCCTATAAGCAAAGCTCTCTAAGTTTTACTGTACTTTACTCTCAGTAAATAATCAATGCTAACAATTTGATATTCAAGGAGGGATTTGGTAATCCTTAAATTATTATAGTGGCACCAAACATACTAAGCTAAATTTCGAAAAGTGCTAACGGACAAAGTCTATTCTGAATCCAATGTTACAGGTCAGATGCTACTGGTTTACACGACAGGAGTTTGGTGAGAGTATCTTACCCCATCATCGTACGTCGGACACCAGAAGTACCCTAACGCATGTTGGCATATGATTTGAAGACTGGCCATCCCCTTTTGATACTACTGAAACAGCAGCCCAACACAGCGACATGTCACCGTGCAGGACTCTCCCCGACATGTCTCTCGAGAGACAGTCGAGGAGATACAGTCGCGAATCTCCCCGACTGAGGAGGTACGCGACTGTCTCTCCCCGACTGTCTCTCGAGAGAGTGTCGGCGAGATACGTGACTGCCTCTCCCCGACAGATCACGCTCACTGTCACGATCCGGATAGCCAGGGAAGTTACTCTTGCATATGTCACAACTACGTTAGAGGCACGACCAGTGTCCAGATATAACGATGATCCATAGAAACTTGTGAGGAGAGAAAGCACAGAGAGTGAGTGAACGAGAGCATGAAAACACTGTCCTAATGTAGGAGGTTAGAGTAAATCCCAACATCTTACATAGTTGGTTAATTATTTTACAACTGTATGATTATAAATACTATATTTCAAAATATAACTCCTCTACGCAAAGCTCTCTAAGTTGTACTGTACTTTACTCTCAGTAAATAATCAATGTTAATTTGATATTCAAGGAGGGATTTGGTAATCCTTAAATTATTATAGTGGCACCAAACATACTAAGCTAAATTACGAAAAGTGCTAACGGACAAAGTCTATTCTGAATCCAATGTTACAGGTCAGATGCTACTGGTTTACACGACAGGAGTTTGGTGAGAGTATCTTACCCCATCATCGTACATCGGAAGTACCCTAACGCATGTTGGCATATGATTTGAAGACTGGCCATCCCCTTTTGATACTACTGAAACAGCAGCCCAACACAGCGACATGTCACCGTGCAGGACTCTCCCCGACATGTCTCTCGAGAGACAGTCGAGGAGATACAGTCGCGAATCTCCCCGACTGAGGAGGTACGCGACTGTCTCTCCCCGACTGTCTCTCGAGAGAGTGTCGGCGAGATACGTGACTGCCTCTCCCCGACAGATCACGCTCACTGTCACGATCCGGATAGCCAGGGAAGTTACTCTTGCATATGTCACAACTACGTTAGAGGCACGACCAGTGTCCAGATATAACGATGATCCATAGAAACTTGTGAGGAGAGAAAGCACAGAGAGTGAGTGAATGAGAGCATGAAAACACTGTCCTAATGTAGGAGGTTAGAGTAAATCCCAACATCTTACATAGTTAGTTAATTATTTTACAACTGTATGAATATAAATACTATATTTCAAACTATCACTCCTATAAGCAAAGCTCTCTAAGTTTTACTGTACTTAACTCTCAGTAAATAATCAATGCTAACAATTTGATATTCAAGGAGGGATTTGGTAATCCTTAAATCATCATGGTGGCACCAACCATACTAAGCTAAATTTCGAAAAGTGCTAACGGACAAAGTCTATTCTGAATCCAATGTTACAGGTCAGATGCTACTGGTTTACACGACAGGAGTTTGGTGAGAGTATCTTAACCCATCATCGTACATCGGACACCAGAAGTACCCTAACGCATGTTGGCATATGATTTGAAGACTGGCCATCCCCTTTTGATACTACTGAAACAGCAGCCCAACACAGCGACATATCACCGTGCAGGACTCTCCCCGACATGTCTCTCGAGAGACAGTCGAGGAGATACAGTCGCGTATCTCCCCGACTGAGGAGGTACGCGACTGTCTCTCCCCGACTGTCTCTCGAGAGAGTGTCGGCGAGATACGTGACTGCCTCTCCCCGACAGATCACGCTCACTGTCACGATCCGGATAGCCAGGGAAGTTACTCTTGCATATGTCACAACTACGTTAGAGGCACGACCAGTGTCCAGATATAACGATGATCCATAGAAACTTGTGAGGAGAGAAAGCACAGAGAGTGAGTGAACGAGAGCATGAAAACACTGTCCTAATGTAGGAGGTTAGAGTAAATCCCAACATTTTACATAGTTAGTTAATTATTTTACAACTGTATGATTATAAATACTATATTTCAAAATATAACTCCTCTACGCAAAGCTCTCCAAGTTGTACTGTACTTTACTCTCAGTAAATAATCAATGTTAATTTGATATTCAAGGAGGGTTTTGGTAATCCTTAAATTATTATAGTGGCACCAAACATACTAAGCTAAATTACGAAAAGTGCTAACGGACAAAGTCTATTCTGAATCCAATGTTACAGGTCAGATGCTACTGGTTTACACGACAGGAGTTTGGTGAGAGTATCTTACCCCATCATCGTACGTCGGACACACCGGAAGCCTGAAGTGAGCTCTGAGGCAGACTGGCACGCAGGCTTCCTGCCCCCTGGTAGCATTGAAGACTGGCCGACCATCTTTACACTCTGCTGACGGCAGCCACTCAAGCTCCAGAGGAACAAGTCCTCCGGGCCGCGCTGGCTTGCCCCACACAGCGACACCTTTCACCATGCAGGGCTTAAGAGCGCGACTGAGTCTTCCCCACAGTCCAAACGCCCACCGTCAGCATTGGCTCCGAGAAGCCAGGGCTACTACCTGGGTAACTCCGTAGTCTTCCCAGAATGCAGTTCTTAAGACAGGGGTGTCAAACTCAAGGCCCCCGGGCCGGAGCCTGGGGGCCTTGAGTACCCCTGACCTTCACGTCAACAGAAGTTCGCCATCCCAGCATAACTGAGATGGGTGGGGAGCCCCCCCCGGAAGCCTGACCACAGTCGAATGAAATAACTTTAGAAATCATTAGCGCCATGCTTTGTCGTCAGACGCAGCATGCTGACTGTGCAGATGCTATGACCAGTGGTTTTGCCGCGGCCTGCCTCAGAGCTTTCCAGGTGTCTTCTGTGGAGTTGTTGAAGACAGTAGGGGCAGATTGAAGATCTAGATGACGGCATGTTTGAGTAGGACTGCCCTCAGTGGAAGAAACCTTGAGCACCGGATGTGATGATGAATGGGGAGGAGGGTCACATCGGTTTGTACTGAAATGACAGCTGACTGCACAGAAGAGAACAGGTATTTAAAATTTGACGGGAAATAAATGATTGGCTGAGGGAGGCCGTGGCGAAATCGCCCACTGTCAGCTGATAGAGTAGGAGCCAGAGAGCGAGAGTCAGAGAGATGAGTGAGTGAATGAGAGCATAACAACACTGTCCTAATGTAGGAGGTTAGAGTAAATCCCAACATCTTACATAGTTAGTTAATTATTTTACAACTGTATGATTATAAATACTATATTTCAAACTATCACTCCTATAAGCAAAGCTCTCCAAGTTGTACTGTACTTTACTCTCAGTAAATAATCAATGTTAATTTGATATTCAAGGAGGGATTTGGTAATCCTTAAATTATTATAGTGGCACCAAACATACTAAGCTAAATTTCGAAAAGTGCTAACGGACAAAGTCTATTCTGAATCCAAAGTTACAGGTCAGATGCTACTGGTTTACACGACAGGAGTTTGGTGAGAGTATCTTACCCCATCATCGTACGTCGGACACCAGAAGTACCCTAACGCATGTTGGCATATGATTTGAAGACTGGCCATCCCCTTTTGATACTACTGAAACAGCAGCCCAACACAGCGACATGTCACCGTGCAGGACTCTCCCCGACATGTCTCTCGAGAGACAGTCGAGGAGATACAGTCGCGAATCTCCCCGACTGAGGAGGTACGCGACTGTCTCTCCCTGACTGTCTCTCGAGAGAGTGTCGGCGAGATACGTGACTGCCTCTCCCCGACAGATCACGCTCACTGTCACGATCCGGATAGCCAGGGAAGTTACTCTTGCATATGTCACAACTACGTTAGAGGCACGACCAGTGTCCAGATATAACGATGATCCATAGAAACTTGTGAGGGGAGAAAGCACAGAGAGTGAGTGAACGAGAGCATGAAAACACTGTCCTAATGTAGGAGGTTAGAGTAAATCCCAACATCTTACATAGTTGGTTAATTATTTTACAACTGTATGATTATAAATACTATATTTCAAAATATAACTCCTCTACGCAAAGCTCTCCAAGTTGTACTGTACTTTACTCTCAGTAAATAATCAATGTTAATTTGATATTCAAGGAGGGATTTGGTAATCCTTAAATTATTATAGTGGCACCAAACATACTAAGCTAAATTACGAAAAGTGCTAACGGACAAAGTCTATTCTGAATCCAATGTTACAGGTCAGATGCTACTGGTTTACACGACAGGAGTTTGGTGAGAGTATCTTACCCCATCATCGTACATCGGACACCGGAAGTACCCTAACGCATGTTGGCATATGATTTGAAGACTGGCCATCCCCTTTTGATACTACTGAAACAGCAGCCCAACACAGCGACATGTCACCGTGCAGGACTCTCCCCGACATGTCTCTCGAGAGACAGTCGAGGAGATACAGTCGCGTATCTCCCCGACTGAGGAGGTACGCGACTGTCTCTCCCTGACTGTCTCTCGAGAGAGTGTCGGCGAGATACGTGACTGCCTCTCCCCGACAGATCACGCTCACTGTCACGATCCGGATAGCCAGGGAAGTTACTCTTGCATATGTCACAACTACGTTAGAGGCACGACCAGTGTCCAGATATAACGATGATCCATAGAAACTTGTGAGGAGAGAAAGCACAGAGAGTGAGTGAACGAGAGCATGAAAACACTGTCCTAATGTAGGAGGTTAGAGTAAATCCCAACATCTTACATAGTTAGTTAATTATTTTACAACTGTATGATTATAAATACTATATTTCAAATATCACTCCTATAAGCAAAGCTCTCTAAGTTGTACTGTACTTTACTCTCAGTAAATAATCAATGCTAACAATTTGATATTCAAGGAGGGATTTGGTAATCCTTAAATTATTATAGTGGCACCAAACATACTAAGCTAAATTACGAAAAGTGCTAACGGACAAAGTCTATTCTGAATCCAATGTTACAGGTCAGATGCTACTGGTTTACACGACAGGAGTTTGGTGAGAGTATCTTACCCCATCATCGTACATCGGAGACACCGGAAGCCTGAAGTGAGGTTGAAAAGCTTGCAAGTTCATCTGCCAATTTGCCAGATGATAGACCTTCACGTCAACAGGGAGCCCCCCAGGAAGCCTGACCAGTCATATAAAATAAAATAAAATACAATAAAATACAATACAATACTTTACTAGATATTTTGAGGAGTGGTTTTGCCTGTGGCCTACCTCAGAGCTGTCCAGCTGTCCTCTGTGGAGCACCCGGCTTCATCCACAACATAACACCTCAACATTCTAATTTATTCGAGAACTCTGCTGTGTTCCAGTTCCAGCCAGCATTCTATTCTGTTCTGTTCTGTTCTATTCTATTCTGTTCTATTCTCAAGGGCAGATAATATCTCCATTTATGAATTCACTATTTGCTAGTCCAGCGTTCATCATGTTTTTCATGGCACAGTTTTCACAAAACTCCACACATTATGACCCATTAGCAGTAATGATACAACACTGTATATTAAAAAAAATAATTTTGTCTATTGCTTTGCAGATATTTTAAAATCATACATGCAACAAGTCACAACAAAAGTTTAAGCTGTTGCAAGTAACTCCACAAATGATCCTTTTAACATTGTTAAGCTGTCTATGTTTGCAAATTCATATTCAAACGCTAATATGTTGCATCCCGTGTACTGTGGTAATTATAGCCACACCCAAATCTCACCTGCACCTGAGTTTGGGAATTAGGCAATTGATGGATTTAAGACCTTAAAACTGTTCTGAACTGAATTATTTGGTGGATAATAGTTAAGACAAATAATAATAAGTCTTTCTATAAATTATTTTTTGTTTGGGTGGCACATTTCACTGCTCTGATTGGAAGAAAAGATTACACAATTCACATTTTACTGCTATGACTTTTTTCGACATGTCGGCTGTATATTCTGGCTGTGCTGTTGTCCCTCCCCAGACAATCTGCACTGCCAATCGAGGTGCACCTGATACTCTAACCCAGGGGTCCCCAACCTTTTTTGCACCACGGCCCGGTTTCATGTAAGACAATATTTTCACGGACCCGGCCTTCAAGGTGTGGCGGAAAAACACGACGAAATAAAATGATACGATCGGCATGAAAACAAATATAAAATGCGTAAATAAATACAACTCACAATAACGCTGAGTCAGTGGGAGCCCTGAGCTTGTTTCTCTGCAACGAGACGGTCCCATCTGGGGGTAACGGGAGACAATGACACCCGAAGTCTGTTCCTGATGTCCAGTCTACTCCTTTTGTTGTGATTGCCCTCACTGCAGAACATCCCGCTTCACAAAGAGGATGTGTGAAATGGAAGCAGGGTTTTCAGTGCTTTAGTGGCGATCTCAGGATATTCAGCCTCGATTTTAATCCTAAACACCAGCAGAGTTGTGACCGAGACAAAGCGTCTTGACATGTGTTACGAGGCCCCAGGCGGATGAAATTGCGAGAGAATCCGGTCATTTTTCAAAATAAAACTTCCTTCAGACTCTGATATAATCAATAAAACGGAAATAATATGTTTATTCTTCCTGTGCGGCCCGGTACCGGTGGTTGGGGACCACTGCTCTAAACTAAAGCTAACCTCAGTTACTATAACCAATGATATAATTATCAGTGAGGTTATGTAGGCCATACGATTAACATGCAGTAGATTCAGACTAAATCATCATGATGGGCCTTAGTGTTGCCACCTGTCCTGTAAAATGCATTTATCAGCTGTTTCTGATGTATATTACGTTCTGCTGTCCCCTTGGCCAGGACCATATATTGTTTCCTTTCTATAAGTTCACTTGAGACTGTTGTATTCATTTTGCTTTTAAGTTCTGAACAAAAAAAGAGAAAACACTCAGTACTTTCCATTTATTGAAGTCACAGGAGTATACAAAATTATACTTGACCATGTGGTCATTTCATAATAAGGTTATTTATGTCTCAAAATGACTTGATTTATTTAATCAGTTATATCAGACAGATGGTAGTCCACCCAGTCCTTTTTACCTGTTGAAATCATTTTAAAACGGGCAATACAAACCGAAAAATGAGAAATCATTATAAATACAGTCTGGTTTCCAAATGTAAACAAGATTATTAGACATACCAAGCACATATTATCAGAAACTAACATTATTATTTTGCCTATAATACGCAAATCCCATACTAATGGACACAGTTGTTATCAGCATAGATGCATACAAGCATAGACTGTACATAAGAGGTTACAAGTAACATTTCTCAAAGCCATGTCTTTGACATTACCACGCGCTCCTTCACCGTTGTAGTTTTCCAACCAGGACTCCAGGTGCGTGTATTTCATATATTTCCTCTTATAATGCTATTTATCCATCTAGTGTTCTAGTTTTGGAAATATCTGCCGTAGAGGTCTGTGGATTACCTTGAGTAACCGGGTCACAATTTCTGGAAAGAAACATTGCTGTTGAGTTTTTCAAATGTATCTTTTTGTTACATGGAGCACCACAAGAGAAGGCAGACATCTCTACGGCCGGTAGCTCCAAAGCTATAGCATCTCACACCAAATATGCATTTTTGATCTTGGGGTGAACTGCCTTTTAGCGTTCAACGGATAAGGTCTGTGATATTAAATTATGAATAGTTAAATTAATGTTGAGAAATATGAAACAATTCTACGTTTTAGTAAAAAAAATACTAATTAATTGCTTAAAACACCTGAGCGCTGTATTACCAAACATTATTTAAACAGGAGTAAATAATGCATTTATTGGGAACTATTTTCCGCTGCGGTTTGATACACCTTTGCTGCTCTGGTGAGTATCTACAGCACCAGTACAGTGTATGTGGGATTGACTCACGTTAGTTGTAATGAATCAACACTGTGGCTCATTGATGTGCCGCACAGTTTTTGGACAACAATTGAGGTGTCACAGAGGAATCAGATTATGACTACATGAACAAATGCTTGTTATTAGGATCAATTCGTTGTTGGTTTTGGTCGTTTCGTGGGATTTTTTTTAACAATAAAAACATAGAATAGCAGCCTTAACCATTATTTTTCATTAAATCACAAAGCATTCCAATTCTAGTAGCAAGCTAAGAGTTAATATTTGTAGCACACACTTAGAATATGGATCATAAATCCCAAGAACATTTTTCAGAAAGACAAGTGAACAAAAACGTAAATGACTTCAGCTCTCAATACACAAGTGTGTGCGTGCATGTTATGGATTTGTCAAAACATTTTAAAAAGCTAGTGTGTGTGTATTTTTGCAGGTGTAAGACTGAGATAGAGACTGTGAGGGTGTGTACAGCTCATGCACAGCCTCACTGTAGAGTTTATGTGTGAATTATGGGTGACAGGTTGCTCAATCCTTCCCCCGGTCAACCCTGTGACACACACACTCTATCACCAGTGGCAAAGATGTACTAGTGATTCCTAGCTTTGGGCCAACCGGCTAATTATAAACCAGCATCTACTTTAATCTTCTCCACCAGACGTTTATTTATTGCTTAATGCGTTAAAGCTATAGCTTTAGCTCTTCTTTCCTGTTGCAGATACATAGATAAATACCTCCTTTGATTCAGAAATAGCTCTCACATGACATGCCATTGAATACTTTTCTTCCTCACCGTATGCCTGTGTGTGTTTATGTCTTTCTGTGTATTTCTACCTGTCATTTTGTGCCTCTGAGCAGGTGTATTTGTCTGCTCACAGTCGGAGCGGATTGTGCTCTGTTTCTCCAAACTCTGGGAGGGGCCCTGGCAGTAGCGCTGCGATTGTGTGTCAGTCAGGCAGCACTGCAGACGGCCTCTCAAGCCCCCCGTCGCGTGGGGTCCTGTCCTTCTCCCGTCTCATCCTGTCATTCCAAATTCCTTTCATCTCTTCCTCTGTTGCTGCAGCAATCCCTCTATCATCATCATCATTTATTCTCAGAGAAACATTTCATACTTAAAATCTCCTTCATATCAGCGATGCTGCACAATTATATGGATGAATTGTGATACAAAATTCAGCATATTGGCATAATTTGCTGTAAAATATTAATGATGCTGATGCATTGATCTGGACAAATTTTGCTTTTCATATTTCTTTGTTTTTTATGTAATTTGCAACATGTTACATGTGAATAATGCACCTCTGGCTAAAAATAAGAAAAACGTTATTTGATTTGAATAGTGTATCAACTTTTAATCGTATGGATTAATCATTTACCTATATACATATATAAGATTTATTTAGATTCACTATACCACTATAACATTTTTTAAATTTTTATCATATTTATATACTATAAATATACCAGTTGGATTCTGATTCAATGCTAAAAAAATGAACCAGTTTGTCTTTAATTTTTTATTATTTTATCTTAACATTCATAGCTTTTTTTCAAAATTAAAGTTCATTTTGTGTTAAACAAAGCACAAATTCAACCAATCTGATCTCTGGTCTTAATAGAATATGTGACACATGGTACGTACTGTAGCCAACTCCTGACTGCTGATGAGGATTGGCTGCAACGAAGATGGTTTCTCGTTTGCTTTTCCTAAACTTTTGCCTTGATGTACTCTATCAGAAAGTTTAACTTAATGGCGCAGGAAATGTCTTGACACTTGCTTCTCTCAGAGAGAGACAGCAGTGCAGATCTTTCATTGAGTGAATTCTGATTCAAAAAAAATCTTTGAGCAACAGATCCTCTCTGGCTCAACCCCCATCTTCCTTCAAGAACCCTTTCATTCATGTTGGTTGCTCTCTGTTTTTGCACATATTTAATTTTCATTTAACAGTAAAAGTAACTTAAGTATCATTACTTTAAATACAGCTGGCAACCCCTTTTAATGTGTCATCTCCAAAGCAAATAATGCTGTTGCCTGTGTTTTTATGTCTTCTTATTTCATATGGAACTTATTAGGAGTTAAAAAGAAACCAGTAACATTATTTTGCTCCATATTTAGAACAGCGTATAAAGGTACATTCTGTATCTGTATGTCTCTCTCTCTCTCTCTCTCTCTCTCTTTCTGTCTTTGTCTTTGCGGACCTTCTCAGATGTCATTTGACTCTAATTTGTTTTAATATTTCAGCAGTTTGCACAGTTAGAAGAGCCGGATTCGCAGCATGCCTTAATAACGTTACGTCCCTGTAAACATTTCTGTATTCGCTGACATCTCATAATCACACAGAGCGGTAATGCTGGCTAATCAAAGAGACAAAGAGAGATGAAGAGGGGCAGTAACACAGTGATCAGATGCTCATACTGCCTTATGCTGTAATATCAGTGTGCTGCAGTATACTGCACTGAAAAGGTCAAAGAGAGGTAAAGGTGCACAAGTCAGAAACGTGTTTCTTTAATGCTGATTGCGTAAGTGTCTTGGGACCTTTAAATATTATGAGGCACTTTGAGACAGATTCAACTCAATTAGGTCAACAGCATTCAGTAGCTCTCATCATAAGTGAATAAACTGACCTTTAGCTTCCTCAGATTAACTCTTTTGACCGTTTCACCCTGCTTTCTTTCAGATCTATTGAGTACTTTAAGGCTATTCCTTCTGTATCTCCATTGAGTGATGCAGAAGGAATAGTTGATCTGCAGCCAAATGTTCACTTCAAATATGTTAAAGCAACCTCTGAGTCAAAGGCTTTTTTACTTTTGGTAAGAAGACTATCAGATGGCTCTGACGATTTATATTATGGCGAATGGGGCACTTTAATTATTAACTCTGCGTTACATTTGAAGAATGCTCACCAGGCGTGAGATTTAAAAGAAGCTAATGTTTCACTATCAAACCATTTCATCCAATCTTCAGAACAGATGTGTGTGCAGGGGAAGGCATTAGTTTCCACAGCAGGCGCTGAAAATATGCCTGCTTTACCCTCATCAGAAAAGAAGTCATGGTTTGTCTTCAGGGGCCAAGTGTCTTCTTGTGACTGGCCATTGGTTTTAAGTGGCTTGTGCATTTTTCATGGGACAGTGGTCGGTGGGAATGTCTTGTCACTCTATTAAGCTCCATTCAAATGGTAGCGGCCATAAAACGAAGCAGGCACTGAAATATTCATTTGATATTACAACACACCGCAGTGTGTGTGTGTGTGTGTGTGTGTGTTAATTAAGGAGAGAGCTATATGCTTTGGATGGGACAGGGCTTTCAACACACCCTAATGGTGGAAGATGAGTTAAATCGAAGTGACATTTGGGTTTCCCAGCTCTAGGCTGATGCCAATATGTAGATTTTATTCTATAAGGTGTTTGTATGTTAGAAAATTTCAAATCAAATGCCAAACTTACAAAGAGAGCCGTCAATGACTGCTAGTGTCTTTATCACATTCAAGGTATTATCGTGCTATCAATTACTGATACAATTTCTGTGTTTGGTTAACGACAGACTTGTCTGTTAATGGAGTGCTATAATAAGAAGCTTGCAGTTATATACCAGTTGTTCGTCTTATAATTGTAGGGCTTAGTCGATTTATCGACTGACATATTGAATTGTTGAATTAAAAGTCAACTTTATTAAATGACTGAGTTGTTTATAAAACATAGATGTCAAACATTTGCTCGTTTCTGTTTCTTGAATGTGAGGAGTTGCAGATTTGATGTCGTAAATTAAATATTTTTTTCAGTTGAAGGGCTGTTTGGACAAAAATGAAATTGGAACATAGGAAAGTGTAATGGGTTATTTTTCAGTATGTTTTTAACCTCTTATAGTCTAAATGATTTATATTATAAATGAAACAAAATGACTTCATAATGCTGTTCGGGTGTCGTTCCTCTTACCGCTCGCTTTCTGCTTTGGAGTTCTGGATTACTTCTTCGCCATTCCTCCTCTCTCCGTAGGACAGGCCAGCGATTACATACCCTACCCTCCATCTTAGAGCTTATTAACCTTTTTGTTGGAATATCTGGAGCATAAAGACCTTATTAAATATTTACATATGCACTAACCACCATGAAAAATTAAGAAACCCAAAGTTTTATTAACCTGTAGTAATTTAATGTCTACTCTTGGCCAACAAAAAATGTCTTTTTTGCACATTAAAGCATTCTGTGGCGCATAATAATGTATGGTAAGAAGGTGCCCCTTGCATTGATTAACTCTGCTTTAATATAACATTAGGTTTCCCTAAACTAGCTTTATCATAGAAGTGTGCTTTTCATACAAGGTGGGGAGTTGAGGGCGGGGGAGAGATGTTTTGCCTGCAGAAATAAAGCATTGCGACAATCCTTAATTATCTATGGCTCTGTGTGTGTTGTGACTTACGTGGGGACTTCAGAAAAATTCATACGCTCACATTTCATGAATATATCAGACGCCTTAGCATAAATGCCTGTCCCTGCCAGCCATACTGACCTCGTCCCTCCATAGGTGTAGTTGATCCACAACACTCAACCATTCAAATCGGACTAAGTGGCTTTCAATTATTCAAACATATATTCAAGAAAGGCCGTATAATGCTCGCTATCACCTGCTCCTGGCATTCCACTCCTCCGGAGATACTCCGTTTTGGATTGCATGCGACACCTCACTGCTCACAACTGAGTCAAAGCTCACTGACATGTTTAGATTTTCTCTGCGGACGGAGAACGAGGCATTAGTATCTCTGTCACTGGTGTCTTCACTGTCCTCTTTAGTCCTCTAAAAAAATCATTCCCCTTTACTCTGATAGGTCCTCAAACATGGTTCCCAGAGAGCCACTGCTTTGA
The DNA here is from genome assembly GCF_050575085.1 of Anarhichas minor. Taxonomy (NCBI): domain Eukaryota; kingdom Metazoa; phylum Chordata; class Actinopteri; order Perciformes; family Anarhichadidae; genus Anarhichas; species Anarhichas minor. The sequence goes on along the minus strand of NW_027466460.1, from coordinate 10,003,308 downwards.
TTCCTTCAGCGGTGCATGCAGAGCCGACTGTGCTTCGTACCTGCATACCTCCAGGCACTTACGCCTGCATGTCACCAGTACAGTTCAGCTGAGGGAATTATGATTATAATTTCAAAGCAGGAACAGGATGTTGAGGGCCAGACGGACAGACAGACAGACAGATAGAGCTGTTTTACTTGTAACAGATCATTTCTCCCGTTGTTGATGGATAGATCAAATTGACGAAGTAGACCAAAAGAGTTGAGGCAAAAGAGTGGAAGAAAATAGTCGGAGTGATTCAAAGCCAGAGGTTACGATTACAAAGCATGATCAAAAGCTTGGCGAAATAATTTGGGAGAGAAACATGGAAATCTAGAAAGTGAGAGATGAGATGTGATTGACAGCTGTAAGTTGTAGGTGTTAAACTTTGATGCCTCTAGCGAGTGAAGGAGTAGAGTACAGTGTGGTCCGCGAGTAGCAGTATTAGACAGAGGGGAAGAAGGGGGGGGGGGGGGGGGGGGGGGGATAGTTAGATAGCGAGAGAAACGAGAAGGTTATCCATGATTTAACGCCTATGGGGCCGTGAGATGAGCCTTTCCAGTTCAGGCTGCTGTGATTGCTGGATGGTGCTGGCTGTAGCTAGGGCCTTTCAGCTCATTTCATCATGGAGCTCCTAATGAGGCCTGGGCCGACTCCCTAAGCATTTGGGCTCCAGACACACCTCTGATAGAAGGTACTGAAGGGGCTCCAGCCCAACACCATCAGTTCTTGGGTATCTGAAGGCAGCGATGGGAGGGGGGGCATGTGGAGGGAGAGTGGTGGTGGTGGGTGTTGCTCCAGGGTGAGCTGCGAGACCCACTTTGTCCCGAGGCTGTGTGAAAAGGTCACTGCCCGTGAGGAGTACCCACAGGCCCCCGCTGCAGGGCGTCTGGAGGGAGAGTTGTTTTTGTTCAAACAGGAAGTGGCAGGTTAAGAGGAGCGTGTCCATCAAAAATATATCTAGTGTTCGCTCGTACAGAAGTAGAGGCTTTTGTTTTTGGAGTTTGTTCCAGGATACTCTGAAAGCACGTTTTGCTGCTCACTCATGTGTCAATGCCTCCTTTTGTTTCGGGTTCTCCCCTAATAATGAAACACAATGAGCCAGTTGCTGTGGCGCAGGTCTATCATTTGTTTCATGCTGAATCTTAGATCTCTCAAACCTGTCTGTGGAAATAGTGGAGGACTGAGCGCCGTACCGTATGTGGCAGTGTGGGTGCCTCCCTAATGAGAGGCGGCTCTAGGGGATATGAAAGGTAGAGCGGTAAGGGGCGGGTGGCAGGGGGGTGGGGCAGCAGGCTTTGCTGGTAGAGCGACTTGTCTGTTCACCCCGGCCCTGGCCTTTGTGCAGAGTTAATGATGCCACTAATATGTTCTTTAAAGACCACACTGTGATTCATGGCTTTCATTAGCCCCGTGTGCCAGGGTGTCTTTCTCCCTCTCTCTCTTTCTCTTTTCTGTCGCCCCTTTAATGATGGCCTGGAGACGAGGTGGCACGCTTGACCCTTAATCATACGAGCGAGAGGAGGCTGGGGTGAGTGAGGGGCGGTGATGAGATGGGAGGTTTTGGGGAAAGGCAGGGGGTCGGAGGAGGAGGTGGAGAAGGAAGAAGAAATCAGATGGTTGTTCTTCATAATCCTGCTCCCCGAGGGCTGGTTAAGCATGACTCCCCTGCTCAGGACGGTGTAGCAGTCTTTACAGAGAAAACATATTGAACTCATGTGAGCGGTATCTTGTTTTCACCTTTACAATAATTCTTCTCTTTCACGTCTTTTTTCTTTAAGACACCTGGCTTTGTATTTGCTCACTGTTCACGTCTGAGAGCTACACTAAGCCTGTTGACTGGAGCAGATGGAGGTCAAGTAGACTGGAGAAAATGTCAGTAGTTGTTAACGACAAAAAAAAGAAGAAAACGTCTCCAATTCAAAGATAATTTAGTTTGTTTACAACTTGGACCATGAAGTCAAAGTCTTCGCTATCACTCCTATTGGTAATAATAACATAATCCCAAATTATTGCTATAATCTAAGAGTGTGGCAACATCACTAAAAAACGAGTTTGTTTGCCTCTTGTGTTTTTCTCTTTCCAGCTCTCCATGGTCTTTTTGGCAGCCTCATTTTCCATATTCTAAATTTGCTATTTTGGTTTATTCTGTTCACACAAAACCTATTGCATGTCTGCAGGTTTCCCCGTTAAAGGAGAGATATCAGTGTGTTCCCAGCTCTCAGCAATCACCCGTCACCTCTTTTCACATTTCCCTCTTCTTCTGTGGTTAAAGAAAGACTGTGTATAAGGGAGTGTATGTTCGCAGAGGGGTAAACATACAGCATCTCTCACCTCCAACCGCCTGTTGGGAGGCGGATAAATAAATGATAAATAAATTACACACAGACATACTTGTACTTGTACTTGCTTTGCAGAGAAGTACAGTTGTTTACAAGTGTGTTAGCAGGCCTGGCAGGTAGAGTCACATCATGTCTCTGTGTATCATGTTGTGCTTGTCTCAGACCACTGACACTGGGGATAATTTCAATAATTTACACTCTACGTGATTGTAGGAGACGCCTCGTGTGTTGCTTTTTAAAAATGTAAAGCAGGCCATGTTAGTCTCTGCCCACCGACCACAACCCCCAAGCACACACACACACACACACACACACACACACACACACACACACAAATACACACACAGCTTTGGACCAGATGAGCACCCAGATGATAAAGAGCAGATGTTTTCCCAACTGGGGGTATGCTCCTAATGCTTCTATACCATCTTATAAAAACCCTCCTCCTTTCCTCGCCTCCTCATCCTCCTCCTCCTTCTTTTCCTCTGGTCTCTATCCAAGCCATCCATTTTTCTGCAGAGTAAAGACAGATTAGGGTCTAAATCCCTCGCAATTTGGGTCATGGCCTTTTGTGTAAGAGGAGTGGCACACGACTGGGCCCCCATTTGCCAGAGATCAGGGGGTTAGGCCGGCCAGTGATTGAGGGGGAGCCACACAGTATGACCATGTTTGGGAAAATAATGAGATTGAATTAACAGAGAGTCTATGGTGGAGACCCGGGTATCAGAGAGTGGAGGGGGGGTGGAAAAATTGAAGAGAGGGTAAGAAATGGAGGATAGCAAGTCAGCTATCCAGCTGTGTGAGAGCAGGAAAGGTGAATTTGGGATCTGTGAAAGTCCTAGCATGCCAAGTTGTTGCATTTTATTTTACAGCAGTAAAAAAAAAATATTAGCAGGTAGCTTTAGAGTTGTAATTTAATTCTGAGATGACCTCAGGTAAATATGATTTGTATGTGTGGAGGCTGGTGAATTTTAGTTAAGTTAAGGGGGCTCTGAGAACATAAAGCTGCTTTAATCAATATGTTCATCTTATCAATGGAATAAATAACAATGTTTAATGGGAAAGAGGTCACTCATAAACCCACAGAGATTTACCACCCAACTATGCCATTCTTCTCAGCGGAGAGTTTTAGCTACTTCCAGTTGATTGTTTTGGTTTTACAGACTGCAACTTTAGTGTTTTGGTTCACTTTCACTTCTCTCATTAATCTTGTTTCCAGCAGCAGCTTTTTTATTGTGAAAAGCTCTAAAAAAAAAGCCACTGTACTCTATCTGCATTGCACCAAACGGCAGACAGACACAGTTAGCAACTAACTGGTTCATGGAGACCTTTTTAGAGGTTTTCCTGGTAGGAGGCCCCCGGGGAGGACCCAGAACACGCTAGAGGGATTATATATCTGGTCTGGCCTGAGAAACGCCTCAGGGTCCACCAGGGAGACCTCATAAACATTTCTGGTGAGAGGGACATCCGGAATAAGCGTAAAGAATGCAAAAACGTACCGTTGTTGTCGCTTTACCTTTGGACTACTGGAACAACAACGTGAGCTTCCGTGGTGGAGTCGCTCTCCTCCCCGGGTTGTCTAGTTTGTAACTCCAGTTAGCATCATAGCTAGGCCAACGTTAGTGTTAAGCAGATGCCTTGAATGCCTGAAAGGGTATAACCAATCAGAGGCTTTAACCCGCCCCCTGACCTTTGATGGGTGAAGTTGACATATTTATTAGTTTTGTTTCAGCAAGTTACACTAAGGATAAATAACAGTATAAATGAATTAATTAAATTAAAGATCAATAAATAAATGTGTAAATAAATTAATAAGTCAATGAATAATGTATATTTTAAATGTATTAAACTGATCAGTTTATTAAGTTTTACAATTTGTATCATACTGATTATGACGTTTTACAGTGTACAGTGGAGCCGGACATGAGTCACAACAACAACAATATAAGCAAAGTGACTGAATGAGCCACTTGTAGCCGCTAATCAGTGATAACAGGTTTCTATGTTCTCCCCAAAGCATTGAAGTCAACAAAGTTAAAAAAAATGTAACTTTTGGGCAGGCCACATAAATGTAATGTGTAAAATCTTGGAACTAATTTCTAGAAATGTTGTGTTCTTGTGGGATTACCCAGGAGCTCCTGCACTTTTCCTGAAATACTGTGCAAAAACAGGAAACACCACCAGAAGAAAAACCAGCACATCGCTGCAACAATCCAACACAGCGCCTCCCTCCTTTACTCCTCTTTGGTCTGCATTACCATCTCATCCTGAGTTCAAAGCAGCGTGATGTTAATGAAGGTTCCCATGTACAAAGAGAAGCTTATGTAAATGTTACCTCTCCAGATGTTCTATAGCTCTCAGAGCCAGAACTCCAACTAGCCCCTGAGCCACATACTACCAGTTAGCATTTAGACAAACCTTTGTACCTTCACTTGCCTATAGGGCCTATCAGATCGTCGCAGTCTAAAAATCAATATCTGCTACTAATGAAGTTTAGCCACACATTTTAATGAAGGACCCAATTTGCATTTAAAAGTAACAAGAGGGGAAATGGGTTCATTTTCCCCCATATCTTATTTAGTATGTACATTTGAACAGAAAAGCAATGCACCGATGTGTTGTGTGTGGTAGCATTTGTCTGTTTGTGAGGAGTTTTATTTTAATTAGGTTTTGTGCACATGTTGTTATTGAATGTCTGAGGAAATTCAGCCGATGAATGTGCTCAGCATGTGTGTGTATACATGTGTGTGTTGTGTAGGTAGTTTGAACACAGATATTTTAAGCATATTGTATCGATCATCTCTCTTGAATGAAAATTAATGAAATCATCATTAAACTAAGGAAAATGATATATTTGCAAATGTGACACATTTGTATGTAAACAGATTTGCTAAAAACAAAAGTACATTAAAATAATTCAGTATAACGTATTACAAGGTTAAAGGTTCGCTTTTCTAGCATTTGAACCCTTAAACTGCATCTTGTTATCACATGAACGAAGGCCTTTACACACGGGGAGCATGACGAATATACAACACAAAAATAGGAAATACTCGCCTTTGAATATTTCGCATCAAAACTGTTCATACTGGCAGCGATGCAAATTTTGCAACAGTTGCAACACTTAAAAGGTCAATAAAAGCTCCGGACAGATTTGAACAGGCCACTGATTGTATTGACCCAGAGCAGCGTCTGGCAGTCTGTCTGAGATAAGTTGTCTGAGGTATCCGATAGACAAGTCCATTCTTCATATATAAATAATCTCTATCAAATGACACATATCATTTCAATGGAAAGGCTGTGAAAATGATTTGCATTCCCAAAACAAATAATCTTTGTTTCACTTTGGATTTCTGTGTACAGTATGAACAGATCAGTAATACATTCATTTAACTATATGTTGCATCACATAATCATTCAAAAGCAACTAAACACAGTTCAAGTTAAAGATGCATCTTCAGCATTTCATACTCGTAGTCCGCGAGCAGACAGTGCAGTAATAATGTGGAAACAGCAAGTGCTACGAAAACACAAAAAGAGCTGGGAGATGCAACACATTTTGATAGTCTCATCTCAAGCTGTGGCGGTGAAGCTTCTCATGTTAAACTGCGGAGGTCAACACCATGTCACTTTATACTTTCCTTTTTCAAGAAATCTCACAACATAAAGTAAGACAGAAATAAAAGTAAACACCTTAATTGAGTAAATATATTTTTTCACAGGCGATTCATACAAATGAGAATAATAATTTGTTGTCAAATTTTAAATTTGAGACTTATTTGAGTTCTGTTTACCATTGAATGTGTCCAGTATTTTCTGATAGCGACTGATTTTATTGTTTGGTGTTTTAGTTTTCCCACCCTACTCAAAAGAAAATATACTAAAACATGCATTTTGTATTTTGCCAGTATGATACTTCAGTATGATACTTCAGTATGGTACTTCAGTATGGTACTCAAAACACATTTTGAGTTTAATTTTGTTTTTATACAGTAGGCCCTTAAATAGATTTCAATAAGGAATGCCAATAACAGACAACAGTATTTACCTGAAATGTGATCAATAAGGAAAGAAAAGAAGAGAAATCTTCCAAAGATAGGCTCTGATTCATCATGTGTCATCAACTGTCACTAAAGCATCACAACATAAAAAAGTAAAATACCACAGTATCTAACTTTTATGTGGCAATATCCTTATTGGCAACTTTTAAATCAGGTCAAACCAAGAAATAGCGTCTTTAGAATTTTAATACTGAAAAAACTGTGGCATAAAAAGTCTGTTTGAAACTCTCATCATCACTGCAGCTGCTGTTTTACTTTGAAAAGAAACTAAAATGAAGCCAAACTTATACGACAACAAAATGTCAACAAGCAAATCACAAAACATACACATTATTTCAACAAAACATTTCTTTAGTCAGCAACATGCATTTCTTTAAAGTGCAAAAACATTCATTGGTTTAAATCAGTAACTCAACTATTGCATTAAATCATTGATCTAAAACAAAACAAATTATAATTTGGCACAACATAAATAAAGACAGTCACACCGACAAGTTAGGTACAAAATAAACCATCTGATAAGTCAAATGCAACACAAAAAGACACAAGTGCCGTAACAAATAACACACCTGTAGCATGTATACTAAGGGCTTGCATTGATGTTGTTTGTGACGGAAGAGGAGAGGCTGCCTGGAGGTCCACGGCTGAACAAATAAAGGTCACGAAAAATTCCTTTTACAGTTTCTCCTTCACTTTTTAGCATCTCTTCCTCCAGTTTCTTGTCTTTAATACTTTTTGTTTAACAAGTCCTTGTATTATACATTTCTTTAATACTCAACTACTGCACTGCATCAATCTGTTTGTCTGGCTTTATCATTCCTCTGTTGCCTTTTGGATACAAGAAAGAAGTGACTTCTCAACCACTGACATGGAAACAACATTTTCATATCAGCTCCGTGGCGGCAGGATCCTCGTCTGGCCTGTGCTCGCTTGGCAGTGGCTCACAAATGAGCACACATTTTCCAAAACTCGAGGAGTGCTTGGTTACAAGCAGAGTTTCCACTTTTAAAGTTCAAGAAATTGCCACTAATCTTAGTTCGACCTCATGAATCATCAACCACACATTTACTTTTTTAATTCCAATAACAGAAACCCAAGTGCTATTTCACTCTGGGCCCAGGATTATTGGAAGTTGAAAAGTCCAATGCTGGATACAGATATTAAGAGTGGGTGGTGACTGGGGATCCCGAAGTTTGCCCAAATAAAGTGGAACGCTGCTTTAAAGCACTTATCTTGTTAGAATAATTCCCTGGCATACTATGGTGCATTTCTCTTTAGTGCAAAAATCAAGTCAAAAACAATATTCCTGCTGTTGCTTCTTTTCACTGACAGGTTCATATTAACAGGGCTTTCTATTAAAGTCACCTTTAACACCTTCACGTCAGTGTGTTTAGACGGGTAAACAGTGTTCGACACCACTAAAGACTGGCCTGTGTTAAACAAATGCAATTCAAGTGTCCACTATCGCGCTTGCAGCAAAGGGCCGAAGCAGTAAATGCTGCATGTAGCCGTAAACATCACCGTTATGCCGTTATAGCGGGGCTAGCATTAACTGTGTGTAGAGTGCTATGTATATCGTTGCTGACAAAGCTACATGTGGTAGCTAGTTGAACACATTGAATTCATCTGTCGGTTGATATAGGTCAGTGCACATTACTGATAACATTGGTTGTCTAGTAAAAAACACATTTACTTAATTAGGGAAACTTCAGGTCGACAAATAGTTTGATAATCTCCAACTTCGGTCCCAAGTTGACTTTCCGTCCTTAAAATGTCTGACCACCACGCTCCGCATCGCTTTCAGTGCCGACTCAGACGCTCTCACGTGTTTTCTGTGTAATCTTCTAGTTGTAACAGGAGCTTTGATTTATGTTCGTGTGGGGGATTCTCTCCTGGACCAAGTAAAACATTAAAGCCTCATAGTTTCACTAAACAGCTGTAGCTCAGGGCTCTGCATCCATTTGTATTATTTTTCACATTTGTCTGTTTTTGATGTATTTTTTTTTATACTGTAGAAGACACATACCGTACTCCTGTTGAGACCTTTGTTGTAATTATCATTAAATCTAATCACCTTTGAAAGATGGATTTTGTTTTTTTTGCGTCTGCTAGGGCTGAGCATCAGAATCAGCATTTTTTTGGTTCCAGGGCAACAAATAATCATCTATATCTTCAAAGTGCAATATAAAAGAGCGCAATTCTCGAACGGCAACCATTGATTTCCCTGACTATAATGACTATTGTGCCAGCAAATTTAGGTTTAATACAATGTAGACCAAGGATTTGGACCTGGATGTGAATTCATAAAAATTATTGCTGGACAATTTTCCAGCAATTGTCCAGCTCCATAGTCACATGTGTTTAGGCAATTTAACATTAACATTTGCTTCCTTTGATGAATAAATAAAGGTTTGGGAAACTTTGGATATTGAAAATCCCCTCTAGTTAAAAAAATAAATAAAAATTATATCAAGCTCCAGTTGTCATTTATGTAACTGCGTTAAAGTTTGAGGGAAAATGTGGAAACTTTCCGTTAACGCCTCTGTTCTTTCCAGATGTACATCCTCATCTCTGACAGTAAAAGTTCCCTCTAAGAGCACAGAATGTCTCCACTTTGTCACACTCCGTTCGTGATCCTTTTCTACCAGAGCAGCTCCCCGTACATGAAAGCCAACCTGCTCTCTTTATGTTAATAACAACAAGGAAGAGTCTCCTGCGTGCCACACACTTGGTGAGAATACTCTGAGATCTTTGCAACAATTTTCCGCGCTCTCCCCTGCCGGCAAAGTGTGCCACAGTACCAGCTGCAGCAGGAAGGCAGCTTAGCCTCCAGCAAGACTAAAGTGTGCATCAGAGTAAAACAGTTGTTTACTTTGTTTGAACTGCAGTATCTCACCCAGGGGAGACTGTGTGCTTGAAGTTCTGCATCTTTCACTCTCATCTTGTGACAAAGAGTCGGATGAATAACAATGTCATTTTCTCCACGTTCTCCCCCCTTCTCCTGTTGTCTTCTTTCCGACGTTCCATCTATTTCTTTTACCACCGCCACCCTTCTTACCCTTTCCACTCCTCTCGAATTATTCATCTGCTCTTTTAAAATTTCAGCATGCAGTAAATTGGTGGTGACACACAAACTACATTATGTTTTTTCACTCCTTTTTTTTATAAACTAACAGCATTGCTCATCTCTCTTTAATTGTGTGGCAGTTGGGGACGCAGATGCACACAGATGTGAGTGCAGGAGGGTGAGACGAGAGGAGGGAAAGTGGGGATGAAAAGACAGCGGAGCCGAGGATTGTGTAACTTAGTTAAAGTGATGAGGCAGAGGTCCTAAGTGACCCGGCTCAGATGTTGCTGTTCTCTGTGCGCTGAACAGGAAGAGAGGAAGGGCTGATACTCGTTCTTTGGTTTGCTTCTACTTTAAATTCAAACTAAGTTCCCACAAAATAAACTTGTGTGAAAGATGGATTGTATTGAAATTTTAACAGTTTGTTATTGTTTTACATACAAATGATGAACTTTTGACGCCTTGTAGTTGTTCCTTCACTAAGTTTATACATACAATAAATAGACATAGAGAAGTAAGAGTACTCTAATTTTCTCTGGATTTATTTAGCAGCCTGGTACTTTTTGGTTCTGAGACCAAAATTTTTACTAATTATTAGAACTCCAGAAATCTTAAAAGATGACTTTTTAAAACTCATACTCATACACACTTGTCCAAATGTTCACAAAACAAAAAAGAAAAGAATAACAAAACAAAACAAAAAGCAAAAATTAAATTCAACATGGGATTCAAGATATAAAAAAAATATAAAGTAAACTATAAACAAATTCATTTCTATCTGTCTGTCTGTCTGTCTGTCTGTCTGTCTGTCTGTCTGTTTTCTCTCTGTTCCTTGCATATCCTGAGAACCGTTCATCCGTACTACTTCACACTTGGCAGGTGTATTGCTGGGGATGGTCCAGTTTAGACACGCGGCACGTCCAATATTAGTAAACTTTGAATAAACAAGCGAACAGACGGGGCTTCAGGGCTCTGCAGACAGGGGCCAGCATGTCGTCCGCAGCGAGCGGACCACGGCTCATTGACTACAATTCACTTTACAACCTTCCCTGGAGTCAACACAAGCAACTGGAAGCAGAATCGAACCAGGCGTTGGACATTTTGAAAGATTTCGAGAAACTAATTAGTCGAGGGACCCATACAATGAAACATTACCCATTTAAAATCTTTAGGCACTGTAATAAATTATCTATTCATTTTTTTCAGAACCTTAACCGGATGTTTTTGAACAGCTGATGGAAGCAATATTTGGCTTCTCAAGAAATAATGACCCCACAACAGCAGCTAAATATACAAGTACAACTGTTGCAACTCTCTTAAGTGGAGAAGCACACTACTATCTCCTCGAAACACTCTGCAGTTGAGGGAGGTCACCTAAAATAACAGAAGTTAAATGTGTGGTTCCCTGGAAGAATTTTTTGAAAATACTGTATGGCATCCTTTTCTCAATTGTTATAATGTAGTAGTAAGTGATAGTCATTGTAATTATTGTCATTTTTTAAGTAGCTGTTTATTTTCCCTTGTGTCATGTGTGTACTATGTAACTTTTTATTCTGTATTGTTTTCCTCTATTTCTTTATACTTCATAGAGATATAGCATACAAAGAATAGACAGTCTGTAGAGCAGAACAGAGACGAGATCAAAGCTACAAAAGATTATTGATCAGTGAAACAGATCAGGCTGAGGTGTCCATATCCCTGTCCTTCCTTGATCCAGTCTGTTCTCTTATCTTAATGAACGTGTCTTCAGGGAGAGGGGAAATTCAGCAGGATGTGCTCTGAGTATGTGTGTGTGTGTGTGTGTGTGTGTGCGTGTGCGTGTGCGTGTGCGTGTGTGTGTGTGTGTGTGTGTGTATGTGTGTGTATTTCTTTGTTTGTTTCTCTGTGTTTTTTTTAAAGATAAGAGACCCAAACATTTCTTTCCTCTTCTCTCTCTCTCTCTCTCTCTCTCTCTCTCTCTTCCTGACACACACACATTCATGTGCACACAGGCACAGAATAATTACCACGATGAGGTTTAAAAGAACTTCAGATCATAAAATGTCACGTTTTTACTAATGTAAAAGTCAAACCGTGGAAGAGATCAAAGCTGTACAAAATGTGTCAGATTGCGTGTGTTTGTGGAGGTTTGTGTGCGTGTGTGGCGCGACGGGTCTCCCTTTTCGCCTCCCTGTCGCTTCCTCTCTTTTTTTTCCCCCAACCTCCTCTCCAACGGAAAATAAATAAGTAATACCTAATATCATCATATGTGATTGAGGGGGCTCTGAAATGGAGGAGTGAAGAGCATCGCCAGATGAAGTGAAGTGTTGAAAAGAGTGATTATTTTTGCTTCACTGAGGTCTTCTTTTTCAAAGTGCCACTAAAAGCATGAGAGACTTATGTCGCTTTGCGCTGGGAGGATGGAGGAGCTGAAGGGTGATTTGATAAGAGATGAAAGAAAGGTAGTGACACCCACCCCCCCCCCCCCCCCCCCCTTTTTTTTTACAGACCTTTGCTCAAAATCTTGATACTTCAAGTGGCTCCAATCATATTCTCCGCGAGGAAGTGTGATATTTATGGCCAATTGCCCACAGCCAAAGCTAATATTATGAGCTTCCACAGTGCCATCCATATTGTTTTACCTCCCGTTGCCTGCAGTGACGAATAAATAAGGTGCCTGCCGCTGTACAGTGGCATTGGCAGACTTGGCTTTCAAAGCACTCTTCCAGCAGGTTGGAGAGCGGGCCAGGCTGCAGAGAGGGGAGAGATGGGAAGAAAGGGGGCTGTCACTTTAGGTTGGGTAATTTTTGACGTGCACGTCAAGGCCTTGACAAGGGGAATGTGGCCGACTTGTACATTAGAGTCGGGCTTACAGGCAGCGCAGCACTGGGGACAGGTAGTAATGCAGTCCCAGAGAGTGCTGCTCATCTGCTCACACTATGTACTTGTCTGGTGCCACACAAGGATGCCCCCTGTCGACCCGGCTCCACTCCCCCATCTCTCTGCAGAAATGACTTTAGTCAGTGAGGGAAGAATCCATTTACAATGTGTGCTTTATAACATCTCCTTGACAATGCAGTAGTGGATTAGAGACATTTGTGATGAATCTTTTATGTCGACTTTTTCCCCCCATCTTTCTTTTCCATGTGCACAGGCTTTCTGGGTCCAGGCGCACCACGTGCACATGTGTCTGTTCGGATGTCATCGCAGCAAGATAGGGAGAGGAGAAAGCAATGGGTACTCACCCAAAAAAAAAAGAAAGGAAGAGGGAGAGTGACACAGAATCTTCAGAGTGGGGCATTAAAATGTATCTGCGAGTCACAATGGCTGCCATGATAGCGGCGTGAAACTTTCCTTTGAAAATGAACGTCACTTGTCCTCTCAGTCATCCACTTCCCTCGCATCCAAGACAAGCGCTCTCTGTCCTCATCAATTCTTCACTGCCATTTTGACATTTATTTCATTCATTTGCATAACTGCTCCCTGTGTCTCTTGTTTCGTCTCGGTTTGAGCGCAGCATTCCCTTTTCCTCAACTTTAAAATGCTACTTTAAAATGAATGCCGGCCCAAAGAAATATATAAATATATCCTAAAGTTGACATGATGTTGTTCTCCATTATTCCCTTTGAAAAGCGATTTTGTTCGTACTTAAAGCTACTCAGACGCGTCGGGTGTGGAGGTGCGGGGCACACATACGCTCGGGCTAACAAACACGCACATGGTAGTCTAGCCTTGCCATCCCTTCTGTCTGTCTACTCTGTGCTGTTAACATGGAAAGATGCATACTGAATGTTACAATCCCCACTAACCCAACGCTGCTTTCTTTAATGCGCAGGCCTCAAGTTCTCAGCAGAGAACTTTACTTTACCAGATTTTAAGTTTGTGGCCGAGACTGTTGGTTTTTGGATATTTGTGGACACTTTGGGAGCTCCTGAAAGCGGCCTGTAACGTAAAGAAACCATGAATCTGAATAATTAATTATGTTTGTGATCATGTTTAATTAATTTAATCACTTGTCAATAATTCTTTCACATTGCAAAAAGGTGAGCGTGGAGCAAAAGGTTCTCTCTTCCTGCTAATGTCTCCATTTATTTTCTGAAGGCTGAATAATTCCCTTTTTCTGCCGGGGTTGTCCAGTTTTCAGGCGGCTGCAGCACAGACGGCTTTTTCTCTTTCCTTTTTTTCCCACTTCAAACTCACCTGTCTGCCCTCGTCGTCCATTTGAAAGGGGGAGCAGCGGCAGAATCTGAGAATGAGTCAATGCAAATGCTGCATGAAAGAAATATATAAAAAATTGATCACCTTTCCATTTGAATTCAAGGTAGGCATCATTCTCCATAAGCAGGCCTGTCTCTTTAAATCAGAGGAACTGTCGCTTCTGTGACTGCCTGTTTACAAAATATGAGGCTGAAAATGAGACCTGCTCCCTGCGGACAAGCTCCTTGTATAAATATAAATAATGAATATTAGATAAATAATTTCTGCCCTTTAATAATGCACAACTCGAAGAAATTCACTTACACTGTGAAACTGGAGAATCTAAGTAAAAGTAGATAATGCAGTAGGACAATAGAGTGGTGTGTGTGTGTGTGTGTGTGTGTGTGTGTGTGTGTGTGTGTGTGTGTGTGTAGCAGAGAGGAACAGTTCAGGTTAGAGACCCTGCTGCCCTTGTCATCACCCCAAGGAGATCAAACTGTGCAGGTGGCAATGTTATGTTCGGTCAGATTCATAGCGTATATTCTACAGCCAGGCTGCTAGTGTGTATAGAATAATTAATTAGATGATTAATTAACATATCCTGTTAAAAGAGGTCAAATAAACATATTTACAACTCCTATAAGGTAATCAGGGGAATATGATGCAAGCTGCAGCGCAGTTACAACCTCACTCCCGTGGGGAAAGGTGGACTTGGGAGCATGGCAGAGGAGGAGGCAGCCTGCTCCGCTGCCTGAGCGTCTTCTGGAGAAAACGAGGATGGAGATATGATAAATGGTTAATTATGAAAACCCTTGTGCCAAAGCTAAAACTGTAATTAGCCTTAATTGCCTAATTGGATAGAATTGTTGGATGGCATAGGCGTAATTGCCCCCTTTTTTCAAAGCATTTAGGGCAAAATTGCAATGGCAGTGAAGGGATTTTATTTCAATTTTTCAGGGCAAGACAACATAACCTGTCGTCCATTTGACTTTTATTTGTGTCAAACTCAAATGACAGTTTTTGGTTCTCAGTGCACTGCATTGACTTGTTGTGCAGCGGCCAAATGGCTAATAAAACCCTCAGTGAAGGAAGTCCAGCTTTTCCTCTGACCGGCTGATTCCCACCGCTGAGATGGATTGTGCAAAGACCTTCACTGCGGTCTGAGACAGTCGACGAAAAACAAGAATTTTCTCTCCTCCTCTCACCTCCTCTCTCTCTCTCTGACATACAAACACAAACTCGCGCTGAGTATAAGAGCAGCTCGGCTCAAGGTGCTCAGACTCTCTGCTAATAACACCATCTAGAATTCACGCCCTCCAAATAGGTTAATGTGTTTTTGCCCAGAGGGCCCTATCTACCTCAACAGCAGAACTCTCTCTGCACTTCCATTAAGCAAGAACACTGCCGCCTATTAGCTGCTTTGGTGTTGTATGGGGCCAGAAGTGAGAACACGAGCAGGAGTCTGCACAGACACACTTTAATGTGTGTGTGTGTGTGTGTGTGTGTGTGTGTGTGTGTGTGTGTGTGTGTGTGTGTGTGTGTGTGGACCACAAAGGTGCTCTGCAGTGCACTGAGGGTGTCACTACCTGGAGCCGGTGTGCTGTTGCTAACTGTTGCAGGAGAACAATGTTATGGCCCCTGACAGCTTGTTAAAGACTCCACCATGCTGGAGCTGCTCCCACTGTGTTGTGTATTAGCGCCCTGCGATACACAACACATATTTCAACACATATACGGGAAACACATATTCTTGCTTGCAAACATGTGAGAGTGTAAAGTGAGACAAGGTAGAAATTCATGCAGTTTTTTGACTGGAACTTTCTCGTCCTCGTAAAAAATAACGTGCTTATATTTAGTTCCTGTTCTGCCTTTTGATTATGTTTGATTATATTTGTTGAATCAAACAAAGTAATCTGTAAGTGTTGTGAAGGATGCGTCGATGAAAGAATGATGGACCAAATTCTGGCAGCGTTTGCCTTCATTAAAAGATAATATAAATAAGTACAGATAAAAGAAATACATAAGTATACATTCTAAATACCAAGTCATTCTGAAGGTCCATCACTTTCATCCTAACATGCCAAACATATAAAAAAAACATAAATATATCAAATGAATACTGAATGCTGCAAACCTCCCTGAGAAATCTGAACGGCGTTACTGTATTGTTCAAAATGAACTCTCTTCTTTACATTTAACGTTTATTATTTTCTGTTGTTTTAAATGCCGTCTCTTGTCAAACAAGCTGCAAACATCACTTTTGACTCAGACGTGTTGGGATAGTGAGTTGTTCGATTCCCGTCACAGATCTTCACATAACAACTGGCACAATTAGAAAACTGCAAAGTTAACGAGACAGTTTGAGTCAGGAAAGCGTCAGTAAAAGGGCAGCGTTGATTCGCCTGATCAAATTTTGGATTTACAGAAAAGGTGTTTTTTTACACAACAGATATTGTGAAAAATGTTACGTACGTAGGAACAAATGTAGTTTACATTGTGAGTTAAATGTTCGGAAACAAGAATGGTTTGAAATAATATAAATGTAATGTTCTACTGTCACCTTTAAGTTTCCCCTTTCAAACAAATAATGGTTCTCCTTCTACCAGTGGCACTGATATTTTGGAATGTGTTTGTTTTACTACATTGGTTTGCATAATGTGATTATAGATAGATTATATATATGGTTGTTATAAAGAGAGCATACAGTATAAAACATGCTATATATAAATTTAGCGTAAGGTCATTTCTGATAGTGTTGCTATTGGCTCAGTACTTGAGGTGATTACACAGACTGTATTTAAGATCTGATCTGCTGATAGATGACAATCAACAAAGTATGAGTTTTCTGGCCACCAATCATACAAGGATTTTTACTTGAATATATTTATTTGGAAATGAAACATTTATTTTGTCTCCAGGTCATTATGGAGTTTCTCTTTATGGGACATTTATTGCTACAAAATATGCCAAACGTTTCATAAACATATTTGAACATAAATAAAGTGTCTGTTGATCAGAATTGACACTTTTTCTGATCATCAATTGGGATGTTTTTCTGTTAGGATCTTACATTTTTTCACATTGTTCAAACATCATTGTCATGTCGTGGAGTTATTTCAGCACACACAGCAGGTACTGAATGTTTTGTGTCAGCCTGACCCCTAGTGGACACCCAGTCACCCACTGCTGCACCACGATCCCATTTACAGAGGCATCACACAAAAACAGCAAAAGGAAAACATCTGTAAAACTTGAATAAATTTTGTTAAAATTAATAAATCATCTATTGCGATGTTTTGATTGCATTTCACAGGCAACACATGTCCTGAATTGTTTTGCCGTAAGTATTCAAGCTATAACGCCGTAGGCCCTTAGCACTGGCCTGTGTCTATGAACATTTATTTGTATTTAAGTAGACTAAGCTTTTATTCATTATGCTTCATGCCAAAGTCAATATCGGGCTGTACAGAAATGAGTTAAATTTCTCTCAAATCTCTCTTCAACTGTAGTTCAGTGTGAGTCTGTCTTTGACAACAATAACTCAGACATTGAATATGTATTAAAGCCCAGAAAGTCCTCAGAGATTCAATGCATATATTTGATGAATCCCACGGCTGACTGGACCAGCCTATACGGGTAAAATAGATCTGACCAACTTAGAGACAGCTGAACTAATTAAATAGATAAAAGATATATATGGCCTCCTCAGAGTATGCAAAATTAATACCAGAAGGACTTGCCTCTCAGCCACTTCATCTACTCTAAAACTCTGTGCTGAGTTTTGATGGAGGGCAGATGAGGCTGCGTTTGTGTGTGTGTGTGTGTGTGTGTTTGTGTGTGTGTGTGTGTGTGTGTGTGTGTGTGTGTGTGTGTGTGTGTGTGTGTGTGTGGAGTGTTATATTGTCTGTGCATCCGATGTGTACACTGCCTAACATAGGTAGCCTTGCAGTGTGTGGACAGAATAATATGAACACATGCAATGCCAGACACTGACTTAATAGTTGAACTATTTTGCTGAGAAATATGTCAAATATTTTTCAATAGTACTTGATGGTATTTTTGAGCTTGTGAGGTTGCTCCATTGAGTTTTATTGTATTGTAAAGTTTTCCTGTAAGTTTGTTGACCCTTTTTTATGTCCCCAATAATTTTGCTAGTTTTACTTATTTCAGTTTAGTGTGGAAATGCAACAGCGACTGTATGAAGTGGGGCTGCAACTACCGATCATTTTCATTGTTGATTAATCTGTTGATTAGTTTCTCAATTTAACAATTAATTGTTTGGTTAATTAAAGAAATATTACAAAAATGCCTATCACAATTTCCTACAACTCAAGGTGACGCCTTCAAATGCCTCGTATTGTCCAATCAACATTCCCAAACCAAAGTCTTTTTTAATTTACAATAATTTAAAACAGAAAGAAGCAGCAGATCCACACACAAAGAAGCTGGAATCTGTAAATGTTTGGTTTTCTGCTTGTAGAATGATTTAAATAAGTAGCAATTCTAAATATAACAGTCAATGGACAAATCAATTAAATAATTATAACAACTCTCGTCTTAAGTTCCGTATGTTATGGATGTGTCCGGTTGGACAAGTTAAGTACTCTTTCTCTTTCTCTATCGCTCACACACAGACTGGTCCTTTGCTGACCTCACTGTTTTCCTGAGAGCGACTAAGCCTGAGGTCATGTATTAGGAACACGCTACGCTGACCCACTTTGAATTGGCAGTGCCCTCACTTCCACTTCCCCATCACCCAGAGAGAGTTTGGATGAAGAGAGGAGAGTTCTTCACTCGTCCAGTTTGTTTTCATCAAGTTACAAATTGATGACATACAGGTGCCAAACACCAGGGTCAGATAAAAACTGCTGGGATCAGACATACAGCATGTAAACAAGAGACCAAAGTCCTTATATTGTACACTGATCAATCGTCTACCTCCAAAAGACATGTTAAAGGAGGGTTGAGTATCATATGCAAAGCTGAATGGACATAACATGAACAACAGCATCGTAAAGCTGTTGACGTTGTTAGGTTTAGTTATAGAGATAAAACAGATGTTACAACGTACTTGACAAGGAAAGAAAAATTATAAAAAAGAACCAAGTCTTATGTGAAAATGTGAGTAAATCATAAAGATTTAGATGAATTCATCTATATAACCGATACAACCTGCATATAGCCTACACGTACATACACATGCAAACAAAGTTGCTCACATTAAATACAATTACTCGTGATTGCTTTCAATATGCCGTCTGGGGCCAGTTCATGACGTGAGTGATCATTTTTGCTGACACTGTGTAAGAAAAGCTTCAACAATGAAGCAGTAATTGTGTGCAATTCTAAAAACATAGACAACGCTTGTATGTGTGAAGATAGAGCTGAGGGTACAACCCACTCGCATCGGCACAAACAGCCTTCTGGCTGTTAACTTTTTGCCAGAAGATTGTCTTGGACCTTTCTTCTTTTGTGAATTTATATATTCCTTTCCAAAGAGCACCTTCCTTACACTTGTTTGAATTTCAGAGCACACCGGATCTTTTCTTTTCTTTCTTTTTTGAATGAAGCAGTAGTTTTTGCTGTTGCATTGGACTGCGTTATATTATTTAGTTATAGCCCCTGTGCATTTGTGTGCCTCCTGAAGTGTAGTTGTAGTTAACACAATCCACCAGTAGAGGGCATGCCAGAGAGAAGTCACTGCTCCTGCCAACTTGCCTGGCCTTGACCATGCACTTGGGAAGCCATCGTTTATTTTTGGAGCCCTAGGCTGCATGGCAGCTGTGAGACTGACGGAGGGTGAGGGGGTGGGAGGCTAGGGGGAGAGAAGAGATGCAAGGAGAAGAAGGGGAAGCAGGGCATCTTACGCCAGCACCAGTGACACAAAAAGCATTGTCCTGATTTAATGGCTGTGAAGTCTTGCCTCCCCCTGGTCCAAGAAGCTGCTGATGCTTAATTAGGACGAAACACGCACACAGAAACACACAACAAATACCGCGCACGCACATACGCACACCTCAGCCCCAGCCTGCTACCAGCCCCGAGCAGAGATGATTCAAATCCAGCTCTGCCATCACAGAGATGAGATGAGTGATGAAGACAGATAGCTTTCTGTTGCAGCACGACACAACGTATTCACTCTTCGTCCAGTATGGAGGCCATCAATTTGTCACCAGGCTTTAAAGTAAAGAGTTAAACCTCTGATGAGTCATCATGTGTAAAATCAAACAGGCCCATGGTCTATGTGGTAATCACTGCACAGGGAGTTGTAAGCTTGTCTCTTTAATGACAACAGCAGAGGTGGTGACAGGTATGACCGAATCAATTGTTATGATTTATTCATTTTGGATCAATAATTTTTTTCATCAGACTGTCGTTAAAAACCTTTTCTTTTTTGCAGGGATTTTGTTTAATCACACATACCTGCAGTATTTTGTGTATTTAAATAGTATTTCATTTATTAATTGAAGGTCTCTGTGTCTATAAAATCATTGTATAATCTATTTATTATAAAGTTTGATTCTCTGTCTCTCTCAGAAGCTAATTTAATCATTTTAAATGTTGAATCCAACATGTTTTGATTGAATGACCTTGTTCATGACGTAGATTATTGATTGCCTCGTATTGATAATACGAGTCTCTCAGCAGCACGTTGAGCAGTCGACACAGACGGCATTAATATGTATATGTATCAGACGGGTGGGTATCCCTGTTCATATTCTCTTAGTGCAGGACCCGAATGAGCATATGTCCCATTTGTACAGGTTTCTGTTTTTTAAAAAGTCATCCTGCTCATTCTCTATGTTCAACATTAAGGGAAACTCAGTGTGAAATGCTGGATGAATATTTTACCATCTCTTTACACAGAGAAATAAGGATACAAGACAAACTCATGTACAAGCCCCACACAAATATATGCCAAAGTGTTTCTTCAATGAATTTACATCCAATTGCATTAAAATTCCCTTCTCCATTATCTGGAAATGCATATTTCTTAATTATTCATCGCAAGGCATTGAAGCACCCAGGTCTTTTAAATTTTTTATTTCTGCTCAGCTTCAAACAGTAGATCTTGTAAAGGGGACCCAGTTTTGGGGTGTGGGAATTGCTGCAGGGCGAAGCTGACAGGATTTTCAGTCTCGAGGCACCTCTCGCTTTTTCATTACAGCAAAGCAAAGGAACAAATCCAGGTCAATTAAAATAAGGAACAAGAGGGCTGAGTGGCTGGCTGCGAGTTAGATCACCACCGAGGTCTGCCACAAGAGGGCACAAGGGGCTTAGATATGTCTCGAAATGAAGAAAACACATCTCAGAGCAATGCAGAGCACCAGCCAAGGGACCGGTGACGGCCCAGACAACATGAGAAACATCACCTTACACATATAACTGAAGGTTGTACAAGCTTCTCTTAAGGATCATATTACATATAGGGTCACAAGAAACAATATGTTTCAAGTTGCACTTTGTATGCACAATTAAAAGCAGTGCCCCTTCCATTTTGGCACTTCATAAAAGTCTCTCTCAGCTTTTGCTTTTATATGCGTCTTACCTATAAAAGCTGCTCCTTCAATCCTGTCGGCACCTTCTGCCAGAAGTGTATGTGTGTGGTGGTGTGTGTGTGTGTGTGTGTGTGTGTGTGTGTGTGTGTGTGTGTGTGTGTGTGTGTGTGTGCGTGTGTCTGTGAGAGAGAGCTGGAGAACATCCACTCTCCATGACAGTCGTTAAAAACTCTTAAAATGACACGGCCACGTAAAAAAAGCATCAGTGGCTAACCTGGGGAGTGTCACATTGAATTTAATGGCCTCTTGTTCCTGCGCCGCGCTGTACGGGAAATCATATCTTGATGTGAAAGGTGCTCTCCCTCGTCTGCCTCATAATATGTTGTGACGTAAATGCTCACACACAAACGGACAGCAGAGAGAGACCTAGCCCAGGCCCAAGACTGAAAGGTTTTAATTGTGTTTACGACAGTACCCTGACTCTGATACTGACCCTAGTCCAGTGTCCAAGTGTGTGCGTTTGTGCATGTGTGTTTGCGATAGATTAGGTTGCTTAGAGTGTGTGTGTGTGTGTGTGTGTGTGTGTGTGTGTGTGTGTGTGACTGTAGCCTCCTTATGACCTCCCTGATGGTCAGAGATGGGCTGAAGTCATAACTCTCCTGTCTGGTTTTACCCTTGAGCAATATCACAGGCACTCAGAGTGCAGCGAGTCAAACCACTGAGCCTCTCTCCATAACTGTGGACACACAAAGTGAAACAAACACAAAGGCACGCACAGTCAACCACCCCAACAATGACAGGCTTACCATTATAAGCTGTACCATTAAAGGATAATTCCTATTTATAACAACTTGGGTCTTACTACAACAACAACAACAATATCACTACAACAAAGACTAACAGGACAAGAATTAAAAGTGTTCAGACAGGTTGTAATAAAATAACTTTTAACACTTCAACCTGAAATTGGGCACCACAAAAACATCAGTCATAATTCCCGGTGAGCACATCGGTCAAAGTTTTATCAAGTTAGTGTGTAAACCATGATGGATGTTTACAACAGACAATTTAGGTCATAATTTGACCTTTGACCTTTGTTTTTTCTTCCATATAAGTTTTGGTTAGTGCAATATTCCCTCTCCTCTTCGTTATGTTTTGTCTCCACTACATTCACGAGCAAACTTGCTAACTGTGTCGGCCTGCTGTTTGGTGCTGGGCAGGTCGCATGCCGTGGGTTTTTAGAGCTGTGGCTGGAAACGACACAGATGAGACCAGTGAGACTTAACCAATGCAGTGACGTTACAGGCCTTAAAGCTACAGTTGGTAACTCTACGAAACATAACTTTTTTTTGTTATATTTGCTCAAATTGTCCCCATATTCTGAAACAGGCTCCCTTTAGTTCTCCTAATGCCATTTGCAAAATTCCATCGTGGCCAAAGAAAAACAACCAATCAGAGCAGAGGAGTCTCACTCAGCTGTCAATCACTGCTCGTGAATTCTGGTCAAACTCTCAAACTAGGCAGCGCTGATCAAGAATGAATCAAGATTCTGCATTAGCTGTTTTTCGCCTCAAATGTTTTCAGATATGTATTTTAGTGTACTGTTTAGCTGTAAAATGGGAATGTTTATTTCAGCCGGTGGGTGTTGCTCAGTTTTGTTTTCAACATGGCGGCCCGGTCACAAGGCAGAAGAACCTGATTTTTTCACATATTATCTGTCCTGAATTCATCTGTCAGGATATAGCGACAGTCTGAGCCCATGTGACAAGAAGTTATTTTTTAGTGAAGTTACCAGCGATAGCTTTAAAACCACAACGATGCCCTGAAACATGGTGAAACTCTACATAGAGCTTAGGGGAGCGGCACAATTGGGTGATGAATAATTAGCTGAGGGTTCAGTCACTACAAACAGTATCTTTCACATACACATTGTCATTTGGTCCGTTGTTAATATAAAAACATTGTATAAAGCAGCTTCTTTGTTTGGTCCTCCTAAAGACAGAGTCAGACAAAGAAAACACCAAAACAGAACAAGACATAAGACCAACCTTGAATAACACATTAAGACAAAATAAAACTAAACTCTAAACAACGGCAGGCTAAAAGCCTTTAGACTGTAGCATTCGAGGGCAAAGGGTCACGTCTCCTGACTGCCGAGCAAACATTTCCACTTCCTCAACATTTCATCCAGTGACACGCCAGCCGCCTGTGGCCGTTAGTCTGAGAGGAAACAACAACAAAAGACTCTTGCAATACCATTATTACCATTTTGGGTGCTTGCCAGCAACACTCCGGATTACCTTGCATGGCAGACAAATTGGCAATTGGAACGCCAGCGTAATGGAGGCTAATTGCCTGAGTGCAGGGTTAGTTTGTATTTCATGCAAATCTCATGTGCATAGTGGTGAGACTTGGCTGACAAACAGAACAAGCAATCGCCTTTCTGAAACAAAAAGGCGATTGAAAATGTCTCTGTGACATGAGCTGATTACTTCATATTCACTAATTATTGCTCAAAAGCACTGATGACCTCATTCTTAAATATACTATTTCATGAGATAGGGTCCCAAGACGGCCATTCGATAAGCTTCCACAACCTTATATTTTATGCTACCAAGTATTTTGTGACTGTAGATTCATTTTTTTTTTCACTCAAATGGAAGATGATTTGTTCTGGAACAACCAATAAAACCAAAAATACATTCACGTATCAAAGAGGAAGATAAAGGCAGAATACATGTTAACAGAGGCTTTTATAATATGATAATTATGTCCTGTGTGTGGACTTGTCTTTCAGATTAGGCAGTTTGGGGCAATTTTTAAATCTTGTCAAAGCACATGACAAGTAAAATACAAGTCTTTCAGATTTCTGAATGACTCGACATTTGGAGCATTTTGCATTCACAACGGTTGAGGTCCTCTGAATGAATGGGCCAATAATTAAATATTCAAGCTTTTTGGCTATTCAAGGCCTGCCTGGCTTTGTTATTTTTTTTGTTATTGTTCAGAGATTTTGCCAGGTCAAAACTTAAAACTTTAATTCGACAAATCTCCCCTCAAGGTCAGTTTAGAAGCTCTATAGGAGCTGCAGTTCTCTTTTTCCTGGACCTCTGGTTCATGTTCACTGTTTATTTCTGACCTTGGAACAAGCATTTAATGAAAACAACCTCACGTCAATGTCCATTTAGTAGCTGTTCTTGAGCTTTCAACCATATCACGCAATCAGTTTCAATGATTTGCCACTCAAGTATTAAGTAAGTCAAATACCAGGGCAAACAGATCTGAGTCCTCATTCTTGTGACATAAGTCTGAGTCACAGTCTCAAGTCTACAGCTGCGTAAGAAGGCCTCTTTCTTAAAATTAAATATATAAAGGAAATAATTCTCAGTTTTTATATTTTGGGATACAGAAGTTGATCAAGTATTCCACACTTTACCCCAAACCTGAAGCCCCACCTCTGTTTCTAAGAACAGGTATGAACAAGTTAATTAAGACAATAACATAGAACAGGCAATCAGAAAAACAACTGTTAGCCTGTTGAGAAGAAGAGCGACGATATGCTCTGTATCCACATCCACCAAGCTTATTGTGGTGTAAGTGGGTCAGGTCACAGTCAATAATACAATATGCTCATAATCTAGTAAGAGATTTCAAGCAAGTCTGTTTCCAAAATAGACCCCTTCTGTTGTGGGACAGCTGGAGAGGCTTTTGGGTTCAGGGTTCAAGGACTCACGTGGACCATGTTACTGTTACCATGCGAGTCTTTCTCCTGGCTGTTGTTGCTCATCGCGATAGAGCCTGTGCAACACATACAACGCTCTCTGAGTGCAACGGCGCTGCTCTCTGGCCTCCTGAAGGGTACCTAGTTACGCTCCCGTAACCCTACCATCTGCATCACGCTGCCATTTGTAGCCAAGATAAATCACAGAAGCCCCTGTCCATGCTGGGAATAGCTTCTTCCAGATAAGAAGGTCAAGGGTCACATTTCTGGCCAAGGTTGACTGTCCTCGGGGCTAAATAAAGAACCTAGAGGTTGCAGAGCGGCAGAGACTAGCACAGGCCCTCACACTCAATTAGGATCAAAACAACCGTCAAACTTGAACTTGGATTTAGGTTACTGAAAGACAAGGAAGTGGAGCAGTAATTCACAGAACCACGCAATTCACCCTGATATGTATTTTGAGGGGAATAAACACATCTGATTAATAGACTAACAGACCAACAAGGAGCGTTCAGTTTATTAATCAGTAGCAGCTGTTTTCAACATTAGTCAGCCATTGTTAGGCTGTTCCTAAGGTGTTTGTTTATACTGCACTAACCTAACAGGACCTCTGACCCAGCCCGTGGAATGTGAGAGCAGAGACACAGTGTGGGAGGTCACCGCCATCATTTACATCCTAAACACATGACAAGCTGTCAGGCAGAGGTTAGAGCTGGTCAAGTTCACACAGGACTGCAGAGATCCCAATAAATACACTGTGAGGAGGGAGGTCTCTTTACACGTGCAAAAACTGGCTGTTACTTACATCCACACATACAGGCAGTGAGTACAATGCTAGTACAATGTAATGCAAGAAGCATGTTTCTTGTTTAACTTATTGTGCTGTTTTAACAGTGAGAGTCCAAATGGTAAGTTATGAGGCTAGAATATTGGGGTTTTTTTACGGTGGTTTTAATATTTTGTCTACAACATTATTTGTACGCACACACACGACACATTAATTAAACGTGTGGCGATTCACCTTGATACTGCTGAATATATGCAACAAGAGGGAAAAAAATGGGAGGAGGGAGAGAAAAATGACTTGAATGCTCCCGATGTGCAGCAAACTCTCAACCCTGGCAAAACCATTCATATGAAAAGATCCACTCTGAATAGATTTGCAAGAAGAAGACCGAAATTTGTCCTTGTCTAATTGAGAATATGGTACAGCCAAACATGGGGAAAATCACTGATTTTCGGGTTGTCCTTGTCATCCTTTGATCCCTTGTGAAAAGGCTAGACAGTCATGCTGCAGTGATCAGTCAGGGTCAAAGTCATACGCCACTTTCCCTCCCTCCTCCATCCTTCCTCCCTCCTGTGACTCCACTGTAGTTTTGTGGCTCTGGCAGCTGGTGGTGCTGTAAGACTTGAGTCTCCCCCTTGCTTTTTCTCCCATAACAAGGCTGTCACCTATTCTATCCTCCTTTGTCCTCTCCCCTCCATCACTCACCTCCATACGTCAACACTGAGCCACTGCAGCATCCTCCGCCAGCCGTCTGCTTTTATGAGGTGCGTGGGGACGAACCAGTGCCCAAAACAAACTACGGCATCTTGAAACAACCTATATGAAAAAAAATGATTATTTTTGTTTTACATTCGTCGTGCACATTATATCAATAATCAAAAAAAAGGGAAAAATGTGGGCTTAAAAAGCGGTTGTGAGGGATAAAAAAGCAATACTCTGATGTTGACGTGGACATGCAAAAGGAAAAAGTGACTGCATCAGTTCAGTGTTTTTGGAAAAGAGCTCATGGTTCAATAGCGTGACGTCTGCCACTAGGTCATTTGCGTGAATAGTATTAATTGGGTTCCCTGCGAGGCCACATAGCCAGCGGCTCAGATATGATTCCAGTGGGTAAATATTTGCCTGTGATAACCCTCACTAGGTGCCATAATGATTCTTTGTGTGTTGCACTGTGTACAATGCGTTCGTGTGTACAAATCACTCGGTGCCTATGTCTGCCAGTGTGTGTGTGTTGCAGCTCAATCCCCCCCCCCCCCCCCCCCCCCCCAACATTCCCTCTCTACAGCTGCAGCTCGGCAGAGTTTGATCAATAACGTGTCCTTCATCCTCAAGTCGGGCCTGACCTTGGCAGCCTTTTGTCTCCTTCCAGGGGCCAGAGTGCGCATGTACAGGTTGGAAAACAAGGCTCTCAAAAATCCACCCTTGGAAGGGAAAGAATTCCCCTCACTGCCTCCTCACTACAGCATTCTCATTAAGAATCTAATGAATCATATATTTATAGCCTTCTTATCTTAGCGTAATGAGGTGATGCCACTTTTGAACTAATTTGCTAAATTACCACAGGCCACACTAAAAGGAAATAAACTTCCAATTCTTTGTATATATGCTGCTGCATGTATTTTTTTTTTACAGGGGCAACGTCAGTGAAGACGGTACAGCCAACCTTACGAACAAAGAGCATCTCACAGTGCAGTCACAGATGACAAAAGGTAAGCTGTGTGTTCTGCGACATTTAAAGGCACTAAAACATGGAAGTCTGCTGCAGAGGGCGGTGGGAGTTGATAGATCTGTTTACATGTTAATGCAGCCTGACATAGCCTGCAGGTGGCACCATTTATGGATTAGTCCTGCAGTCACATTTTCATATTCAGTGGTGGATATTTAAATGGCCCGTAAGTGAAGGATTTTCTTTCACATGTGCATATTGAGTTGTTCCATAATATGGAATAAAAGCAGCCAACAACTTACTTTTGTATGTATGGGCACTCAATCAAGGTTCAGATGCAGGTACATTACCGGACTGAGTCATCATCTAGAGCTGCAGGAATACTTTCATGACTCATGCTCAATTTGAAAACAAGCAAAGCTAAAAAGCCATTTCAAAAATGACCTTCCAATTGAAATTCTGTTTCCTTTTATATGTGAAACATTACTTGAACAGTTTTATTTTTAATTATACAAACAGCTGTTCATCAAATGACTTATAGAAAGTAAATGGAGGATGATGAGTACATTTGTACACAGGCCATTCAGTAATGGGTTTCTGCAGGCAAGTCGTATCAAGATCAAGTACACAATTAGCACATTAGTGCTGACAAATTACAAAATGATGTTCTAATCCTTCTGAAGCCTTGTGGTAAAACAGTTGTAGATTTGCTTGCTCCAGGGGTAAACTTTGACTGAATGATTTGGCCACAAAATGCCCGATATAGTCAAGAATTTAATCACATGATATTACAATACGAACAACTCTGCAAAGGAATGACCGTTTCTTTTCAAAATGAGGCCTGTTGAAATGATACTGTTAGTTCAAACTTTCATCTCCATTTTTACAAAGAACAATTGAGAACAGAAGAAAATACCGGTTATCATTTTACCTGTGATGTTAACACCATAATGTGTGAATAATATTAACCATATCAGACATAAATCAAAACTCAGAGTTTATTAACTAATTCCACTTTCACAAAACTCAACATTCTTCAGGACTTCAGGCTTTACAGAACCAAAAACAGGACAGTAATCCACTGACACATCAACCACTGTAAAATAAAAATGAAAAACAGAGCGGTCTTCACTACGCTTTCCTCTTCTGGGTGCTGATGTAAAGGACTGGAAGAGAGAGAGGGGAGAAAATATTAAGAACATTAAAGGCTGTCGTTTTTGCTGAGAAAAACACAATTACATCTCTGAGACCAATCTGAAGTGTATTCATTTTATTTCTTGTTTTGTGGTCATTTGATGTGATCACACATCCAGAGATAAAGGGTCATAATTGAGGCCAGTTATTTGGTTGGCCCAACCAAATACAGTGGAGTTACAATATTCTTACAGCTGACTCTTGATGCTCAATGCGGTTTGCATTCACCCCACCCTTCACTTCCCATGATACACAACAAATAAATTGTCTGGGGTTAATACTGACCCACTGACGCGGATCTTATTGTGAAAACAGAGTCACATTTCTCATCTGAGATATGTGGAATTGTTTTGCAGTCCTGGTGGATTGGAGGTGTAATGCTGGGACTGTACTGAAAAGCAGTCGGGTAAATCATCATCTTTTACTAAAATCTAATTTTATCAACCTGCTCTGTTTCAACTAAAATAGCCCCATCTTCAGCTGCTGGCCCTTTTATCACAGTGAGAACTGCGCTGGACAGCATGACTCATATTCAAGAGGGAATCAGACTGTAAATACCGTACATGGCTGGTGTACGGAAAAATCGAGACATCAGAGGGAAGAAGACGTGTTCTTCCGACTGTTATGGTGGATACGGATCATATGAAACACACTTACTACAATCCTTTATTCATCAAGGACTGGCAGTAGACACAAGTTAGAAATAAAAAGCAGGAGAGACAATGCCGGTTGCTTTAAGCTTTCCACGTTATCTATAGTACATGGCAAAGCCTGAATAATAGATTTAAAAAGGGACAGTCTTATTTAATGGAGACAGCGAAAGAAACATTTTAAAACTAAGAATCTTCAGAATACAATGCGTTTTTTCTGATGGTTTATTTACCCATAAAGTCTTTCTCTGCCATAGGACTTCTTGTTTATTCAACAGGAGAGCTTTGTGTTGTCACTAAAGCTGTTAACGGGCATCATGTAATGCATCACTGCCAGTAAAATACTCATGTTTAAAAAGGGAACCGTCAGTGATTTAAAAATGTCTAAACGGAGAACTATATTTCAATTTCATACTAGGACACTTGAATAGAACAGAAACATATTTAATATTAGTGGCACCTGTGCTTTGTATGTCTGCTGTAATAAAAAAGTGGACCATGCACTGACCTTTGTCAAGGCTTTAAGTGCCAAAGTGTCTATAAATTGGGAGATATAATTAGATAAAATGATATATTAGAGAATCTTACCATTGTTTCCTCTCAGAAAAGCATCTCCGTACTTGTTCTTGAGCTGCCCATTCACATACTCCTCAGTCTGCTCGATGGCAATGTTCATGTAACCATCGAGGCAGGCCAGGACACCTGTAACGTTACACAGATCAAACATGCTCAGTGGTTTGCCAAACGAGAACTTCATCACTGTTAAAATGGCACTATAGAAAAAGAAGTGACTGGGTTATATACATGCCAGGGTTATTACCTCTGTAATCGACACCAGAGTTCAGTTTGACCACCACAGGTCTCCCGATTATCTGCTTCAGAAAGTCGCTCGGGGTTTGCTTCCTCAGACTCATCTTGACTGTGATCTGAAAGGGTTGAGGATCAGCAGTAAGTTACATGTTATGATCGCAGTTTCTTTCAGCTAGCTACGTTAGCATCAATGCCAGCTAACTCGCGCACGATGCCGTTCATTCATTCAATCCAACAACAAAGTCTTATTTACAATATGTTTGGAGTGTAGCAGCACGTAGCTATGTTTCGGATTTGTCCAAAAGTAATGTAGTAGCATATAGCTAAATGTTATTTGGCTTAATACTGTGTGGGAAAGTAGCGTTAGCTGCTAGCTAGTCGGTATAGCTAACCCGCTAACTGCAAACTCTTCAATGAATATGCACTGAATGGTGTGAGTGGGTCGTTATACGTGTGAGTAGCTACATTTCATACGTTTATTGTAATCCACGTGAACTGCAAATGGCGACGTATGCTTTTTTTAAATAGTTGTTATCAGTAGCTACATGTCTAGTAGCATTTCACTTACCCGATAGACGTTCTACAAACGATTGTATTTGGCATGGACCGCGTATTGACCAATCAGAGACGTGCACTGTACGGAGACTGGGTGAGGACAAAAATACAAAGAGCGCAGTGGTACTGAGTGAGAGTTGAAAACTGGGAGAGACAGAACAATGTAGAGACAAGTGAGAGTTTGACATATTTCTCTGTGTTTAAGACCCATGTTCAGTCAACAGATCACCAATTTGCAACATAGTAGCATTGTATTTATGCAGATTACGCTACAGCTCTTTGTACAAGCTGGGGCCTATTTCTCCTCCTAAAATTGGCTAAATATGAATGAATATGAGTAGGTACAGTCATTTCAATCTTAAATATTCAAAAATATTATTAGTTTATATAGTTTGATCCTGAAACATGTACGTGCATGTAGCAGCACAATTATCCCAGCTCCAACTATACATATCTTTAAGAAAATACAACATGACTGACTTTCCCTCTTGGTATTTGGTAATTTGGCAGTGTTTGTTTCATCATTTCTATTGATATAATTAGCCATCTTGTGAGATCATGGGTACAGTAAGATCATTTTTAGTTGCAAGTTTGTTTAAATCATTTTTAGTAACATTACCTTAAAAAAGTATTGCAATTTCAGCTAAAACAACAACCAAAATCTACTAAAAATTGTCTATAAAAATGTACGCGATATTGACAAAATGAACACAGAATTATCTTGATGAAAGGACATAAATCAAAGTAAAAATTCAAATTCATCCTCATGACACATTTTATTTCCCATAAATCCTATAGAAGTATGATCTTAAATTTGACTAATCTTTCTTTTAGATAGAATTATGAACCATAACATTTCAATACGACAGTTTGGTTGTAACACTTTAATATGGACAGAAGATAGAAGTTAGTGTTGCACTTTGCCCAGTCGTAGTACCTTCATCAAAGTTATTCCTGAAACGTACAGAATCTGATGGAGAAATGTGTTCCTGCACTGTGCTTTGTTTTTACAGCACAGCCTTCATGGACACGTGCAAACGTTCACAGTCTTTGGCTGCTTCTGGACAGTGGATCTGTAGCTGGTCACCAGATGTGCAGTACTGGGTTGAGGTCTGAGCTGCCGGAGAGAAAATTATACAATTGCTGTAACAATGTAGTTATACTGTGTATATGATACCCAATCATGAGCTCATTAACGTTATTGCACCTTAGATTATACATAGTTTTAAATTATCTTATGGAATTCCTATTCCAAGTCTTGTAATAGCATTGGCTTTGAAATGTCTATAGTTTAGTTCAATAAAAAAAATGCATCATAGCATCAGTATTATTCTTATTGTTTGTGAGTGTTATTGAAATTAAGCACCCTAGAGGTGTCAGATCTTTTCATTATTCTATTCTGCTATGGCCAGGCTGTGTTGTGAAGGATAAGACAAAGTCTACCATCTGATAAAACTCTGGTTGCTGGGTGCATGACCCAAACACTGCACAGCTTGGGAGGTACATGAAAAATGGTGCAGGGGCAAAATAGGGATGAAATGGTGAGGTGAAAGATAGAAGAGGACAGAGGGAGGGAGGATGTGCCAGTACGTGTTAACAGAGACAGAGAGGTTGTGAGAAAGAGAGCGAGAGAGAGGGAGAGAGGCAGAGAGAGAGAGAGAGGGGGATTGTGAGAGGTGGAATCATAAAGTACCTCTTGTGTGTCTAGACAGGTTGCTTGTTAGCAGGGCATGGCTAGCCCTGTGGAGGCTAGAGGTTAATTTGGTATCTGCTGCTGTGTTAAACTAAGGTCAGTACTACAAGTCCTTAAGTCATAAACAAGAGTGGTTAGGAGCCATGTATACACCTAGGCACCGGTTAATGAATATTCAATGAAGATTTTTTTTCTCCCTTGTCCCCTGTTCCCTTCACTGTTTCGTACTTTGAAGGAAATTTTTGGAAAGAAAAAAAAATCCCAGTTTATCTCTGTAGCCTTCAGAAATGACCTCTGTGCTCTTACATTTACTCGTCCTTTGTTGTAATAATAGATGGCCTTAGTCGTAATAGAAAGTGGCTTTTTGCTATTTGAAATGTCCCCCACTCATTATGCAGCTCTGTCCCTGAATGCACCAAGCGTAACTACCCATAATTTGATTGCTTAATACAATAAATCCAATAATAATAATAATAATGTGATCATTATTTTTTCCAGGTCATAAAGTTTGTGGTTAAAATAAAACTTAAACTTACGACCTTAGGCCACATCCTCACTGGTAGATGCGTATGTTTTATTATGCAGCGTGGTAACCAGAGCAATCCCAGAGAAATCGCAGTACACAGGGGCCCTGAGATAAGTGTGTTTTGCTTGTAACCTGCAGAAAATTCACCAAGGATAGATAATGATTCAGCTGAAATGGGGGTTAATTGTAAACATTGACACTGGGCTCTAAATTCATCATCAACATCACATCCCATTCACCACAGATCACATGTCAACAATGATGGCCACACATTCTGCAGCCTATACATTATTTAGAATTGAAGTGCGTAGGAGTACACCTTTAAAATGCCAAGTCTTTTTTACATGCCCTGTAATAGCAGTTAAGTACATAAGCATTAGCGGGTTTTGTTTCTGCTTCTAGCTTTGACCCATCTGATATCCGACAGTCAGTCTTTGTAATATGTTATTTAACAATAAACTGTATAGACAAATTTTGGTATCACTGGTAATCAGGCATATTTAGATAGATAGATAGATAGATATGTACTTTATTCATCCCCAGGGGGAAATTTGTATGTTACAGCAGCAAGACACACCAAGAAGCAAAGTAACAGAGTAACCAAAAATATTAAGTATTAAAAAATGCACAATATATACAATAGAATAACGGAGTAGGACAAATTAAATATCAGAATATAGAATATATAAGATAAAACAACAAAAATGCACAGTATATACATAATTTACATGTATATACTAGTTGTAAACCAGTTTACAACCTCATTATTAAAATGTGTGTTACATTCAAACATACCTGTTGTCTGTCTTGATGTGTTATAATTTTGTATTAGTTATCAACAGGGGGAAAAAAGTTATTTTTTATGATTGTTTGTCATTTTGATGTAAACCTGCTGTGCTTTATTTAACACCAGCTCAAATTGTCCATGTTTAACATGCAAGAACTGTTATCCAACTCTGCAGTTCCTCTCAGCTCCGTGGAGCATCTTTCAGCTCATGTTTTCGGGTAAACGGCACACAACTTAACTATTTTGGTTCTCACTGCTCTTGTAAGCATTGTTTTCAGCAGCAGCATGCAGATGCTTTGAGAAAAAACTAAATGCTCTAAAAACCTACTGTACGGCAAACAACGCAATTAGCGACTAGCTGGGGACGAAAGTGCAGCATTTAGCAGCGTAAGAGCCAGATATTTCCCTGCAGAGTTGGGAGAGACGAATGAATGATAATGTTGCTACGTATGTGTAAATAAGCAACTGTTTGATAACAAGTTACACATTAACTTGTTTTGTTCATTCTTTCACATGACATCTATTGCACTTCTGGCTATCCTGGGAGAGGGATCCCTCCTCTGTTGCTCTCCCTAAGGTTTCTTCTTTTTGTTCCCTCATTAACTGTTCTTTTGGGGAGTTTTTCCTGTTCCGATGCAAAGATCCTGGGACAGAGGATGTTGTATGTTGTACAGATTGTAAAGCCCTCTGAGGTAAATTCGTGATTTTAGGCTATATAAATTAAATTGAAAAAAAATGTAATTGAATATCTACTTGTGTAAAAGGTGATAATATGTCAGTGTTGTGTTCACAGCTTGTTATAACCGCCCCCAAGTGGCCAAGACAATCAATTAATGCAGGTTAAATGCCTGTTGGTTTCAGTGCTTAAATGTTTGAGATATTATAATTTTAATGGTCCCCATATAACAACGTATTTATATTCTTAGTAGTAGTAGTTTTAGACAGAAGTATAAGCAGCAGCAGTAATGGTGTAGCATCTGGTTTATTAGCAGCATCATTATAATGAGTAATTGTCCTACGTATGATATTTAATCTATCTCATGATATAATTATTATTATATTTTTAACTCCTTTCTTCAGTGTGGCTCTACTACTCATCAGCTCTATGAGGCCACATTTCTTAAACATCCAACACAATGTTGTCTGGACCAACAGCGAATGAGTTTTCTTTAAAAGAATGCTCTGACCATCTCGTATAAGAGTGGAGAGTCAGAAAGCACACCGGCGTTGCTGTCAATTGAGAGACAAATCCCATCTCCATCTCCAGACCCCTTAAGCCCAAGGGGCGGGCTAGTGAAATAGAAAGATTATGGTGACGGCAGATGCTATTGTAGGTGGGAAATAGGGAACTGGACCAAAGGAGGCAGAGGCTTGAGGTGAGTGGGAATAAGGAAGGGGGAGGGTGGGGGCCACATCCCTCTTGTATCTTAAAGCAATATGCAGGATGTGGGTGGAGGTGGAGGTGGAGGTGGGGGTCGGCTGTACAGGATGAGGAGAGAGTCTAGACTGCATTGACCCTTCTGAAGCCAGGTTTTCTCTTCAGGTCAAGCTTGATATGGAGAAGATAATGGAAAAGCTTGGGGGAGTTTTCAAATAAATAACAGATTGGTAGACAGAGTGTCCCTGTTCTTGCTTCTATGTAATCCCTAACTGTATGGAGGTAATAGCTTGGAAGTGATGGGAAACCTTTCTTCCATCAAAAAGGGGCCAGGAAACCTCAGCGGCATGGCTGGATGCTTGGATCAGTTGCCTTTGTGGCACCCGGGGTTGTTTTAAATGGCTCGCTTGTTCAAAGCTCCTGTGACTCCCTCCATGTCTGTTCATGTAACTGTGGAGCAGCAAAAGCGCTCACCAAAACAGGTGGTTGTACCTCCACATCCATCCACTTTCAATCCTCTATAAGAGTTCTGAATTCTTTCGTCATATAGCCCCCGCAACTGTGCAGTAAAGAAAATGTATAAGCAGTGGTAAATTACCCACAGGGTGCAACCGGTGTCCCTGTGCTTTGGGCTTTGCTCCTTATTATTTCTGTGCCAATGACACATCGCTCAACTTACACTTAATGACTCAGCTGTGAGCACTGACAGTTGACAGTGGTTGGCTGCCTAGGGGCCCCATGCTGAGAGAAGGGGGTGGCGCGAGGCAGACGAGGTGGGATGTAATCACTCCCTGTAATTTGGAGGAAATCCACTGAGCTGCTCACAGTCAAAATGAAAGCCTTCTTCTTGTTCTGTCTCTCTACAGCCACCAAGCTTCACTGCTTTCAAAAGCCTGAAAAGAGAGGTTCAGAGAACCAATTCTCCCTGGTTGGTGTCCCCCAGGGGTTAGTACTGGGACCATCTCAAATCAGCTACAGCCCTGGAGCCTTGTTCTTTCCCCAAGGAGTCGCACCGCAGACAGACAGTCAGACTGCCCATCCTTTGCTATATGGCCCAGGCGCAGCCAGCCAGCACAACTCTCCTGAGGTCCTCCTTAGTGGAAAGAGAGCTCAGTGGAGCTTATGCTGCTTGTATCTGCCTGTCTGTCTTTCTTTCTGTCTGACACCCTCTCATGTCACCTTATTTCTCTCCCTTCCCTTTAATATCTCAATCCGAGACAAAGGAGGCGATGAATTTTAAAGCTCCGCATCCAGTGTTCCTTTTTGTCGCATTAGGAAGACAAAAAGAGCATTATGCAATCCTTAAAATAAACAGTTTTCAACAATATGACAAGCTTGTGTGGATAAGTTTGCCTAGAAGCATCCTGTCATGAAAATAATTGTGTGCACAGTAACTAATAATTACACTTTGTTAACCTCAGCATGCTTTATTGTCTTGACTGTCGAAATGACACTCAGTTTCGCAAGAAAACTTGGCTCGAGCCATGAGCAGATCGCCCAGTTTGATCACTTTGTCACACAACACTATCCTACCAAGTCGTCAAAGAGACACTGTAGTGGCTTTGCTTGATAGATGGTGAATGGTGCTTATACAAGGAGCCACTCCAGTGCTCCCATAAATATGCATCGTGACATTTGGAACAAAGCCGCTCGTCCTCTCTTTCCTGATGAGCTCTGCCTGCATACTATAACATATTGCCATACTGTCACACCTTGTGTTTCATAGCCAATCTCTCTGTTCATCAACTTGGCAGATAACCTCTAGATGCTGACAGATGATATGGGGGACGGCATTAGGGCTCTATTGTATGCAAAACCAGGAAGTGAAATTCCAACAGGGATGCTTATACCAGAAATTAATAATTAATCCTTATTATTTCATGAAGTATATAATGTATGCTTGTATGAATATTAAAAAAGGTCACATTGTGTATTTGGATGATCGTGTTCTCCAGACATTTCGAAGAAAGTCAGTCAAATTTCTCTATTGATCAACAACAGGTCAGAAGCAAAGACATGCTCTTACATTAGTTACTCTTACCATAGTCTGTTAGGGCAAGTGCAAAAGAATGCTCTCTGTTCTCACTGAACACATAACTTGCTTCTTTCTCCAAACACCTCATTGCTTTAGAAAGGAATAAATATCCAAGACAGCCAGGAGCAGTTCCTTTCAAATCCCACACACAGGCAGATCTCCCTCTCTCCTCCATGT
This sequence comes from Anarhichas minor, assembly GCF_050575085.1. Taxonomy (NCBI): domain Eukaryota; kingdom Metazoa; phylum Chordata; class Actinopteri; order Perciformes; family Anarhichadidae; genus Anarhichas; species Anarhichas minor. The sequence continues at coordinate 9,966,166 of NW_027466460.1, read as the reverse complement.
CTCCCTCTCCTTCTCTCTCTCTGTCATTTGACCAGCAGTGCTTCCTGCCACAGAGGACCTGTGACTCATCAGCCAGAATACAGCAGCGTTCTCTTGCCCACCCCTTGAATATTCATAGAAATAAGAGGACTCAAGCTCAGACCCGTCCACCTTGTATTCATCCACATTTGTATATATGTAAGGGGGGGGGGGGGGGTTACAAGTAGTACTAGATATCTAAACGCGCACTGTGGGAGAGGGGACGTGTGGGTGGGGGGGGGCTGTTTTACACTAATTTCTTTATCCCTTTCACAGGAGTGCCATGTTACAAGAGAATTCCTGAGGCGAGCCAATGGCCCGATAAATCTGCCGGAGCCTCTCTCTCAATTTGTCTCCGTGGAATGTCAGCTGGCAAACGCCCAGACACTGAGAACCTCTTTTCACAATGCGCCAATCTAACAGACAAGATCCCATGTTGGAGCTGCAGTACAAGGACTGGCATGGATAAATTGCCACGTGCCTTATCTAGGTCTCTTTATGTCTAACTGTCTGAGGTCTTGCTCCTAAAATGGCCCTTCGAAGGCCACTTCCTCCCAGACCTGGCGGTTAACCTGAACGGCTGAGTGGGTGACATTGACAGAATGCAGGTGTCACCAAAGACGAACTTGTGATATGACACAGATGCTGTGTCAACCCGTCTTACTCCATATGACCCACAGTGTGAATAGAAATTGTCCTGTTTGGTGTCGTTCATCACTGTGTGGCACCGTCTCCCACATAGCTCGGTCCAGGTGGTGGAATGGCAGAGTGGGAGAACAGACCATGTTTGTGTGAAGATGCAACAACTATCTCTCTCTTTTTCTTTCTCTCTTATTCCCTCCCTCCCTCCCCCTCCCTCTTCAGTCGGACTGCTGTAGCACTCTTTGTACTCTATTTAAAGGTTGTAGGTTAGCAAACAACAAGATGCCTTCCCACCTGTACCCCTAAATGAGTCACGAGTCATGAATTAATTAATTTACTTATGTACAGTATTTGCAAAGAAAAATACATACAAACTGTACGTACACAGATGGATATAATTGTTCTTTCCCAATCAAGATTTCAAGTTTTTAATTATTTAAATAATATAAATAATTTTGCTGAAATTAAGCTTCATCGCAAGGTTTTATTTTATTTAATATTCATGTTGTTGCAACATTCTAAATGATGCAGAACAAAATAAAAAAAAACTGGAAATGAATTGCATCCTGTCCTCTCTAACAATTTCTACGCAGCCAACCACACTAGCGTATTTAAGGGGTTCATGTTACTGCGTGACAGTTGGCATGACAGTAAAAAAAAAAGGCATGTGCCAAGTGGAGCTGCCAGTGCTCAGCGTGGCTGGTTTTAATATTTTAATGTGTTTCATTACAACAGTACGGGCCAGATAGCCTCTCTGACGTCCAGACAATTGTCTGCAAATGAACAAGATTACATGACAAGCCCTGAATGACAGAGCTATCGCTGCTGCCTACCCTAGCCACTTATCTGATGGTAGCCTAGCAACAGATCCCTGACCTGGCTTTGACCTCCACCCGATAAGGTCAACACCTGAAGGCTCTCTCATTGGAGGGCTGGCTGAGAGAGAGAGGTGGAGCTTGGGGATGTAGGGAGACAAAGGACTCACAGAGCAAGGGCAGCCTCCTCTGCATAGAGTTCCCTGCTTCCTGCTGGCAAAAAAAAAATGTTCAGACAAAAGCATGCCAGACCTCTTTACTAGGGTCCGTTATACCTGTGTGTGTGTGTGTGTGTGTGTGTGTGTGTGTGCGTGCGTGCGTGTGTGTGTGTGTGTGTGTGTGTGTGTGTGTCAGACACAAGCCAATCATATAAAGCTGGTCAACAAACAAAAAAACGAAAGCACTTGCCAGTGCAATGTCCCCTGTAGTAAATACAGACAGCAGTGCCTTTTTTTTTACACGGGGTCAAAAACATCAATGGGAGGAAAAAACAGCAGCTGTAACAGTTCATAATGAAAACTATTGTGGTGGCAAACAGAAAAGACACTTTTTGAAGGAGGTGCTGAATGTGAAATGAATCGACCAGAGCGGCCCACCCTGATAGACAGCCCCACTTCTCTGTCATTTGTGTGCACACACATACAAATCTCCCTCGGTTTAACAGCAGTGATATAGAAGTTAATCCAAATTGTGATAGTGGCAATATCCTATTAGACCATGGCAGTAAAATCAAGCTGAGACTGGTAACACATTACAGATATCAGAACATGTTCAGCACGCTCCATTACAGTACGAAGTGACATTAATCAGCGGGGGTCCTCTTACACACACATAGAGGCATAAAACAAACATGCAAATCATACACACAGCCTGAAGTACAGCTCAAAAGAACACGTTTTGAGTGTTGAAGTGCTGCTTCATCTGACATTGTTTCAAATGGGATAGAGAATTAACCACTGGCTTTGCTAGATAAATGCAGGCATATAGTAAAGAAAAAAGGTCTATCAAGCAGCCAAGGGCGGAAGGGTGGACATATGAAAGCTGTTCATAACACTTTTTGTAATTATCATAATATATATTATAATAATTTTTGCTCACAGAGCCTCTAGGGAAAAAAAAGTGATTTAGAGGAAGCTGGCAGACAGTTACTGTCCTAGTGCTTTGTGACTTTTTGTGAAAGATGTACTGCAATTCAGTTTGCAAACTGCTTGAAATGATAAAAGAGCACATTGTTGTGTGCCCATAATCACACTGATTCATTTCAGTTTTTAGTCAGTCGTTAGTTAGACAGGGCTGCATTTGATACTGTGCATATCTCTTTCTTTCTGATGTGCATATTGGCGTTGGCACTCCGGGGATTATCATTCTGCCTATCAGGTTTGGCACTGCTAAAATAACTTTTGTCCCCGAGTTGAAGGACCTTCGCCTCCCTCCAGGGCCTTTTGCAAGACCTCTGGCCCAGTTCACCCAGGCCAACTTATAGACTCCTCCTCCGCGTATGTGTGTGTGTGTGTGTGTGTGTGTGTGTGTGTGTGTGTGTGTGTGTGTGTGTGTGTGTGTGTGTGTGTTGCACTGGCGTCTTACTGCGGGGAAACTGTTGAAGGTCAAAGGGCAGGAAGTTGGCCACCTGCCTCTGTCACTTTAGTAAAAGTAGTGATAGCAGAGAGAGGAAGTGGTAGCAGAGAGAGGAAGACACGACAGACGGAGAAAGTAAGAGTGTCTGACAGTATGTGTTCAGGCTTTTGTCTGACAGTTGAATTTACAAGAAGGTCAAATGGGTTATAGCATAACAATCCTTAAATAAGGAAAAAAACATTACAATTGAAGTCGCATCCTCTAAAACCTCCAGCACTTTCTGATTGTTGTTTCTATTCACTGAGCATTTTGTTGACCTTAGTGCAACTCCGTTGATCTGATCTGCAGACTTTGTGTCTGATTAAAGTAAACGACTGCTACAGGATTTTGAGTTTCCTACGACCACTGCAGAATAACCTACAGGGATCTCTCCGCTGGTATTTGCCAGAGGCGACAACCCCTTCCCGCTCCCTGCATTAAATGTGCCAACCGAGGACGAGAGCATAGAAGGCCAGAGGGCAAAAAGGGTGTGAACCACCTGCTTCTGTCACACTGTCAGGATGAAGGCGAACGAGTGCAAACAGGGTGAAGTGTGTATGTGCACGGTTAGCGATATTGTGTAGAAGGGGGACAGGTGGCACGCCGGACAGCACTGGCACAAGCCACCCCAGGATTTATCACTCAGCGACAGTCACGGCTGGGCAGGGGACAGATGTTTCTGTTTACCCCAGGGCAACATCTGACTGGCCGAGCCTAACGTTAGCCGGACCAGCCTCGCCCGCACAGGAGAGGGACTGAGAGCACGGAGGAAAGGAAGGAAAAGAGGCAGTGAAAAGGAGAAGAAACTGGAGGATGTTCAGTTTGCCCCCAAGGCACGGAGGCAAGTTAGCTCATTTCTCTCCAGTCTGCTCCATCCTCCACTGAAGCACCTGAAACTCATTTAGCCCCCACTAACTGTTGTGCCACTATAGGGAACCATTTTAATAAGTAGTAATAATGCCGATGGACAATATGAGCCGTTTTCAAAGCAGGGAACCCGCGCCAGTTTTTGGCGAGTGAAACAAAACCATTGCAATTGAACGTGAGTATATTCTACATCTTCACTTAGTTAGAAAAACAGACACATATGGACAGAACTTAATGTGGTGTTATTTAGGGGGTTTACAGTGAAAGCCATTTTGAATTAGCGCATGTTCCAGCTGGGAAACTTGAGCGCTGTCGCTGGTAATATAGCTGGAGCACTCTTCCCCGGAGCAATGAGAAATGACCTTTAGGTTCAACCCCCGGGTGAGGTCATGGCAGTGTTGCCTACTATCAGCAGACTGCCCCGTTGCCAGCATTACCTCAGCTGCCTGGCATTGTCAGGGTCAGAGAACAGGCTGTGACCTCCCTGTGGTGACCAAACACCATCGAGACAAACACTCATAGTCTAGTATAGATTATATAGTTTATGAAAATGTTTTGGTGGAAATGATGGCACCGTGCAGAAGTTTATTAAGATTTGCATCTGAAATAAGTCAGCCTGGTAAATGAAGTTTGATATTACATGGAGTTTGCAACCATTAATTACCACTAATGTGGTGTAATAAGCAAAGGCTTGATACACAGAGCAAGATTTAGCACTGATTAAGCCGTCCAGCAGAACAATTTCTGCTTCCCTGGGATTGTTAATACGAAATCTGTCTGCATAAATTTCACTCTCAGAAATCTAGAGACCCACAGAACAACGACATTAATCTGTTATTTCATTAAGATGTACAAACCAGAGCTGCTGCATTGCAATGATTTAGTGGGATATTACAAATATTGTTCCCAATGCACTATATTTTATAGACATAGCCACTGATCTGAACCAGAAAATGTTGTATGCTCTCATACCTTTTTGATAATCTTATTTCTAGCTTATCTGTGCACCAGCATAACTTCACAAACACACACAAACTGTTTAATTATAAACTCTTTGTCTAAGTTGAATGTTGTACCAGCAGAACTATAGTAGATATCTAAGTACTTTTCCCCTAGAGTACTTAGAGAAATCATCTCGAGGTCCTGCCATATGCATATTTTGTGCTGACAGAAAAAAAGACAATGTGCAAGAAAGGCAAAAACCAAAAAGGATTTAACCTTTCCCTTGTAGCAGCTCATCCAGTCTTTGGTCAGAGCACCTGTCCACGGACCATCCATCTGCAGATGAAGGTGAGAAGCACAGCTGTCTAGACAAACACATTCACACTATTTAGATTGTAATGTAAACCCTTACTAACATAACCCTTAATCCTCTCCACAAATGAAAAAACTAATGGGATGTCTTAATCATTTCATGCAGGAGATGCAATAAAATATTACTCCTTTTCTATTTGTGGAACATGTTTGTCCACTCTCCTCCTGATAGGCCCCATTTAATCATGTTGTTCTGTTTCCTAATTAGCAGAAATGCAAAGTGTCTTTGTCACCTGTGGACAGCCAAGAGGGCTAATTTAGGCTTTTCACTAATTGCCACGGTAACGAGCCTCCTGCGCCTCCGCTGGGGGTGGGTGGAAGGCATGGCAGGAGGAGGAGGACTGGAGGATGGAAGGATGGAGGGATGAAGACACAGCTCTCCTCACACACGGCCGAGGTGTGAAAGAACGCGGCAGGCCAACAGAACGCAGCCTGGAGGAGTCCAACAGCAGGGAGTGGGGGACAGCCTGCGCTGTGAAAAAGCCCCAACACCCAGCTGAGAGGGAGGAGGATTCAGCTCTGGCCAGTTTTGGTCTCTCAACTTTGATGAGGAGATGACTACATTGGGTTTTTGATAATTGCTGGACATTTTTCTGACACTGACACCTGTTATTGTCCCCCACCTGATTTGATGCTGGTTCCCACACAATGTACTTTTTTTTTTATTACTGTTCTTTTAATAGACAAATTGTAGGTCTAACTCAGCGGGCATTTTTTAAATTAGCAGCTTGACATGTATGAAGCCTGTGTGTGAGAAGCGAGGGTAGGAGGAGGTGATGACAGATATAAACCAAATTAAAACATAGGATGTTTGATCATGATTGTGTTTTTGTCATTAGTCAATCAACAGTTGAAGCGCTTTGTTGTTTTTCCTTATGCAACTTTTTATAGTTTAGCAATCATGGTGAAATGGCAGCCTAATAGAAACTTTTCTGGGGAAAGAGTGGATGTAAAAAGCCAAAGGCTTGAAATGTCTTTCTCTTGAAGTATATAAATACTGTGGATGTACTATAATAATACTAATGTAGTTACACAATATTAGCATTAAATTACATAGCACCATATTTTTTATGTAACTTTGCAAAACCAGGCTGTAAAAATGTCATCCAGTCAACATTAGCCTACAAAAATTCAATTTCAACATCAAATGTTTTACATTGCTGCAATTGGGATTCTTATCTTTAATTAAGATACAGATTTGGTTACAGTGGTTTATTGTCTGCTTCGCTAAAGCAAGCTAAATGCACGTTTAACATGCCTCTGCGTTATGTATTCACAGCGTCTAAATTGACGTGTACGTTCACATTTGTATCATTCGCATTACTGCATAAATTATTATCGTCACTCACCATTACATTATTTTTTAAGTTAATTAAATAGATTCCGTTAATGTAATTCGACTCGATCAGTGTGGTCTCTCTCTCTGCTGATTTATACCCTCTGCTTTTTTTTTTTTTCAAATACATTTTCTTTTCAGCAATACACCCTGAAAGCTCGGGGGCACCTTGTCCGTCCGCTGCTCTCGGGGGCGAGCTCCTCGAATGTGTGCGTGTGCGCGCGCAAAGAGCGTGTTTGAGAGTGTGTGTGTGAGTGACTGTATGTGTGTGTGCGCGCGCGTGCGTGTGGCTGCTCTGCTGTTGCTGCCCTTTGATCCCTGCATTAGTGTTAGTTAGGGGCTCGGAGACACACTTGCACCGAGAGCAGCCATAGTCAAGACACGGCAACAACAACAGCGGCACCTCCTCCGCCTGTGTTCCCATTCCCCCCCAACAATACACTTTAAACCGAGCAAAGCCAGGTGCACGACCAAGTCCCTGCCATCACTGGCGCCTCCAGTCTCAATGGGAAAAACCTTTTTTCTTCTTATCCCTAAACAAGGACGAGAATGTGATTAAAAACGGGGGAAAATGCCAAGGAGGAAGCAGGAGCAACCCAAGCGCCTGCCTTCACGTAAGTCCTTCGCTCGATTTGTTCAAATTTTTTTGTAACGGCTCTCCGGGTATGTTTTGCGCAGTAGTTTAGGGTTAAAGAGGTGAAACAGACAAAAGACACGGCGTAGGTTATTTCTCCCTTTTTAGGTCCGAGCGAGGCAGCCATGTTGTTGGCGATGGGTAACGGTAGCTGGGCAGTGAGTGGATAAACGATACGTGGCTTTATTAAAGAGTACAATCGATAGAGGTCCGGTTCCGCTAAAGGTTGCGGTCAGTGGGCATGTGTGTCGGTTGTGTGTGGAGCAATAATGGCCGAGCGTTTTTCCCCGTAATGTGTTCGCCACTCTGCTATGTCGCTTTTCGGGTAAGAAAGGGGAGGATCTGGGAGTCTGGCCGCAATAAAATGAAGGGTCAGTCGGATCAGACAAGCCAGAGTCTGGCTCCCCGTACCCTAGTGTTCCTAGTTAGCAATAGCGCTATCTAGCAACGCTCGGTAAACTTCATTTCATCGGCGATAAACGTGCAACTTTCGCCTCATAGTTTTTGCTGCTTCCAAAAATCGCGGAACCGAATTTGTTCGCGCTTGTTTGTCGTCGACTTTTAAAAAGTGTGTAGAGATTTTATTTTCTTCTTCTTCCCCCCTAACCTCAAGCTCGATATATATATATATATATATATTTCCCCCCTCTACCCCTCCCAGTCTGCATGCAGGCTATGTCAGAGTCGTGGTCGGTCACCTGAAGTTCAGGGTTTTTCCCCCCTTCCCTTTTGCAGCCATTCATTGCAGACAGACTACGATCAATAACGCAGTTAGAAAAAGGGAAACGACAGTTTATGCTTCTCTACTACGTTGCTTTGAAGCAACGCCGTGCCGCAGCAGGAACCTATGAATCCCGTGTAGTCGATTTTTGGTTTGGGAGGTTGATTCACTTTTGTACATTTGACCCTCCGTATCTTTGGATGTTCGTATTGTGCTTTATCAGTCCAGATAATGAACCGCTGCCATGGCACACAGCGGCCACTAGAGGATCGCTCAGACGGTGTAGTGGGCAATGACAACGATCATTAAAGGGATTGTCCGAGAGTGACATTTCCCTGCTCAATACACGCGTAAGCAAACGGCTCAATTAGTCATATTGGTATGCAAATATAGTGAATAATTGGGTGATTCATCTTTAAATCTTGATGCATTTATCTTATGACACTATCTTCTTCATTTCTTAAATGTCAGACCATGCCAGCTGTTCATCACAGCCAGCCACCATGACACAAAAACAGGCACTAAGTTGTCTCTCTTACTCAGTTTATCTTTCATCGCTTTTGTTTCATTTCAAAGGGTTTCGAGTAATGAATGAGTCACCTGTCACAGTTTTAATATGTCTGGCACATTAAATCAAATGTACACTATGGAGTTGTTATCCCCGTAGCTTCACACCACAATATATACACAAATGCTGTTTGTTTTGTAGTAATATTCACTGATGTACTGCTCAGGTGTTTGACCTCGGATAAAACTTGGGAAATAGCATGGGTTGGCTTTGAGGTGTGTGTGTGTGTGTGTGTGTGTGTGTGTGTGTGTGTGTGTGTGTGTGTGTGTGTGTGTGTGTGTGTGTGTGTGTGTGTGACTGAGTGACAGGGAGATTTGGACAGTGATATGCGGCATAAGGAGAATGTAAGCTATGTGGTTGAACTATACAGAACAGGGTTATCTATCTATATATATATATATATATATATATCCTTTATCTATAAACAGCTTTTGTTTATTTCCTCCTAAAAAAAAAAATATATGATCCACTGTTGCAGCTTTTTTACTAGAAACAGCAGAAGACAGTCATCATTTAGAGAACTTGTCCACTGAATATGTTCTCCTCATCAGAAGTGTATTAAGAGTGCAGTACATGCAGTTTTCAGTACCTGCATTCTCCTTGTTGACATTCATACACTTATTTATGATTGGATGCAGAATACAATACAGAGTACAGTACGGCTCACTGATTCTTTGACAAGCTGTACATTCTTCTTCCAAATAAGAAAAAGTTTTTAGTTAGTTGGAGTGAGTTATTGTGTTGCAGGGCTTAACACTAACTTCTCAAAGAGGCATCAGCATTTGGTGGAAACTGAACAATTATGGTTGCAGTTATACATTTGCTTAATAATGACAATGTAACAAAATAGTTGTGTTTTTATCAGAAGTGTTAACATGTAACTGTCCACTCTCAATTCCCGGTTTACAAAATTCCGGTTGTGCAGCTTTTGTCATGTTTTACACAGATCCCAGACCAGCTTGTCCATCATCTCAACTTTCAGAGATGATTTCTGGTTTCATTTTGTTGTCTAGATTACATAATATCATGTTTTAGCACCTACTGTAGTTGCCCTCCTAAGCTAATGGCAACTGGTTGTCCATTTCAACAATGTACCCTGGAGTTAATTTTTTTTAAAGACATTGTAGCACGTTAGGAAAATTATGACAGGTTTTGTTTATTAAAGCTGTATTCACACAGCGTCCTCATCATACTTTCTGGATCAGTCAAACACGAAGCCCAATGTTTTCTGTCTTTTAGGCAAGAAGTCCAAAGATGGCCCGTGTCAACCTTTCTATTAATCTGCTTTGTAATTGGTCTGGAGCGAAAATAGCCTTCACCCACGTATCTGAAACCATGTCCTCCTGTGTAGGCACTGTGCTGGAGCACTGCTGCGCCCGTGTTCCTGGGTTGAAATGAAAGCCCTTTTTCTGAGTTAGGAGTCGTTTTCCTCCTCAGTCAACAAACTGTCACAGGAAAGTATGAATTTGTCAGAAGCTTTTTTGCGCTTTGTTTCGGATCTTCCCACTCTAGAATGGAAGTGTCACCTCATGCCATTTGCTGTCAGTCTGTGTGTTTTCATTATTCAGCCAACAACACCCTGGTGGTGTGCCAGCCAACGAGCACAATATCGAGCTCCAAATCTCTTCATCTGTGGTGAAAAAGGGCAAGCTAATACACTGGCTTTAATGCTGGAGGTGCTTTATCTTAGCACAGACCCAGATATATGGGTTGTGTTGCCCAGTGTGTGTGCGCACTGGCCTATTGTCTGTGGCACAGCTTGTGAGAGGAGACTATTCCTTAAGTGTGTGTGTGTGCATGGCACGCACATGCGAAAGTGAATGGTGTGTGTGTGCGGCTACATAAACCAGCTATGGAGGTCACGGTACAGTATGGCGCCTTCACTCTGACAAGTAAACATGACCTTTGGTGCCACAATGAAAACTGCCATTCTTTATGACCTTGCAGCGTGTTATTGTTTGTGTAATTTTTACTGCCTTATTACTCACTCTCTTTAAAGTTAGGGTTAGTAGAAATGCTTGTAAGGTTTACGGTTTTGTGTTTGGGACTTTTGTGATTTAAGCATTCAACATTAGACATTAAATAAGTCAGAATGGGCCTGAATATTCAGTGTTGTTTTGGTATATTATGTTGATATTATAGCCGATGTTCCCGTTAACCTCAACCAATCATTCTTCTTGTCCTCGGACGTCTTTTTAGAAGTACATTGGTGAGTATGTTAAGCATATAGACTGAGAGGGAGTCCATATCATAAGGATCACAACCTTAAGTGTATTGGGGGGGGGGGGGACATTTGTATTCTGCTTACTCTTATTTTTAGAGATTTCTAACATTTCCAGACAGATATGCGCTCCTCCTCACTGGGTGGCTCTGTACCTGACTGTAATGGCGGGTCACTGGCTCCCTTCCACTTGCTATGATTATAATGACCTTGGTGGGGCTGGGGCTTGAAAAACATTGGATTAAGGGGAGAGGAAAATTAGAGGAGGTTTCCATTTCGCTCTTGGCATAAAATTTGTGGGGAATTTCTGCCAAGAATCCTGTCTCTCCCCCCCCCCCCCCCATCCCCTCCCCTCCCCTTTAAGTTGATGGGGCTTGGGTGCTCTGGCGGTGTCGGGCGAGTGGAGCTCAAGCGAATAATGATACACAGGCTTTAACTTAGAAATGAATTAAAGGGCAGGGGAAAGGTGGTGGATACACACTAACATAGAGCAGAGAAACCCGCTCTCATTGAACATTCAGTGGCCAAACTCATGTCTTTTGTGTTTTTGCTTGATGGTGAATGAAAACCCTGATGTGAATAAACAGGTAGTTGGATGAGGTTCAACGGGCCTGGCTCAGCCTCAGGGTGTGGATCTTATACACAAACGTTAACCTCATTCGCTACTTTAGACAACTGGCCAGGCCGATTAGCGCTGGCTGGTTTATCATCATGATATCAGTGATACATTCATAGTTAATTAATAAATGTCACTTCAGAATCAAAAGCTCCGGGTGGGTCTGTATGTTACCCACGAATAACGCGTAAGAGACGTTTTCTCAGAATTGCCTCTTTCACGTTGCCGTTGAATAATTCATTTGAATTTGAGTGCCCATTTATTCTCACATAGCACCTTGTAGTGTCACTGGAGAACTAGGCTTATGCCTGATATTGAATATCGGGGAAGATCCTTGTATGGTGGTGAATATCACAACAACTTTTGTTAAGTGTTGGTTAAGTTGTCGAAAGTGTCCGGTACTTTGTTCATCATTACATTGAACGTAGCTGTTAAATGAGACTCTACCCGCTTTTATTTCACTCTAGCCAGATTTTCACCGCCCATTCAGGAATTCAAGGCCTCTTTCCTAGTCTTTACGATAGCACAGAGAATATAGCGCTGATGTCGAGCAAGCTTCGTGTCTCGTAATTGTCGTGTATCCACATTGTGTTTAAAGCCCCCCCTCTAGAGATGTCAAAGCCCAAAACAACTTCCTGGCCTCTAATAACTCTCAGCTCAAAAGTAATGGCATAATAATGTCAGTAAATTTGGATTTTTATGTCAGGACTATAAGTTTAAAGATTCACAACTGTGTCGTTTATATATATATATATATATATATATATATATATATATATATATATATATATATAAAATAATTGTTCCATTCATGACTTTAGCCTCAGTAAGTGCTGTGAACGTAATCAGTGCAGTCTGTGTCTACCTTGTTTTACCCAAGTTATTTGTGATATTGGGCTTTATAAATAAAATGGACTTGACTTATACCCTGAAATTGTTGCTCTTACAAATTTTCTTGATAAGAAAATGTTTGAGTTCACGAGAAGGATCAACAATTGTGTTTTCAATAGAAGAGCCCGTGAAGTGTTTACATGTGCATGTCAGAGGCTGAAGTCTAAAGCGACTCACCCCAAGTTCTAGGTTGCTCACATATTTAATGGCAACGCAACAAATAAGTGACAAAGCATCTTTATTGAGAGAAAAATAATCTTCTGCTTCAAGCTTTTACATTTTTTACAATTTATTTGATTGTTAAATATCATTATGTGCCCAAAATGATGTTTATATGTGTACAGCGGGAGTTTGACAGACAGGTTTTGTTTATATATTTAATCAGAATAGTTTTTGAATACCAACTGAAATGGGTTTGTAGCACCGGTTATCAAAAGCTGTCAAACTAAAGTTGCTACTGAACGCTTGGTCACATTCTGGGTGTCGTTTACTTCTTTTATTAACTTTTGCCAGATTCCTGGCATTCTTCTATTCATGTTGTGCTGTTTTTGTTGTGTAGGCATACAGCTGTAAACACTAAACAGTGATGCAGCTAAGTTATTTGAAATAATAATAAAAAAGGTACTAAAAACTTCCACACTGCATTTACCAGTGATGGTAGAGAAAACATTAGAATACTTGCTCTTTCTAGTTTTATTAGTTGTCTGCTTGCATCTTTAAAAAGTATATTCTGATACTCTACTCCCCAGTTTAGTTCAAATTGTAACATAAAAAACTAAAATGGTCAACTTTCAAAATCTTGAATCTCAGATGAAATTGTGATTTATCTTGGTCAGCATATGGCTGCAAGTTATTTACTTTGATAACGATGGCTTGAGTTAAAATTCACTGTGGAAATGTATTTCTTTCTTCAGATGCGTTTGTTGTTTCAAAGTGCATTTTCTGAGCAGAAAATCCTCTGCAGCACCGAGCCAGGTAACCGTGTTGGTCCTAATACCTCCAGTACAGTACCTGCTTGTCTGCCTGCTCTCAATCAGATCCCCCCTCTGTGTGGAATGGAAGTGCCTCAGCCTTGGTAACGATTTTTCCCCGTGTTGACAAGTCACAACATGGAGATCTACAGCTCGGAGAGCAGCCCTTTGGCTACGCAGAGCCCTGCTTGCACTGAGTAATAGCAATCTCACAGGAGTAGCAGGCTTTCAGCTGGCAGCAGTTCATACGGAACAGCTCGCCGGTGCAGCTGGGAAAGACAGAGCAGAGTGGAGAGGGAGAGAGGAGCTGGTGGTGGTGGTGGTAGCAGTGGAGATGGAGGGAGGGAGGAAGTGGAGAGGAAGAGCTGTTAAGAGCTTTGGGCGGTTTCTCTGTTGTTGTACCACACAAGTGCATCCAGGCCCTGCAGGACAAGCCTTTAACAGGCATGAGGGATGGAGAGCATGAGAGAGGAGAGGAGAGGAGGAGGCGGTGGTGGTGGAGGAGGAGGAGGAGGAGGAGGAGGAGGTAGTGGTCTGGGGAGCTGAAGCCGGCCAGTCGTGCCAGACGCCCGCTCTAAACAGGGATGTGATTTATTGTTGGACTCTGTCTCACGTTTCACTCCTAGAAAGACACAAAAATGTACATTGTGCAGAGATAAAGTACTTCCTAAATTGTGATGGAAAGACCGTCGCCTGTGGGCTGTGAGGAGTTTTTTTTTTTGTGAGCACTTTAACTAGTGTGTGAAATTCCACGTTTGTAGCATACGGTGGCATCTAATTTCAGTATTTCTCTGGCTATGGATTCTGCTATGATTATTGCTTTTTGACTGATCCTACAAACCTACTGCTTGTATAGAATATTTTACGTTAACTGTCCATAAAGAAATGTAGTAATCCAGTGTAGTTCATCAGTAGTATGTATATTTTGCTTGGGGGCAAAATTAAAATGGCTTTTGGCCAACTTGTTGATCTTTGTCGCCTTCGCTGAATGCTCTGCACAGCGCAGTGCTATGAGATGACCTCACTTCCTGTGTGGGTAGACTAGGGCAGGAGGCCTTTTACACACACACATGCACACAGTCTCTCTCTCTCTCTCTCTCTCTCTCTCTCTCTCTCTCTCTCAAGCACCGCCTGGCTCCAGTTAGCCTGTAGTGCACTAGCCGGGCTAACACCTCTCTCCTCTTGGTGTGGAAGTGTTTCCACATTGCACATTTAGGCCGTCAAGAGCAAAGCACAGGCTAATGTCTTCAACTAGCCGCGCTAACGGCTGTGTGTCTGCAGCTTTTTGGAGAAGTAGGATCAGTTTTATAGGGAGATTAAAAGTACAGCGGGGTGGGGGGGAGGGGGGTCTGTTACAGACACAGGATAGTAGGACCATAAGGCAGTGACAGCTCTCTAGGGAAACAATATATCACCTCTAATAGGAGAGTGGAAGTGTTTGGCTCCGGGACAAAAATCCGGAGAAGTTAAAATCATTGACGTGATGTCATCTCGGAGAAAGCCATTGTCAGTGCCGTGTGAGGTTATTTATGATGCTGGAAATGCAGGTGAGCGTCTTGACTAATTCAGTGTCGTAGAGGAGGCTTCCCCATTTCCCCAGGAACAATGTGACTCAGGTCTCATCCTTTATTGTCATTGTTTACCAAGGGCATTTGGTCACTTGGTTTTGTCCTTGTGATGCTAATGAGATTAGCTAATCACTGGATATTTCACTCTTGAGTGAGGAGCCTTGTAGTTTATGGTGCCTGTAAGCACCACAACCATACGTAGGAGCGAAATGAAGCCGGACAAATTAGCAGACCGCGATCATGAACGAACGGTTGTAGGTAGCGAGCTATTCTAAAAATCGGCTGAATCCGATGCCAGTGTGTTCCCACTACCCACGAGTATTTTGAATGGGGGCCATGTTGGTTCAGATTGCCATGTCATTAATCCCTCGTACTCTACAGGGGAGTGGTCAGCGGCAGATGTATTTGCACTACCTCCAGAAGGTTTTCTAGATTAGAACAAATCCTCCCAGAAAAAAAAACGTTTAAAAACCTCATTTGGCACGCACAGCCAGACTTTGTGCTCATAGCTCGCCAAAGACAGCCATCCCTCCCTCAACATCTCATTCTCTCTGACTCCCCTGATTTATTTATTTATTTCCCCCCCCCCCCCCCCCCCCCTCCCCACACCTTGTGGTTCTCAGAGCTTAGCCCCATGTCGATTTGGACAGGGCAGTGTAATTGTTTGGAAACTCGGGTTCTGGCATTTGCATGTAGCAAAGCAGCCACTTTTCCAGTTTTCAGTGGTTTGACCTTGTTGTACCTGCCAGCCAGAGATGAGATCATCAGAAGAGTAGACGAGGAGCTGACATCTCTCCTCCACCTACCCGTGGCTTTAAGTGATGGTTGTCATAGCAATCATTATGCCACAGAACAGACTCGGTGGGTGAAGGATGGCTTTGAATGCGACAGCCTCGGGTCACAACCTGGTTATGACGGAACAGACCAATGAGGGCTGGCTGCAGCAGTACGCGGGCTGAACGAGCTAAACAGCCGCATACATCGCGTGTCAAGTTCATATAGATATCAGTTGTGTGTGTGTGTGTGTGGGTGTGGGTGGGGGGGGGGGGGTTAAAATTACTGAGAAAATGTCTTTTTATACCTTGAAGAAAGCGAGGCAGGTATTGGTGTAACGGAGAGCAGCATGGGGCGAACAATGCCTTTCGTTCCCATCAGCTGCCCTGGCCAGCATTTAACATGGAGATTGGAAACGGAATAAGCCCCCCCCCCCCCCCCCCCCCATTCTCCCTGGACCTGCATGTAAATGAGGTTAGCGGTTAGCATTTCCTGCTGTGCCACAGCAATTCCTCTCCCTCTCTCTTGCTCCCTCTTTTTCCTTTCCTTTTTTTATTTTTATAAATAATGGCCTGAAAGTGCTCCCCCTTTCCTGGGGTAGGGACCGGGACCAATCCTGATTAGTGTCCCTGTCCTAAGTGACAGGCTAAAATCCAAGCAGGCACTGCCTCGGGCGCCTCTGCCAAGCAGCCGTCAAAGCAATACCACCATAAAAAAAGGCATCTTTCCCCCCTCCCCCCTTCAATTCTCCAGATTCCCTCCCTCTTTCGTCTTCCTCGCTCCTCTGCTCATTCTCCCTCGCCACCCATTCCAAGTGTCTCTAATAGACCCTGCCTCCATCGCTCGAACACACTGTCCCCTTACATACATGCATGCACATATAGAATTACCTCTCACTCTACCCCCACCTCCCACCGGACCTCGCTTTGTATCCCTGGGTGGACTGGCTGCTATAGAGCCGAGTGTCCCTTTTGCCAGTAGGGTGATTTACAAACAATACATGGACGCTGTACACACTCCCACCTTCCACCCTCCCACTCTCTCTCTCACTTCTCTTCCACAGACACACAATCACCTCTGTGAGTAGCTTCAGTATGCCAGAAAACAACGCAGCAGGGTGATGGCCTGTTCTTTTTTGCACTTGTTCCAAAGAATGTACCCTGCCTACTGCAGAATGCCAGCGCGACATCCACGTCGTGGTTGAATGAGGTTACTTTGTCAACCGGAAGACAAATTGATGGGATCTGACTAGTATGTCAAGTGGCTCATAATTAGTAGTTTTCAAAAGCGCATGAAATGGTAATCTGAGCTGTGTTCAAGACAATTTTGCCTGATGGAAAGCAAATACGCAAGGGAGTTACACTAGTCGAACAGTTGCAGGCATATGCTAATTACTCAGTGTTTGAGGACATTGTGGAGGAAATATGACTGTTTTGGATTCTTCTGGATTTGTTACTGTGCCAGTCTGTAGGAAACACTATACGCCACAGAAGCACAACATTAAGCCGGTTAGCTCGATCAAAATGTAATGGTACCAAATACCTTTTTAGGTAAGCAATCCAGCATTAGGCATTTTGTGTTGTTGTGAGCACTCATGTGTCAGAGTCTTTTTATATTTCACACAAGGAGAAACACTCAAGTTTTTGTCTACGATATGTGGTGTTTTAAAATGTGCTACATGTGTTGCCTGTATTCAGTTTCACAAAGAAGGACGCCACCCACATATGCCTGTTCCTATGAGAGGGAACGGCTTGAGTCTTGATGAATTTTAACAGCTCTTTCTCACAGAATCAAGATTGGCTTGGAGTGTCTAGTGTTCAGACACTATACTGGCATTTATCAAGCAACTTATGAATGCATTTTTCAAACAATTTCTTCTATATAGGATACTGGGAACTTTGAGAATTATTATAATTCATGTGCATTAGTGGTGTAACGGACACACTGTCGATCCGTACAGATCCTCCCTCACGGTTCGACACGCGTGTGAACCGCGGATTAATCACACAGTTTACCGTTAACCATCACAGTGTGCAATAACGTTTTACTGACGATCGCTATCCGGAAATCGTCATTTATGCTTTTCTAGTCGCCGATCTCTGATAATGTTACATTGTAAACAACACTAACGGCTAACAAACACAGGTTCCGTTCAGCTACATTATGATGCGTTCAGGCTCTGTTCAATGAAAATGAACATTGAGCGAAGGTAAATTATAACGTTATTATCATGATGTGTTCACATGTGATCTCGTAAAATGTAGCGTTGCTGAGAAACTTGAATACACAGTTGTTTGAAGGAGATGTTTGTCACAGCAACATAGATATTAGAGCTATAATAATACATCATTAAAACTACTAATGACTTGAAACAAATGTGTTTTTATGCCTGAAAATATAATCTTTTACTCCCATATCATTTAAATTGTGTGTTTTTATGAAGGAAAAAACCCACTATTAATATAACAAACTAAAAGGATAACATGGTTTACACTTCAAAAGCGGTTGAAATTATTTTTGGGAAAGTCTGGGGGCTGGTAGAGCAGCTGCTATAATCAAACAAAACAACAAAGGGATCTGTATCTGCCAATGTGGATCATCAATGATCTGCAATATCGGACGCAAAAGACAAGATCAGGGATCTCTAGAAGTTATATTTGCCCCCTTTTTCTTTTCTGTGCTGACCTGATCTGCGATCCGAACCGTGAGTTTTAGGATCCGCTGCACCACTAATGTGCATATTTATAAATGAAGAACAATCCTCATACGTGCAGCAGTATTGCATGAGTTTCTAAATCTATGCCGTAAATCAATCGGCCTAAAAAAAGAAAACAAACATATCTTCTCAACAGCATCCTGCTGAATGGCCGACTGCTTTTTGAAAAATGAAAGGATTGTGTTTTGGCTGGTTATAGACAGACTTGGCATCTGGCTGGTAGCCACAATAAATGTGTTATATTGTGATTCATGATATCCAATTTTGGATAGACTACGTTTGTACTATATTGAAATTAAAGCACCATTTGTATTGTGTTTTTAGCCGACAAGCAATGGAACATTAGAGCAATTAAAACATAAAGGCCTAAAAACACTCCACTAATATGTTAGTAAAGTAGTGAAATAGACAAAATAGAGAAATGCAAACATGTAAGTATTTGGAAGAAATGTAACACTTTACAAACCCATGTTAACAAATTCCTGGTCAGCAGTTTTAAATGCTTGGATTGGATTTATGCAGCGGAATAATACCGCTCACAGACACCATGCTGTTAAACACACTCGTCTGTTTTGGGATTTCTTTCTTTGATGCCCTTCTCCTTTTTGCTGTTATTTTGTAAAATGATACCAGGAAATGTCCACTCACTTAGCAACAAACCAATAAATGATGCCCAAAGAGTGGGAGACTAACCATGTGACATATACAACTTTACCTACACTTTTAAAATGATGATTAAAATGGCAGTGCTAACCGCTTTGTAGTCCGGAGTATGGGGATCTACAGATGGTCATTGTAGCTCTTTTTGTTAGTCACATTATCTGTTTCTAGAGAACTGAACGTTGCTTTCAAAGACAAGAGGACAACATGTCGGACATTAGAGATCTTCTTTTCTACTGGCTACTTGAAAAGCAGAATTAATAAAAAAAAAAAAGCATGACTCGTCATTACCAAAAACACTGCAAGCTGTGAATAAGTCGTTCATAATAAAGCCAAACCTTTGGCAGAGCGTTTGACAGTAAAAAACATCCAGCAAGATGCTGACCCAGGGCCAGTTGATTGTCCTGGGAATAACGGTATGCTGGTTTGAGTATTTCTCACCTTGTGATTAGCCAGTTAATCTGAGCCTCTGTGCTGTGGCACCGGTCCACTCTCTTTTTATGTTGTGTTTTATGTACCCAGTCAGAATCAATGCCACCTCACAGTAAGTCAGGGCTCCAATAACTTCAAGAACCATTTAGAGTGACTCATGCCATACACGCATCCATGTGCTTGGTGATATTTATCACACATTTTTATACATTTGTCAGTATTATTAATGGGATTAATCTGTCATATTTTAAACGGAGGTTTAACTCACCGCAAATGCACACACTATCCATGACTGGCACGAGCAGAAAATACTGTATTCACACAGTAGATGTTGTGGCTGCTATTGTAAACCAGTGAGCAGGACTGTTTATGGTAATATTGGGGTTTTTTTGGGCAAGATTTTGCAATTAATGATTTTGATTTGTCAGTTTTTTTAATAAACCAAAACTGGCATTCCTGTCCAGATGTTTTATGCATTGAATAATTTGTTAATTGACCGAAAGCTGCCATTGACAGTCTTGATAACAGTTTATCATTACTAAGGGGATGTCTATGATATCGCCATACGCAGAAGTCGCCGAAGTCACTACTTGTGATTGGCAGTCAGCATTTGCATCTTACATTTACAACCTAAATCAACGGCAAACTGTACAACTGTACAACTAAGCACACGGTATTCGAAATAAAACATGCAATAAAATCAAAATATCTGTCCACAGACGACCAGCTGACAAATCCTACCAGGTGTCTTTTTAGGCCAATATTTACACACCACTGCCTGTCCAGTACATTGGACAGTTCATCGTTGATTCTTACGGGCTCTAGTTTTTTTCCAGATATCTTAGTTTTCCTTAGATGTCGCAGTGATTACTTTTGCCACATCGGAAATTATTGACAATTAAAAGATTTACTTTCCAGGTTAAATCATTTCAGGGTAGAAAAATAAAGTCACTTTTCAGATTCGGTTGTTATTTCCTCTAATCACAATCTTTGTAATATGTCAGTTATGCTGCAAAGATGCAATAGACACACCACTTCTCTCCCTCCAGCAATTTAAGTCCATAGCTTTGATGACACATCTGAGCTTATGAGCAAGTCTTTTTTTTTTTTTTTTTTTTTTTAACATGAGATGCTAAAAATGGAAGGGAAAAATAAACCAGGGGGTAAAGTGCACTTCATGTGCAATGAGGAATTTCAGAGGTCTGTGGCTCTCAGTCGTCTCATTCTCTTCCAAGAACACTTCTCCTTCCTGTTTCACCTCTGGCATGCCGCCCAAAGTACCCACAAACCACGGAGGCCAAGGCCGAAAATACACAGATGGTAATTTGCACTACATTTCAATACGACTCAACCGCCATTATATATAGCCCTGCTGCCTGAACTCTGATCCTCAGTAAGAGTATCGCCTCACCTCAGATTCCAGCTAAAAGATGAGCTCTTTACGCCTTTGTCACCGGGTACAAGTTGTACGGGATGATGTCGATAGTTGCAGTTGAAGTGAAAGAGTTGATTCTGCGTTTTAATAATGTTTTTAATGTCATAACATGAACCTCGATCAATACACGGGAGGATATTTTCCCCCGCTAGATCAAGGCAGTGTCAACATAATGAATTGCTAGAGGGGTGTTTAATGGTGTAGCTTACTCCTGCATGGAAGAAACGTTGTTCGTTTTTCAATGCGCTGAAAGTAAAGGCTTTGGCAGCTAATGTTGCACGGTATACCGATACCAGAAAGGGATCGCAATATCCTGCCGTTAAAAAAACCGGTAACATATCTCATTGTGTTCGTACCGGTACTTTAAGAATGCCATTGTTTCAGTAAGAGTCGTAGTTGCATCAATCTGTGACAGTGGGGCAGTGTGTTTACACAGCGCTCTACCAGAGGACCCAGGGGGAACGGTCAAAAAATAAACTGCGTTTTTTGGGATTTAGCTACATTACATTACATTACATTACAGTCATTTAGCAGACGCTTTTATCCAAAGCGACTTACAATAAGTGTATTCAACAGCTAGCGCTGACCAGAAGGATGGAGTCAACAAATACGTTTGAAAAGAAGATTAAAGCAGGTCATGAACTGCTCACCGGCTGCACAGTCCCACTCTGAGCTGGTGTCTGTACCAGCAACAAATAACAACGCAGCTCCAACCAAATCTACCGGTTTAAAAATTTGATTATTTTCTGAATCTGTCCAAGCATCTCCTGTAATTCGAAAAAACACTTAATCCACCAAAGAGCATGTGTTGAAAACAATTTTTCACAGTGTTTGTCAGTAATGGGAAATGGACGGAAAAGGTCAAATCAGTCCGGCGACGAAAGTGACACAAACACAACTTTGACGTCAACAAACAAAGAAAGTTACTCCGGTGTCTTCCTGGATTTAGCTACTTTTCCCCTCATCGACGTCTCACAGAACCTCATTTGAATTTATACTCATTGAGTTTGTTTTTGTTTTGGAAGCCTCCTGCCATCCCCCTCAAGTTGCAGTACCACTCTCCACCTGAATCATGAGTGATTATCAAACCCACTGATTAGCAGTGATGATCAGATGCTATCACATCATCAGTTACCTGCTCCATTGCATGACATTTTGCTTTAGTGATCACAGGTCTTGCCCGTACCCTTGGTGGTTGTCGTGTTTCACCAATTTCCTAATAGAAATAACATGATGGATAAACTTTGGAGCAATTATCATGTTGCTCCTGCAAAAGACAGCATTTAACAGATTGATTGTGTATAATTTCATTAAGGGGGGGGGGGGGGGGGGGATATACGTCTGATAGCTCCCACAGAGCATGTGTGCTTTATTTCTTCTTAATATTTGCGTTCCTGGTTATGGAGAAAGAGATGAAGGGAGGGATATACAGGAAGAAAGAAAGACATGTGGGTGTGAACGAGATCAAGTGAGTGAGAGATTATGGGAAAATGGAAGGGAAGCGATCCTGATCCAGTGTGTCCCAATTAATGGAATTACCTTCCTCCTCGGGAGGACGGTTAGTCATTTGCAGAGACGTGAGCCCGCCAGTCTCTCCCACCATATTGTCCAGCAGGCGCTAATAAGGCGGCCCTGACCGCCGGGCGTGCTCATTAGCATAGCCCGCGGCCGTGGCAACCCCCGCCAGGGCCCAGCCGGACACTTAATTACCGCCGTGGCTCCTTCCTCACTACATCCATACTCGCTGCCCTCCTTCCTCTGTACTCACCCCCTGCTCTACCTCCTTAACCCACTCCCAAAGACATACACATGCACCCCACCCCCACACCCATTCATAGCAGGCTAGATGTAAGACTAATCATTTTGTCGATGTGGATGTGTTGGCTTTAGTCTTGGTATGTTGTGGCCGTCTTTTATGTTATTTCACTTTTTATGGCTTTGCGGTGAGCAATCTTTTGCGATTTTTAGCGAGTCCCTGACCTGCACTATCTCTCTAGCTCGTGCTCCCTCTCTCTTACTCTCATTGCTATATTAGCTCATGGGCATGACTCTCGTTTTGACATCGGCACAGTATTGATGCACCGCCGTCCAGCCTTAATCGGCTAATGGCCTCCTCTTCTTTCCTGCCCAGACAAATCAACCCCTCCCTTAACCATCCCGCTATCTGTCCCTTCCTCCCTTCGCCTTCCCGTCTCCTCTCCTCTACCCAGTTCAGGCCTGGGGTCAGTGAGGCCAATATTCATGCCTGGCTAAGTCACAGAATAGCTTTGTGTGTGTGTGTGTGTGTGTTAGAGGGAATATGCTAGTCAGCAGCCTCGCACAAGTCATGTGGTGGGTGACCTCCTGACCTACCTTTACTCCAGTCCCTTGCTCTTCTCTCCCTTCTCTAACTCACACTCTTCCCTTTACCAGCAACCATTCTGTTTGACAAGGAAATCTGGCTCACCCCCCCATGCTAAACTCGTATGCATGTGTGCGCGCGTGCACACACATGCATGCACCCCTCTCTGACCTAAAAAAGCCGCGGCCAAAATAATCCTGCCAAGTTCACAAATGGAGATTGTTGACAGCACTGCACGGTGAAACAATGAACAAGTACACTACCTGTAATGTCCAACTGTTTTTAAGCTGTAGTTGCAGGCTGTGAGTTTTTTTTTTTTGTTTTTTTTGTGTGACAGGTTAACACAACACACGGGTTTCCAAACACTGTAAGTCACAGAGGTGCTACATCATAACGGTTTCAGCTGCTCGGTGTACATCTCCGTTCAAGCTCAAGGCAGTTTATTCCAGCCGGTCTTGAAGCCTCCCGACCTTCTCTTTATGTAGCCTCAGCTTGCACTCTGACCTATTATGGCTCCCTCTCTTTGTCTATAACGTTGTGGCGCTATGCGTCTCTGTGGCCCAGAGAGAAAATCCCCCGCTGCTGCGCCACTGAATCACCCGTGTGTAAGTGATAACAGATCCAGACTGCTGAGCACCCCCCAGCTGTTTGTCTCAACATGCAAGTCATCCCCGCCATTACACCGCTAAATGGTTCTCTTTCAGTGGCAGACGCTTGCTGCCTCGGTCCGTATCCCCATGCCTCCATCACTTCGGGGGGGGGGGGGGGGGGGGGTTGCAGTTACTGTCGCAGAGCCAGCCACCGTACTGGAGGCAAAGCAGTTGAATGTGTGTCAGAGGGGGAGAAGCATTAAATTACATTCTTGGCTGTGTATTTAGTGTTTTGTAGTCTAAACATACGTATGCATATGTTTGCGCCCATGCGTGTGGTGGGCACACAGCGGCAGTTGTGAGAACGGAGTTCAGACGAAGCCCCCCCTTACAGCTCGGGCCGGAGACCATAACCTTGGGAAATGTCATTCCGCCCACGGTTGGTGGCTCGCCTGCGACACACAAAGCCCTGGCAGTGGAGTGAATCAGTGCACCGTGGCTCTCTGGCAGAGCCCTAGTGGTGTAGGGCTGCATTCAGCTGTACCTAACTCAGAGGTTTAAGAGTGAGCCTAGGAAGCCAGCGAGTTCAGCCTCAAAGCTTGAGACCTTGGGTCAGCAATCTAGCGATTTCCTTCTAACCACATTACAGCCATTAGTGGCTCTCGCTGCTTTTCACATGTCGCATAGAAATGGGTCAAGCCCTGCCCTGCATGACTCACAGGCTCTTTCTCCCGCTCCCTCCCTTTCATTCCTGTTAACCCTACTGAGGTGGCAAAATGGCTTCAAGCAGCATGGGGAAAATCGGGTTCACATGCAGCACATTATGACGTTTTCATTCACCTAAAGAAATGGAGAAAGGTCAGGCTTGATGTGTACCCTCATCAGACTCTTACATTGTTTAGTGTAGGGTGAAGTCTATTAGTTCATAGACAGCTTGGAGAGCCATGAGGCCATTATTAATAACATAATCTGTTGCCTTGGTTTTTGGCATCTGACATTTCCTGTTAGTTTCTAGTTATGTGGTTACTGAAAACAATGTAAGATGTGTTTGTGTGTGAGCTCTGTTTGATATCTGTTGCAGCAGGCGAGTAGCGGTCATAGTGGGTTGTGATTGTGGTCACCTTTTGTGGACCAACGGCGAGCCACACTGGCCAGATGTCGGCCCAACTCGTAATGATCCCAACAGGTCGCCGGGCCGGGTTGCCTCGCAACCGTTTTGCCTTTGCCTGTAAACAGAGAGCAGGCCCACCAGACATCGGTCAGGGTTGAGAGGGCGAGGGCAGCTTTGGTGTGTGTGAAAGTACCGTTTGTATCTCGGTGTGTGTGAGGCATTTTTTTTTCAAGCCACATGTTTTTGCAACTGTATGAGTGAGAAATCTCAGCCAGTTCCTTCTCAGCAGAAACCCAAAGAGGAGGTGGGGGGGGGGGGGGAAGGAGTCAGTTTTGACATTTAGTTTTGCTCAGGCTCGGTGATTTTTTGACATTTTCTTATGGAGGTTTGTTAATATGGATCAGGAATATTCACTTTTCTTTGTTCGCCCTTGTCTGGCAAGCTGTAATGTTTTGCTTATGAATATTGATACATGAAGTGTATATTAATGACCCTTGGTGACCTTAACCCTATCCCTTATTGGCTCCCCGGTGGTATCTGCAGGCTCATGAATATTAATCTAGTTCTGTAACCTCCATTACCCTAATCTTTGCTGTCTAGCCTCCCAGAAGGACCCGTTGTCATGGTAACCCCTTTACTAGACTCTTCCAGACCGAAAGGGTGGGAAAAAAAATATGGTTTAAAAAGAAAAAAAGAAAAAATCTAAATTACTCAAATATCTTGGATGCACCTTGTGTAGAGCTGCCATTGTGTTAGAAAGATGTTGAGTGTGTCCTCGCTGAGCAATGAAGTGAGTTTTTCTGCTTCTTTAAATGGCCGTTTGACTTGGTTTTGGGCAGGTAATTGTTTTTATGAATTTTCAAAATTGTGGTCTCAATTCCACAAAGTACAGATCACTTATTGCTCTGCAACACTAGACGGGATGGGACATAATAACAGTGAATCGAAATTTCCAATTTAGAAAGCTGTGTAGCCAGAAGCTATGACTATGCCCTCTACTTAACTCTTTGTAGTAAGTCTTTGATGTTCACAATTCATACTCAGGATACTCAAGTGTTCAGCTGAAAGATGATGCCTACTCTGTTCGCTATAGCTACTGTACATGGTGATATCAGTATGTATGCTCTCTCTCCTCTTCCAGATGTGGACAGCAACGAGGAAGGAGGGCCTGACGAAGGTCCTGTGGAGGAAGAAGGCTGGTTTGGGAATGCTTCTGACACGCGCTCAGAGTCGTCGTCCTACGGAGACACCCAGGATGAACTCCTCCTCGCCCGGGGCTCCTCTCCGGATGAGCGGCCCGGAGTCAGCACTGGGTCCGGGGACCACGATACCTGTGGGGGTGAGAGCTCATTGGGTTGCCCCACACCCGTCCATCGTGCCTCTTTGGAACTTCTCGGACTGGATGGAAGTGCATTCTCGGCCCAGGACACACTCTCTTCTGTGGTATCATCGCTGTACGGAGAGGCGGCGTCTCGTGCCCTGGGGAAACCCCTCAGCAGCAACCTACGGCGCCTCCTAGAGGCCGGGTCGCTGAAACTGGACACCGGGGAGCTGCTGGGCCGGTCATCCAGGGGATGTGCTGGGGGGGAGTCTCCACCAATAGGTCTCGCCCCGCCTCTGACCCTCTCCCCGTCTTCCCATCATGCCCAGCAGTTAAGTGCTCTTGCCCGAAAACTGGCCGCCAACAACAACAACAACAGCGGCTCAGCCTCACCGGCCTCCTTGGCACCCTCGGTCACCAACATTAAGCAAGAGCCCCTTGACCCCTTTAACTCTGTCACCCCTACCAACGGCAGTGGCTTTGTATGGGCAGGTGTTGCAGATAAGTGGCCACCGGCCAGCTGCTCCACGCCCTGTGGCTCCAGCCTGTCCCCGGACTCGGCCATCCAGAAGCTAAAAGCGGCCGCGAACGCCGTGCTTCAAGACAAGAACGCCGTGGCCTCCTCCTCGACGACCTCTTCCTCCTCGTCCACCTCCGGCTCGTCTGCGGTGCCCGCCCTCGGAGGGGGCGGTCGAGGAGACGACGTGGTGCGCTTCGATGCCTTCAACTCTCCGTTCAGCCCACAGTCGGCCAGCTCCACCCTCGCTGCGCTTTCCAAGAAAGTCAGCGAGCGGAGTCAAACCTCGTCGACGACCAGCGCTGCTACCGACCACCAATCCTCCAATTCCTTCCTCTCGCTCGTGTCGATGACCTCCTCTGCTGCCTTGCTCAAAGAGGTGGCGGCCAGGGCAGCGGGAAACCTGCTGGCAGAGAAGAAAGATGGTTCCTCCTTGGCGACTGCCGGGGTCCTCCAAGAGGACGTGAAGCCTTTGCTAGACAAGAACCAGAGGGCTCCCACGCCCTCAACACCCACCCAGAGCCTAGACTTGCTGTTGCCCTCGACTCCAAAGAGCAGAGGCAAACCCAACAGCCAAGCAGGTAATCTAAAGTATTAATATATGCATATTAATACTATCAATCAAGATAATGGTCGCACCAATACAGATAATAAGAGGGGAGCTCAGCTTAGGTTAGGTACATTTTATGATATTTTTTCAGTGAAAAGATGTTTTTTTTTTTCTTTAGTTACAAAACACTGAGACATTCATTTAATGTCTTGTGTCTTGCCACAGAACCAGGACACCTAAACTCAAACAAGCTTGCCACAGTTAAATAAAAGGACCTTGTGTTTGTATGGAAAAGAGAGTCTAGAGGTTCAAGATCATTTCAGCTGCACTTCATTTATGGAAAGTTTTCGTTTTCCTTCACCATACCGTTTTCTTTCGAAAAGTAATCGTACAAATGTACCTGCAGTACATTCATAATACGTCTATCATAATACTAAATTCCACTTATGTCATGACATGCAAATCCAAACCGTTAGTTAGCACTCATAAATATAAGTTGGTATCGCAATGGAAGCTCCTCAAAGATACAAATTCTTTGCTGTCATTGCATGGAGGAGTAGCAGGTTTGCTTGTTCCAAAAAAAAAAAAAAAAAAAAAAAGCACAATTCTGGACTTTCCGTGACATGTTTTCTCTGGGTTCGTAATGGTTTTGTTCTCGCCTCACTGTCGTCGAAGTAGCGAGTAGTGTAGCCTCAGCCTAACTGTCAGCCGAGCAGAGAGCAGAGCCGAGAGAAAACAGCCCTGGCTGGCCCTCTAGTCTGGGAAATGGTCTGCGGGCTCGACGGGGGGTTCCGACTGAGACCTCGCTGCCTTCCCAGACCAGCTCGTTTGTGCTCGGATGTGCGTGCTGCCAAAAAGGGGGCCGTCAGTGTGTGCTCGGCACAGTGGGGAGCCGTGGAGTCCATATCCATCTCGGCAGCCTACTCCTGGCTTCAACCCCCACAAGCCAGAGCCCTCTGCACTGATCAGCACAGCAGACTTAAGGCCAAACACATCATACTTTCCACTGACTGGATACAGATGCGCGCGCACACACACACACGCGCGCACACTCTCTCTGTCTCTCTCCCACCGATGCTCTCTCTCTCTCTCTCTCTCTCTCTCTCTCTCTGTTACTCACAAATAGCCATGCCGTATATTCTGTAAGTGTCTACTCAGATGTAGACGTATAACCAAACAAGGGTGCACACAAAGATCTCACTCTTGCACGGGGAGAGAGGGAAAGCTTCAAAGTGCAGGCTTCTCGCTAAGTAGCCTTTAGGGAGAACAGAATGTTTTCAGGGAGATGGATGGGCACTTTTGAGGGATTGTGTCGCAACCCCGCCAAATCTAAAATGGCTGGATCAAATTGACTTCAGACAGACGAGGCAGTCGATGTAATATTCTGTGATCTGCATGCTAAGAAGGAGCGTCTGCTCTAACCCGCGAGCCGTCAAGGTCGAGCAGTGCTGTAAAAAAAATGCAGGTAGTTGTTTGGTCGCCAGACTGAAAAATGTGACCTTGATTATTGACTGTCATGTCTTGTTTTATTGTCGTCCCTTTGCCAGTTCAACTATAAAACTCTATCGCACGGGCATGTCCTGCACTTTGAATATAAGCGGAAATCTTCCTCCCTTTCTCTAAAACACGCTTGTGATTGCGTAGGAAAGAGACGTGTTAAATACTAAGACGAAGGTACTTAACACGCACATTTCCTCTCTCCTATTTTTTTTATTTCCGCTTCGCTCAGCTCAGCTCAGAATAAGCAGAAGTCATTTTTTGCGTGGTGATCTCTGCTGTGCTCGGAGAGGTTGGGCCGCAGATGGCGGTTTATTGTTGCAAATAGGCAGTCTCGAGGTTTTACACCCCAGGTCAATGAATGGCTGAGCACAGTAATTTCACCAAACACTGATTACCAGATGTTTTTCAAGGAACGGCACTGGAATACTTATGAAGCCATCCTGACAGGCCCTTGTAGAATTTGTAATGCAATCATGCCTCTTTCTAATAAGACCAATTAAACAGTAATGGATGCCGGATATGAAGCCAACAACAATAATCGAGATACTAAAACATGCTTGAGTTTTTACTTCCATTGTTCCATTGCTTCCAGCTGGCATTTCCCTTGATAGTTTTCACCATTAGGTGAGGAGTAGTTGTCTCTTGCAGATCTGTGGATTCTGTATTTGGGGGAAAAAAAGCTTTGTTTTTATTTCTTTACAGTAACAAAGGTGCATTTTTCTGCAACATGGTACAAATTTCCACTCACTAAAACACTCGTGACTCTCCTTGTAACAATATTATTTGGTGCCCTCAAGGCTCTCCTGAGGAGGGCGGCAAACCGTTCCAGTGTCCGGTGTGTGGACTGGTCATCAAACGCAAGAGCTACTGGAAGAGACACATGGTCATCCACACGGGCTTGAAAAGCCACCAGTGTCCCCTGTGTCCCTTCCGCTGTGCTCGCAAAGACAATCTTAAGTCCCACATGAAGGTGAGACAATATGGATTCTCTTCATCTTGTGACCCTGCACCCCTTGTCAACCCCCCCCTCACCCACATCATCTTCAATTAGTGGCAATTATGTCTCTTGGAATATAATTGTTAACATTAAGGGATAGGCATGCTTTAGTTTAATGTGTAATAATCCTTTACATGGCATAATTAAACACTGCATGTTTGCTTCGTTTCAGTTAAATTGATCTACGATAAAGAGTCACGTCTTTCCTCTTGATGTCCTGTAGTATCGGAGAAGAGGAAGAGCGGTTTGACACATAAACCTGTCCTCTTTTTCAGGTACATCAGCACCAGGACCGGGGCGAGACATTTCAGTGCGAACTCTGCCCCTTCACCTCCTCCCGTCACTTCAGCCTGAAGCTTCACATGCGCTGCCACCAGCACTTCCCCCGCACAGACGTCAAGGTGAAAGAGGAGCTCACCACCGACACGGAGGGCGAGGGCTCCCTGATGGGCGACAGCGGCCCCACGGACCTGAGAGGGACGGAGGTGTCCCCGCTGCACTCGGACTCCCGGCAGCAGACGTCCTCTCCGCTCGAGGCTTCCTCCAATCACGTCTACATCAAGGAGGAGCCACAGGAGAGGGATCTGTCCGTGCTCTCGCCCTTTAGCATGTGCAGGGACCGTCCCAGCAGTAGTGCCAACTCCCTGGACCTACCTGGGGTAGGAGTCGGGGTCAGATCCAGTCCTAGTGGTCCAACCACAGCCTCCCTCTTCAGCCCTGACATCACTACCAAGACGGCAACTGACCTGCTTATGAAGCTTTCAGGTTAGCATCATTCTTTTTGATTAAAGAAAAACTTTATTCACGATAGTGCGGCAACTATGGCTTTCATTATCAATGAATCTACTAGAATATCAGCAAATGGCAAAGAAATACTTATATTTTACACTTTTGGAAAGCTTGAGCCAGTTTAATTTTGCCATTTTTGCTGAAATACTTGCACTGTAACAGTTGCCTAATAGACTACTTGTACTAGCTCTAATTTAGTCAATCCATATCTGTATGTTTTGACAAACTTGGGAGCCTGTGTATAATGGCAGTAGCAGGTAAGAAACTATAGAAATTGAAAGTTTAACCCCCAGTCTGATCTGAGGAGGAGATGGGCATCAAGTTTTCCTTTATTGCAGTTATATAAAAAGGCTGAACCCACCATTGTCCAGGATATTATGTACTGCAGTTAAGTTACTTCTGTCTAAATGGAGCACATATTGAAAAACAGCGTGCACAGGAACACTAGCTTGACGCCTTTAATCCATAATTGTTTTGTTTGTTGTGCTGTTTTCTCAACTTGACTCCCTAACTCCGCTCCTTTCAGTTGCACTTATATAAAAAGTATTTCACTTCCTCCAGACTTGAACGTGAAGACAACTGTTCTGATCTCCGACTAGATGTTGTCTCCCCTTTGCCTTAAGTTTTGTTTTGATTCTTTACTGTCACCAGAAATAACATTCGTAAGAAGTGTAAACACAGTTTTATGTTTAACGTTTCAGGTCAAGGCCGCAGTGCGTCTCTGTGAGCTGCTTTTAATGGATTTTTAAACAATGGGATCCTAAAATGTCTTAGAGATAATTCAAGCCTTGAGGGAATAGACGGTTTTAGCGTTGACAGCGGAAAATACAATCATGTTGGACGTTTAATGGAAACAACATAGGAATCAAATGTAAAACCCGCCTGGGTCTTATATTCAGACCCGTGTGTTTGAGCTGTTGTTTTTCCAGACCTTAGCTATCATTGTGCATATTTGAGGATATCAGGGATGCCTTGTACACGGGATTATTCATCCATACAACCTTGGTTTCTGTGTGTCTCCCATGAGAACAATAGAAAAGTAGGCCATGGACGTTTAGCCTTTTCACAAGTACCACATGCCTTTTTAAACCGGGTTGGGCAACAACCAAAGAATTCAAAACTTGCTCTTAGGACACTGATTTGTGGAAGACAGCATACTGTATATTTGATTCAATAGATTTCGGTTATTTAAATTTGTTAGAAGAACATATTTGATATAAATAGATGAGTTTCTTAATAAACATTGGAGCTTTAAACAGACACGTGTTGCCTTTTTATATGTATAAAGGTTTGAACATGTGCACTCAGCACTCTAATTGTCCACAACAACTAGTGGCACCTGTACAACTAAAGGTGTTTTAGCACAACACAGTACACACAGTGTGTATATGTACTTTATATTAATATAAAAAAAACTGTAGTAGTCATTCACAGATACAAAAGCTTGAAATATTCCAATAATATAACAATAATGACCCGCCCAACTGCTGCTACACTGGGATAAACACATGAAAGATGTCACCTATGAGATCTGATTTAGCAAATCTATATTCAAAAGATGATGCATCTCAATGACAAGAATTGTATCCACCCATGTATAAATGGTGGCTACTGTTCATCTAACTGATTTGCTGGCACCTTCCTTGTGTTGTGCCACTTCTTTGTACAATGAGAGAGGAGACATTCTTGGCATATTTACAATATTTCAGGAAGTAAGCATGCAGGAGTAAGATGCCTGAGAATGTTCTGATATTGAGCTTTTTTTTTCTCCAGTGATTGCTCGTAACAGAGTAGGACATGCACATAGAAATCAACTGCCCCACTGAGCAGCACTAAAGTCGAGACTTAAATCAGAGCATATGCAGTATGTTCATATCTAATCTTGTAGATAAATGGTCTTGTTTGTACATTTCATATCTGCTTAAAATGTCAGTACAATACTGATGTGCCATTCTTCTACCATACATGAGATTAGTTGTCCATCCAAGGTTGAATACAGTAGAATATAGTTAGTTAGATAGATAGTTAAAGTGACATTCGATGGCTGCCCAGTTGTCCATCCTCCTCTATCTGCCGTTGGCCACTGATTACCAAATGACTCGCTCAAGGGCACCTCAACAAAAGTTGTTGAGGGATTCATTTTCCTCCCCCTCATCTTATCAGTTGTCAGGGGAGTTGAAAATCTGTAACCTTTAGGCATCGTTCTCCTTTCAACAATTATCTTTGTGGCGTTTTGTGTCGGTATTATTATGACTGACAAAATGGTGAAAAGTCGTTCTGGAGCCCTGCGTTAAGGATTGTTTACATAGATCGACTGTACTTTGGTGGAAAGCCTTTCTTCCAGTCGATACTAAGAGCTGGTTGTCTGCACCTCAAAACCCATGACTAGTAGTAGTCGCTGCCCATCTATCGACGCAGGCTGAAAACAGACCTGAGCCTTCCACTTCGTACTTATTGTATTCATACTGGTTTGTTTCTGCACTGTACTTTTGCTCTGGTTTATGCTCTTAGATGCTTGTGTAAACAAGGAGATACACTTATGACTTCTGGTGACTAGTAGTTCTCTTGAATACCCATGTTGAATACACTTATTGTAAGTCGCTTTGGATAGAAGCGTCTGCTAAATGACTGTAATGTAATGTAGTAGTGGTAGCAGTAATATTTCCCATTCATGAAACAGTTTAAGACTTAAAACGCAGACGTGTAATTCAGTATTATTTACCTTTTGGTAAAGTTGCAATGTGACACAGAGTTTTCCTGAGTTTTATAACATAATGATACAGCATGATTTTAACAAACTTGACAAACGTGCTGCTCAAAGGTATACTTGGCTCAGACCGTGTTTAGATGCATTTCACCATGTTGCAAAAATATCAAAGGATGAGCTTTGGAGACGACGGCAAGATTGATGGAAAAAGGTCGACTGAGGTTCAGCGGCGGGGTCGAGGCTACGGCTGCCACTCTTCCACTTAATGCTGTGTAATTAGATTGAGATCTTGAGCGAGGATGGGAGGAAAAAACCCTGGGAACATTAGATTAATTAAAAATGTATGCATAATTCATAATTAAAAAGGAATTCATAATTTGAAATGATTAGCGCCCTCAGCGTCATCCTGTGACCCCGCCAGGATGCACAGGGACTGGGCCGGCTTAGTTAACTCCCCCTCGATCTCGCACGCCCGGGCTCCACATGGATGCCCCCTGGGTGCCAGTTGCATTTCACTCCCAGACTGCACAATCAAGCCCGGGCAACTCCCGGAGGAGCCAAGATGGCTCCTCGCAATGTCAGTCCAGTGTCAAGTGGCGGACATCTTAGTCAGGGCATCACTCAGGGAGAATAAGGGAGGATGTTGAACTTGAATGCACGAGGATGTGTTTTAATGAATGCTGCTTCTTTGATCACAAAGTTCTCCCTTTTGATGGGGGGGGGGGGGGGGGTGGAGTTAAAGATAGAGGGTTATGAAACTGAGAAGAACTGGGCTCAGATCTTTGTGAGACTTACTCATGCCAGGGAGGGGAGAGGTGAGGAAGTTCCCCCTGGGACCTCCAGACTCTATTTCTTTTGACCTCCCTGCCAGCTCAGATTGAATGTGGACACGGGCAGCTCATCCCTCCTGCTTTTACACTGCTGTCTCAGTGCCTCAATCCCACAAGGCCTTGGCGGGGGAGAGGGAGGGTGGAAGGGGGGGGAGAGAGGGGGGGAATGGAGGGTGAAAATGTGTAGAGGGAAAGATAAAAAAGAGATGGACCAAGTGACAGCAAGTGGGGGGGAGAGGGAGAAACAGGCAAAGAGGGAGTTGCATCGAGTTCCCCAGGCATAAAAAGCCAGTGAACTCTTCCTGACCTCTGACATAATAAGCATATCATTTTTGGGGGGTTGCCTTGCTTTCCATTGAGTGTTCTACTGATACCCTTTGATTTTTATCCTTGCATGCTGACACAACCGTTAGCTATCCAGTCTGATCCACATTTTGATTCAGAGATGAAAGCCACAGAGGTACTTTGAAATGCACAGCCCCTACCCAGTGGACCCTGAGTTAATAATGACAGTGGGCACTGCACACCCTCCAAACACCCCCCCCCCCCCCCCCCCCCCCCCACCCCCCGCTGCGGTGACACAGGCACAACTAGCTTGACCCTGGCTGGGTGTGAATAATTGGCATGCAGGAGGTTGCGGGAGGTGTTGCATCTGTCATGATGCTTCTGCAGTTGTCTTATTTATCCCTTTTCCTGGGAGAGTATCTCGCATGCAACGCTTTGCTCCAGTGAAACGATGCACTGGCAGAATTGTGTCATCGTACATGAAACATTTTGAGTATTCTTAAGGGTTTCGATTTTTTTTCTCCCCTCCTTGTAATATGTCAATATCCTAGGGATACACATTTGCGTATTATTGTATTTGGATACACCATAGGGGCGTTGTAGATGTGCTGTGTAGAAACATTTTAGCTATGTTTCGCCATCTTAGTCGACACAGATTTCTATTGAATTTTGAAATGTCCCGTCTTCAGTTATGTCACTTTGTGAACATGAAGATTGTCCTTTGCTTTCCAGCTCTGCATGAGCAGACACAGGCAGGCCTTTTGTGTGTGACCTCTGGTCCATACATCCCCACTGCAGCCATCAGTATCGCTGTCCGGTGTCTAGCACACTGTCAGCTATTGTTGGGTTCTCAACCTGCCCCACGTAGCCCTCTGCTTTTTTTTTTTTTGTTGTTTTTTTCTCCGGGAGAAAACGGCAGCCAATTGTCAGAGGGGGAGCAGGCCGGCGTGACAGAGGTGGAAAGCTAATGAAGTTATTTGACGGCAGCGCTGGCCACGGAGCGAGAGGTGAGGCACAGTGGACAAGCGCCTGGCAGCGAGACGGATGAGGCGCGAGAGAGAAGCGCGGCGGAAGGGGAGAGAAATGCGGGGAGAGAGCGGCGATGAAAGTAGCTTTGGTGGCAGGTGTCAGACGGGGTGTGATAACATGGAGACAAACTGATAGCATCGTCAACCCTGAACTGGAACCAGCCGTACAGCATCATGTACGGCTGACATTGGCCTGGGTTAGGGTACGTATACTCACACAGGCAGGAAGCTCACAGAAGAGATGCCCAGTCACCCAGAGATGCCCATCTCCTCCTCAGATCTGTGCTCTCTCTCTCTCTCTCTCTCTCCACAAGACGATCTGCCATAGACTGGATGCCCACGATGCTATTGTGAAATTCTGACAGACGAAAGGCCAAAGTGTAAGCTCAGCGTTGCGGGCTGAATTGTTCCTGTTGGTAGTGTGCTCCAGCTTTTTTGTTATTGAGCCATCAGCTTAGAGGAATACAAAAAAAAAATAACTTGCCAGTTGGATTAGGCTACTAAATAATTCATTGAGCTCTGTAACATAGATTCTGAGTGGAAATTCACTCTATTTATAGCGACAATCCAAAAGGTCACTGAAGTGGTGTGACTTTGTGTGCGAGTCCACGTCCTGGGGTTGTTTTTGTTCTCGTGAGGCCACAGCGGAGAAGAATTTGGAAGTCTTAAGCTTGTGTTGTTGAGTCTGTATTTGTCAGTGGTTCATGTGCAGCCCAGCCTTTTCATATGGTTTGAATGCAGCACGACGCAGCACGCGTACTGTTGTATTTAACAACACAAAGCAAGGATTTCTCCCAAGATATAGTTAAGTGTGTGTCTGCGCGGGTAAATTAGATGTGTAATTTTATGTGTCTTTGTAAGGCGGTGACCAAGTGTGCTGTCCCTGTCTGATCCGACATGGCCCAACACGCTTCTAATTAGAGGACGTCCTTCCAGGTGCTGACCAGGTTATACTTAGCCTGCCCGCTGACATCTGACGGTGTGACATTTCCAGCTGGTGCTGCGTGCGACCCTGCGCCCACTGCCCCTGAACTTGAAGGTCCCTGCCCCCCCCCTCCCCACCACCACCACCACACTCAACCTCTTCCTTCTGCCCTTCTTGAACTGCAGCCACGGCCCGCCATGGTGTGGCACTGTGGCATTGTGGCACCACACGGGTGGTCAAAACACCAACACCTGTCCCCTCTTCCTGCCCCTTATCCCCGAGCCCTCCATCCCTCCGGCATAGATCATCATTAATCAGAGGGGCTGGAGCCGGCACAGATTGATGATGCGGGCAGGGGGCGGCAGGCCTATGGCGGTTAGAGATGTTAGGTGAGACGGAGGGTGAGGAGCGGAGCAGATCTCTGCTGGGGCCAGAGGAGACTGGACAGCAGTCTGCCCAAGAGTGATAGCCTCTCTTATATCCATGCCCTGTGTCTGTGTGTGTGTGTGTGTGTGTGTGCATGAGTGACTGAGTAAGTGTGTGTCTGTCTGTGTGTGAGACAGATAGTAGTACAGATTGTTTGAAAACTGTTGATGTGTCAAAGGTTGGGACGGGTGTTGAAAAGCTATTTAGATAAGTTTGTTGGTGCCTTACTCAGCAACAATTAACTTTATTTAAATTTCAATTGAATTTTTCTTTGAACTGAAACGTGTCTGTGATTACGGAGTTGAACTTTTACAATCCGTGTCACGTCTTAGCAGCTCCCCAACTGTTCTGTCAGTTGTAGCATCAGCATATGATTCTGATTATTGCTGAATGTATCACCATTACTATTACAGTTACATAACATCACAAATGTATTCCACTTTAAGGAAAAATATTCCTTGAGGTGAATATATTTTTACAATTAACAAAGGCAAATATAGGAAGCAACCTTTGCCACATTTGGTTATCATTAGCATATGCCACGGCCTGCCTTTTAAAGTTTGCTATAGCAACGAGGCTCTGCTTCGTGACTCATGTGTGAAACAGTCTAAATCACACGACCACAGTTGTGGATACTTTTTCAACCATCGAGTCGAATTCGTTTTAACTTTTGGCAAACAATAACATGGAAACATTGCAGAGAACAGGAAGTTCTACACAGACTTCTACAAACTTGTTGCTCAAAGAAACTTTGCTTCCTTCTAAAGCAGGTTTATAACAAGTCAAAAAATTACAAAAAAGTTGTTATTAACTCATAAAACCAGAAGGAAAAAGACAATAATATGGCATATTTATATATGTAATGGTATATGTTTTGCTACAGCGTAACTTGCAGACACATTCATGCAACTGTTTTAAGTTTCATGTAATCGGATCTCTTCAGCCAATCTACTTAATGAAGTACTCGGTGCTGTAATTGTTTCTGATGAAGGGCTCGGTACACCCGTTGTAAATCACGTTACAATAGTGGACAATAGTATCCTTTTAACCCTCCGCTCGGTGAAATGAAGCTATCAGGTAGCACAGGCAAATATAATGTGTTTTAAAAGATATTTCTGCAGCCTCTCTCACTGTTTTACAGCCACCTTAAATGTCAACAATGTTGTAAGCTTTAGCCTGTGTAAACCTTTGTTTTAGTGCAGAGTGTAGTGGAACGTGCTGGGAGACACAAAGAGAGGCGCTTGCCCTGCTGTTCTTTTCTTGGCGGCTATCGGAAGTTGCTCCATGTCTAATTATTAATTATTCATCTAAGGCGGATTAGATGTGGCCCAGTTTCTCTTGAAGATGGCTTTAGAGCGGAGGGATCCGTGTGACAGTTCACTCCCTAACCTAGGCGACACGCCGCAGCGATGGCAGATAAGACTTCAGCCGATTGCTATCGCGCTCTACAGACGTAGGTCTTTTTTTTTTTTGTCCTTTATGTCTGAAGAGGATTAGGCCGACGTCCGAGGGCGAGAAGGGATGAAGAAACCAGACGTGAAGTAGAATAGAGCTGAGAATAAAGTGTACAGAAATTAATGGGACGGGGGAGGGGCGGTGTGAAGGAGAAAAGAGGAGGGAAGTGAATTGGGCATTTGTTGTGGATGCCCTAAAGACCAAGAGAGGACAGTCATGAGGTTGCACCCTTTGTGTCGGCCCACAGCACGCCAACTGTGGTGTCTGGTGCGGAGATAGGGCTGTGACAATCCACTGTGGACCACTTTGTTGTTCCAGGCAATTTGCATGTGAATGTATTCTACTTTATGTTGTGTATATATTGTTCTCTTCACTCGTAACAAATGTAAATGAGATGTCCTGATGGCATATTGGGTGAAACTTCAGGTGTTTTTTGGTCTTTTTTTCCAGTTAGCACCACAATACATTTAAGATAAATGCTCACCACAAGCTGATGGGTGATGAGCGGTACACAGAATGTAGAATGTGAGACCTTTTGCCATCAATCAGTAAGTAATGTACGATGTCTTGATGGAAAGAATGCAGAGCATTCATATGGCCTCTTGTTATTTCTGGGTCAAACTTAACATACACCTTTTAGAAATACCCAACAAACCTCACTTGTCACAAACTGTATTTGAACTCTTTTTTTCTCTCTTTCCTGCTGCACTCAAATTCTCTTTCTTAAATTCATCTCATTCCTTCTTTTCTTTCTGGCTGCAGCGGCCAACCAGAGGGAGACGCTCAAGTCTCCATTCCAACTGAAGGAAGAGCCCAAAGTGGAGGAAGTGTTGAGCCCCCGACCGTCCTCCAAGTCCCAGAGCCAGGTACAGCCAAGCTTCCCTGCAGCTTTCTGCCAGGACGGGCCAGTGAGGGCGGCAGCAGCAGCCACGGAGCGCCCCGGGTCACTGAAACCAAGGGAAGGAAGTCCCATGGCTAAGAACACCTTGCTGACCCAGGATATCAACATTAAGGTTGCCTCTGAGCTGCTGATCAAGCTTTCAGGTATGCATGTAGGAACTTTATCTGTGGATCTGTACACTAAAGCAAATCTAAGCAAAACATTAAATCTGTGGTCTTGAAATTGGGTGCATATACTGTATTTGTTAAGTTTGTGTTCATGCAGATATGCATAGAACAACAACGGCCACTTCCATACACAACCATTTCATGGAAAGAACAGACCATGCACTGTGTTGTTGATATTTGTTGTGCTGGTCGGCTGTTTTAGTTTCAGATCAGCCAATAACAGCTCAGGAGGTTAGTTTCAGGCCAACGGTTATGTCACTGACCGCCATTAAAGGGTTCTGTTGTTTTCTACCGTGACGCACCTAACCGAGCTGAAATTGGGGCCTTCTCAAAGGTGAGCAAAGTGCACATGTGGTGAAAAAGCACATGTGGTGAGTTAGTCTTTGTCTCTCTGAGGCCTCTGCTCTAGATGGTGGCTGCGAATGTCCTTGTATCCTCTGTGATGATATTTTGGTAACCGTTCAGTTTCTGTTTACAGTACCACTCTATGCATCTATGGTTTATTCCAAGTTATTGTGGACAAGAATCAGTGCGTGGAGGATCAGTTCTGCTTTGTCATATGGCATAAGATCTATCCGCTTGCCATATTGAACTTAAAACCCTTGTTCTATGAGAGGTAGTTAAACAGTTTCAACCTGCGTTGACCACTCTGTCATCATCCAATGCTGCATGATTTAGCTCCAGGCAGGGACTCGAGCCTAGTTCTTTATTTGTAGCACTTGCAACAGTGCTGCTGCTGCACTTGTGTTGCTGTTTTACCTGTTATTTTTCAATTACTACACACTTTGTTTCACTGCTAAATAAAGCCGCTTCTTATTATAGCCTACATCTACAATCACTACTGAATGCTAGGTCCAGTTCAAGTGTTTTATGGACAGGTGTTTGTCAGGCAGTATTCATCGGTATGTACCAACAGAGCTGGCTGTATGAACTAGCTGTATGAACAAGTTTAGTGTTTTTTTCCCTGATTCAACAATTAATTGCAATACTCAATGCATTGTTCTGAACTACTTTTCCGTTTAAAAAATTTAAACAGACCCATTTCAACATTGGAATAAATAATACGCTAGAACTGCGCAGCCATAACATTTACAATGTGTGACACGCTGGTGCAAATACGCACAGTGTTTAAAAAGCACAAAGCAAATGGCAGTCTGATGGTGGCGCAGTGGGGCGTTACTCCATCTGCGGCTCTTCATCCTGTGCCAGTGTATGCATGCTTGACAGACACCTCACACACCGGTTGCCATTGTTCTCTCTGGGTTGACTAGTGTTCGGAGTGAGTCATGTGGGCTGGAAGCTCTGTGGTGCTACACGTGGTGCTGCTCCACTGCCTGCCCCCAGGTCACGTTTCCGTGTGTGTGCGTTTGAGGATGACAGAGATGACATGATTACTACTTTAAAACAACAACAATAAAAACAGATTTAGTATGCTGGCCTTTGTGTTAAATCAAGAGAGAAAAGCTGAGAGAACGATGTGGGCAGGATGTAATTCCTCCAGTGTTCTGCCTCCACCTCTTTGTTTCATCACCGTTCCTCTCCCGTCATTTATTTATTTTTTGTTGCCATTTCCAGTCCCGGCACTGATTGTTATCCTGCCGCTGCATTTGGTTTCTCAAGCAGCACATGCAGCCACGGCGTTTATCCCCCCCCACCCATCGCTTACACTAGCTCTGCAAAGGTTGACCTAGGTTAGGGAAGGATGCTGCAGCGTTCATCTGTCCGCCGGCTCCCTTTCTGCCCCCTCACACAGTCCTCGGAGCGCAGTGCCGTCCATCGCCATGGCAACAGCGGGGGCGGTAGATGGAGAGGGCTGTCTGGAGAGTGACAGCCTTGACAAGAGTCTGGACCCTCAAATGACCCTGGGGGGGGGGGGGGGGGGGGGGAGAGAGACGGGGAAAGGTCAATGGTGTTACAGTCACGTGTGATTACGGTCGTGAGGTTCAAGGGCAGCTACGCTGTGGCCTCCTTCTGTCCCCTGGTAAAGGTCAGCCCCAGAGCACAGTCACCCAGTGAGGATACTTAAATAGGGAAATGACACTGGGGAGTTTAGACTCCGCATTTTTCTTGTTTAAAAAAAAAAAAAAAAAATCGCATTTTCTCCATTAAAAAGTGCATATTTCCTCGTTGTTGCTTGGCGTACAGCAAAATGGACACAGCTTAATTAGATTTTCGCTACTCATCCCTCCTCGACCACGGCATCGGACAGTCCGAGTAAGTGGGGTTGTCATCGTTAGGGCCCATTGTGCGGTAACATGAGTTGCATCATCCCTTTAACTAGGTCACTTCTTCTCTTCTCTCTCCCCCCCCTCTCTCCCTCTCTCTCTCCTCTCTTCCTTATCAAACATTGGTTGGTCGTGTTGAGTCGCCTTGCGAGCGCTACCTCCCCCACATCTGTTTAAAACCAGGCTGCTGGTGTCTGGGGGCTAATTACGCCAGGCTAAATAGTCCCTGGCGCCAGAGGCTAACGTGTCCTAGCAGATGGGCACTGGTGTTGCAGGGCAAGGGGAACATGGCGTCACAGGAAGGGAGGGGGGAAGGGGGGGTACAGGGCCCTAGGTGGTGGCCTGGCAGACTGGCATCGTGTGGGTAACAGCCGTGCCACCCACTCACCATCCAGCCACCCTCACTATAGGTGTGAAATCACACTTTGTACTTGCTTAACTCATTCCTCATTCCTTAGGAACGGGCCTTCCGTCTCTGAGGACATTTTAAAGGCCCTCTCCCCTCTGCAGTGCCCGTTACCTTCCTAATAAAAGTTACATTAAGCAGTTTCTGACCACAAAGGAGCAGAAAGACTTCGAACCAAACTGTCCGCTACAAATGTGTAGCTCATGAGGTTTTTTTTGTTGATTTATTATAGAAAACCACAACCTACTGACGCATCCAGCCGGGACAAAGCTCCACGGACCTTCTTTTTTTGGTTACCATTCAAATGTAGGTTTAATAAGCAGGTGTTGATCCCTGGTTTGATCCATCAGCTCCAGTGATAGTTGATGCCTATGGTTTTCATAAGAAAGTGGTATTGTGTGTTTTTGTTTTGGTCTGTGCATCAGAGCAATTAGCTGAATGCAGCAAGAAGCTTGGAAAGTGGGTGTTGATTTCCAGGAGCATTGGCAGTTCTTGCAGCAGTGGCCAAGGCTGATTGATTGAGATATAATTAAGGCTGGTTGTAATCAAACTGTACCTGGCCTCCCCCCAAAATATTTCACATGATTGCTTCCTACTGTAGGAGCCACAACTGACATACCCCACGTTGTCAGTGTAAATATCGTCACTGTCAGCTGGATAAATCTGACCGTTACACATCTCGTCATCAAGAGTCTAGTCTTGAATTAAAACATTCCATGTTTTAATTCTGCTCTAACATTTCATTAACGGATAAACCACCCTAGCTAGTTCTGCATGATTTCCTCGAGGTAACCACGTTGGATCACGGTGCGTAATGTCTCTGCTCTTTGATGCGGCGCTTGTTACAGATGAAACACACATTGTACATCTCCTGCTGGCTTCAGGGTAGCTGTAAAGGATTTCGTCGAACGAAGTGAAAGTCTACAAGCAGTTTAGGATGACGGATGCAGAGAGGCGTATTGACTCTGGTGCTTGAATTGCATTAAATGTGTGCTTTTTCGTTATGCGTCTACTGGTTGTAGAATGTGTTTATTTACATTATTCAGCATTATTATGTGCTTTCTGCCTATTGGCACCACTAGCATAACATTGCAGTTGATGATAGAATGACTAAATATCGTGGTGCTGAAATAAAAGATGGTCCTTTTTACAGCTATTTAATTTCAATTTCGATTGTATGTCGAGAGGTAGTGTAATATTTTATCGTCATATCAATACTCCTACCGTCTTTGCACCATTGGTAGTAAACAAGCGGCAACTTTCGGTGCTGAAAGATTAAGCCAACGCGCAAGTGCCAAAAACTGGATTTATCTCTGACAAAAATCTATTTTGGTCCCTACATTTAA
This sequence comes from Anarhichas minor, assembly GCF_050575085.1. Taxonomy (NCBI): domain Eukaryota; kingdom Metazoa; phylum Chordata; class Actinopteri; order Perciformes; family Anarhichadidae; genus Anarhichas; species Anarhichas minor. Next base: position 9,922,936 of record NW_027466460.1, on the reverse strand, counting down.
TATCCCTGTTTAGGATACTGTACAGGCGGGAATATTTATATAATTCAACCGGTGGATTCCTCTGGACCCGCCTCAGCTCCACCAACTATCCACCTCTTCAACCCGTTTTATAATAGCTGAGACTACGTCCATGTTTCATACAGTCTATGGTAGTAAAGCACAGTTGAAGGAAGTTAGGAGAACGTATTGTATAGCCCTGGTTGCACTGGTCTGCAGCTGTTATGTGAGAAATAGTTAAGATGCTATCAAAAAGCCTCACTTTCTTTGGCTTTCAGGAGAAAACGCCACCGAGCAACTTCAACTTTAGCGTCACATAAAAGGATTTACTATTTAAATGGCTTATCACAGCAGACTGTAAGCAGTTCACAACACTGGCATTACTGTACAGTATTACTTTATGTTTAGCTCTACGGTGTCCCCATCATGCCCCCTCAGTGTGGCCGCTCGCTGACCTCTCTTCCTCCCCCCCCCCCCCACATCTTTCTTTCTGTCTCACCGGCTCCTCATCACTGCCTGTAGTTCTATTTACAGAAATGCAGAGTTGATTCCCTTTGCCCCTTGCTGTAGGTGTTTGTTTCCTGGGTAGGTAGTGATGGACAGGATGACTGAGGCACATCACTCGTCGTCTTTTTTTGTCTTTATACATTATATGACGAAGCTTCACTCGCCTTGGATCAGCTCCAGCGTGTTTCACATTTTGTTGTTGTTGTTGTTGTTTAGGACCATTTTAATAACGGCCATATCTGGCTCCTTACGGGCTGCTTATTCAAGCACGCTGCACTAGAGTCGTATGTAGCCGCAGTTTGCGACCGTTGGAAGGCTGAACTGAACCACTGAGAGCTAGCTGGTCGAGGATCAATTGTAGCAGCAGCTGTCTGTGAAGTCTGCAGGCAAGGCTGCTGTGGCTCCCACATGACATGCAGTCTCCACACTGCAGCCTTTGAAGCGCATGAACTCTTCACCCCTGTCTGAGCAGGTCGGCTAGAGAGCAGGAGAATAGAGAGATAGAGAGAGAGAGAGAGAGAGAGAGATGGGGGCAGGGTTAGAGAGATGTGGAATAACAGAGCAGGGAGAAGGGTAGACTAGGATAACGGGACGGGGTGGGGGGGTGGAGAGGTTGTCATTTAGGCTCTAGCTATTCCTCATCCTTCTGTCCTCCCCCAGCTCTTCTCTCTCATCCCATGTTCTTGTTTCCTCTCTTACCCTCGGGTCTTCTTTTTCTGGCACTGTTTGGCAATTCTTTCTCTTCCTTTACCCCTTCCTCTCGTCTGTCTGCCCTCACCGCCTGTCTGTCCAAGTTTTTCTTCCTGTGCCATCGATGCATCAAAGTGGTGCAATAAATTGACTTTGCGAGCATTAAGTCGCTAATGGTGTGTGACTTTTTTTTTTTGTGTGTGTAGTCACAAAATCTGTCCGGGGTCCGTGCCATCCTGCTGTATATTCTCAGCGAAAGAGGCTGTCACGTCCACGCAGATTCAAGTAGACACCAGAGGTCAAAGTTGATCACTAAAAACAGAACATCGCGCAAACCCCGCTCACTTTCATTCTGACTCAAAACGTGAGTCGTGCTGCTTCAGAGGGAGCAAGGTATGTATAGTGCATTTAAAGCATCTTGGCATACAGATCACAGGCACACACAGTGTAAAACTGTGCAATTTGACTGCCGTTACAAACCAAATGGAGCTGAAAATAAAGTGACATTTGAATAGAACAATATACCTCATGCTTTAGGTAAATTAGGTTATATTACTGCTGCTAGCTACATTGGACCATGTTGTCCCTGTGTAATGATCAGACTAGAGGACAGCCATTCAAACTCTACTGAGGACTTAATATTCCTTTATTTGTAATCAAACAATACTTAAGTCAGTTTCCCTGATTTTTAAAAAAAATCTCAAATATTTCCACAAAACAGCTCTCGTGTATAACATTAGTGTGTTTTTAAAATATTATAATACAAACCATGTTTTCGGCGGCCTAATGGTAGCTGGTGTATCACAGAAGAGGCTTCTGCACCAGAGGGTATGACACACACACACACACACACACACGCTCTCACTTACACACACACTCTCACGCTCTCACTTACACACACACACACGAGCTGGATTCAGGCAGACTGATGGCAGCTTTTTATGGCTTCAGAACATTAGGTCATGACCCTGACCAAAAAGCCATAGCTATTATCAGTGTGGGAATAAGGCCACATTTTCATTGTGTGACAGGTAGACTTGTGATCCGGCTCTGCTGTGATGTTATGCTTTTCAATGTGGTGTCGGTGTGTTTACGATCAAATGTTTTTCCCCCCGTGTGTCACGTGACCTCTCTGTAACGGCTCTTTAGGTCGTAAGCATGTTTGTCCCCCGGCGCCGGGAGCTCAAGTACACATGGTGTCCGCTTTTTTGTGTGTAACTGTGTGTTTTTGCAGCGCAGCAGTCCACTCAGCATCTCGTCGTCAGGGTGGTGATCCAATGATGGAAGCTCGCGTGTCCCTTTGTTGACCCTTACAGAGCTGCCCCCTCCCTCTCCTCCTCTGCCCCTCCATCAGCCTCTCCTAGGTTACTCTTGGCCAACTCTGGCCACCTGATTAAGGGATTATTGAGGCTGATGGTTGTCAGTGTCCCCCACATGCTGGCTACACCTGGACCTCAAGGGGGGGGGCAGAGTTTACACTTTAATTCACCCACATAAACACAGTAGCATACAACACGTACTTATTCAGTCGATACTCGGCGTCACATGCGCACAATGTACTGCTGCTTGGTGTCTCACACTGGCCTCGTTCTGCAGAGTGGAGAATGCGAAGGGAGGGGTGGCGGGGTCACTGTCTCGTATCTCCCTCCCTCCTCTCTCTTTCTCCAGCTCTTCTAGCCCCCCCCCCCCCCTCCCCGCCCCTTCCACTGCTCCCGATGCCCTGCCAAATTCATATATCCCATAATCGTGCTGAGTCGCCATGTCAGCAGCACTGTATCAACCCCACTGCTTTGTCTTGCTCTTGCTTGTCACCACACTGAGACACTGCCTCCTGTCATGCCTGCAGTCAAAGATCAGATACCTTGGCTGTACAGATGCTCACGGATGTACCAGTCGAGGATGTATTGATTGATTTATTCCCAACCATCCAGCTGCACAGTGTAAACTTACTGTAGCCTAAAATAGGCCTACATTTCATTAAGTAAATTTAGCCACAGAGGCTGTTCGAGAACACATTTCTGACAACAGAAGAGCTTTGAATGAAGAAAACAAAGCTTGCATCACAGTTTCCTTTGAATAGTTTCCATAACTTTTTTTTATGGCGACCTACAGTCTTTTGTTTAATATCCGTAGAGAGAGGAGAGCCAGTGTTTTGATTCTGCAATCGGGACATTCCTAACAGATGCCATCTTGCCTATTTTTAGGCCGGTCACTTCGCCTCACCTCCTGGTATGAGGAGTGAGTCAACAGCTGTTCTCACCTTTCAGTCCATTGTTCATCTGCTGAAAACCTTTTATCCCAACACCTCTAGTTTTTATAAACATGGATTCATTGCTTCTTTGTTACATTTACAGTGTTCAGGTTTCCTTCCTGTTTGCTTCAGTGAACCTACATGAGCGGCTGGAGCCTTCCCCGAGCGACTGAGTGACCTCCCGGTGCTCTCTCGCCCTAATAATTACACAGCTAGATGCTAACCGGCTCAGCTCGGCTTTAGCTGCAATGTTTTGGCTGTTATTTGGATTTTCCTATTTGAGTTTTAATTCCATCGTAAAACGTTTATGCTGGATGTGTTGTGTACTTGTATTCGGGTGAAAGTCAAAAGTGTTTAATTAGTTTTTGCTTGGATTATTTGACCTTTCTGAGGGTTATTGCTGTTGTTTTTTTCCCCGTAAGAAGGCTTTAACAATAGAGGGTGTCGTATGTTTTACTGATTGTAGAACCGTTTGAGGCAGGTGTGTGATATGTGAATTTGGGCTTTATGAATAAAATTGACTTGACTACTTCAGGATAAACACATCCAACAGGTAAATTGACAGAAAAACATAAAATGAAGCCCCACAAACTAACGATTTCCAATTGTAAAAGAAGATTCTTTAAAGTACCAATACCACAGTGTTAAAGTAATGCATTACAAGTACAAGGAATACTTTACCCCCCCCCCCCAAAATGACCATTTGTATATTGAATACTCTCCCCTTGAATTCTTGAAGAAAATATATCAAACTAACCGTTTACAAAGTCTAACCAGTTATTCCTCTTTTGTTCAATCATCTGCTGCAGAGAACAGCAAAGATTACTACCAGAAGTTGAAAGTAAAGGCAGAGCCCATGGAGGTGGACCCACCCCCCGCTGAACTCGCCACACCTGCCTCTCACCTGCGGGCCTTCAGCACTTTAAGGGCGAGTGAGAAGACTGAGCCAATGAGTAACCTTCTAGAGACGCTGGCCCGCCCCCAGAAAGACCTGTTCTCCCAGGACATATCTGTCAAAATGGCCTCCGAACTACTGTTCAAATTGTCAGGTGAGTTCCTTGCAGACATGTGCGCTGTCAGACACACACACACACGTACATACGTACAGCAACACATCTTCTTTTCCCCCGCAGCACCGCAGTGTAAACCTTGGACAGGTTTTGATACTCGACCATAAAAACCTCCATGTTTCCATTGCCGTCCTCTGGCGGCTCTGTTGTTAAGTCCAGGATATACGACACGTAATGACATCCTGCTTTTTACCTGTATGGCCATGAAAGTGACATTGAAGCAGCAGACAGCTGTTTGTATTGCTAGATTAAGACCGAGGGGAAAGGTGCAGATGTGTGTGTGTGTGTGGGGGGGTCAGGCTTGTATTCCTGGGCTGTGACCCCCCGGCTCTATCCTTTCTCTAAATGCCATATAGAGGAACAAGCTTGTGTAAAATCTTTTTCCTCTTTCTTGCTCTCACAACTATTCACAAATTCACACATTGGCAGTCTTTCATTCCCACACAGTGTTGCATGCACACCTTTACACACTCACACAAGGCCCCATGGGGAGTGGTGTCTGCACGAATGCCTCCCTCCTCCCTCTCCTCCTTTCTCTCATTCTTTCTCCCTCTCCCCCCCCCCCCCCCTCTCTCTCTCTCATTCTTTCTCCCTCTCTCGCTCTCTCTCCCTCGACTCGTTTTCAGACATGCCGGCTCAAGCACACTTGGCTGCACACGCTCTCCCCCTGCACCTCCCCTCCTCCCTCCCTTTACATTTCTCCCGTGCGGCATCTCCATGGCAACGTGGAAAGAGACCTCTGTCCTTGGCGAGCAGTGTGACGGAGTGGGGTGTTTAGAGGGTGGTGGTGGTGGGTTATAGTGGGGGGGGGGGGGTGCAGCAGAGGATAAGGAGGGTAGAGAGGGCAGCAGGGCTACCACAGTATGCCCACCCAGGGAGGCCAGGGCACTGCTCGCCTGGCAACGGCGACAACCCCCCCCCCCCCCCCTTTAGAACTGGGCCTGAATGTGAGGGGGGGACTGGAGCAGAGTGGGCTGCTGTCACACAATGAGCAATCAATATGAATTACCCAGAGCAGTAGGACCTCAGAGACACATCAGTAGCAAGGTCGCTCTGAACACTGAGATGGTTGCAGCTTTGAAATTCACTTCAATGCATCGCCTTGAAACTCACACGTATGGCTCCATCCTCAGGCGTTGTGTATAGTGGTCTTAACGGCTTGATACTGTTGATACTGAAAGCCCGTTGTGTGTGTGTGTGTGTGTGTGTGTGTGTGTGTGTGTGTGTGTGTGTGTGTGTGTGTGTGTGTGTGTGTGTGTGTGTGTGTGTGTGTGTGTGTGTGTGTGTGTGTGTGTGTGTGTGTGTGTGTGTGTGTGTGTGTGTGTGTGTGTGTGTGTGCTCACATCAGCCGGTCAAGTAATGGCATTAGCTGATTTCACATTCTCACTTTATTACCACTTAGAAACCTCTTAAAAACGTTTTGTATTTAAGACTCAATCACTGGGAGCAACTGGAGATGGCTAATATGTTACAAGTACAGTATTCAGTGTACTCAGAAACAGCACTGTGGATCTCTGGCATACGGAAGTGGACTTGGATGCCCTCCGTTTAAACTAGACTTGCCTTGCCCGTCAACATAATTGGCATAATGTGTAATCACGACCCTAAAACAGGTGTGATCTTCGGCGTGAACAATGCCAAAGCTGTCGAGTTGTCTCAAAGGCAAAGATGCTTTTTTTGGAAAAACACAAGCAATTATTGATTTTGGCTTTTTATATTAGTGTTTGAGAAATACAGCAAAGAGTCAGTGGATGTCTTAATTTAGCATGGTTGATCTGTCACATTGTTCTGACACGCCACTGTAATTATTCTGAGCAGCGCGTTGCTATGCTACCTTTTTGAGTTTCTAGAAGTTGAGAAAAAAGTGCACGAGACGAACCACACAGGTGTTAATGTGTGAGGAGGGAAAGAAACGCTGCATTGCAGGTCAGACACAGGTTGGTTTGATAATCACCAGTTGGACACACATTTTGCACTAATTCCTCTGAAAGTAGCAGCATGAAATATTTGCAGTGATAAATAGCTTTTAACAGACTTTTCCTGTGTGTCCAAAAGTCTGTTCTGTAGATCTTTACAATGTACAGTAAATGCAATCAATCAAAAAAAGCCTTGGCCACACAACCGTACTCACTCATGTGCCATCTGGGTTGTCTTATCTGAACAGCCATGCACATTTAAAAAAAATATATATATATATTTTCGTATATCTGCGTTGTTGGGCTAACTTTTGGCTCACAGGTCGGCAGGTCCACCAGAGAGACTCCCACTACTCCAGATGGCTAGTACACCCCTGCTGGCACGGCCAACCTGTGCTTTACCAGCCGAGTTAAGCCTCAAGGAATCCGGAGGATATAGTGTCGGTTTCTCTGTTGTATGATGGACTATGTGGAAGATTCTTTCTGGTATTTATTAACAGAAAGAGCAATCTGTAGTGTCCATCATACAGTGGACTTTAAAGTAATACTAGAAGCTTCTTAACTCGCGGTCCACTTACTGTACTCTCTTTTCAGGGAGCCTCCATCAATGTTCTTCATCTGCAGTATAACCTCTGTCTGTGTATTGAATAAATAGAAAAGGTAAATTATAAATACATAGATGGTATTGTATTGCTTGTGTTTAATATATTTTGTTTTCTTGTTTTTTTTTACTCCAGAAAAAGTCAGCAAAGCCAACAACCACAAGGACAGTAACATGGTGGGAATAAACAGGTGAGTGGGTAATACCCTCTGTGTTTGTCTCAAGATAATAGTATTGTCATATCCTGCATTTTTCCAATATAGTTTGTATATGTTTCATTCAGTCGCCATGTTAACTGTTCGTATTATGTGTCATGTTTCAGTTCGTTCCTGGACGAGTGCTTCAGACAATCACCCTTTAACTCGCGCTCCAAGAGCTCTTCCCCCGCAGAACCCAGCTCTTCTACCCGGGCACTGTTCCATGGTAAGACACATGTAAACACACACACACACACACACACACACACAGGAACATGTAGTAGTAGTAGTAATGGAAGAGACATATCAGTTTATAGCAGGCTGAAGATGGAGGGACATTAGCTTTATTCAATTTTGTGTCTTGTAGATCTGCTACAATAAGTCGATTAATCGCAACAATTGTGATAAATAAGCGTTTTTGGTCATTTTTCAAGCAAACATGAAGAACATTTACTGGTTCCAGCTGCTTAGATGTAAATATTAGTATTTTTGTAGTCATATGTGACCATAAATGTAACATCTTTTCTGGTTTTGGACCATTAGTCCGACAAAACAAGTTGTGAATGGCATTTTTTCTCAATTTTTAACAAACGATTAATTAAAACAATAATCTGTTAACCGATAATGAAAATAATTGTTAGTGACAGCCCTGGTGTCTTTATGTTTGTTGTTTTATAAAATGATTATCTCCTCCTTAGAAGTTATATTCAGAAAAATGATCTGCAGCTGGTTAAAACGAGTCAGAACCGCTGCATCGTTCACAGCATCTTCCAGGACTCCCAGTCCTCCATTCTTTGCAGAGATGCTCATTACACACATACACGCATGTGCATGCATTTACAGACACCCAACACACACTCTTGCACAGAAGCTTTGTAGCCTGCCGATACATGAAGACGCCTTTTAAATCTGAGTGTACAGCCAGAAGGACGCATCTCAATTAACCACCTCTAACTTCCCATGATCTCACCTTCCTCCCTCTCCCCGCTTCATATTTAGAGCTCCGGCCGGCCTTACTGCACTCTCTCGCATTTCCCCAACCCGAAGGCCTCTGCCCGGGGGCATCCCCCGTCTCCCTCTCCTCCCCTCTTCCCTGGCATCCCAGAACTTCCCTCCATGTTCCTTTGGCAGTGAGAGATCCAGAGGTTAATTAGCTTGTGCCAGCTTTGCCTGTCCCTCTGCCAGTTAATGAAAATCTGATTGGCTTCTGGGTGTCAAGAGTGTCCTGAAAGTTAATTCGCCCCGACCACCTCCCCTTTCCCTTGTGTGTTTAAGCTTCACAGCCAGCCTCTGCTGCTCACTGTTTTACAGTCGTACTGGTTTACTCCTTTCTCCCCCTCATGTGTGTCTCTCTATGCCTGCTCTTTTTCTTTTGTGTCTTCATTTTCCCCCTGTTTTACCAACCCCTGCTCCAAGTATTGGTCAGCATTTGTAGTTGCAGCTGTAAGCAGGCAGACCTTTAATCAAACATACTTTCTGTTCAGTGTTTGGGGAACTTTACCATCTTTTCCTCACAAGCCATCACACTTTCTGGACCCAGCATTAAGACATTCACAGGTTTAGCTCAGTTTATTTTCGTTTTACTAGTACATCAAATGTACTGGTTGTAAAAGTATTTGTAAGTGACAATTGGCTGTGTTGTGATTGTCATGAAACTTGCTATTTAAAAGGAAAAGCCGACCACTTTACTGCAGATATTTTAGTTATTGTAATTGACAATGTAAAAGGGAAAAACCTACATCTTTTAATTTCATTATCATAGTCATTAACAGTGACGTTTTGTCCACAACAATTTTTCAATGGGTGACATGAGCGGCGCTAATATTCAACAGTACTTCTGAGACAGAAAACTGCTCATTGTAATGGATATGTAAGCAATAAAGAACAAGTGAGTAAGAGTTTCTGTCTTCTCGCTTCAGTCTGGGGTTTAGCACAATCCCTCATTTCTTGTTTGTGTGTCTCTCTCTCTCTCTCTCTCTCTCTCTCTCTCTCTCTCTCTCTCTCTCTCTCTCTCTCTCTCTCTCTCTCTCTCTCTCTCTCTCCGGCTCTAAAGGCACTAATTAAGCCATTAACCACTTCAAGGCTCGCACCACGCCCGAACTGGCTTAATCATCAGTGCGTTTGCCTGGTCGTGGCCTCAAGCCCTTTCCGCGCGGCTCCTCATCACCTGTGTGAGCAGGCCGTCCCCTAGTCTCACTTTTGAATCGGGACAAGTTAATGCTTTTATGTGCTGAGCTTTAGCTGCAAGCCCCATAAGAAGGCCCAGGATTCTCCGAATAAGCCGCACAGACAAAGAGAACATAGGGTTGGAAAAGGATGTGATCAGCCTGTTAAAGCTGCTGTCATTGTGAGAGGCAGTGGAGGAACCACAAACATACACACAGTTTTTACTGATTATTTACATCGTTTTCAGACAAATACTGCTTTTCCCAGATCTACTTGTATGTTGTTGCCATCACACATGGGCCCTGCCTCAACTTAATGACGTGTGGTGAGTCACAAACCTGCAGCGGAAAGAACATAAAGATGTTCAGTTTACACAAACTGAGAGAAGCAGCAAATGTTCCCCTCGGATAAGCGGTGTCCACTGCAGACATTATGTCTCACACTTCTTCTTAAAAATCAACTTAATTGATTAATCGACTTGATTGATTGATTTAAACTGATTCTTTCAGTAAACCCAAATGATGACAGCTGCGTTATTCCCCTCAGAACATATTGAGTATTTCTTAGAATGATACCAAATGATAAAATGACAAAGTTAGATCAGCCTGTATTTATTTAGCAATAGTACAGGCACATAGAGAAAGTAAAATAAATGAATAATAGGAGGTATGGAATAAATATAGAAACTATACAACAGCATATGGAGACAAGGAAAAGATGCCTGGAGGTAGTGCACGTGCACCCTGCCCTTATTTTGTGTCCTTCATGTATATCAGATACTAGCTGCTGAAAAAAATAATAATAAAATGCATAAGGCAATTTTCTGGATCAAACTTTGACAGTGGTGTGACATAAATAAGAGTTAATAAATAAAAGGCGCACAACATGAATTCCCTAGGTTGCATGTAGAGCGGATTAAATATGTGACACAGATACAGAAACAAGGCTCCAGGGTTTTTGAGTCAGTGCAACAACAGTAAAATGTAATTTCACACCACCTTCCAAAGCCAATGCATCAGTTCTTTTACATTAAACACACCCCCACATGTCGGAAAACAATCTTTGCTTTTGCCTCATTGTGGTATCGTTATCGCCACAAACACCTCATCAATGCATTTCAGAGGACAACTAAAAAATACACTTTGTTAAATGGTTGAATGTGGCTTTAAGAAGCTGTCTCCACTTTCTGTTGAATATACATTTTTACATCACGTGACCTAAAGATTCTTAGAATATCAAGCTTATGCGCACTGATTTCCATCTGCCAAGAATCAAAACTTTTAGCGAGAGGGGGAAACGGAGCAGCAGATCTTTTCATCAACACTGAACAACCAAAGTCAGAATAACTACAGAAACTTTATTTTAAACTCAAACTTTAGTTTGAGCCAAAGTCCGTTTGTGTAGTGTGTTCTTTGAACCATGCGTACATTAAGTAAAGGCCTCCGTCTGAGTCTATATGTTACGATCCTTGTAAAGTCCTCTTATGTCCTATGGAGAGGTTTAATTCAAAACAGAAACTTCCGATTCTTCAGCTCTATCAAAGTCGCTCTCTTTCTTGTTATTTCTTTGTGGTCATGGAGGGAAGGGGGCATGCAGTACGGAGAGAGCTACAGTGATATGTGTCTGCTGCAGGCTTTAGAGCAAAGGACTGGTGCTTGCTGTTGACATTAAGAATGCATTCGCACTTCATCCCACCCGCAGGCTAGACAAGGAGCATCTGTCAAATGGTAGCAGGCAGGTTTCAGTCTTGTGGGTTAGCAAATTAGCCCACAGTGTATCGGTTGTTCTGTTGTTTCCCCGAAACTGAAGGGAATGAGACTGTTCCTGATGGATTAGACTGTTTTAGGCAGTACTCTAACAGTGAGTATGAAGTTGCTAAATGAGTGAATGTAATGTTACAGTTCAACTGAATCTAAAAGGAAGAACCACTTATTAACCATAGACTTTTTTTCTCTCTCTCTCTCATTATTATCTCTATTTTGTGTCGTCTTTAATTCTCGTGAGTAGTTTGTCTCACCTCCAGCCTCTCCTGCCTGCCTGTGCAATAGGGTGGAGGCCAGAGGCGCCGAGAGCCACGCAGCCTCCATAGGGCTGATGGAGGTGGTTGGAGGGTTAATGGGCACCTTCACAGGAAGAGAATACTGTATGAGATTGTTATAGCCGGGTAGAAAGGAATAGATTTGGGGGTTATGTGCCGGACTATTTCTTGGCAAGCCAGCTGTTCCCTCTTGTTCCTGGTCTTTGTGCTACGCTGAGCTAGCATGTAGCCTAATATTTACCAAATCCAAAATCCCCAAATCTTTCCTTGAAGAATACTTTGACATGTCCCCTCTCCCCTTGTTTCCTTTTTACTTCTCAACTGTCTACTAATGAACTAAAAGCCAAATGCCACACAAATATGTCAAAAGATGAATAAAATCAAGGTTCAAAGAACACCACAGTACGTAAGCGCATACTGCAGCAGTCTGGTGTGGTTTAATAGTTACGGTTTAAACATCAATACATATTGAGTTACTTTGTTTGATGCATAGCCGCAGGACTTAACAGCCTTTGGTCTACCTGTAGCCGCTGCTTCTGTGGCTGAATTGTGTCAGCGGTGAATGATGACGATGGTTTTTCTGCGTTTCTTCCAGACTCAGAAAAGGACGATGGGGAGCCGGGAAACGGGATCGCCCCGTGGAGACTAAATGAGCAGCTCTTCCCCTGTCCTGTCTGCGGCAAAGTGTTCGGTCGACAGCAGACACTTTCTAGACATCTGTCTCTACACACAGGTAAATAATACACAACAACATTGTTGGAGCACATGCACACCAACGCCGCACGATCCCATCTCTTTGTTCAACGTATAGATGTTCGCTGCTGAGTTTGGGCATGTGTTTTTTGCTGCCCCCAGTAAGTAAATAAGGTTGACTAGACTAGATTACCCTTCCTTTAAAGAGATTACTACCATGATTAGTCTCTCTGGGAAAACTGCCCGTGTAATTACCCAGCTAGAGGTATGCCTCACAGAGTAACACACACACACACACACACATTCTGATGCAGTCACGATTAGTTTCCTTCATTCACTTTGTCTCTCACACTCTGACACGGGAGACTTCCTCAGGATGAAGCTGTACGCTCCCTTGTGTCCTGATTACTCTGTGTTTTCAAACTTGGCCCTTCTTTGCTCCCAATTGATCCATTCTTTCCCATCACTTGTCTTCTACAGTCTCTCTCTCTCTCTCTCTCTCTCTCTCTCTCTCTCTGCTGCCCTTATTAGGAAAATAAATTAATGACTATCCTGCTTATGCAATTTTTATTTAAAGCAAATTATACGCTGGATTAGAAATGTATGCAACCTACTTGGGATTGCGGACTAAATCACTGGGCGCACAAATGGAGACTCGTGTACCAAATGCCCCCACACAATTGGACATGCTCTCGCATTTTGAGTGCACACACACACACACACACTACACGGCGCGCACACACACACACGCCATCTGAGAGTGTTGGCTGCGAACAGCTTGGCCACACCACAGAGAGCAGAAGCAGGGGCATATGTCAGTGTGATGGTCTTTTTGGTTTCCCCGGCGACATAAAGGTTGCCTGGCTTCATGTCCTTGGGGCAAATAGTGTGTGTGCGTGTGTGTGTGTGTGTGTGTGTGTGTGTTTTAGGGGGAGATAGTGGGAGAAGACATTGTTTTGGCATAAAAGGAAATATTGTGATTTAGATTTTTCTCCTATTTGATCTGAGAGTGCTTTCAAATGAGTTAAAATGATGTCGGTATGCGCCTCATATGTTCACCATCTCGTGGCATCTACAGGAATATCCAGATGCTCCCTGAAAAGTAGATTTTGTCCGACATCACAAGATGTGTTTTCCTCCTTCCCAGGGTGAGAGTTAAAGTTGAGATCAGGCTAAGGTGAGGCCGGGTTAGGCATTAAATAATTAGGTTGAAGCTCGCTTTAAAGGCTTAGAGGCTGTGCGCGACTTAATGAAATATCACCTGAGGTAATGTTTACAGTAACCTGTGCTTCTTGTGTTTGTCTTTGCAGACGAGAGGAAATACAAGTGTCACTTGTGTCCTTATGCAGCCAAGTGCCGGGCTAACCTCAATCAGCACCTGACCATCCACTCTGTCAAGCTGGTCAATACAGATGCTGAGCAGATCGTCAGCGCTGTTACAGCCGAGTCTGCCGAGCGCAAGAACTGCCCGTACTACTACAGGTAACGATAACAGAGCAACACACACACCTCTATGAAGGAGGCCTCCAGCCAGCAGCAGAGGTCAGAATCAGGGCTGTTTTTGATTGATTTGCATCTGCTGCTTGATGCCCAAATATATCCTGATATATATTCTTTCATTTAATTTCTCCCCAATTACTTTATTTTGTAAATTTGTTATCAATTTCCTCTGAAATGAAAAAAGCACCACGTCTGCAGTGAGGAAATATTTTATTTTCGATTGTCTAACAAATGAATAGAAATGTATCCACTCTGTACCACGTACCAATTTATGCAGACATAATATAACACTAAAGCTGACGGTTGTTCTCGCCATCTTCCTCTCTGTTCTCTTGTCCAGCTGCCATGTGTGTGATTTCCAGACGGAGCTGAATGCCCAGTTTGTCAGCCACATGTCGCTCCATGTGGACAAGGAGCAGTGGATGTTCTCGCTCTGCTGCAGCGTCTGTGACTACGTCTGCATGGAGGAGAACGACATGAAGAACCACATTAGTACCGGACATGCAGGTACAGAATCCCCCCACCGGTTCTGAGAGACAGCGTCGATGACATAGCCTCTCTCATGCTGTATGTGTTGGTGTAACGAAGGGTTGGAACGAACGTTATCATTATTTCTTAATTTTTCAAAACATTATTCAAACGAATCGGTTAATCGAACATCAAAATAGTTTCTTTTTAGATTTTGACTTTTCTCTTGATTGAGTAATCGACTAATAGACGAGTAGTTTCAGCTTTAGGGTAATGTTCGTGTGACTAAACTCAATGTATTACTAAAGGGCACGATTCAAACCCTCGAAAAATGCTTTATGGAGTTATTTTCAAAATATCTCTCTCGCATGTTGGAGTGGGTGGTAGCTTACACATTGTGGCTCTTGTTCACAGCTCAGAATAGACATACAGTGCAGTACTTGGACAGTGACACATTTTCTATTGTTTTGGCTCTGTACTCCAACACATGGGGGTTTAAATTTAAACAACGGCTTTAAGGGTTTTGAGAAATTAAGTCCTTTTATACATAGTCCCCTCCAATGATACGGTTACAGTTCATACACTATTGTGTGTCAAAATTGACACATGTATATAAAGAACGCAGTAAAAACACACATTTGAGAAGCTGATGCTTGTAAATCATCTTTGTATTTTGCTTTAAAAACGACTCAAACGATGAATGAATCAGCAAAATCTGTGCCGATATATTGATCAACTAATTGACTTTTGGTTTCAGCTCAACTTGTATTTCATATCCAAACATCCTGATGTGACAGTCATTTACACTTCATAAACACCTCGTTCTGTATCAGTTCAGAGGACACGGGGAAAGACGAGCTGTAGAAGAAGAAACTATCCGCCTCCTGTCGACCCTCTTTAGACTTTTAAAGCTGCTGGTTTGAACCCCCGGTGGTCAATATGAGTGTTTTTGTCTAAAACAGCCTTGTCCAGTGTATTGCTGCTGTTTTGGTCTTCCACTGTTCCCCAATATGTGTGTGTGTGTGTGTGTGTGTGTGTGCCGCTTGTCTGTATGTGTGGGTAGGTGGGTGGGATTGTCCGGCCTAGACAGCTGAGGGGTCTTTCAGAGGCCACAGTGGCCTTGTTTATCTGAGAAGGTTGGCCCTTATCGTGCCTGAGGGGAAAAAATCAATAGGCCTTGGTTCCTTTGGAGACGAGCTCGGTTTACGATGCCACTGTGGCCGTCTTTTAAGTCTCTCAGCCTGGCTTGGCATTTATCTCAGTCTCTCACAAGATGGACAACACCACCAAACATACAAATGTGCAGGAGTGTCTCTCACTTCCTACCTTCTACATGTGGAGATGTGAGTGGTTTGTCGTGCTTAAGCCTTGTTTTGTTAACGTGTCTATACTTCGGAGTGTAAGGTGGACAGAGTGACTCCTCACAGACTGTAAAAGGCTAGTTATCTGGTCGACTGTGTAGACACGCCCAGGCAGGAGATGGCTGAGCTCAGCAGGTGACCCCCTGTGAAGACTGGACTCGGCATGGGGGAAAGGGTTGGTTGGGTGCCCTTAACTGTAGGGGGCGAGGTAGTGAATCATGTGACGGTGTTGCTTGATCTCTACCCTGGATACACTGACAGATAGACATACTTTGCCTCTTTATTCAGTAAAAGATAAAATGGAATATATTTTCCCGTAACGGTGGGTTTCAAGGTTGAGGCCCACTGGCTCAGAGAAGTGCATTTATTTCATTTTTGCTTATATTCTGTGGCATTAGACTTTTGGCTATTGTAAGAAGAAGGCAAGTGCATGTTAAATACTGCAGCAGAGAAGATAAAAGCCCCTCAAGCTGGTTCAATACTGTATTCAAAATGCTGCGAAGACTGCGCTCTGAATGGCCCTGCTTTATTTCGATTTGATCGAAAGCAGCTAATCATATCTTCTCTAACAATTCCTTGTGTGTGAACTCGATGCGGATATTCTTGTATGTTTTAGACGCGCGTGTGTGTCTGCCTGCGTCGGAAAGATAGGTCAACCATTTCAGCATCTGTGCCGCCTGTTCTCCCTCCTCTCACTCCCGTCTGAGTGAATGCCCGTTGTTGAGCTGTGCCCTGAGATGCTCCCGCCATCTTAGCTCCTTCGGCCATGACCCACGCTCCTCACCCGTACCTCCCTCTTGCCCCCCCCCCCCCCCCCTCTAATTCCCTCGCTCTTCCCAGTGAATTGCAGACTTAGAGAAGGGGATCAATAAAAGCGCACTGCATCTTGATTTGACTGGCAGCAGGGCCTCAGTCAGAGCAGAGGGCTGTGTGTGTGTGTGTGTGTGTGTGTGTGTGTGTGTGTGTGTGTGTGTGTGTGTGTGTGTGTGTGTGTGTGTGTGTGTGTGTGTGTGTGTGTGTGTGTGTGTGTGTGTGTGTGTGTGTGTGTGTGTGTGTGTGTGTGTGTGTGTGTGTGTGTGTGTGTGTGTGTGTGTGTGTGCATATACAGAATGACGGGGTACTTTAAACTGATTTTTCTGCATAAAGGACACCCCACAATTTTTGCAGGGTTTCAGTTAATATCTATCGCATGAGTTTTTTAGCTGGAGCTGGTAACATTTTTATATTAATATGATAAATCTTTTTTTTACTCTGTCGTCTTGTGTCCAGGCCTGAGCTCAAGAAGTCCCCTCAGCGAGACCAAGAGCACCTCCTCTTCCCTCTCGGCCCTCAGCGACTCGCTCAACAGCTCGGAGGGGGGAGACCTCACCCACGGTAACGAAGAACTCAGGGGCCTGCTGGCCCTGCCCTCCTCCGCAGGGAGCCAGTCCAGCTCTGGAAGCCACTCGGGATCAGGAACTGAGGACAAGTCTGACAAAGGTAAGGAATTGTGGGAAATATCTTCACCAGATACACTTCTCAACAACAGTCTATATATTTATATATTCATGACTGACGAGGCCTGACCCTGGCAAGAAGACCTCCTTCAGTACTTTAGTCATTCAAAAATACATCCGCTACGCTTCCACGGCGACTGATGAGGACTGCCTTATCAACTGTAACTGCCGTATGAGCGCAGTGCAGAGCGGCGGCCATTAGCTAGCCAGTGGGACACAACAGAGAGACTCGCATGCACGTGCGTCTGGCCCGGCTATGTAAACAAAGCAAAGAGAAGCGCTGATTACAACACACACACAGAAGCCACTTCATTACTCCACCATATCTTTACATTGCAAATACATGTTTGCTGCTATATTCTATTCTTTAGCCCATGAATTTAGAACTTAGCACTTTTAAGGTACTCTGCCTTTGCATTGTCTGTTAGATAACGTTACGTTAATCACTAATGTGGGCCACACTGCCTCCCTTAACCTGACGGCTCCCTCACGGATCGGCTGAAGCTTGCATGAGCGTGTGTGGTGAGACTTGTGTTGTAATGTGTGTGTGCACCTGCATAGTATATAGGTGTTTAATTTAAATAAATTTAGAAACATAATGTACTATTTCCCTTTTATTGACATTCTGTTCATATACTCTGCCTTTATGACTTTTTTCAACATACTGTACTAAGACTTTTTATAGCTTTTTTCATCATACCCTACTATGACCTATTAGTTTTTTCCATGTAATATACTATCGCTTTTTTAGCACTTTTTTCAACATGCTAAACTGACTTTTCTTTTTTATGACTTTTTAAAGAAAAAAAAGTATACTTTTGCTTCTTCTTGACTCTTCAACATACTATACTATTCATTTTTTTTGGCATAATATACTGCGTCTTATTTATTGTTTCGACATACAATATACTATGTTCTTTTTTAGGACTTATGATACCTTTTTTAATGCCAATACTTTTTCAAAAACGTCTTTACAACATACTTTCTATGACTGTTTATGACACCATATAATAATTTCACTCACCAATAGTCTCAACACTGACACAACTGAGTTGTTTCTTTACATCCCTTTATTCAGTTTGCGCGTGGAATGCAAATCAACACGGAGACATCGACACTGTCCACATGACAGAGCAGCTTTTCATTGTTCCAGAACTGACAAGTCATTTTGACCTAAATGAAATGCCGGTCTTTTGCTTTTGACATTGCAAAGACAATTTTATGACATATATTTTGTTAATTAATTTTATATAGCGTCAAGTCAGAACAGAAATCATCTCGAGACACTTTTCGTATAAAGTCCAGATCGTACCCCCCATGAGCAAGCACTATGGTGACAGTGGCAGAACAAAAGTACCCCCTTAAGCAGAGGGAGCGAGAGGCAAAGAGAGAGAGGGGTAACGGTAGATATAATTGAATTATTATAATAATAGCAGCAATGGATATAATATGATTAATTATAGTAGCAGTGGGTGTCAAGCAGGGCCACGGTAGCAGATACACAACCACCATCCAGGTGTAACCCGGTCCATGGAAACCTGTGAGACAAGAGAGCACAAAGACTCCGGGGAAGAAGCCAAGTTAGTAACATGCATTCATGGGACATGAATATATACAGATGGAGCGGAGGAGAGAGGAGCTCATTGTGTCAGAGGAAGTCCCCTGGCAGTCTCGGCCTACAGCAGCATAACTAAGGGCTGTTCCAAGGCAAGCCGGAGCCTTTCCCTTTATTCTGGGAGCGCAGTGTTCTAGTGGGGTAATAAGGTACTATAAGCTCTTTAATAATGCATGACCATTTAGGGCTTTGTAAGTAAGGATAAGGATGTTAACTTCTGGATTCTGCATTCTGTATTTTAAAGGGAGTCGCTAATACGGGAATAATGTGATCTCTTTTCTTAGTTCTTGTCCGTACACGTGCTGCAGCATTCTGGATCAACTGGAGCAAAAACAGTTATAGAATAGTATGTCATGAAAAGGTCATTAAAATGGCAAAAAAAGTCAGTATAATATTAGAAAGTTAAAAAACAGTTACAGTATAGCAAGTCATTAATATAGTATATCATAAAAAAGTCAGAGTATAGTATGATGTAAAAAAGTTTGTAACAAAAAGTAATTTAAAAATTCACAGAATAGTATGTTGTATAAAAGACACCAAAAAGTCCTTGTTTATAGTCATAGTGCAGTAAGTCATTAAAAGTCATTGTAGTTTGTTTTTAAAAAGAATAAAAGCAAAACTACATTATGACTTCTATTGCGATGGCAAAGCTTTCTAAACACCCGGATGAGGTCACCGGGGTTATCTAGATATCTTTCAAACTCCACACCGTCGCAAATTTGTGTGTCAGCATTTATCGGGCAGGACGGTGATACAGGTTGTATTCTGAGAACTGTGGAATCTGTTGTTGTTGTTTGGAGCTCAAAGTGAAGATATCTCAACCTTCGCTGCATCGCTGCTTACATACTCTATTTCTGTGCGAGGTCATTGTTGGACCGGACTTTTTCCCTGAATCTGAACTCCCTTTGTTCCCGTTTTCTATAGATACACTCAGAGATTTCAGCGACGCCGAGTCTGAAGAGCACATAATCATCGAACCATTAAAATCATTAAAACCGATTCAGTCTCCACTGACCCTCTTCTCCTCTCTCCTTCTCTACAGGCTTCGAATGCGTCTTCTGCAATTTTGTGTGCAAGACGCGTAGCATGTACGAACGGCACCTTCAGATCCACCTCATCACGCGGATGTTCGAGTGCGACGTCTGCCACAAGTTCCTCAAGACGCCCGAGCAGCTGCTGGAGCACAAGAAGTGCCACACCGTCCCCTCCGGAGGGCTCAAGTAAGGAAAGCAAGTACAGACAGAGGTTCCTAACTCCGCCCATCCCCCCCCCCCCCCTCCCCTCGTCAATCCACTGCACACTACACACACATAGACCAACGTTAGGGGGGTGTGCAAAGCTATGGCAACAGACTAAAGTTTCAGACATCTCACAATGGTTTACATGCAATATGTAGCTCATTTTACATAAATAAAATGATGCATGTAAAATAACAAAGGATACAAAAAGATGGCTGGCTGATATTATCATAAATTAGAGCTGATTGTAACAGCCTATTTGAAGATGTGTGTCGCCATGTGTCCTCTATCAGTTAACCTCTCTTTAATGTCCAGTATTTGCAGCCAGCAAATTAAATGATACAAGCTGTAGTTGTGCTCGACCGCCTCTCTTGGCAAGTGTAACTTATTAGACGGTGGTCTCTGGGTCTGCAGTGGCTGCTCTGAACAGAAGGGAGAATGGGAAGGAGATGGAAATGGGTTTCCCCCTCAGGGTCTGTTGTTCCACTGCCCACAGATGACGGCTGTGCCAGAGGAAAACATCTGAGGAAATCTGCATTTTACAAACCTACCATACAGACACTTATAATGTATGGAAAGAAATGTATAAAATATGTGGGCACACCCCTAGTCCGATCACGTACATTTGTCACATCTTAGTGTAGACATTGACACAAGACACGGGTCAAAGAATGACCCTCAAACAAAGCTTTCAAATACAAACTCTATCTCGGTGTAGTTTGTATCCCAACCCGTACATATAGAAATATACTTTATATGTAGCTCCAGTCCTCTTCCATGCTTCCCTCCCCATCTCCATACTCCAGTCCCACAGGAGCCTTTGTTGTACTGTAACACGTTTATGTCCCATAACAGGCCTGTCGAGCCCCCATAAAGCCCATCTGTTGATCTCACCATCCACACCGCACACTGACTGATGGTAGTGTTTGAGTTCAGGCCAATCACAATAATGTGCTTTCACACACACACGTTCAGCTCTTGGGTAGCGGCTAACAGCATTTGTGATGATAAACACATGACTTTTTGCCTTCATATTTAGGAACAATGCAGTTAATGGAACATTTGTCAAAGATCCATTTCAAGTAACACAAGCCATTGTTTTTCTCATAACTCCAGTCTGTGCATGTAGAGAATCATTATGATTATCGCCTCATCTTGTCATAAGCAAAGATCTGTGTTCTATATCTTTTTCTTCTGTGCAGCCATCAGTGGAGATGGGATGTTTTAAACATTGCTAAATGTCTGGAAATGGTTTCATTTCACTAAATATAAACTAGGAAGCTGCCAACACGGTTACATTGGCTTATATCTGACCAGATGACAAACACACAAGAAGCCCCTTCATAACTCAAAGATCTCCACAAAGCATCTTAAGTCCCTAACGTGAGGATTTGCTGCTAGCTGTAGTGTGCGAGTGAATACATGTAAAGGAGTTATAACGGTTTTAAATGTTTCTTCTGTCTGGTGTTCATGTTTCTCGAAGCCAGAGTGATTTCTCTTGAGCAATTATTCAAAAGGGAAAGAAGAAGGTTGTGGATATTTTTATTGAACGGAGAAAGAAAAGACATTGAAGGAGTGATATTTATTAGATTTAAATTTATACCCGCACACGTGGGTTGTATTTTCAGCTCTTTAAGGTTTACACGTCTCTTAATTTATGTAAACCAAATTAATGTTTACTTTCAAAAGCAGGCAGGATTCAACCAAACAGGTGTAGAATTACTTAATGGACACGAAGGGCGAAAAGGTTCCAGATAAACTCCCATTGCCTACATTTTCTGACCTCAGACATCCAGTTTATTTTTTCTAGACTAGTGTGTACACGTGTATACACTTGAGCAATGTGAAGTGTTTCTAAATATATATATATATATATATGTAGGAGTGTGTAGAAAGGGAGAGAGGGCCTTGACCATTTGGAGGTTTTTCTGAGGTGATTCTGTTCTGCAGGGTTTGTGAAGCGCTTTGGGGCCCAGAGCAGATGAAAGGTGCTATTTAAATGTAAGTGCCACTCCATTCCTTCATTTCCCTTCATGTCCTACTGCTCCAACCCTTTCTCCAGCCTGTCACCCCCCCCCCTCCCTCCTCCTCCACACACACACACACACACACATGATCATCGCAATTCTCCCACCATTAAACTGCCACACATACCACCATGAGCACACAGACCTCTACATGACGCACACTTTTTTCTTTACCTGTCTTTCTCCTCTTCATCATTTTTGTGTTATTCAATTTCAAGGTGTGTTCTGTGGTTTCTGAACGTACACTCCCCCCTTCAACTGTCCTTTTGCTTTTGTGTGTCGTGTCCTCCCCTCCCTACTTCCCCGTTTGTTGCATTGCCCAGGTGCCCTTTCTGCATCTACTCCACCAATCGTCCAGCGGCCATGGAGTGCCACCTTAAGACGCACTGTAAGATGGAGTACCGCTGCCGCATCTGCCAGGGACTGTGGCCGGACCAGGCCTCATTGGAGGCCCACATGCGCGGGCACCGCCTGGGCAACCACTACAAGTGTGAGCAGTGTGGCTACTTGTCCAAGACGGCCAACAAGCTGATCGAGCATGTGCGCGTGCACACGGGCGAGCGGCCCTTCCACTGCGACCGCTGCTCTTATAGCTGCAAGCGCAAGGACAACCTCAACCTGCACAAGAAGCTGAAGCACGCGCCGCGCCAGACTTTCGGCTGCCAAGAGTGCCCTTTCACCACCACACACCCCTTCGTCTTCAGCCGCCACCTCAAGAAACACCAGAGCGGAGGAGCGGGGGGTCTGGACGGAGGCTTGGGAGGAGAAGAAGAAGAAGAAGAAGTGGAGGAGGACGAGGAGGCGGGAGAGGAGGAGCTTCCACTCCAGGGAACGTCACCGGGGGTCTCTTCGTTGCGAAAGAGCCGGGAGAACTTCCTGTTTAGCAGAGGAGGGGGGAGCAGCGGAGGGAGTGGGAGTAACAGCCCTCTCATGAGTCTGACGGCGTCCCAGGCGCTCCAGTCCGTCGCCCTGTCACTCACGCTGGGCAAGTCCCGCCCGCTGGATGCGACTGGCCCTCTGCACCGCTTGGTCGGCACCAACGGCAGCACCACCACCACCAGGAACCCCGGCGGCCCGAGCAGCGGCAGCGGCAGCCCCTCCCTCTTCCTCCCCTCCGTCCGCCACATGTTCGAGCAGTACAGGAACTGCGACCGGGCGCACATGATCCCCCTCACCACCTTGTTCACCCACAACAGCCGCCTCACATTCCACTCGCACCTCCACTCCAGATGGCGGCCCGCCACATCTCCTCTCCTCTTCTCCTCCAGCTCGGCGTCGCCCTCCCGCTCTTCCCCCTCACACAAACACTCCTTCCTGGCCTACCTGGGACTGATGGAGAGGGCCAAGACTGTTTGACCTCGCCCTCCTCCTCCACCACCACCACCTCCTCCTCCTCCTCCTCCTCCTCCTCCTCCTCCCCTCACTCCTCGGACGGTGGTGTGAATTGACACTTGACCACTGCAGTGGGGGCAACGTCTTTTCCAATCAGACCAGCAGAATAAGCTGGAGCAGACAAACATATTGAAGAAAAGACAAGAAAAACATTTATAAGAGAAAAAGGCTGTACATGCTAAAAATGCATTTATATCAAGAAGCTGCTTTTCTTATCAGTTCTATCAATTGAATTATTACTACTTCAACTACTACTCTCTATTACCTTTATTTTTTTTTCTGTTTTGAAATGTCTGAATGACTTGGACCCAGTTGCATTATCTGAGGAAACTAACGTATCTCAGTTTCATAGATATTTTTCTTTTAGTCGTTTGACGAGATAAAAAGATGAAACAAAAACTTGCAAGTGCTATATTTTAGTGCATTTTTGTCTATTGCTATTATGCATCGAAATAGCATGCCTGTGTTTCAACTAGCTTTGACGTCATTAGGAAGCTAAATTCGAGATATCCTGAAGTGTTAGCGGTGCAACGTGGACAGAACCAATGAAACGGGAGCGCTTTTCCTCGTAAAAAAAGGCACGTTTCCAAAGCAACGCCTCAAACACGCACTTACTTATTTATCAGTCTTGTACATAGTTTTGTAGCCCCTCCCCCTTCCCATCCTTTTGATTTCCGTTGTTTTTTTTGTATAATGGTGAAACCATATTATGCATAGCTGCTGCCTGATATCGCCTCTGTCTCGGAATAAATATCCTTTCGATGAGTTACTAGCTAATTGTAATAGTTTTTTTTGTAAGCTCCCTAAACAGAAGATAAGCTGTGATAATGTAAATAAGGAAATTCTGACTTATGACAAGAAACATTCTACATTTATTACCAATAATTAGATTTGAATATAAATGTAAAATGTTGACAATGGATTTGCACTCCTAGTGAAATAATGAGAAACAGTCAATCGATTATTTCTGAGACCAGGTGGAAATCAGCGCAACTTGATATGCAGAACTATGTGCCCCGCACCTGTACCTAGAAGAGATATATGAGATAACTGTTTTGTGGAGGTGACCGGCTCCGGGTTAGCAAGCTACCCACAGACCCGGTCACCGCAGGCCGATTCAATGGTGCTTTTTGGAGCTTTTTGTAATTTTTTGTGTACAAAAAAAAGAGAAAAAAACTGTTCCAAAATGACTTGAATGAATGTATTTTTGTTTATGTACATGGGAAAAAAAGAAGCGATACAGAAGTTGTGAGCAGGGACGTCGTCTGTGCTGGAAGAGACGGGAAAGTTAGCGTGTTTGGTGGCCTTCTGTGTCTTTTTCTTTTTGTCTTTCATTTTTTTTCACTTTTTTTACTGAGCCTTTTACATCCTAATAAAAACATTTTCTACTAACATTCATAGGGAACCCATTGTGGAGAAAAAAAGAAAAGAAAAAAAAGCTCCTGTAGGTGCAATGATGAAGCAAAGCCATTCACTTGTACAGCATTGTTTTCAATGGCACTGGCTTCTGTATGCCGGCAGACATGGTACTGCCCCCCCCCCCCCCCCCCGTCTCTTTTTAACCTTTTGAGTTTTAATTGCACTTAATATAGTTACACTTCAAGCCAAAAGCACTTAAACCTTTTATTTTCCCTTTTTTTTTTAAAGTGCAAACGTAGATCCAGCGAGTTACCATAATGTGAAATGGACAGTAGCTGCTGGAAACGACTCGATCGTCAACCCTCAGTTTCACGCGTAAGCATTTCTAGCAGTGCAAAAGGGCCGGCCTCTGTGAAATCGGAGAACGTAAATTAATACAAATTGCATGAATTAGACAGCATAGGTCAAGCTCTCCCTGGGAACTAAAGGTCCCAGGCTAAATTGTGATAGCCAGTTTTGCACAGTGCTGCACTTTCTGATTAAGAGAATATGTATTTATCCGTAAAATGTTCAAAAAGAAGTATGTTTTGCGAGACAGAGCAGCAAAGTACAAGCATTTTATTTTGAAAAAAGCTTTAGCCATTATCTATAGCGCTTGTGTGTTTAAGTGGTCTTCAAGCCAAAATCTCTTATTGTAAAGGGATTGTTTTGTTTTCTCCTTTTGTCTATTTTACTCATGCATTTTCCTACAATGGAATCATTGTTGCTTTTTTTTTTTGTTTGTTATTTTTCTACTTTAATCATGTCAGAAAAATGTCGATTGGACAGAGAACATGAATTGTCGAGACCAAAATGTAACACGCCGCAGGATGTGATGCTAGGATTGAATCCGTCACGTCCTCTTCTGGAGCGGAGCCTCGATTGTCCCCCTTTACACTGTTTGTTTGTTCCTTTTTGCTCCGTCAATGTCTGGCAGCATGTCTGGAGTGAAAGGAGCATCTCTCCGACACACACACACACACACACACACACACACATACACACACTCATACACACACTCTCCTTGTACTATCTACGTTATCTTTTATACTCTAGTGCCACTTGGTGGAAGGAAACCACCTGAGACTTCTGAGAATGAGTCAAACTAATTGTCAGGGTCCAAAAGATTAAAAAAGAAAAAGAATGTGTCCGATCTCGACACCTTTTTTTTTTTTTTTTTAAATGTCTGCCTTTTATTACAGCTTAATCATCAACGGCTGCACTTCATTATGTCCCACCTATTTTGAGTGTAATGTTTAAAAAGGCAACAGGGCTCTATCCTTTTGAAAACCAATATTCTTAAGCACTTATTGTTTATTTTTGCCCAATTGTACGCAGCACAGTGACCTTTTTATTTTTTTACGACCTTTTCAGCACTTCAGAGTCTGCATGACATTGCCCTCGCTCTAGTTCTTTGGCACTTCATTGTGTTTAAAACTAACTCCCTTGGTTGCATTTAGTTGGCATCCCACTGCACTGTCTACAATCAGTTTAAGTTTGGCTGTATGTTCTGGTTTGAAAAGGCTCAGCTATCTTATCTTTTGGCACTCGGTAAAGATTGGTATGTGCTGTACAAAGCTTTTTTTTATTACTCCATTGTTAAGGCTGTACAGGGTTGTGACGATAACTGGTAAATAGATCATTTGTACTTTTTTGGTTTTGTATTTGTTTTCTTTGTTTGGCATTATTTTATGTTCAACTTGCCAGGTCTAAATGTAACAGGATTTGAAAGTAAAGCTTACATCAGATATTACGTCAGCTGTTTGTCTTTCCTCTGCTCGTTCTCCTGACGCTGTAGATCACATTCATCGCTCGTGCACTTTGCTAAACGCCTCCTAAAACTCTTTTCATCTTCCTAGCTGACTCGTTTCCTCACTGAATAGCGACACAAATGCTCATCGTCTCTTATGCATAAATGTTTAGTATAGTTTCTCATATTTGTGCTGCTTATAACGGACCCCTTAACTACATAAACACTTCAACCGTCTGTGAGCTAGCAGCTGTAGCATCTTGCTGGTGCCACTGGTTATAATTTGTCAACTGAAAATATACAGTCGGCATATTATTAGATATTTGACATCAACAGTTGTTCTACTCCACTGAATATTTGAAAAGCCTTATTTAAGTATTTTAAGTCTAAAAAACACAGTTCATATAGAAAGACCTTCCATAGAGAAATATACACACACAGGCTTTAAAAAGTCTAAGTCATTGAATTCTAAAAATAAAGCCTTAATTTGCATTAGTTTACATTTTTTAAAAGTCTTAAAACTGCTAAAACACAGGAAGTAGGCGTTTCCTGACAAAACAATTAGTGAATATTTTTATGACATTTTCATGACTGATTATAACTTTTTTTTTCTAGACTATTACTTTTTTATTACATACTATAATATGACTTTCTTTCAATTAAATACATACTATACTATTGCTTTTGAATGACATGCTGTTCTATGACACTTTACTGACATTCTATACTATTGACCTGCTTACGCAATTTCTATATCGTCCTATACTTTTAAATGACATCCATCTTTCATGGCATTTTGTGGCATACTATACTATAATTGATTATATTAGCAATTTAGTTAGCAATATCACATACCAAAACAAAACAATGTTATATAAAATGATATCGCAATACGATTCCACTGAAAGTCAACGGTCAATAATATTCAATATTGCTCGGCCCAAGGTGTAGCAGGGACCAAAGGAGATTGCGTTGCATTTTTGAGTAGATCGGAAACGAACAGGGCGGAGACGCATTATTTTTCACTTTAATTAAAATTGCGAGATTGGCCATTTGGCCTTGGTCGAGGTCTGCACGCTCCGAGTGCCCCTCTTGTTATTAGTGTCGTCATGTCGCTCACATTCAAATAAATGTACACACTTAAATCAAAATTCTGCAATCCAAGTTAAAATAAATGCAAAAGCTTTGGCGCACATTCCATATTCCTCTCAGCAAAAGAAAGGAAATGCATCAGCATGTTTCAGAGCAACAAGGGCAGCAGATAAGAGTGGACATCACTCAGTGGGGAGACGGGGACGTGAGTTAAGGAACAGCACTGATCATCTTTGAGGGACAAAGCATTCTCTAATGTATATCGGTGGCGTGCCATCATAATAATAATAAATAGGATCTGTCATGGTGTCTAGCTGGTGTTTTTATTAGACCGATGGGAGGTCTCTCTCCCTCTCCTTCCTGTGTTGTAGTAATGAAAGTTACTGCACGTTCTCGCCCAGCCAAAGGTTGGCCCTGCCTAATGAAAACAGATGAAGCAGAGATAAAGTGTTTGCCGACATTAAGGGACTCATTTATCACCGTTAGCCCCCGAGCTATAGAACACCTTGGTCTGGAGCTCTCTTTTAACAGGCCTTGCCTCACAGCACCCTGGTGGCACTCTGCAGCCTTCCAGGCACATGAGCACCGCCATCTTTACCGCTCTTTATCTCTTTCTTTTTTTTCTCGTTTTAGCATTGCTTTAACAAGACAATATCACTGTTTACATCTATGTGTGTCTCTTCCACAGGGTTTAAACAAGCTGAGGTGAAGTTTTAACCGAGTGTTTCTAAGTTTCTAAAGGATTTGGCAGTCCTTACGGGACCTCCATTGCCGCGCCCTCGATGTTGACCCACATGGGTTCAACAGCCATCTGAAGCCGAATCTCTTCTGTCGAAGAGCCATGTTCTCATCTAGCTGCTCATCTCGCCTGTGTTATAATGAATCTTTTTCGGCTGTGTTTAAAGCTGCTTAATTAAGTTCAAAGCAGCGCTCGGGGCACCGTGCGCCTGCTCAGCTGACCTCCCCTACGAGTGGAAGTGTTGATTAGGAAGTGAAGAGACATGCAGGCACTGCAGGGGATGGCTATTGATTGAAAGGATAGAAAACCTCATTTGGATTTTGTGATTGGAACACCACACTGTACACGGGGGGCTGTTTTTCTTCATTTGCCGAAGAACAATAACTCCACTCCGGCGCTGACAGGTTCGGTGAAATTGTCAACTAAGTGAGGAACTTCTGTGATAAGACTAAACGCCGGAGTTTTCCCTGGTCCCAATAATAGCCCTTCACCCCGGCCCGAGCTGTCTGCACAATGTCGACCTTTCGACACCACCTCGCGAAAGTTGGCCGCTGTCGATCGATAGCGTGTTAGCTTTTTGTTTGAAGGTTCAGGCTGCCTTGGCTTTATTACAGCTGCTGAGAGTCATGGGGGAGTCGTGCACGGCTTTGTGAGAGAGGAGCTCCCTCTTGTTTGCCAAAAGTGTAATCCCGCCGTGACCCGCCGTGACCCTGCCCTGAGAGGAAAGCTGCTTAGACAGAAGTGCGTGTCTGTGGGAGCTCCCAGCTGCCAGGCCTCTCTCTCCCTTTTTCCCTCCATTTTGCTCACTACATACACCTCACACGTTCCCCCGCCTTCATAGCTCCATATACATCTTTTTAATCTCTCCTTTTACCCTCACTCTATACTCTTTTTCTTCCCTCCTGTTTACCTCATCTTTTTCTGCTCTTTCCTTATTTTACAGTTGACTCCATGCATGCTTCACTCGGCATCAATACTTCCAGGACTCCCCCCGTTCCTCACCACCATCGTGGTTTTTACCCTGTGCACGAGCAGAGGTTTTGCTAAGTGGAGACAGATCTCAGATTTTTTTTTTTTGCTCCAACAGAGAAAATAAACATACAAAGTCCTGCCCTACACAGCTTCCAGTACAGGCTGGCTCACAGACCACTGGCTCACAGAGAAGAGAAAATGACCTATTGAATTGATTTGGCACGGGGTTGAAGCCAGAGCAACAACAAGGCTCCGCTGAGGCTGCTTGTTGATTCGTAAATCTATTAATCTTTGAAAAAATTAGGCATCAAAATGAATTGGTGAACATGAAATTCCATGTTTATTCAGTCCATAATAGTGTGTGTGGAAGTTGTGCAAGTCTGCACACGCTGCTAGAAATACATGCAAAGTGCAAGCCAAAAACAAAGATGGCTGTGCATGAAAGACAATTCGCACCTGAGCTCCACCTGAGGGAGAGAGATGATCTGGAGGCTCGTGTTGGTGCGTCACTCACTCGCCACTGAGTCGGGGTGGGACACGCGTGGTGGGACATGTATTTACATGCGTGTTTGGTGCCCAGCCCACGGGCATAGCATCACTGCCTGCCCGAACCCCCCGCTGCGGCCCTTCCCCACTCTCTGGGGTGAGACATCACTCGGCTGGGGGTCAGCAGCAATCTGAGTCAGGAAGCCCTGCGGGGGGTGTTTGGGGGAGGGGGATTACCCACAAGTCCCTGGGCCTAGCATATCCAGACTTAGGGCAGCCTGAATCAGTGGGGAGGACAGATCATACCCCCTGTTGGGTGCTGCCTCAAATATAAAGCTACTGCTTGGCCATTCCAACTGGATGACAAACACATTATAGAAGAGAGGAAGGGGAGGAGGAGGAGGCTGGTAATGGGCAGAGGGAGAGCAGCTCTACTTAAGTGTGATCGTGTCTTTGAAATAGATAGGACAAAAGCCAGCCAACTCCCCTGTTGTTAAGCTTTGCTGTTACCATGGCAGTCTATGACAGTCACCAGCCATAGGTTACTTGGTTTCTATGGGTAACAGTTGGCGCTGCACTTCATTCACATCGTCTGTGACACTGAACCTCAAGATATCGCCCACTGATTCTCGGCAGTTTACAATCTCTCTGACTGAAACGGGACAAGATGTTCATTTTGAAACGTCCACAAACGCACTTCCTTTTCACCTGCGAGAGGCAACGACTTCAATGAATGGAGTCTGCTGAGATCTGAAACGAGGAGACTTTATCGAGAGCTTAACAGAATAGCGAGGTCAAGCCCAAACTAATCAGGCTGCTCATTTCCCTGGATGGAGTAATGAAGTAGAACGCTGACCCCCCCCCCCCCCCCGGCTGACCCTGGGAATCTGGAGCAAAGAAAACTGGCCCGGAGACCAATTAGCCAAAAGCAAACGGAAATATTAAGACAGAGCGGTCATTTATTAATAAATATGATCAGAGTCATCCACAAAAGAAGCTTCAAAGCTGTTGAACGTACCTTTGTGTGAAAAGAACGGTTTGATGTTTTACGTCAAACGTCACGAAACCGTAAACGTTTCAGGATAACGAGCTCCTTTTAGTCTGCATCCTAAAGATGATTTGGAACGAGGGTTGATTACAACCTGGCCGGCTCTCCTAATTACCTCATGCACTTGAGCTTTTAATGATTTTCATGATTCAATTATCCCTAACTGAATTCCTGTCTTCAATCAATTAAAGCCATAGCTGCACACTCATCCATCTTACAATCAGGACACCCGGAATCCCTCCATCCATTCTCATTTTGAGAAGAGAGTGGGTCAAACAAATTAACAGAGACCGCATCCATCCATGTCGATCCATCTTTTTTTTTTTTGCATTTTTTTAACCTTTTCTGTTACTTACATTTTGTAACTCTCGAGCGTGGCGAGGATTTGTTTTCCGGATGAATCGCTGTACTGTGCGTCATTAGAGATTATTTTCTATCAAAAGGGTTGAAGTTGCAGTTAAATATTTTTAACTTCATTATAAATAGAATCAATATGGGTCTCCAACACCCTGACCCCTCCATCTGCACAAACGAGTGCTTGTGATTATAATGTGTTCTACTGAAACCTTGAATAAATAGTCTTTTATCTGAAAAGCCTTTAGTCCTGCTCCTCTCTGCTGGTTATTGTGATACCTGATGTGAAGGTGAGTGACGGTGGGTTTCTTCATCTCTCAACAACACTCTCCTACAAAGACACACACTTAAAGAGACCAACACGCACACACACACACACACACACACACTCTTGTACACAAACACA
Organism: Anarhichas minor; assembly: GCF_050575085.1. Taxonomy (NCBI): domain Eukaryota; kingdom Metazoa; phylum Chordata; class Actinopteri; order Perciformes; family Anarhichadidae; genus Anarhichas; species Anarhichas minor. The sequence goes on along the minus strand of NW_027466460.1, from coordinate 9,891,468 downwards.
CACACACAGTTTGGCACCATCTGCTGGAACCTTGAGAAACGTTTATCTTGAGAGGATATTTGGAATTAAAGTACACTATAAAAATCTAAAGCCTTAAACAAAATAAAATGACAAATTTGTTTCCTGTGAGATGAAACATAAGCAAACACTTCTCAGGGAAGAGCAGAGGCACGTTTGACTGATGAATGCAGCCTCCTCAGCCAGCTCACAGCCAAATTAGAAGAAGAAGAAGAAGAAGAAGAAGCAGCGCAGAAATGGTTGCCAAGGTGCCCTGATAGCCATTTAACCGTCATTGGTTGAGAGGGGGCGCTGAGTGCCGGGCAGCCTATTCACATGCTGCTCTTTCCATCCCCATTATCTGCTCCGGCTCATCTCCGCAACCACCAGTATGGTTTCCTTGAAAGGGGTTCAGCATTCTTTTCAATGTAAATTGTGCTCTTTCTGCAGACGGAGCCGGAGATTAGGTTTGATGTGTTATCACAGCGGTGGCTTCCTCTTGAGCAAAAACCGTTTAACAGCAGCAGCAACTGCAGAGAGGAGCATTAGGAGGCGGTTTTTTTGGCCACATTTCACAAAAGGGAAGATCAAACACAAAGACGGGCACACTACACCGCGGCGGCCTTGTCCGAGCATCCCACTATGATGGAGTCCGCGGCAGAACAAAACGTGGCTGCAAACTTCAATCGCATCACTCTCGGCAGTGCTCATCGTGTTACTGAGTAGCTTCAGATGTCTCCATTCAGAGGGCAGCCTCGGCTATATCCTTTCTCAGAGTCCTTACATTTTTTTTTTTTTTGGGTGAGTGTGCATTCCCTGGCACACTTTTCAATAGAGCTCACCCTGGAGAAGCTGGGGAATGGCTATCACAACAATTACACTGACAGCTCTTTTCTAAAGTGCACTTGATTTATTTGATTTAGTGAAGATTAATGGCCCTCCCTCCAAGCAGGCCTGGCTCAGACGTGCAGCACAAACGCAGGCTTCCTCGTACAGAAACACAGGTGTGTGTGCTAACACCCATGATGCTACCAGACGTACACACACATACATGTACACATATACTCTCAAATCCTCCTTGAGCACGCTTGATCAGACATTAGCTTTAGCTGTTTTTTGTTTTTTTCAAACAACAAATGCATCTTTACTGCAACGCTCACTGTCACAACTATAATGAAATGAAACGTGAGCTGGACATCTTCTTTCTTGTCTGCAGACAATGTGCAGCCTAAACTTGAAAAATGAAATTACAAACTTGTCTTTTCAAATTTAAATAATAAATATAAAACGGAAATGGCTTTCTGTCGTGACACTTTCCTTAATGTCGCCTTTTGTAAAAAAAAAAAAAAAAATCTGAAGTCAAGTAACAAAAACCACATCCAGCACAATCTGGGCCTGTTGTGAGTTCCTATTTGTGTAAGTTCTAAAATCTGATTCATGATTCATATTTTTGCTCACATTTACCTTTAGTCCTCTTCTAACCCTTTGACAGTGTGGTGTTGTATAAATGTAAAATAGCACAATACTTTTGGTCCTCATACATGTATATCCTGGGTAATAACTGACCCAGGATATACATGTATGTATGTATGTATAAGGAACTGCCGCTTGTCCACATATAGCTGATGAAGGCCAGCAGGACCAAAACGTTGAGAATAAATACATCAGCAGTAAGCGGAGAGGAAAAGGACAGTCTGCACTTTTTATATGCATATTGCTGCGGTGCTTTATTAATGTATGACAGACGGTATGAGTTGTGCTGCCCCCAGACTCACCTGACACAATTCAGGTGATATTTTTCAGTCTAGAGTTGCTTAAAAATAAAGATTATTAGCATTAGAAATATAAAACTCAGAGAGTCCCTTTGCCTGGTTTGCTTGAATTATTTCATTTTAGTGCTGACAGCCCTGAACTTCTACTATCAAAGTCAGTTAAATTCTGTTCTGCATACTTCTCTTGAGATGCAATAACTTGTATGGTTTGATCTTTTTTTCACACACGCAGGCTCATAAACTGTACGCAGACAGCCATGTTCCCAGAGCTCGCTGCTAGAGGGAGACACTTGCTCCTCCACTATGTGCCAGGAAGCGCTACGTCTGGCTGGCTGGCTGACAATTGCCAGGCCAGCGGTCCGGTACGGTCCAGTGCGGTTGGCACTGACGCCTGCCCATCTGCCCGGGTTGACACGTTTGCTCCCACACCAGTGTCCAGGAGGACAAAATGTGCTGTGGTGTCCTGGCAAAGTTCCCTGAAATGTCAACGTGGCGTGACAAACCCATGCCGGCCCCTTGGCCCTCACAGGCCTGGTAGTGTGGGGCGCTGCCCTGGATCAGACGGGGGAGCCAGGAACATGCCACCGTAACAACAACCGCTGATCGACTACCGGGGAGCGACCATCTTGTCCAGGGTGGATAGAGCGTGTTCGGTCGGGTAGAGGATGACGGTTCTCATTACTGGCCCTGAACCTTACAAAACTTGGCTATTCAGTAGTTGATAGAGGGCAGCTGGACATAAATGAGACATCATGAGCAGGAAATCCATTCAGGGAACACACGTGGACCCTCCGCTGAAGCAATCCCATCCGATTTAAAATTGTTATGAATGAAACAAATTGTAACTTGGCGCCTCCTCTTACAAGCCAAAAAACAATGGGCGCAAAGGACAAATAACACGCGGAAGATATTTTCTGTTGTTTGACCAGATGGTCTTGGAGGTGGCTGTGAGGGTCTGATGTTGGCTGACTCTGTCCTGGAGCCCCTCAGGGCAGCAACTGTGAGTGGTCATTAACACGGGGATCAGTCCATGCCAGGAGAGAGAGAGAGGTAGCAGTAGTTAACAGCCACTACCCGGTTAAATCCTCCTCCTCTGTGCTAAACAAGAACAATTACAGCATTCCTACTGGTTGCCAAGAGTGTAAACGCATCACACATCATGTAAAGAAAAAGAAAAAAAAGACATTGTTTTGCAAGCACAAAGGAACAGAATGGGGAAAGGTGTGTTTCTACTCCACCGCGCCTCATCACTCACTTTTGCTGGATCTAAGGTTACGGCCAGGGCCGCCTGGCAGTTATCCATACACAGTGAATCATGGCATTGGTGTGGGTGTGCGCACATGTGCATGTGTGCGCATAGTGGAGCTGTGGACAGGTATGACAGGCTGACCTCCGCATGTTACCAGAGAGAGTGTGCGGTCCAGTGTTACCTGTCATAACACGGGCTGCCTGGAACCCCCCGGAGCACCGGCCTGACCAGGCCACTGGGCAGCCAGAAATAATAGAGACTGGCAAGAGGGCAATGAGGGGTCACACGGAGGGGGAGAGAGGAGGAGGAGGAGGAGGGAGACAAGGACATATGACAGGAGGACTGGGCGACGGATTAAGGAGAGTGAGAAGAGGAGAGGAAAAAGAAACATGCTGTAGTGAGGAGAGCTGTGAGGATAATGATGCTGGTCAATCAAGGAGCAAAGAGAGGAAGATACAAGAGAGGGGAAGGAAGGTGCTTGCTGTTCACTCTGCAAATGATGGGTTTAAGGCAGTGAGGGAAGAGAAAAGAAAATCTGACTTGTGCTTTCTCAGTCTCCGTCCGACACCCTCGAAGCAGAAAAATAAGCCTCAGCTTCAACCCGACGGACCACCGCGCGTCACATCCCATTTGTTTTTGAAGCTTTTGAGTTTATCTTTGCGAGTATGATGAGCGTTCTTCGATGTGCAGCAACTCCTGCCCGCAGATATGGAACAGCTGAATTCACTTAGGCAGGCTTGGCCAGCAATTAAAGTGCTGGATTAAGAGTGATTGCATTTTGTGTCCTGAGGAGGCGCTGCCTGCCATCTTGAGAGGTCTCATTAACATGGCTGCCGTGGGCTGCGCTGAGCACTGCCACCGGCAGTTAAAAAATAATGGAGACATTATCAACCTTAATGTCTTGTACCTGGAGTGGAGAAGAATTTATAATCACTATTGTGATGGGCCACGGGCTGCCGGCTGTGCGAAAGGGAAAGGTTGGATGAAGATAACCCTTTTTCTGACCAGACCCCTGTGTGTTTTTTTGATCAGCCACTACACGTGGGGAGTCTGAGCAGCTGGATTTCATTAATTAAGTGCTGGCAGCGTTCTGCTCTGGTGGCAGGGGTGAGTCACACTGGTGGGATTGGTCTCTCTCTCCCTGATATCATCTTCCAACCATAACTACAAATAATTATTCACTCAAATCCATTACCGGGGGTCAATCAAGTTCCCCAATCAGTTCTGAAGTCCAATTACTGGCGCCGAGGCTCTGTTCGCGCCTTCCTGCAGATGAAGGCCTGGCCCACAGGCTGCCCAGTAAATTACACATAGCAAACAGTGGAGTGTGTATGTGTGGGAGAGCAAGCCTCCTCAGGTGGGTAATAAAGCAGAGGTACATACTGGTCTCCCTGGGGCGTTCTGACCGTACCATCTAGCAGACTTCTCCAGGTTAAATAGAATTAGCCCATGCAATGAGACGGACTTCGAATATCAACCACGTCTCATCGTTCTACAGGCTAGAGAGCACACAGCATGCACAGCGCAGCCCGGTATTAACATCCATCTCAGCAGTTGAGATAATAAGACATGTTGCCATAAGGGTCTTCTTATAAAGAGGCTGTACGGTGCCCCATCAGAGGAGCATAATGAGTGGGGTGTTACATCTACAAGCGCATACACACAGACACACACTCACTCACTCACTCACTCACTCACTCAGGGCTTTGCTGTAGCACTCCAACCCCATTAGCGTGTGGCTTCGTGTATCGTTGTGCAGCCGTCTTGAAAGTCAGCCCTGAGCCTGGAGGAAATGCTTCTCGCACACTCGTCTGTCACTACAGAGAGACAGCAGCGCAGCCAGCCGAGGCGGAGCGGCCAGTTGGGCAACAAGGCAGGCAGCGCACACGTGTGAGTGCATGCGTGTGTGTGTGTGTGTGTGTGTGTGACAGGGGATGGATGGCTTGTATGTATGTACAAGATGTGTAGGAGGTGAGCAGGATGGGTGTTCAAAGAGAGGGGAGGATTGGGTGAGTGTGGTGGTATGCGCTTGTGTGTGTGTGAGAGGAGGTGCAGAGCAAACAGAGCGGTGGACGGGGGTGTGAGGCTTTGTGGATCAGCAGCCCATGACCGGTTGTCACACTAGTACAAGCACAGCTCCCAAATCAGCCTGGTAGGAGGGCCAGTCTGACATTTCCCTCAGTGTCGGGCTCCCCCTCGCGCTCTGATCTGACCAGAAAACAAACCAAACTGTAACTCTGACCCAACCAACAACAGGGAAAAACGCAGCAGCCCCATTGTTCAGCGCTTATTCCAGACGTTGAGGTTTTTGGGGGGGGGGGGGGGGGGGAACTGAGGATTTCGACTGCAATTACAACAGTATGAGGGCAACGATTTGTTTTGTCCTGAGCCAGGAAAGCATTCTGACTTCAGACTGCTGACACAAAGAAAGGCTGTCAATGTAAGCCCTTCCATTAAAAAAAAAACCTCAAAGAGACAGTCTCTGTCCTCTGCTTACATTCAAGAGACCCAGCTAAATGCTAAACACATGTGGATGGGTCCTGTGTTTAGGCTAAAATGGCCGAACACGATCCGGCAGCATTTGAGTTAATCTTCCTTAGTGAAACCGCATGGCGTTGTTTACACTGGAGGCAACTGTGTGTGTACGTATGTGCGTGTGTGTGCGGAGTGTGGCCAGGGCTGCAGAACTCACTGTTCCCTTTTTGCAAAGCCAGAGCAGTACAGTGTGTATGTGTTTGTGTCAGCATGATGGAGGAGAAGGGTGTTACTCAGACCTAATGAATCCATCTGCATTCAAGGGGCATTCTTCCTCTCGTACGCAGGCGGGAGCAAACGAGCAGCGACCTGGGAGCGCGTCCAGCGGTTGGGGGGGCTCATGCTCATTTTTTCCAAAGCAAACCAGCAAGGACAAGCATGGATTAGTACCGATTTTTTTTCGCCTTGAAATATAGCCTACTTTTTCAAAGAGAAGGCCGAGGTTGAAAGCCGTACAGTCACACACTCAAGCCTCCTGTCCTGTACTGTAGCACGGCTCCTTTTTCTTTTGCTTTTCAGCGAGGACCGAGGAAGGTTTGGCACTGGAAGCGAAAGACTACAGTACAGCCTGTGCTCCAGGAGAGTGGCAGCAGCTGATGTCCTCACCTCTGAGTGACCTGGCACCCTAGGCAACCTCAATGAAGAATGGATGGAGGGCAGGAGGCGGGGGCATTGAGAAAGTGGAAGGTGGTTGGCACTAAGGGCCCTGGTCATTAGAATAATGAATCCAGAAGCCGAGTGGAATTTGGGAGACCTCTAGTGGCTGAGGACAGTGGAAACTCACACCCACAGGGCGTAGACATACAGTATCGTGTACATAAATACATACTTTATATCATCAAATCCCATCCCTACTGTCTGCCGCTGACCGGAAGAAGGTTATTAACACCGCTATTTCATCCCATCTTCATAACTCTTTATAATATGCATTTAATTTAAAAAAGCTCCAAGTCGTCTTTAGTTGGTTCAAAATACAGCTGTTAGGCTTTAAACTATAATTAAGAAACGAGAACAAATTACCCCCAATTTCTTCATGCCCCCATTGGCTTCTTTTAATATAAAGTTTCTATTGGTCTCTCTAGCTCCAAGTTACATTTGTAGCATTGCATTGAATGTACAAAAAGTTCAGGATGGAAGCTTGATTGCTTCACTGGACTATCTTATATTTCCTGAATTATTTTTTCTCAATTTATTGTAATGTATTTGACTATTTAATTACTTTAACTAGATTAAGAAAAGTGCTAAACAGGTAAACGTAGTATTAAGCCGTCCAACACATCAAAACCAAAAGATTGAACACTTTAAGAGTTTCTTTTAAAATTGATTTTGTGTTTTATGGCTGTTGTATTGGCTTGCATTGTATTGTAACCCTGTGTATTGGTAAGGTGCTGGCTAAGTTGCACATTCATAACTCCTGGAAAAACTCTGAACTAAAACACTAGAGACAGAATTAGTCCATCTGTAGAAAATGTAACAATTTTGATGAGCAATTCACCATACAAATCATTTATTATGCAAAAAAAAGACCAAAACAGCAGCTAATGTCAGCTTCTCATATGTGAGAATTTGCTGCTTTTCTCAATTTTAGACCATCATAATATATGTTTGGTTAAAAAAGCAATTTTCCGCAACCTAAGCACAATTTTACTGGAATTGCATAGACTAAATGAAGAAGTTCGTAGCAACCCTAGTTTGCGCTGCTATTTTAAACATATATTTTTTACAATGGCCGATGTCTGTGATTTGAAAATACTTTTAATATAGATTATGAAGGCATATGTCACTGACACTGGGGTCGTCTTCTTTACCCTGAAAGAGGCAGCATGTCTGCTTAAATGAAGAAACTAGCTGCACTGGAGTTATGAGTGCGTGACTTCTCTTTGTCTATAATTATCTGGCGGCGTCCAGCAGTGCAGTGCATTATGAAAGTAATTCTGAAAAGATTAAAAGTGTGTTTGGCCTGAATTAGAAGCAGCTGACTCATTTAGGCGATACCTAGCACTGACATTCCTGGCTCCAGAGTGCAGAAGAAATTTCATTACGTCTTTGACAAATCTCAGGACTAATATTCGTAGAGGTAATATTAATCACTCCCTCTTTGTTCATATCATGAGCAAACACAAGGAGAGAGAAAAGCTCGGCCAACTGTACCGACAGATTTAATGTTACTCTCTTATCCATTTAAGATTCACATCATGCTTTTTAATATAATATTCAACTCAGGAGCACAAATAGTGAATAAAACCATTTTGTAGGTCAGTTGCTTCTCAAAGGGAGAAAGTGTGTTTGTTATTGGAGCAATGTCCACGGAAGCTCAGCAGAACAAATCCCATTTCTCTGAGCCGGATCCTTTCTTTTTCTTATTGATCACTGAATCATTACACATAAATCACACCGCTACAGTCCTTGTCATGTCAATATATTAAGTCGCATTTAATGACCCCGTTCATAAAGGTGATGGGTACTGTGCAGCCTCCAGATGTAACAACATGGTCTCTACACTTCTCTGTAAAGACCATGTTGCCCGAATCGTATTAAAACACGGGTCTGTAGTGTCTTGGTCCCAGAGGACAAACCCAGTATCTGCAACATTTCGTATCTCACAGCAATATTAAACACAACTGTCATGTTTTGTTTTGCTGTCCACTGTCCAAATGGATGGAGGCAGTAGCTGAAAGGGGACACCTCACAGCACGCTCTTCCTCTTCAAGTTTCTGTGGAGGGGTGACTTCCATCCAGGTGTTTTGAATTTCAAATTAAGTGTTAAAAAAAAAAAAAAAAAGCAAGACTGCTCTTTTTTGTTTGTTGTGCAAACCAGAGTAAAGGTCACATATTCTCCCTCTGTCCTGGCTTTCCTTGGTCCTGACTGACCATGAGCCACCCCCATCCGTCTCCAGAAGTGCAGTCCCACTGATCACTGTGGTGGTGATGATGAGAAGGCTTTGAGGAGCAGGTCAGCAGCCAGGCCCGGGGAGATGGCTCCTTTGGTGACCCTCTCCTCGAGGTGAGGTAGAGCCTCTCTGACACTGGGGTGATTCTGGAAATGGCAGAGGGCGTTCTCCTGGATCAGACTCCACATCCACACCTTCTGCTGGGCCCTCCTCCGGCCCCGCAGTTCACCGCAGGCCAACATGGCGTCCCGGTACGACTCCATCTTCGCCCAGACCTCTGGGATGCCCTCAATGGTGAGCGAGGAGGCGCGCACCACCTGGAGAGGAAGTTAGGGAGGGTAGGGGTTTGGGATGCATGAATTTAGAAGGGTCTCTTTTTCAACGACCAGGTGGTAGTCTGGACAATTCCACTGTTCAGCCTGAGGGTATCACCATAGGCACAGCAAACTGCCGTCCATTCTCTACTTGGTATGGGGAGTTGGAAACGTGATGTGGACTTGTGCCTTGTGTTTGAGATTCTGTATGGAAGTACACGTCTCATGGACAGAAGCCCCAGGAAAAGCTGCCAGAGGCGACTGTATTGTGCAGATGCTGCAAAATTGGACAATCAGCCTCTTCTATGAGAGCAGCAATCCTCTGGAATACTCTACCTATACAATCCACTGTGCACAGCAGTTTTATAAGCAAACTTAAAACAAAGGTTAAAATTGTCCTGGCACCCAAATGGTTAAATATAGAACTACAATATCCCGCCTTTAACTACAGCCGAGGATCCTCGTCGCATGTCGTACCCTCTTCTTTCTCCCCTTGTTTCCCGTCTGTCTCTGTACTGACAACTGTCCCAAAAACATTAAACTTTTAATTCAAAATTGTCTGTAGGTTTGTTTAAAACTGAATTTCCTTATTTCTTCATGCAAAGTCACGTTATATAGTGTTTTTTTTAATTATATTTGGCAGTTCTTATTCATGTTGGGGCTACGAGAGCAACCCCGACACATTATATAGATTTTTTAAATGTCAGTGTCGATTAATGTGCATTTGGATAAGCAGTCAAACAATAAGGGAAGTCCTGGATGACAATAAAAACAACCATTAAAAGAAATACTGCTCTACACTGCGACACAAAACACTTCGGGTTTCTTTTGACAAAGACATAGTTTAAGGGTGCATAAGCTTTGTTTTTTAGGATAAAGGAACATTTTAAATATAGATAATTGCACTTGAGTTTGGAGCGTTGCTGCTTTTTCCGTTCTGTTGAAGATTATTTTAGCAATGCACCTTCCACCTGGAAGAAGCCGTCATGTCCCTTTACAAAGTGTGAGTATTCGTCTCGGTATAAAACCTCGCTCACACAAGCAATCCGGTGATAAATGTCACTCGTGTGCTTCGTTCTTGTGACCGCGTGTCTCTTTTCAGAGCTCGCTGCCGATTCAACGGCACATGATGAAACTCAGCGTAATGTTCAAATTCAACCGAGAAGACAAAGAGCCTCAGATTTAGGAATACAAAAGAAGTCGGGCCATTCATTCGGATGTGAAGGACCCATGAAAGTGCTTCTATAAAAGTGAACCTTCTGTTTTTTTATCACTTAATGTCACTTAACTTCACCTGTGAATAAAAATGAGAAAAAGGGAGTTTGGAGGAGGAGAGACGAGAGTCGACCTCAGTGTCGATGTCAAACAAATCCACAGATACTCCACCACCTCCAGGCTGCTGAAGTGTGAAGACATTACATGCGTCACTTGGAGGTAATTGATATCAACTGGTGTTCGACAAAGTTCAATGTGACAGCTGATAAATATTGGCGGCTCGTGATCAACAGCCAATTAAGAATCCTCTAATTACATCATTAAGTTAATCATTTTACAAGCACTTCATTCGAGTCTGATGCAAACACAGGAAATCAAACTTAGTGAAATGAAATGTAATGCTCATTTGCTAATTATCATTTTAAAGGACTAGTTCAAAAAGAAAAGAAAACCACATGTGACCTTATACGGCCCCACTGATGTCTTATTCTTATCTACGTTTGAAGATGTTGCATCTGTCCCAGTAAAATGGATTAAATTGGATTTAGATTGTTGTGCTAACAGCTATGAAAATTTTGATTATTTTCAAGAAACAAATGTTCCTTTTCCTCTGCATAATCTCCTGACCTCATGAACTACTTTCTACTGATCAGTTTAAGGGAGAAAATACTTGAGACCCCATGAAGGGCGACTCCAGCTATTTAGTTGTGAGCTTTTCTAAAGACTAGCAAGAGACACATTCAGCTCCCAAAGCACCAGTTTCTTGACATCCCACAGTCCAACTCATAATTAATAATAGTTTTTCTACATCTTTCTGATATTTTATGGAACAAAAATAATAGTTAGTTGCAGCCCTAATTGTTAGTTAAAGTAGTTTTATTACCAAGAACTTAGAAATCAAAGCAGCGTTGATGTCGTTGCCATTCATATGTCACGTTTTCATGCTGAGCGCGGTGGACAACAGAGGGCAGACTGGTGAAGAGGAGAGACGGCGAGAGACTAAATCATAGATTATGCTACTGTAGGCCAAAAAAGACAGACACAAAAGAGGGCAAGACAGCAAAAAGTCAGGCTAAATACAGAGAGCAGACTACGAGGAGAAGCCTCTCAGCTTTTATGTTGAGTGCGCAGGCTTCTAATCAGCGAAATGCATGAGACAGCAGCCCAGCAGGAGGAGCAGGAGGAGTAGGGGCTGGGGGTGAGGAGAGGGGTGGGGGTTCCTGGCAGCTTGCCCAGTGGGCAGATGCTGCATTGGGCTGGGAAAACAAAAGGACAAGGCCAGGCAGGCATGCAGGCAGGCGGGTGAGCTGGGACATGCAGGGAGGGGTGGGACACTGCAGTACTGAAACCATGAAGCCATGACATCATCACCATCACCATCATCATCCTCCCGCCCCATCCTGGGTCAACTGACCTCTCAGTGGGATGGCTTGTTGGCTACACAGAGCAGCACTGCTGCTGCTGCCGCCCAGTAAGTCAAACGTTGAACACTTGTCAATTATCCTTCTCTATTTCTAAAAATGCCTCTTCATTCTGTTGTTGGCTCCCTTCCTCAGTGCACTACCTCCACACACACACATACACACATTCCCTTACACACACCTTAGGGTTCCAGGACTTGGACTGCCTCCTTAGCAGCTTGAGTGCGCTGGTGTATTCAGCCTGGATCCTCCTGGCTGGCACCAGCAGGTCTCCATCCGCTTTCGTCACCACCACCAAGTCGGCCCTCTCAATGATGCCTCTCTTGATACCCTGGACAGAGATTTTGGCATAAAATGGGGGGGGGGGGAGGGGGTCATTAGCTTCTCAAAACACTGTAAATAAATCTGATGTCTAGACACCTAATCTGCTGAGGGATCTCTGTACAGAGTGATGGATGGAGCTGTGGTCGGCTGCCAGTTTACTAATTTATTGCTCCGATATTGTTGCTCTCTATCGATCCCTCACTGCTGTCAGCTTCCGGGTGATTTGAAGCGAGGAGCGCAGTTGAGCTTATTTGAAGCCGTTACTCTAAGAAGTGCCCTTCACCTGTTGAAACCACAGGTTGAAATGTCCTTTCAGTTCAGGTCTTTGTATTCAGCTGGTGACTCAAGGCTAGAGCAGATGTAGAGAAAGTCTGCAGCTGTCAATGTCGTCTGGGCTTCATAAGTTATTTTGCTCTGCTGGAGTCATGTAATGCGTCGTAAAATCTATATGTCACATGGTTTAGTGGCACTTTCGGCAATTTATAGTTTAAACAAGTCAAACTGTGCTCTTGAGAATACTCTACTTACAATCTGAATACCATACGTTTACTGTATAGATGTTAGTTTGATGACTTTTAATTTAAGATACATAAAAAATGCTTAATGTCCCACAATAATCACCATAATATTAATCCTAATGAGTTAGACTATTCAAGTCATTCATTTAGCTAATTAATAACTTGATTAGCATGCAGTTTTTGTCAACATATTCATCTTTACATACAAATGAGGATGCAAAAGTCAGTTTCTAAATGTATTTATGCAAGAAGGTAATTCACAATGTAGAGTAGATAATCTATTTCCTCCATCCGGAATCTGTGTTGTAAAAGTAATGAGGCTGAAATAAAAAAGTATTTTCACTTTTTACTCAAAAGGTGTGTGCGCACATATTAAACAAACTTATCTGAAGTTTATTGAATGACAAAAGTAAAGAATAATATTCAGTAAATTGTTTTCATGCCACTACCAGACCAACTTTATAACATGAACATGATTCAATCTGGAACATCTTCTATTCTCTTTCTTCCGGCTCAGTTGAAACAACATTGGACACTGATGGGTTTGCTGCTGCTCATGTTTTTCACTGACCTGGAGTTCATCGCCCCCTGCTGGCGGAATCAGCAGCACAAACATGTCAACCATGTCAGCCACTGCGAACTCCGACTGGCCCACACCTACAAACAAAAAGACAGATTTAAGTCTCGCCACAGATCAGCAATGTGACAAAATACAACGCTTACTCTCACAGCAAATCAGACAAGAACAATAAGTAAATCAATGAAAACTAAATCCATAATAAAGAGCCCTGAGTTGAACGTTGCATCCTACATTTTCATGTATGAACAGGAGAAAAATAAAAGCAATTCACCGTATAAAAAAACAAAGAATGAAAAGAAAGTTTATGAACTTCCATAAACTTCATGTTCATCACACTGAATAGATTGTCAGAAAATGACAATTCCTATTTTTGTATTAAAAAAGGTGTATATTACAACAGCAAAAAACAACTTACCTACGGTCTCTACAAGGACAATGTCGTATCCCGCTCCCTCACAGAGAACAATGGCCTCATTAGTTGTTCTGGTGACTCCACCGAGTGTTCCTGAGGCCGGAGATGGCCTGATAAAGGCGTCCATGTCCCTGGAGAGTTCAGTCATACGAGTCTTATCACCCATCAGAGACCCTGCAACGAGAGGGATGAGTCAGGTTGTGTCATGAATTTAACATTCAGTAGAGTAAAAGTGCTGCATGAACATACATGAACTATTTAAATCTTTACACATTACCTTACAAGTTCACAAATAAATGTAATGTGCATTGTAAAGCACCCAAAAGCTTCATCAGAATCCTGATGACGATGATGCTGTGTTTACCTCCTGTAGTGCAGGAGGACGGGTCAACGGCCAGCACTGACACCTTATGTCCCCGTCCTGTTAACATCTTCCCCACCACCTCGATGAAGGTCGACTTCCCTGCTCCTGGAGGACCGGACAGACCTGAGAAATGAAAGCAATCCAATCAGCAACAACTGGCACCAAGGACGGGGTTTTCTCACTTAATACTTTGTAGAGACAACCGGTTTGTGTTGTGGAACATGAGGAACACTATATTTTGATAGGAAAACTTTTAAATGGGAATTTAAATTGGGGACAAATTCATTCACGACCAGCAACTCCTCCCAACAGCCTATATTGCTGTGGCCCTGTGTCAAACCCTTTTCTAAAGACATCAATCATTTAGCTTATATTGTGCTCACAGGTGTGCATTCCTAAATATAGTGTATTCATCAAATTACCACAAAGTAGGCCTAGGGCTATGTATAGCGTGCGTTACTGTACTTGATAGGACCTTGGAGGAGACGTGGTCTATACATACACTCAGTGGCCACTTCATTTGGTACACTTGTAAAATCTGATGCAATCCAATAAACAGCTCAGCCATAAACTCCACCTTTAAAAAGATGTTTAGTTTTGATTGACAGGGACAGAGAGGTATCAAGTTAACTACAGCATTAGAGTTTATTACTGAGGGAGTAGTTTGCGTTGAACCGGATTGCATTAAACTGAAAGGTGTTTCTAATGTTTTACCCCCCCTATGTATAAACATGAGGCGGGAAGAATATTAGAAACTTGTTTCAATATAATGTAGTCCAGTACAAGTTAAAAAAAAACTACTAATAAGTACAACCTCAATAATAAACATATATCAGACAGTGTAAACACAAACATTATAGTCTTACTAAATGCAGAATATGTGGCAGATCTGTTGTATTGGTGTACCTAGTGGTCAGGGTGTGTATAGTGTAGTTCAGTTCCCTTGGTGGTGTCTTCACAAAAAGCCCAGCTGAAAACAAACCACTTAAACACAGATCACACACCCACTCGGAAAGCCACTGGCTTCCCTCCATTACGGCTCTCCTGCTCCTTCCTGTAGGCCAGCACCCTCTGCAGCAGCACCTGGGCCAGCTCCTTTTTCCTGGGATGCTGGGTCTCCACCAGAGTGATGGACTCGGCCAGAGACGCCCGCTGTCCTCCGATCAGCCCTTCATACAGTTTGTCCAACAGTCTCTGCTCAGGCCCGCTCAGGTCCTGTATGTGCGACCCGAGGGCTGTGCTCACACCCCTCTTGTGCTGGCAGCTGGGACCAGGGATGGTGCTCTGGTAACAAGTGTGGGAACCAGTGAAGACCCTTTGGCGGAGGCAGCATGTCCTGGTGCCCGAGGGGACAGTGAATGAGGAGGGAAGAGAAGAGATGTGGGGGAGGAGGGAGAAGCCAAACCGTCGCATTTTATGGTAAATGTGGGGCATCTAGGAGGAGAGACAAGATGAAAAACTACGAGTCAGTGGTGGTTTTTACATTACATTACATTACAGTCATTTAGCAGACGCTTTCATCCAAAGCGACTTACAATAAGTGTATTCAACATCGGTCACCAGAAGTCATAAGTGCGTCTCCTTTTTTCAAACAAGCATCTAAAGAGCATAAACCAGAGCCAGTGCAGAAACAAACGAATGCAATAAGTGCCACAAACTAATACGAATACAGTAAGTGCAAGGGCTATTTTGCAAGAGCTATTTTTCAGCGTATTAACTATAATGTTTTATTATTTAAATGACAAAATGACGGAACCCTATTCTATCCCATATACACTTTGCGGTGACGTAACTTCCAGACAGCAACACAAGTTGCAGTTTTAAGGTATTTTCCGTTGGACTTCAAGCTAACATTATGTGAACGCGACGTTTTCCCCGCCCTGCGAGCGTAAACACAGTTGTTACAAATACAGCTAATTAAAACACTTGTTGAAAAAACCAAAATTGTTTGAAATGAGAATTCAGGCTGACCTCGTCCCAGCTGCATGGAGGTGTGTTACAGGTTACATGTCAACGGTCCACTCATCCTCTTCCTGTTTCCGGTGACGTAGGGCACCGCTTCCGACACACGGTTCCGTCGATTCATTGACGCAATGAAAAATATCTTTAAACTCTATGATTGAACACATCTATAGAGAGTATTTTGAACGATGTTTGTAAAATATATGTAAACGTTATGAGTCGTTTATGTAAAGTATTAAGTAAACATTAAACTCCAATGACAGTGGATACATTTAGCCAGTAGGTGGTAGCAGAGGTTAATTTTCCCTAAACATGTAGCAATATCTTGTGACCCCCAGATGTATTTATAACCAGGCACCTCTAAAATGTTAAAGGACTGTGTATCACTGTGGGCTGCAGAGTGTTTTGGACAATTTCTCTTAACATTAATGATAATAATGCATGATATGTGGAGTGGAAAAAATGCTCCATTTTAAATATTTACATCCCAATAAGAATCATAAAGGCAAATCAGACTTTAGACCAGAGGGTTATCTCGTTTGTAATTCATTACACTCAATATTAGCAGCTTTATGCAGACTGGACTCAATAGAAAGAAAACAAAGTAAAGAAGTACACTCAGCAAGTTTACAGACACGTTATCATACTCAAAGTTCTTCACTTTATGTGTTGTGTTTAACGTTCACCTAAACTTGAGGATACTTTTCGTCTACATTTTAATTATTAATATTCACTAAACATGTGCAGCACACACAAGACTATGGGATTTACATGTCCATTTATATTGGGATACAATTTACTAACACAACCTGATCTTAGTAGACTTGTTTAGTCAGCATTTCCACTGCAGCTGAACAACACACTTGTCCATACAATAAGTGTTTTGTCGTAAAGGAAGCTCTGGATGTACTGCTGGAACTTTGAGTCTCTGCGAAAAGAGTAAATAAATAATTGTTAAAATAATTAAGTTAGGAAGAAAAAACAAAACAAAAACTCTTAATAAATTTGTGATTTTCTATGTATAAACAGGTGTAAAATACTGAATGTCGCTCATTCACACAATAGCAAACATTACTTTCTCTTTACATGATAAATTAGTTTATATTTGGTCACTTTATTTCTCAGTCAGAAGCTCATACTTACCTCCAGCTCAGGTGGTTTCAGGCATTTCTAAATAAGTGCATATTGCATGGATAATCAGTACGTAGCTAGTTTAAGCAATCTCATAGTGGCACATTGTTTCCTTTGTCTTTATATTACAATTTATTTTAGAAAAAATAAATGAAACCACAAATTACGATGGGAAATGGATCCATTAAAATCAATTTTAAAGGACCATAGTGCAAGACAAATATGCAATATGCAGGGTATACGAACACTCACCAACACTTTAAGTCAGACATTCAGAGTCTCTAGTCCACCTGACGTGCCTCTCTGTGGAATTTGGGAGAAACATGCAAAATCTTGGGAGGCAACAGCACTAACCACTGTGCAACCATACCACCCACGTCATGTACAGTCAGATGGAACTCCTGCACGCACAAACACACACACACACACACACATTTAAGTCAGTGATTTCCAGGGTAGCTTCCTGGAAAATTGTTGTAAGTGTTCTAGGATTGTCACAATGTGCCCCATAAAACAAAAGGGGAACACATCATTTCATGCATTTTCCTGCAATTTACTGGAAAATGCAATCATGCTTAACATTAGAGCAGTTGGCTTTCAGATGCACTTGTAATTGTTGTGCCTCCCTAATTGAAGGTCTACGTCCATATGCACACAACACACGCACACACACGCACACACACACACACACACAAAGTGGTTGACGTTTTCAAAAGTCCCCGACAATACCATGATGCATATTTTCTTTGCATGGGTGGCCTGTAATTAAATAGACAGGGCACAAAAAAAACACATGCCCTGACACAGCGTTCATAAAAGAGACAGACATATTGGAAGTATTGAAACAAATTTATTGAATCTTCCAGTAGAGGCTTGATATTCATGGAATAAAACTGCTTTTCTGGGAGTTTTACTGAGCAAAAACACAAAGAAGGAGAAAAACTAAAACAAAACAAAGAGGCAATGTGTGAAAGTGCAGACAGACAACAGAAAACATGTTCGAAAAATACAAAAAGAATGTAAAGAGTAATACAGTTCAACAGCAAAGAGGATTGCTCAAAGCATAAAATAACTGAATGGCAAAAATCTGCATTTAATAAAAAAGAAAAATCATATTAGGCCATCTGTAACTGATACCCTTTTCTCAGTCAACAATTAAAATTTGAACGCTCAACATTTTCCCATAACAGTCATCTAACATGTTTTGCTCAGTTGATGTAAAAAGAGAATGGGGAGTCACTGAAATATTTATGTCCTCAATGTGACTCCGTATTTGACACATTTGATTTCGCTGCAGAGTATACAGCAATGGACAAACTAAAATGCACTTGTATTTGCCTCTGCTTCATGATCTGTGTTCAGCTACCAGTCTTAAATGTGTAACACTACACTAACCAAACTATGCTTTGCAAAAAACCAGACTGCACAGCACATATTCTAATAGTGAATATATCTAAACACTATTCTTTTTTCTTAAAATTCATTTGAAACACGAGTGTAACACAAGATGAGCAACATTTAAACATTAGTTGTTTTTTTTCGGAATAGTCTGAAATGCCCTTTTAAGTGCCATGCCCCACACTAAACCCCACTCTTAACTCTCAAACTTGCCCTCTGATTATTTGTCATGATCTCTGATATGGGATTTTATTCATACAACAACTTTGTACTGCTTTAATATTTCAGCCAAAAAAAAGAACACTTTGAAGAAACGACATTCTTGTTGAAGTATCTGGAGATGATTACAATTTTTCAGTCATACTGGTCAAGTCCCTGCTAGCTTTTTACATGTCGTAAGTACATTTCATGCCAACCTCATTGCAGTCAGGTAGCAGACAGCAGCCGACTGCAATTTTGGTGGAATGTCCCATAATTATTGTAACTACACAAGTATATCTGGATTTCAGAGGGAATATTTATATGAAAACTAGTAATGAGTCAGAATAATAGAACAATGAAAAAGAGACATTGTTGGAGCAAGATCAGGGAGGATACTTGCGTCATGATGAGTATGATGGTCTGATTATTACAGTTGGTCACAAAGATCAAGTATCTTCCAGTTGCATCACGCTCACTTTGCTTACTCCTCTCCCAGACTGTAAATGTGCCCAATTCAGACATCCTTCAAGTAGAGAACAAACCAATTTTAACAACTCGCCCAGCCCTACTTGTCCCAGATCAGCTTGTGTTTCAGTCAAAATGTCAATCAGTTATCGGAAAAGGCAGGCTGGCTGAACCACAAGCCGATCTGTGACCCTATTCTTGCTACTTAGACCAAAATGCTGGGCTATGGACAGCCACGGGGCTGAGGACAGTGAAGCCTAGGAGACGGAGGATATAGGGTTGTGCGGGGAGCCCATCTGGGTTAGCACCTTATCCAACCACTGCAAGGGACCATGCAGGTGGATCTCAATCCAGCAGGGTGTGCTGGTCACATCCTGGCGGTGGTACTCTGCTCCCCAACCCTGGAACACATGAAAACACATCATTTAGAATTCATGCCACACCACTGTACAAGTTCTTGTTCTACTTGCTCCGAATTTTAGACTGTCGAGTGCTAGTGTTGTGTTCTGCTTGAGTACATGTTAATATTTTACATCAGGATGTCGCATGGAAACGTTGATATTTATACCCAATTAAAAAAAAAAGGCAATTTGAATATCTGATCTGTTTTTTCTGATGTAATCTTTGTTTGTATTGATTTTCACTTACAACAAAACTACAAGAAAAGATGAAAACAGTTTTTATCTTTTCATCTAACTAACAGTTAAAAAGGTGCATCAAGTAATAGAAAGTGAGGAGAAAACACAAATGAACAATTTATTCCATTGTGCACCAAAAAACAATACTTTAACTGCAGTGTTTGCAGTGCAAATGTAATTTCAAATTCAGATTTTTGTGATTTTTTAAAATCCAATGTTCACCTAATTAAACATTTATAAATTCCCAGATTTCTTTAAAAAAATAAATAAAAAATAAACATGATGATACTAAGTATTAACAGTGACTCAATTGTAAAAGGTAAGTCAGTCTATACTGTAGGAAGGTGAATATTAGCATTAGACAATCCAAAAATGTCATATTGCTGAATCTGATCAGCTCACCTTAACGAAACTCATGCGGATGGTGCACATCTTTGTGAGCTCATAAACAGCCTCGAAGCCGTGGTTGACGGACTGGGCCAGCAGCTCAGCAAACTCCTGGTTGTTGAAAATCTTCAGGCTGCAGCCGCTGGGAATCTTACACACAGTCGTGGGATGGAAGCCGTGGTGGTAGTTACAGTTACGACTCTGGACGAAGATACTGCTATCACTCAGACATTCTGCGTACACCTCCCCACCAACATAATACAGATGGACACCTGAGAGGAAGCAGGAGAGAATTTAATGTTGGTCACCGGGAGAAGCAGACCTGTCGTGTCACTTTCATCAGCAAAAACGTATCTTAAAACCAATACACTAAAATGTTTACTCAATTTGTTGTAATTGTTCCTATTGACAACATTAATTGATTTAGTCCCGTCTGCTGACAGTCCGTGCATTGCAGTCATTGACCGGCTCTCCGTACTGCACCTTTGCCGATGTGCCGCCGGGTGTTCTCAATGGTGGAGTTGCGGTTGACGTTGGAGAGCAGGCCGAGGCAAAATCGGTTGCGGTTGTTGGAGGGATCTGTGAAGCCATCGACGAGCACGCTGGTGGAGGACGCCTGGAACGCCTCTCCGACACGATTGTTGAGCTCGTAGTAAACAATAGAGCACCAGTGCTTGGGTTCCTCATAGGCCACGGGCTGCACATCTGCACAGGAAACACATTAACAGGTCAAAGGGGTGAGCTGAGTACACTGAACACGCAGAGACAGACGCAGACGCATTTAATGCACATTTAAGACTCCTCAGAGCAGACTCCTGTACAGACAAGCTGCCAGGAGCCGCTGATGCCAGCTGTAAATCTTACTCATCCGCACAATTATTTCTGGCAAATTGTCCCCAATAGCCCATTAACGATGATTAGAATAAATATATAGGACCCACTGGCTACATTTGTATACATTTATGCTGACCAAAATCAATGCAGATGCATCCTAAAGTATGCCCACTGTCTGAGGTCTGTGTGCCAGCCTTTATTGAGCAGAAAAACAGTCAATAGACGGTGCCTGGCCATGCTCTCTGAGCCAGTGCCAGCTGGCCTCACCCACTCTGAGAGAGAGGAATAAATCATGTTTATCTAAGCACATACTGTACTTCTCCTAAACTTCCTGTAGCATGGCACTGGCTAGCAGGTGTGTTTTGTCTGTCCCCTTCCCAGAATTGGCCCACAATAGAACCCTGCTCCCCTGTTCAGGATGCAGCTTGTGGAAAACCAAATTCCCACTTTCAGCAAACATTTGAACAGCTCTTCCCACTACTGCTGTCACCATGTGTGGGCAGAATTGCTGGGCCTTCAGTGCATGATCATAAAACCAGTAGAAATATGTTGTTGGTCATGTGTGGGAAACTAAAGTTCATAGTTCAGCAGTTATTCCAATGTGTGGCGGGTCAAATTGTATTTCACCTGCATAGTGTGTTAGTGCAGCAATTAAAAATGTAACCATTAAAGAGAAGGATTGGTTTATTAAGACAACTTCCTTCTCTTTACAGGCATCATTCGGTCAGCAAGAGAAACAGCTCTCAATCAGATATTCAGCTGCTAGTTAAACAAAAAAAACAATTGTCGTGGCAGGTTGTGTGGGAATAAAAAAAGCTGTTTTGTCTTTACACGTAGAGCATCCTGCTCAGCTATCGGGCTTTGCTTTTATTATCTTATGTGAGATGAGGACAAAAATCCTTGTATCCATGTATTGTGTGTATGCCTTGTAATTAAAACAAAAACGGCTACAAAATGTGCAATAATCGCATCAAAATAATTACGGCGATAGTCTATGAATGAATAAATATACTGTAGTCTATGACAACATATAGGCCTAAAATAAAATACATGGCTTTGTTGAGACTGTCTCCTCCGCTGCGTTTCAGCACCCGGGACAGCACACACACACGCGTGCACACACACACACACACACACACACACACACACACACACACACATGCACCCTCTACACACAACAAACAGCTATCTGTCTGAGAATAACTCATAGTAATTAAGTTGATGCATCATGAATATTGCAAGATAACTATTCCTTCTTTTACGGGCTATTTGAGATGTTTGGGGTAATGCCTATACATTAATTTAAACAAAAATAAAACGATGCATTTAAAAACTGATTTAGACGTCGAAGCTTCAAATTCGGGTCAGCCTTAGGAGTCACCCTTTAAATGGGATGGCTCTGGACTCTGTGCAGTGTGCTCTATTACGTACTCATGAATGCACGGTTCACATGTGTCTCCAGCACAATAAAGCCAAAACCACATAGTCGAGAGAGCAGCAATTATTGCACCACATTTCGGTTCCCAAAGTTGCAGGTAATTAGTGAATCTTATTGGTAACGAGTTTCAAGCCATTACCACCAGCAGAGATGACATAAGGCCTAGCTTTTAAAGACCTCGTAAAAACTGCTCTGAGGCCTGTCTTAATTTGTTGAGGCTTTGAGCTTCCCATGGGCTCGCACCCACAGACAGAACCTCGCTGTCAGCTAGCAGATCCTTTCCACCAACTGTTCAGGTTTTATCTGACAGGATATGGCATACAAACTCATCCGAGGTTTTCCTTACTTTTTTGCATTTGGAGGTTGACCACAAGACAGAAAAAATAAAACTTAAAGAAAAAACTTTCCAGAACTCTTTGCACTTGCAGATCAAGGGAAGCAGGTGCTGACAGCTTTATGTGGATGATATCACTGTGAACACAAGGACGGGTGTATGCGTGTGTGAGATAGCGACTGCCATGGTTACCTGGCCGGTTGTTACTCTCTAGAGGCAAAGCTGGAACCAGGAGGTTGGTGTCCATTGGCTGGGGACAATCCTGAGTCATCTGCTCCTCTGGGGGCATGTAGGCAGGAGGGGGTGTCTCTGCATCAGGAAGGAGGCAAAAACAAAGAGCAGTGAAGTGAGTTGTTGTCCGGCACTGAGGAAAAGTGGAAGACAAGTTCAGTGTTGAATCTCACCTGGCATTTGGAATGGACTGCTGGGGTCAGAGCTGGATGGTGACTGAGGGAAGGTGGCGCTGCTGCTGCCACTTCCCGGCGAGTTTGGGTAGCTGTTTACCGGTGAAGTGGGGAAAGCGGGGGGCATTGTGTTGGCCTGAGTGAAGGATTCTGGGAAGGTGGCATTCTGCGGCATGTGCGGCTCGTTCTGTTGTAGAGGGTTGCGGAAGCGAGGCAGCATTGTGTGCTTGGCGTTGAACTCACTGTTCCTCGGTACCAACACAGGGGGCAGCACTGAAGAGGGAGAAAGACATCGAAATTGTTAAAACAGGAAATGCTTTGATGCACCACAAGTTCTTTGACCAAAATGTTTTTTCTGTGTGTAGAGATTCTTTAAATCCATCAGAACGACATTCCACTAATAAGTCAAACCAAACATTTTTTTAACAGTGAGCACTATTACTATGATTTAATAAACTTATCGGCTTTTTTCTCTCCCTTCTGATGAGGGCTGGGTGATACAATGCCATAAACTGTGAGACAATATAGTTTGTCAACTGTCAGATTTGGCCGAACTGTTTTTTTTGCCATCGTAGGCAATGTTGTAAATCAAAGAGCTGTTTCAAGGCAATATACAATTTTCATATCATTTATTCTATTTTGTTTCCTACCTTTATCTTTGAGTGTCTTCACGTTATTGTTCTGTGATTTATGTGACCTGGCTGCTGGGGTAATTGACCATTGGCTTTAACAAAGAAGACAAAACAAATCTATACAAACTCAAAAAGAACTAAGTTATTTGATTCCAACATAGTAAAAAAAACAAATCTTTCCTGCACTCGCCATGTTGCTACGTTCTTAACGCAGATGTCTCTGCAATTTTGTAAATGTCAGCTTCCTGCCTGTTGATCTTAGCCAGCGGCATTTGGTCCAGACTCTCAGGTTTCTGATCTGAAAGGACATTTTGAGGCAGGCCATTCTTGAGGAATTTATCACTTGGGGTAAATAAATATCCTGGCTGATGTGAGGGCTATTCAGGTGCAGTGCATACAAACTACAGAGATACGCCCCACTTGTGTCTATAAATACCTGCGCAGATAAATAAAGCTGGTGCTGAAATTTTAACTGGGGGCCCACACTGCTGTCAGTGTTGCTGCAGGTAGCCCAGGTAGCCCATGTGTGCTGCAGCAGGCCAATGCATCAATGTTCAAAGCTTATATGTGGAGCAGGTGTTTGGTTGAATATTACAGGGAGATTGACAGGATGTGTGTGTGTCGGCGGGTGGTGTTAGGGGAGAAGGGGAGGGGGTAATGTGGACAGACAGGTGCTGTGGGGTTTAATCACCTTAACCCTCCGTCTTCCACCCGCTGCTAAAACAAAAAGTGTGCAAGGCAGGCAACAACTCTTTCCTCCCATTGTGTGTGGGTGACCGGCTTCCTGTTCCAGCCATCCTCGGAGAAACTGCGTGCAGTCGTGTGTGTGTGTGTGTATATCCTGGTTTTTGTAACATGTGTGTGTGTGTGACTGTGTGTCTACATGTGTGCATAAACGTAAAAAATAAAAAGGCCAGCAGCACAGACCATGCCCAAAACAAAGCCCTCATTCTCCCCTAGATGGAATTTCCTGCCCCACACGCACACATGAAAGAACACACACACACACACACACACTGTTGGCCCTTTACACACTTAGCACTCTGCACACAGCTGTTTGTATCTTGTCAGCTGACCCTCATTTTCTATTTAGTAAGGGGCCAAGTAGTGTTTGATTTGTCTTTTTTCTGCTCTACCTTTGCAGTGAAGGCGCTGGAATCTTTTTTATGTCTCTTCTGGCATTGTTAGATAAACATAGTTTTGTTGGAAAGCCTATTCTGATTTTAGTTAGTTTTTTTAAAAATGAGTCTTTTATATCATATTATTGGAGTTGGTTTTGTCAATTTCATTATGAACATTTTATATATTTGTAATTTGATGATTTTAATTTGCTGACTTGTGTGAAGTAACTTGGGTTTAAAGGTCCCGTGTTGCAGAAAGTGAGATTTCCAAGTCTTTTTGATTGATAAAGCAGGTCTAGGTGCTATATAAAAATGGTGAAATTATCAAACAAATCAATCCACACAAAAATGCACACAGCCTGTATTCAGAAACTGTGCTTTTAAACGAGCCGTCAGGACTTCCAAAAGGTGATGTCATTTTGAAAAGATGAAGACTTTCATAAAACAGATACTGTAAGAGATTCAGGGGGGGGGGTGGGAAGAGTTAAATAAATGACCTGCGTAAGACATTCAAGAAAATTCAAGAACTTCAGGCTCAAAAATGGGGATGTTGCGATCACAGTAAATTGTATGTGTCTGAACCACTAGGACACCAGGATGTCAAATGTTAAGACAAATTCAGAAATTCTTTCTATGGATTATGACTCACTCTTATGTAAGGTAACAAAAGGAATGCCATGACTAAATGTATATAAGTGATTGTGGTTTAATAATATCACTGACGATGTGGCTGATGCACTTAATAAGGTCAGTGTTGGCCCTGATAGGATCGGTATATCCCTAATTATTTCAGGACCGTATCACTCACCTGGACTGTCCACTCGTTTGTAGTGGTAGGGGTTGATGCACACATCCTTCTGTTTGGAGCCAAAGGGGTACTCGCAGCACTCCAGGGCCTTCAGCTCGTGGTGGGACTGCAGGTCGGGCCAGCGCCACACCCGGCAATAAATGACATGCGGCAGACCTTTCCTATGGGACACCTGCAGCCGTCCATCCAGGGAGCGGGGGATTGTCACACAGTTACTGAGCTGACCCGGGCAGCTGAGAGCCTTCTCCAGCTCCTCCATGGCCCCCTTCTTCTTTTTCAGTTTCTTAACCAGAGCATCCACGGCCTTCTCCGCCCATTTCTCTTCCTCGTCTCCCTGCTTCCAACCCAGCAGCCGTTTGACCGCCGGGCTGGTGAAGGAGAAGAGCGAGGTGACGTTCATGTTGGACAAAACCGCCCTCCTCCCCTCTCCTTTCTGTCCAAAAGACGTGTGAGAGCAGCGGTGGTGGACAGTCTAGTCTTACAAAAGAAAGGGTGAAAAGAGCGTCTGTCCTTTTGGAGTTTCAGATCATCCTCAGCTTCAGCGACGTAAGATCAGATCCTCTTGACAGTCACTTGGCTAGAAGAAAAGGAGAGTTAGGTTAGCATCTATGAGTAACAATCTCTACCAAAAGAGATTTCAAACACACTTCTGCAGATCAGTCCTGCTTGCTGGGTCCTTTCTCTGACAAAGTTGTAGCAACTATGGTGCACATGAACCTCTCCTCCCTTTTTGCCTCACAAGCAGCACTGACGTCTCACCATAAAATAGCTATTACAACCCTTGATGAGGCAATGATGTCACCATTATAGCCGTTATGGCCACGTCTGTCACGGCTTCTGGGAAGCTGGCAGAGGAGTCACGACGGACTCCCTCCTGTGACCGTCCGCCCCAACCAGGCATTCTCCAGATAGCTTCCTGTCCGTATGGCTTGTCACATTACCACCACTCACTAATGCCATTTACAGTAAAGGACTTCGCATACAGTATGTGGCCTACACAACCTGTTGGAATTTGTCCTGCAGGTTTAACGCCTGATTCACTTTGCAGACATGTATATTCATTCACAGGATAAATCTGCCATCATCTTTTTCATGCTGTAAGCTGAGTAGCAGCTCAAATTCATTGGCCAATAAATCAGTAAGTACTGAAAAATACAATTATTCCATTTTCAATAAAATGACTCAAATAATTTAGTCCTTAGACTGTTTAAATGGAATTACATCGCTTGGCAGCCGCTTGGGTCCCTGTTTACTTCATGTCAGCTTATATCATGCACATACACTGCAACGGGAAATTAACTGGGACACATTTGGACTTCGAACTGATCTATAATATGTAAGGAAATGTCCCTCCCAATTTTCCAGGGCCAGATTTACAGCGATTTAGCGTAAAACAGATAAAGGCAGCAAATCCTCCCATTTGAGAAGCTAGATTGATTTAGAGAGATTTAAAAGACTCCGAAATCATAATAGCAATCAATTCATTTTATTGTAATAGTCTAATCAGTTAATTGTGTCAACACTAATGTGAACACCTAATTTAGAAGAGTTTTTGTAAGGTGAGCTTGAAAATGTAAAACAAAATCCCAATCTTCAAGACCTTAAACTGATGTCTTCAAATTGCAGAAGAATTGAGAAGCTCAACCCAGGTACATCTTTTGCTTGGAAATTGACTGAAACAATGAATCAGTTATGAAAGTTACTAAAAATTGTTGAAACTAATTGATTGATAAAATAGTTTCCGCTTTTAATAAATCACAAATATAGCATTATTGCAATATATAACTCAATACACAGTGATGGAGGAATGTATCCATATTGACCGTAATTTTACTTGATATGACTAAGTCAAAAAAATAAAAATACTCTATGTTGCTCTCTCACAAACACGTGAGAAAAAGTGTTTGCCAGACAACTCTGCATATATGTGGCATTTGAAAAGGTCTTTCAGATGGAGTCTTTCAAAGAGCCGCCTGCTGAGGCAAATGTTCTATAAAGCTTCAACACCACCAACTAAAAACACTGGGTTTGAGCAGGAATCTGGCAATGTGCAGGACAATAAAAAGGAAGTGCAGCTGGACCCCAGAATAAATGTGCCCATTCACTCGGGTCCCACTGGGACAATTCAGCAGCCAGGACGTACACACATTCTAGCTTTTAAAGGGGAAAACAAAAGCCAATCGAGCTCTTCCAGTTCCACCTTCTTTTCAAGTTTGTCTGAATGCAATCAGGAAAGATAAAAACTGAGTTATGGTTAAGGTTTGGCTTTGCACAACTGTTCGGATGCAATCCTAGAATCAAATGAACAGCTTTTCAGAAATGCACCACCTTTCATCCACACTGACTCATGGGTTGCTCTCTGACAGTAAAGCCTGCAGTATATTGGATTTCCTACTAGCTGGAACAAATACATCATTAAGACTGCTCTGTAGTTATTCTTGGCCCTTCAGATTATGGGATGAATAGTGATTTCTATCTTTGTCAGCTACTGCATGTGTAAGCTACATCATACTGACAAACAGGCAGGGAAGTGTGATGAGAACAGGTGCTGTTTACAACGTGTGTGTGTGTGTGTGTGTAGTGTGTGTTGTGGGGTCCCTGGACTCTTACTATTGCTAACCACAGTGACAGGAAGGCAGCAAGTTGCACCTATACTTAGCTTAACCGCCCGAATCACATTGGCTTATCAAAAGTGACGCTGAACTACTGACATACGAGGGAGTGGACGTTGGGCTTGTGTATGTGTGTGTGTGTGAGGAGGGAAAGAGAGAACATATCTCAACACTGATATCACTTCAGTGCCCCACTATGATATCACAAACTACTAGCATCCTAAGAGAACAACTCTCCAATGTCACAGAGACAGGAAACAGGCTGTGTAGTTATGTCTTCATAGCTGTCATCGCCGGCACAGCAGCGACATCACTTCCTCTTGCTGGGAGCTGCAGGTTTTTCCACAGGTGCAGGGTGGGAGAGAAAAAACCGGCCACCTTCGACCATTAACTTCCTTTCTCACTGTCTCTCTCACCAGTTTCCTGTTAAAAGTGGAGGATGGGTCAGAAAGGTCATGGGTGTGGCCTCTGTGGTCCCGCCTGTTATTGGGTGGTTGTAAAACACTTTTCAATCCCCTTTAAATTATTCGTTACTTTTGCTGCTTACTGTTCCTCCCTACAGTAGACTTGTGTGAATCAAAGCTCCGCTAATTCGGTGATAGACACATTTTCATCACAATAAAAGTCCCCTGTTATTTTGTTATTTAAAAGCTTTTATTTTGAAGCACTAAAATCAGGAAATGTTGGGTTTTCATCAACAGTAACTTTAAACGACAGCAGGCTTCAGCTGTGCTCCAACCCCGGTTTTCCTGTGTGATGCGAGACCTACGTTTGACAAATTTTGTCGCATTGACAAGACAAGTGTTACCACGACCTGACTTATCCTCACACAAAGCAAAAAGACATACTTGAGCGCAACAATATAGCATGAAGTTCAATAAGTGATAACTGCAATATGATCTTGTACCACCAGTCAGACGTATAAGGAGTCTTTTTGATCCACTTCCAGTCACACAGCTGCTTTGATGGCTTCACGGTAACAGCCAGAGCTATCAGTTCAGGACTGGCTGCAGAAAGACAACCTTTAATACATTTCAGATGTAAGATGACAGAAAGTTCTGTACTGTAACATCTGGAGCAGGCTTCACAACCCTCTGTTGTCATTCTGCTGCAGCTGGACAACATTTCGCTTGGATATTTTCGATCCTGACAGTTAGAAATATCTGACCGCATGCTTATTTAAATGGTCTGATCAGGCCGTAACCTCCAGTTCTGCCGAGTGAAGCCAAAGCGGACGTGTCTTAAAAGCATTCTCTCTACTGACCAGCAGGGGGCGACTCCTTCGGCTGCAAAAAGAAGTCTGATTGTATGGAAGTCTATGAGAAAATGACTCTACTTCTCACTTGATTTATTACCTCAGTAAACATTGTAAACATGAGTTTATAGTCTCAATTGCTAGTTTCAAGTCTTCTTCAACACAGCATGATGTTCATTTTGTAAATGATGGTCCATTTAGAGTCAAATAGACCATAAAGCAGGGTATGCTGTAGGGCGGGCTTACTGTGATTGACAGGTCGCTGCCGCTACCAGAGCCGTACACACAGTCTCTACGTCACTCCTCTGCCTTCAATCAATCAGGAAATTGTCATTTATGCTTTTCTAGTCGCCAATCTCTGATAACATTACATTGTAAATTTGTGTTTTCATGAAGAAAAAGAAAACATTATAGATGACTGTAACAAAGTAAAAGGATAACATCTAGAATTGTTGAAAGATTGTTCAGAGCAGTTGAAATGATTTTTGGGATGGTGGCAAAAAAAAAATAGTCTGGAGCCTTGTAGACCAGCTGCTACAATCGAACAACAAAGGGATCTGTTTCTGCCAATATCGATCATCAACGATCGGCAATTAGTATCAGACGCAAAAGACAGGATCAGGGATCTCTAAAAGTTACATTTGCTCCCTTTATTCTTTTGTGCTGATTTGATCTGTGATCCGATCACCACTCCGTTGCACCACTAATAGACTAGGATGTCTGCATGACAAAAACAGGCTTTTTGTGCACCAATTTTGGCTCATACCTTGCGGTGCTAACAGCACTAACAGTGCAAACTCTGATGAAAGTGCTGACAGAGCTAACAGTGTTTACCTGAAGGGGAACCAGAGGGTGTGTGCTACGCTACGATGACGCGGTTGGTCGGGACGGCATAATCAGCTGTAACCGCCGCATGAGAGCAGGACAGAGCAGCGAAAGGGAGCTAACCAGTGAGACACACTCGCATCTGTATTTAGTCAACAACTGACAAGCCCCGTCTCTCACATGTGTGTGTATCTCACTAGTGGCAATGCTTATGGGAATACACATATTTGATTGGCTGAGCAGAATCACGTGAGATGATTTACAACCTATGCAATTGGTCTGAGTGTTTCCTGGGCCGCTGAACAAGTGACGTGAAGTCTAGAAAAGCTGCACCGGTGTAAATAAAAGCCCTCCTTCAAAATTAAATAATTCTCAATTATCCATTGGTTATAGGTCCGGATACAACGGCGTCTGGGTCCGGACCCGGACCGCGGTCCGCCTATTAGTGACCCATAGTTTATGGTCTCAATTGGTAGTTTCTTCAATCAAGTACTTTAATTATTCTTTAATATAGCATGATGGTCCCAAAGACGATAAAGCAGGGTGTGCTTTAGGGCGTGACTACCTTGTGATTGGCAGGTTACTACCACAGCATTGTCGGTGTGAGAGTTATCTGTATTAAAAAATGTCTTTTCAGCTTTCAGTTGTCACTGGCAAAAAAGCCAAGATGGCAACGGCCAAAAACCAAGATGGCGACAACCAAAATGACGTCCTCTAGGCTTCAAAACGTCAGTCCACAAACCAATGGGTGACGATGTCCATTTCTTATATACAATCTATGGCACTGGCACAGTGTCCCGCCTACAAAGCTCTGATTGGTTTGGTTGTTTTCCAGCTGAAACTGACAAAAACACTGGACCTGAAATTGTGACAAGTGGTCAGCTATTTAGATTCCTACTAACAATTCTCTTTAGGTCTTTAACTATGGATTATTTTTAACTGTCAGTTAACTTTTCCTGACATCCAGACACAAAGCTGCAAATTGTTTGTTTTGTCCAACACATTTACAAAACAGAGAAAAGCAGCAATGTTTGGGTGATTGACAACTTACAGGATTAACTTATGATCATTCAATGTAGGTTAATTTTCTGTAGATTGATTTACCAACATCTATTCCGTCAAATATCTATATGTAGTCATCAACCTTTGAGCCTCGTCGCTCATGTCTCACGCAGCCAATGAAGAGTCACAAAGATGCCTGCAGTGGCCTCGGACGCTGCTCTGCTCCCTATAAAAGCTGAAACACAAACCATCATTTACACAACAGCTCCATAAAAACCACTCTGACATTCCCTACAGCTGAGGCCGGGTAGTGCTCTCTCGCTATTGTGTTAGCGGTAGCTCGTTATGGCCATCAGTTAGCCTATCGGACAGAAACTGAGGCTAATGGGAGCACAGAATGGGATCATGCGACACTGGCAGGCGGAGGCTTTGACCCACCTGGTGTGAGCTGTTAGCCACTACACTAGCCCCATGGATCATTTTGCACCGCTCCAGTGTCTGTTAATCAATTTAGGCCTGGCTGTGTAGGATGAGGAGGCAGTAATGATGCTCTCTGGACCCTCCCTTGGGACGGAGCATTATAAAGAAGCTACATTATTTATCAGCAGGGTCCTGGATGGGGCCTCCATTAGCCCCCGCTCAAATGGAGTCACTGGCTATAAACAGAGGAGTACAGGAAGAGAGAGAGTGGTAGATAAAGAGAGAGAGAGGGAGAGGGGGGTGAATGATGCAGAAAGAAAAAGAGAGGAATAAAGTGAGAGTGGCGGCAAAGTGAGACAGAGTGATTGTTTTGGAGAGAGAGAGACGTGGAAAAGACTCGTATATCTGGTCTCTTCGCCGAGCACTTCTCGATTAAGTGCCTTCAAGGGTCGTTACTGAGCAAAGAGTGACACTACAAGGATGCAAGATATGCTTTTTCACAAATATGAATCACAGCAATGACTACGAAAGCATCTCCAGAGTAGCAGCTGTCGCAAAGTTCAATATCACTTGAGGCCACACTGAAAAAAAACCAGACTTATGAGCTATTTCACTGTTTTGCAGCTTTGTAAATTGAATATATTTGGGTCTTGGACTGTTAGTCAAACAGAATAAGCATTTTGAAGACGTCACGTTGGGCTCTGGAACTTTTCTCTATTATTTTGTATTTTATGAAATTAGTGATTCACCCAACATATTATCGGCAGATTAATCTACAGTGAAAATAGTCTTTCGTTGCAGTCCGAATGAACAAAACCCTTTTATTCATTAAAGAAGTTTTAACTTCTCAAATGCCAAAATGTAAGTAAATCAGGAAGTATCTGATGAAAGAAATTAACACACATTTCAAATAATTTTTGAATAAAATGCCTTAAATGTTGTTGTTCTGTAACTGTAACCAAAATACGCACTGAGTGGGACATTTGATGGTTGAAAAATAAATCAGTCAGTGCTCTCTGGTGAATATGAATTGCAATGGCAACGTATCTGAATGCAAATTCTTGCTAATATATAAGGTAATATACAGCATTTGCAATAACCTAATATTACCGGGTATGTCAGCCCATCCTGAGCAGAACTATTACTAAGCTATGTCGAATAGCCAGCCCTAGCAGGTCAATATGCAGATATTTACCATCGCCACTCGTGTCTTATGAAACAGTGGAAGAGCAAAGCTTCAAATAACCAGTCAGACGTGAGGTGCTGTCCTTAGCGACTAGACATGGCATTGACCTGGGAGGCTCCTCAAACTCACTGCTGGGGTCACTTGTCTTCACAAACACCAACACGTACACAGCTTGGGCCTATAATAAAGATTACGCTGGTGCACAAGTGAGAGAAATCCAACTAGTCACTCTTCTTCCAAGCATGACATGGAAAACATTCTTCACTCAGATTCTTTATGTCCCAGACACACCAGTCCCAAACACACACACACACACACACACACACACACACACACACACACACACACACACACAGGACTGCGGACATAACTAGCAAACACATGGGGTTTCATGCAGCTATCTCAACCATGCTTGGCACTCAGTGTTGTGTTAGGGTGGACACCTCACCCCGACACATGGCAGGCTGTGTTGTCCGGGGCCGTGCAGACACACAGGAGGGTTTTGACGTTGTTCACTACTGTTGTGACTGACTCTCTGGATACAGGAATGCTGCTAACCTATATTTACACCTTGTTGTTGAGTAGTTTCTGGTCTTTGCTACAGTAGATAGATAGATAGATAGATAGATAGATAGATAGATAGATAGATAGATAGATAGATAGATAGATAGATAGATAGACAGGGGTAATGTTTGACTTTGGTATACATTGGCAAATATAACGTTTTGTAATGAAGCTAATGAAATCATCTTACAATCACATCTTCATTGCTATTTACTGAAGAGGCTTCACCCCTAACCCTGTCATTTCAATGATATAAAAACACCATTTGTTGAATTTTCAAACTGAATTTAAAGCCGCATGCCCTGAGAATGCAGTAACGATAAAAAAAAAAACATGGACAAGGACAAATTCCTGTCCTTTGGGTAATCTGATATGTCATCTTCAATAATGTCAGGAGATCCAGCCTGAGCTGCTGTAGGTCTCACTCTCTCACTCTCCCTCCTTTCTCTCTCCCTCTCTCTCACATACACATGTACACAAATTCACAAACATATTGACAACTAAAACCAGGAACGTCCTGTTCAGCGCACCAGTGCACCAGTTGGATAAGCCTCAGCATCAGCCAAAAGACAGCAGAATGATGAAGACTTAAAGATGTAAAGGTATGGCATGTGTGGCGAATTAAACTGCATGTGGACTTCCTTATTCATCACACTGGTTCAGTGACATCAAAGTGGGATCACTTTATAATGGAAAAGGACCACATATCAAATCACAAGCTTACCACCATACGACTAGCTGGAAGGATACGTGCTCAGTCATTTAACACGTTTGTCAAAGAACGCAAAATATTCCCAGAAAATGTGAGGATTTGCTGCTTATCTTGGTTTCATATCATTTTAATTTAAAATATTTGGGTTGGCAATTTGAAGCAATTTCATGGGGCTTTCTGAAATTGTGACAGGCATTTTTCCCAGTTTCCTGACATCATTGACCATGTAATTCATTAAGTATGACACATCCAGTAGCTTCATGAACCCACTAGCCCCCTACCATGTGTTCAATTCCTGCAGTTTCATCTTTATTCCCTCCTGGATGATCACCGTGTGCAGCTATATGCCAACACATTTACTAGGGCTTCTACTGATACCAGCTTTAAAGAGGATTAACCCCAAATTTAGAGTGTTTTAGTGTCCAAACAGAACATTCCTGTAAAAACTTTGTCCCTGCAATATACAGTAAGCTAGCCTACATTATTACAATATTAGAGTTCTGTATCAAAACACTGATGTTTTTAACAATGAACAATCATGAAAATGTGGCTAAATGTACAGCTTTGCTGTCTGATAGTGTGAGTTAAGGGAAGGACAAAAAAAAAAAAAGTTTGAAGCTGCCAACTGACACACTGTTGCGTTGATAACCATTGGGGTCTATTTCCCTGCAAACAGAACCACGCACACCATAGCGGGTGAAAATACGCATACGGGAACTATTCATTTAGCATGTTGAAAAATAAAACAAAAAGTTTACAGTACCTTTTCTTCCTTTGCTGCTCTCTCGGTCTCTCTCTTTCTCTCCCCCTGTGTCTCCTCCTGCGTGCGCTCTCAGCCCGTCTTGGGTCTGCTCGACCCTGGCGTCAGTCAGTCGCGGAGCCCTCTCACCCTCCGCTGAGCGCCAGTATCACGCCGCGGGAGCATGCAGCCCCCGACAATAACAAGACCTACTTTTCACACATCTAACATCTTCATTCACTGTGTGGAAACGTATTATGTAACTATGAAACAATGGAGTTTTCTCTCGCTACACACACACTTCTCGCCACTGGAGAGTTTCTTTTTTTGCAGATGTCTGAGTTTGTTGCCGCAAAGGTGGTGAAATGTTGCTCGTCTGATGCAGTTCAGAGAGAAAGAAAGCAGAATGAGGGGGCTCTGCACTTCAGAGGCTCCCAGAACATCCCTGCAAAATATAGGATAGTTGCTTGATTTTGCTCTTTTCTGCATAAATTACCAGCAATTGCACAATAAGGACGACTGACCCATGCAGCAGCATTATCGTTCATTATTTCCCTCTCTGTTTTTACTAAAAAGTCCTTCTTCACCAAACTTGGCCAGTAATCTCTTGTAGCAGTTTTAACTCTCTGGTTCATCTACAGTGAACTCCTGAACTGCACCTTGTTAAGCCTGCCTCTCAGCTCCTCTCTTGCTTTATGATAAGCACTATTTATGTTGTCAGGAGATCAAAAGTGTCCAAAAGCACAGGAGCATGCTAACACATCATCTCAACTTCTCACCTCAAGACAATCATGCCCAGTCTTGATGCAGGCAAATTTACACGGGTGGGTATAGGAAGAAGGATAATTTTGCAATGGCAAGAGTGAAACTTCCAACTGTTGTTACCATCTCATTAATATTGCATGATAATGCATGAAAATAGCCTTCAGGCCGGGGAGCAGCAGTAGAGGACATGAAATGTCATTTACGCATGTGAGCTAAATGAGTCCATTTAGGCTACATATGTGCATCAGAAATAATCACACTTGGGGCATTCAGAATAACTTTTGATGACATAATATTTGATCTTATCAAGGCAGAGCTGAAGAGGTGAAATTCCGGTAACAAATTATTTTATTGACAAAAAAGAAAAATGCACACTTTCATATAACAGAAAGCTCAAAAAGTACAATATGACATCTAAGACAATACTTACTAGCATACACTACATTTCATTGAAAAGTATAAGACAATTACAGTAGACTATTAATTCGCCCGGGCATATGTTAATTTGTTAAAAACGTAGGGTCAAATAGATTTGATTTAATTTCTTTTGCGGGTTTCATTAATCAAGTTCAGGGTCGCCGCGGTGAGGAGGGACTAGATTATCTTGAAGACAGGCGGAGGGAAACGTTCAGAGCGGAGGAGGCTTCTGGCGTAGGTGACGTCACGGCGCTGGCGACAGAATGTCTGAGTGAGGCGGGAGCGAGCTGCACGTGAATAAATCTGGGAAAACAGTGCGAGGAGGGGGAGGGAGGGGAGGGGAGGGGCAGGGACGACGACGATGATGATTATGAGTAGCAATAGAAAGAAGGCCTCCCAAACTACTCGTTTTTAGTCGAAGACACCACAGACATTTGCATGCCTAATGCTTAAGGAAGAGGTTACTGGTTTTATACAGACTATCAGGCTTTATGACATTTTATCTCATCATAACTGTGCAATCGACTTTTGATATTCCCATAAAGATTTACTTTGATATTTGTACAGTACTCTGAATGAATCAACCCCAGTATTTTCTAGCGGTGGAGAAAAGTGACAAAGTAGCCTAAGTGCACTTTAGAGGTACATTTCATGGGATATTTCCATTTTATGCTAATTTATACTTCCACCTCAGTAGGCTACATATAAGAGGGAACTATTGCACTTTTTACACCACTACGTTTATCTGACAGCACATGCTGTTGTTATGTTATAGATCATTTTACATACATAACATATAATCATAATCATCATCGACAACATTATTTAAAAGTAGCAACAGTGTAAAAATACTCGATTATAAGTGAAATTAATATTGTAATGGACAACTTTTACATTGTAGTAATGCTAATTCTACTTCAAGACAGTTATTAACAACCCAGGGTCACCAAAACATTTTATGTTTTTTATTTTTTATTTATTTTAACAGTTTATATAATTAATTAACTGTTTGATTATGTTGTATATCAATTTGATCTATTTGCAAAGCCTACACACTGCCACAAATAAAAATGTTTTTGGGGAATTGTATATTTTATCTATTTAGTGGAATCAGCCCATAGCATATCCACCAGTTATAGTTTTTAAACATAATTTAGGAATCATCGCAAGAGGCACGAATAAAATCTCACAGATGCCTAAAAGACTTGTTGGCTATTTTAATTACTTGGCTCAAGAGTGTCAGTAATTTGTCGTTATGCAGCATGAAGCAACCACAATGCAAATATTTGCATTTTTAAAGTTACTAACATGAAGCAAATTATATTCTACATCACACAAATTATCTCATACAGTTGCTGGAATCCAGATTACGTGAGCACTAAAAAAGAAAATCAAATGTACTTCACTTATGTACTTCTTTTTGTTGTGTCAGTGGCAAGGACGCTACCCAAACAATCACAAACAGAAACCTTCTCCCTCGTAGCAGTAATGACAGCTGACACCGTAATGAGTTTATATCCCATTTATTATTCACACTGAAGACTGAATATTGCTACAGGAAAACAAAAGCTGTGTTTCATACATATAATGAACAAGGAGAGGGTGCTGTTATTTCATATCCTTGCACTGTAAGCGGTAAGCACTGAATGTGGAGACAATTGAGATGACAGCCCCCATTGTTGAGCCATCACACAGCAGGACATCAACCACTGATGGAGAAGAGAAAAGGCCAACTGATGGGGTCAGCTCCTTTCCATCTCAAGTTGTGGTGCATGTCAGCCTTAGGTAACCTATAGCTGAAAGAGACACCATACGCAGAATCTAAACCATGGCGCAAGACATGGGGAGATGTAATAACTCTCAGGCAGACAACAAACACGTTGCAAGAATGTGACAGGCTGTCTTCAAACGATCCAAACTGAGTGGCGACATGAAGCTCTACCCACCTCATGTATGGCAAACCACTGGCTTCGCTGGCCAACATCCACATCTGGCAAAAAAAAAACTGCAGTGGATTTTGGGAGCTAACATTGACTCAATTGGGATTTGTCAATCATTAAATTGTGAAGACAATTATGTCAAATCCAAACCTCAGTTGGACTTGTGGTTGTTTTCTCACCTGGAGTTCGCTTCATTTGTTCTGGACCAAGAAAAAAAATAATTGCCTCTAAATTCTGTAGTCACTGGTCGGACCGGCTTTCTACAAACAAAACAGGAGCTGTAAACATGTCTGTCCAATAAATGAGTCAGTTCATGCAAAATAATATTTACAGCTCTTCATTTGTTTGTATGTGAACAAGAACCGGACCAGTACTAAAAATTCCTCAAAGTGTAATTTTTTCCCGTTTCGATTCAGAAGAAATGATCCAAACAAGACTATAAACCACCAATCCGGTCAATTTGGGGTTAAAGTCTACTCAGCTAGCTCATAATAAATTTAACATGGCTATCTCTGTGGTTTATAACAACAGATGTGTGGACCACTAATCAGCTTCTAATGCCCCATCATTTGCCTTTTGAATGATTATCCTGATGCAAAAACTGTTTTCCTTTTGTTTTATTTATAAAGCTCAAAATCACATTTGCCTCAGAGGGTAATACCATCTGTACAACATACGGCATCCCGTATCCTCAGACCTTTGATTCAGATGGAGAAACTCCACACACACAAAATAGGACAACTTTAACAGGAAAAAAGGGGCAAAACCTCAGGAAACCTCCAGCTGTCGTACATTCAAAGATGACAAAGTAGCGGAAGTAAGAATAAATTTGAAGAGATGAAATAATAATGATAAGGTACAAAGATAAATATTAAAGGAACATATTTTTTCTCTTAACTTTAGTGCTATTTAGGGATGCACTTAAATACTGTACACACAACATGATGCTGTTGCTGACATTCAACATTCAACATTGTGTTTTCCTGATACAAACAGATGTTACAGTGGGGATGTTAATAATTAACCGGGCTGTCAGTTAGAAGACATATTCAAAATAAAAAAGCTGAGAAAAACTCAGAGGTGCAGCTGGTCATCTTAAAGGAGAATAGTGTTGGTGTGGTGTGTGTCGGAGATGTTATTACGTTTGAGGATGACCCCCCCTTCACTTTAATCCTCACTGGTGGACAAGCGAGACACAAGGAACTCTGCTGGAGTCTCCTCACGGCTCTTGAGGAGTTGTAGCATTTATGCACCAAAAAAACTGTATACACACACTGTTCCTTTAAAAATGTCATCATCTAAAGTGTGTTGAGTGTACATTCCTTTGGGTGCACATTTGTAAGCACACACTGCACAGCAGCAAAGAGTCATACCTAACACATTTCATATATTTTTCATTTTGGTTGACAGCTCTGGAAAGCAAAGTGCGCCTTTGATCTTTGATTATTTTGTTACACATACTGTTCCCAAAGCTCAGGAACACTTCGTGCTCAAATTTTATTTCCCGTCCTGCCACCTCAATATTTCTTTGGCAGTTAGTCCTGTTCTACTGTCCAGTCACAATCATACAGGAGGACAGGGAGAGCAGATATCTTCATCTAAAAGAAGAGCCCCGGCTCTTGAAATAATCAAATACTTCTCTGCTCCCTTAAACCAAAACAGGACAAGAAATGCAAGGCTGTAAAACTTGCAGACAGGACATTAACATTTGAAGCACTTAGTAGTTGGCTGTATTAGGTCAGGGTTCATGAAAAGCGGGAGCCATTTAGAAACTTTGGTGCGCTGCCTGTCTCCGACCAGACGGAGGAAGAGTGGACTCACGGGTTAGGATTGATTACAACATTAACTCCATAGACCCCCATGAATTAACACGGGGTTGAAATGCTTAACGATGACTGACACAAGTGTTTAGATGACACTCCTTCACACACGCAATTCATTTTGCCACCCGACAGCTCTTGGCAGGCCCATCCCATTTTTTACAGCGATGCGAGGCATGGCAGCAGTACATCATGGCCGGCTCACATTTCAAACGGATGGCTCATTTGGCGCGGCGTTCTGCAAGTCCTTCTAGAAATAATGTCTGGGGTGGTAATATTTGAATGCTGTCTCCAGGGGCTCTCGGTTTACCTCTTCTACCTCCATTGCACAGAGACAGAGGATGCACCAATCAGAGAGGGGACACTACCTTAAGGCCTACGAGCTCGCCACTTTGTCATTTTATGGTCAAGATATGTCCATTTACATGCAGTGAGTTGCATGCGTGATGGGCAGACGTGCACCGTGTCTTACTTTCATAGTTTCTCTAACACACTTGATTGTTTGTTCTCGCAGCTCTTTTAGAGGTTTGATCACTGGCCCTCTCACTAGACAATGTATTTCCAATCTAAACCCACTGTGTAAAATGACACTCCCTTGAGGACTGCTTCTGCAACCCCCTCCCCACCCTCACAAATGCACACACATACACACACACACATACAATTCCGTTCAACCCCGGCAAAGAGATTCCATGGGCTCAGTGTGGAGGGTGGTCTGCCCTGGTTTATTGAGTAGAAGTGTTGGAGTCTTGGGGAGGGGAGGCATCTGATGGCAGCTGTCACAGTCACTTGTTAGATGGGACATTAACCATAGATAGCACAGCTGTCAGTCAAAGCAGTCCCTTTGTCGCGGCACATTTTGCACAACGGGGTGGTGACACGATGAACTTCAATCAACGCTTGTGGACACATGGCAACGCACCTGTATGTTGGCCAGCTGTCCCTCACTATACAGGTGCACCCCCAGAAGCATTTCTTCACTAAGGACGTGTCTTTTTGTCCCAGTAATACATATTGCATTTGACGGCGTTACCTTTGTTTTTATGAATTTCCTTTCATTTTGCCAAGATATTTGTCAAGTGAATTTTGAGACTCTAAATGGCCCAGGGGTGTTCTGCTTTAGACCTGCAAAGGATTGGTATCCAGTCCAGGGCGTTTTCCTCTGATTAATGAATTTGTACTTGACATGTTATGAAGATCCTTCTGACCTCGGCTGCTGAGCAAAGGCTTGCTGAAACCTGACAAGTCACATTTTTTGTCAGTTTTGAATTTCTGAGACGGTAAAAAGAGATGGAACAGACCTCAGAAGCTTTAGCAACACTTTTCTTAATCATGGTCAGGCTATTAAAGTCAATTTAAAATTTTTAATCAAATTGAGTAAGATGGTATGCAACAAAGGTCACCAGGGAGACCCAAAAGTTATTCCAAAAACGACAAAGGCATATTTACAGTTTTAAGCTTTCGGTTTGACTTAAAGGACATTGTTACATTTTGGGAAATACTTATTTGCTTTCCTGCCGAGAGTTATAAGAGAAGATCAACACCACTATCTCATGTGTATATAAGGCTACAGCCACCAGCTGCTTATTAGCTTAGCATCAAGACTGGCTCCATCTAAAAGCAACAAAGAAACGCCGACCACCACCTCTAAAGCTCACTTATTAACACGTTCTGTATTCTGTACCAAAAAAAAAAAAAAGGTGTAAAAATGGCTTATGTGCCAGAGTATATTATTATTCAGGAAGATATACTCCCGGCCAAGAAACAGACCTAACGCGCCTAATAAAAGGTTTAATTTGTTAGCTGATGCAGCACTGAAGAATGTCAGGGTTACAGTTTCAAGTAGTAAATTCAGTATTTTGCTGGATCTTCTTGCCAAAGGTATTTCCATGTTGTCTGGAACAAATATAAAACATAGCAAATAGTCTATGAAATGTCCTTGCAAATCATGGTGCATAGATTAGTACAGTTCAGTTTACAAGGAGACACACAAACCTTTCACGAATCTTCTTGTCTGTGACCTATTTCAGGACACCAATCATAGCTACAGTAGATGAGGACTGTTCACAAATATTTTCCCCGAGATCAAAACCTCTCTCCAGTGTAACGTCTTGCGTCAGATCAAACCTGCATCCTGCTAACCAGATCATCAAGCAGATGTTCCCTCTGTTCAACCAGGCTGAGGTCATACCTCAGGAGAGAAGAGGGGGTCTGTACATCTGCAGCCGGCTGGAGCATTGTAAGCGATAGCCATCATGACATCACCTCTTCCTGGTTTGGCCTCCAAACACAGATCTGCAGGGCAAAAATAGACCGCTCCTCAAACAAAGCTGATGACTGATTGTTTGCAGCAAAAATGATTACGCTAGTGGACAAACCACAAGGACATGAAGGTCAAATGTCACAGAGTCAAGAGAAGAGCTGTAAATGGATAACGAGATTCTATATAACTATGTTAAATTGATTTAATGCCAACATTACATATATTTCTATCAAATGTGAGGCACATTATTTAATTGTCTATGTGGGACTGATGAATTGTTATAGGTTTCTGGACAGAGGTTCTGGATATTTTATATTGTGTTACATGTGTAAGGTTACTTGTTCACCCTATTATGTGTCCTTTGAATCTTTCCAGCAGAATGTTATTTAAGCTAGCAGCATGGCTCTTTGGACGACAACGGCAGTCTGTCCACCAATCTGATCCAGACTGAAGTATCTCAACAACTGTTAGATGGATTACCATGAAATTATGTGCAGACATTCGTGGTTCCCAGAGAATGAATTGTTGTAACTCTGGTGATCCCTCTTTCTTTTCCTCCATCTAGTACCATCATTGGGTCAAATTTTCAACTTGTCTAAAATTTTACTTTATGACGAATTACCTTTAGAACGAATGGCTACCGTGGCATCCTAACACGCTAAACTAAGATGGCAAACATGGTATACATTATACCGGCTAAACATTACAATTGTAGCATTGTCATTATGTACATGTTGCCATGCTGACTTTAGCATTTAGCTCAAAGCACCACTGTGTGTTTTAAGAACAGCCTCAGAGCCGCTAACATGGCTGCAGACTCTTAAGAGTCTTATTTACTGTGATGTATTCTGTATGCCTTGACAGAAACAGAGTGTCGTTGACTGTCTTGGTTGA
This sequence comes from Anarhichas minor, assembly GCF_050575085.1. Lineage (NCBI taxonomy): Eukaryota > Metazoa > Chordata > Actinopteri > Perciformes > Anarhichadidae > Anarhichas > Anarhichas minor. Next base: position 9,848,709 of record NW_027466460.1, on the reverse strand, counting down.
AAGTGTTCTTGTCTGCACCTTTTGATTTGTTTGCGTGCTCATTTGAATGTGTACTTGTTAAAAATATTTACAGAAATTCAACACATGTCCCAAAAAGGAGAACAATTAGTAGACTGTCCTGGCCATTTACAGAAAAGAGATGAGGGAAATACAGCACTCATACACACATAACAATAGGACACTAAGTTTGTCTCACTCAATTGGTGGTGAGCTGGCATTTTTCTCTACTGCCGTATCATGACACCATATGAAATGAATGTTGTCTCGGCATTGCAAATGTGTGTGCAAACCATTAGCTACAAATGTAACATGATTCCGAACCATTTTCTGAGCCAATGCTTACTTGAACTCATAACAACAGCGGGTCAGAGAGCTGTAAATGAAGTAAAAGACACACATTGCCAACCTGGGAATTCCCTCCTCACACGGAGGACTCGGGGACAGAAAATGTACCCAGACAGTGTGGTGATGTCACCAATCTCTAATTGATCCCTGTGGTTACAGCTGTCATGTGACCAGAACAGATTTGATTAACAGGGACAGGAGGGGGTTCATATGTTTTATAGGGACTTGAACAGAATCAGACATTTACAGAAGGAGCTCGCTTAACTGCCCAACCTTATTAGATAACCCTCCATCTAAACTCCCATTCACTTCGTTCCTGAGTAAACTAACCGAGGCTTTGCTCATGTGTGAGCGTGGTATCATGTGTTGCTTTTAGCCAGATAAGTGCACCACCCGTCCCCCTCTCCTCACCCCCCCCTGCACCCTCAGTTTAAAGACTCGGTCCTTGGGGTGGGGGCCCATCGATCACGACCATTTACAACAGTCCTTCCTCTCAGGACATCAGCCCACCTTCCTTTGACCTGCTCTTTATGAGTTCTGAGGATTCGATTTTTTTTCTCTTCGTCAGGTGTGCAGGATGCCAAATGCTATTTCCCTTTATTCACAATAAAATAAATAGCAGTACCAGAGGAAAGCTTTTCAAGTCACCTGAGCACCAGTTACACTTTTCACCAAGTGCCCACCAAAAACTAAAATGATGCATTGTGTTTTGATAAAAGCAAAGCCACGTTTAACTCCATTTTATTTGAAGTAAAAATAGGAAATGTTTTCCCAAACCAGCTATCAAGAGTCCCATTCATATTCTGCAAATACAATTCCAAGTGTCATTACATGCTCATACCATGACTTTAGAGGGAAGTAAGCTCTGTGACATTGCAACAAAGTAAAAAAAAAAAAATCTCAATCATTTTTAAGTCGTTTAAGTTTAAGATTCCTGATATTCTGGAAAATGTTGTGACTGCTTTTTGAGTAGAAGGCACTCATACTATCATCTTGCCATAAACAGCAATGCCATTTTTTAAATATAACAGTAAAACACGATCCTTGAAAGAGTCAATGATTATTCTACCACATTATGATATCCAAAATTGACTGAATAAAACATAAACTTTGTAATAAATAATCAACATTAAAACATTAATAGAAAATGAAAATAATCATAATAAAAGGTTTTATTTAAATATATATTTTTAACTTAACAAATGTGTTACCATTTTGTTTATATTAATCCAAAAATATGTGGACAGAACTGGCCACTGGTACAGAAGAGAAGCTAACTATAAAGTAGATACTGAGCACCATCTAGTGGTAGAAAGTGGTCAGTGACCGTTTTTGCAGATTTTGGGCTGCAGTTTATTTAAGTAGCTTTATGACACATCGAGTGCTAGAATAGTCTCCATGAAAATGCAAGCGATAAACCCCGTCATTTCCAAAGGTATGTATCTCAAATACTATGTGTTTCAATGAAGCAATAGCTGCTCTCAAGTTCAAGACTGTCCATCACAAATACAAGATTCAATCCAAGAGTATAAATCTCAAATGCAGAAATGAGAGAAGCGATGTCTCAAATGAACCTGAATGATACATCTTACTACTGGTAATATTGGCATATATTCAGTATAGTGCAACGTCTTCGGGCTGTAGCAGCCACACTGTCCACATCTTCTAGTTTCTAAATACTAACTTCTGGCAACTATAAACACCTGGACAACAGCTCTTGGCCAATCAGATTGCAGCATGGCATTGGAAAAGACTTTTAACACGCGTATTGATATTTTCCAACACATAGCAGCGTGAAGCTATCACTCTAATCATCACATGGCATCACAAGCTCTGGAGCCGTGTCCAGTAAAACTTCATTTTATGACTATTTTACTATTCCCTTCAGCCGCTGGTCTTAACGTGTTGCAATGCGTCAATAACATGTTTTATGTCATGCATTAATCAAGATTTAAATGAATTTTTAAATTACTCAGTCCCACTAAAACCGCACTTTCCCCCTGCTGCCAGCAGGTGGGGCTTTGTCACACTTTTCCCCAAATGACCCTTCGCCCTCTGTCCGTATGTCCGTCCACTTGAGACCCCCTATCTGCTGATATCACGTCGTTACGTCCTCTGTTGTTCATCTTTCACATTAATTAACGGTTGATTTCAAAATGGGCTGCTGTAACACAAATTAAGATCAAATACAATTTAGATTTAGAGAGATTGAGAATATCTGTAGTGTTGTTCTTTGGGAAAATACCGTTCTGTATAACATGAAAGCATTTCCACAATTAATAAATGTGGTGAATAATGTCACATGTTTGATGATGATGAGGATGATTTTTTTTAGATAATGCGTGATTGGTGGACCAAACTGCAAGCACCAACAATATTAGTTGAAAATTGCTTTTCTTTTCATAGAGCACAAAAGAAAAGAAAATCCAAATGTAGAAAAACATCCTCCTCAACTAATTTGTTGTCTATACACTGAGGTTCCAAAGAACCCTTTTTTTTTGAAGAAAGCGTTCTTCAGAAGCGTGGGTGTTAAAAGGGAACGCGTCACACGTCCCCAAAATCTGTGATTGTGAACTATGATTGTTGTGGGTTGCGCTGTACCAGATCACCCCCCCAGCCCTACGCTGTGCATGATTGAAATGGATAAACATGAGAATGTATCTGTTGTCTAAAAGTGGATGCATGTATAAAGTCACATATAATAGAATAGAGAGAATAGAATATAAAGAATATTCATAGAATAAAGTCCTGGGAGGGAAAATGAATTGAATAAATTATCTATTTATGGACTCTTTAAAGTTTTGCTGAGGGGATATTAATTGCGATAGTTCTACGTGTAACACTTTTATTTGGGTTCTAGGTGGAATTCCAAATATCAAGTGGAACCTTTACAAACAGTTCTCCGGTTGCACTTTATACCCAAATGTTATAGTGTAATTGACACAAAATGTACATCTCACTGCACTAGAAACATGCATTTTGCTACATTTTGTTTGCACATCTCCTGGTTTTCCATGAGATGTCAGTGTTGCACTATAGACTGTCATTGTCCCCCCAAGAAGTTGTGTGAAAGAGGCCTTTGAAAGTCTCTTGGCAGCACCTGACTTACAGCTAAACACTGGTACAGTTGGAGGGAAAATCAGACTCTCACTCCGCCTTCAAGAAACATTCCATGTCAAGTTATTTAAACTTTTCCGTCAAAATAGACGCAATTTCTTTTTCGAAAAACCTTTTCAAACTAAAACAGCTAGCCAGTAATTCATGGAGCTAACACGGAGGCCAGTGTTGATTTCTACGGTGCCAAAATAGACAGAGTAAAGCCTAAAATAAAACAATGTCTCAACCAATGGCTCATAGCATCTCAGCGATGCGGCAGACTGCCAGCAGGGGTTGCAGCGCGGTCAGGTTGAGGAGAGGTTTTGGGGTTGTCGGTTCCTCCTCAAGTTTAGATTAAGTGGCAATTGAGGTTGGGTTTGGCCTGGCTCGTGTGGGTTTAGAAATGGAGCGGGAGATGGGGGAAGGTTCTTGTTCATCATTCCTTTGCATTGTCAAAAGATAGATAAGACAGACATATTTTTGATGTTCTGTTAATTGTTGTCTAAAAAGGGCAAACGTAACATAAAAACAAACCTCTTTCACCACGCTCCTGTTAGAGCGGTCATGTTGGACATCAAGCAATTTAAGCTCTACAGTAATAAAACCATTTCCACTCATTGAAGTTTTTAGCGGAACACACTGTTTTAATTTCCAAGTCAGGGCAGGGTGGGGTGGCAGCAAGGGGGAGTGAATGGGAAGGTATTACACAGCATGACTACAGTCCGTCTCTGTGTCCACGTCTATGTTCCCCGACTACTGCCCCTGTGAGCTCACCGGCCACTGACAGGAAATTGGCTGCAGTCTGCTCTCACTGAGTGATTCCCCAGCGGGACAACCTGCCAAGCGACGAGCTTGCCAGCAACCTTCTCATACATTCCTCAACGGAGTGGCCGCTGCCAGCTCGCCGGGTCTGGGTTGGTGCCACCCTGTGCTTCCTTAGCTGCCCCAGACACCTGAACTGGCACAGGAGCTGAGAGGACAGAGAGACAAACAGGGATAGCTGGAAGGGTGCATGGTGGAAGTGAGGGCTATGCAAATGTTTTTGTGTTTTTTTTTAGTGTGGATGTTGTTGGCCACTTGGTGGCAGCAGAACAAGATGTAAACACAACACTGACATAATATCTCCTTATGAAGTTGCTATGGTGAACAGGGTTAGCCAACAATAGCAAGTTTACACATTCAGCTGATATGGAGCAACATTTCTTTGGAGTTTGTCTTTCTGATGATATTTACTCTCCTTTTAGCTCTGTTTTTGGTCTCCACCAACTCTTAAGGGAAATGTCTGTCTCTTTAGCTGCTAAATGCTCCACTATGTTCACCAGCTATTCACTAACTTTGTCAGTATGCTGTTTGGTGCTGGACAGTGGTTTATTAGAGCTTTTTCACTATGAAAAAACAAAGACAATCAATGGGTTTTGTCATTTAATTTATGAGGACCTGTTGGCTAAAACGCTCTGTAGAGGTGAAGGAAACTGCAGAGTTGGATGATATTCCTGTCTGTTCATCACTTAAAGCAACTTGTCTTTATTTCAACGTGAACATATTGATTTGCGCAGCTTTATTCTTTGTGTGATTAACTTCTCACTTCTCACTAATGTTCGTTCCTTTACTTTTCTCTTTGTGCTATTGAAAACACAGTGATGCATATATTGCAAGTAAGTAAAAAAAAAAGTATATAATCCTCTGAAAACTCCCCTGTCGAGATACCAAAACAAGCCCCAAAAAGTTTTAGTCCATGCCTATAAAATGGTGACATTTTGAAATTGTTTGATTTACTACAAACAGCCAAAACTCAGAGACATCCTTCCACTAGATAAGATGGAAGCTGGAAATGTTTGGCAATAGATAAATTATCAAAATTGTTGACAAATCGATGACTCATTCCCACACCAACAGGAAGCAATCTCTTGTGTCTGTACCTTGGAGGACACATGCTGTAAAAGAACAGAAACATATTGCTTTTCTCAGTGGTGGGGCCCTAATTGCTGCACAAAAGAATAGCGAAGTGTGTTGGCTTCGAGGAGAAACCTTTGGTCCCAGCCACTTCCCTTCACCTTCTCCAGAGTGGGCATTCCTATATAGATTAGCTAGAAATCTTTCCTGTTCTATCGAGGATAATCCCCCGAACAAGGCTGCTCAGAGCTCATATTAAGAATGATTTAGGCACAGTGAATTCCGGTCAGGTCAGCGCTCCACTTTCATGTTATGATGTGGCTGTTCCACTTGTTATACGTACCTTGTGGAGAGAATAGGAGCAGACAGAAGAAAGGAAAGGAAAAGACTGTTCAAACAGAGTTTAAAGTCATCATGTGGATTTGAAACATGAATTGAGGTCACTGATACACAACAGCTCAGTCTGTTTGTGTGCTTGAACAAGGGTGTCTGGGAGTTAACTTTTTAAGACGTTTAAGGTCTGTCGGATATTTCCTCATCAGGTTTTCCTACAGCCTCACACACACACACACTACCCACCGCATAGCCGAACATTCATCGGGAGTGTATTATGAATGAGAATTACAAGGACGCGCGGGTGCACACAGCCTTTTTTTCCTCCCGGGGTCACACAGAAGAGAGTGACTCACATGTATTTGCTCCACATAACGTGATTTAAAAGTGACTGAGAGGACAGAGCTGCCTTTAAGATAACAGAAAGCTTTAATTATCCCCGTGGCAAAATTGGGAATAGAGGGTTAGTTAAGCTGCTGTGATGTGATTCTATTTTAATTTCTAAACTGAAACAAATGAACCTAGTTTATTTCTTTTTGGCGCAGATTCATGAATATGGGAAATGATTTGGCAACTGAACCAATAAGCTCAGCTCATTTTAGTCAAATTCAATAAAAGACATTTCTGTAGGCAGTGAGCTCTCTACTCTACTGCAGAGTTTGTATGCAAAGGCAAGCAAGAGAAAATGGCATCCTGACAATGGTTCAAGCTTTGGCTCATTCCCCCTGAGTGGGATTGGTCAGCATTTATAATTTTAATTCATTCATGGAAACACTGCACTGTGTTCCTCCGAATAGTGACTGTGTGTCGGAGATGTGGGACCAATAGGAACACGATACCAGAATTAGCCGTGGAAAAGCCTCCTCTGTCAGGGAGAAAAAACTGGCTTATTTCTAGCTAAAGTGAAAAGGACAGTATGGGCAAGACATGGGGTTTTAGTGGTTTTACAGTTCAGTGGTGGTGTTTGAAAGCACGGCCTTTCAGCAACGTGGGTGGCACGGTTGTTCCTAGCATCTCTGCTATCGTATTGTCATTGGCTCTATGCACTTGTCAGCATCATTGCTCACTTTCTCAGGATAAATGTTGATTTTGCTTTATATAGGGAAAGCCGAGGCAGCAGCGCTTTTGATTTGTGAAATTGCCACAGCCTCGCCGTGAGAGCTTGTGTCACTGCAGATGTCCAAATTCCTCTGACATGTTTATTGTTTTATTTTATTTTGCGGAGGCCAATCTGCACGGCTCTAGCGCCACCGTTCCTGTCGCTGCTCCTCCAATGCGAAATCTTGTGTGGTGTAAACAGAGAACCAGAAAATAACAAGCGCAAGAAAAGGGAAAATTTCCATCCCGGCGTCGTCCTCCTTTTTCTCCCTCACCCCTTTCAGGGTGCCCACCACTTGCTGTCCTTTATTTGTGGCCTAAGTGCTTTGGCATTAAATCTTATTATTTTTTGGTAAATAAACCAGTTTCTGGTAGGAATTACACACAACTTGGTGTGAGGTCCTTTTCAGAGAGGGGCCTGGATCCTTTTATCTAAAATGTTTTCTATTTCTGCTTTTGTAGGACACTTTTGACTGCTTTCAAAGAGAGAAACAAGGTTTTTCTTGCGTTTCTGGGGGTGAGGTTGGGGATTTTTCTCAGCATTGTGGTGAGATTTATTCGAAGAGGCTGCATTTTTTCTTGATTTCCCTCTTTGTTCTCTGTAAGTAGTTCCAGGTCCCCCCTCACTCACACACACACACACACACACACACACACACACACACACACACACACACATCTGTGTGTGTAAACGTGCACGAGGCTCTGGGATTTCTCAAATGGGTGGATGTGTGTGGAGCACATGTGTGAATGTGTGTGCGCGAGGCTGAGGCGGGGACTTGATGTGACACCTGCTGTTGCGATGAATAGGGTCGGTGGCAGGGCCCTTCAGCAGGCAGCAGCTGCTTGTTCTCACTGCAAGCCCGACTCTCTCAGCGCTCCAAAGCCTCCAGGACTACAACGGAGGCCCCGACACAACACATAGTGCCCCCTACCATCATCTACTATCATTACAGTTATTATCTCCAATTCCACGATGTTAATCGTACCGATGGAAACGTAAAATTGACCTGAGGAAAACATCAAAAACGAACTTCAATTTCCATTCGTGTGCTCTCTGAACGCAGGAAGAGGTTTCCAGACAGCTGCTGACAGACAAAGATTCCTGGTATTTGGTTGGTTTGACCTGTCTATGCTCTCTTGCTGTGAGGTAGTCTGCCCTGCGTGTGACTTAGTAGGTCTGAAAGCATTCCCTGTGGCATAACAGAGGAAGAGGGCAGAAGATAAACAGCGAGGTATGGAAAAGATAAGTCTGCGTTTTTGCAGGGTTTCAAATGCCTCTAAATTGACTGTTAAATTTGTTTGTGCTTTTCTATAGACATTATTGCCTGCATTCTTGCTTTTGTGTCAGTTTTCTTAGGTCTATTAGAGATGTATTAAATCCTGAATTTCTATATAAATCATTTGCTTTAATCATGCAAGATATTGTCTCCTTTCCTAACATCTTTGTATTATAGAATATTATATAATAAATAGTTTAAAGCTGCTAAAATTTCAAACAATTTTAGTTTGAAGTTCATAAAAATAGCATCATATTAACCCATTACAGACACATTATTCGGTAGATGTACACATCACAGTGAATATCCTTTCACAGCAATTTCTTTCACCAAGATTCTTCAGAGTTTAGTGTAAACTGAGCAGATATATATCTTCCCTTATCTATCCACCAGAGGTCAGCCTTTTATTAACAAATTCTGATGAAGTCTCACAAAACAGCTTTTTCCTTTGAAGAAAACGAAAGAAATATTTAATAAATTACCAATGATTCATAGGCAATTTTACGCAGCATTTCGTGGGACAAAGTAGGTCCAACATGCAATAACAGGGGTGGCATTTCTGTGACACTGGTGATGCGTCCCCAAGGAAAGCCCTCCTGTCATCACAGTCCATTTGGGCTGAAGCTCACACAAGCAAAGTACAGAGTGTGGTCCTGTTGCGGTGCATTTGTTAAATGAAGGGTTCCTTCAACAGACTTCAAACATGCAACTAATGGTGCTGGGGGTATTCCAGGTTTTTTGCCTCGCTGTCTGGGACAAGAAATGACAGCCTTAAAATGAAAAAGGTTTAATAAAATGATTAACATTCACAAAATACTTTGTTCTGAGAGTTTCAAAACTTCCTCACGTCTATTCACTATTGTTTTAACCTGAACACCCCTTAAGTCATGCTCTAGTGTTGCGTGTCCCTTTTGGTTTGAGCCATGTCGATTGTAAGAAGTAGCTTTAAGATGAAGGTTGTCTGGGCTTGGTCCTTTTGGAGAGTTTGTAGTTGAAGTACATGTCAGCCTTGGACTGTGGGGTTCTCCTGGGCCAGCAGGTGCGTCCGTTGCCGGAGTAGTCCTCCAAACACTGACAGGTGTAGGAACCATCTGTGTTGACGCACTGAGCATGGCGGCTACACCGGTGACACCCGATTAAACATTCATCCATATCTGTGTGGCGGAGGAGAAACGAATGCTCGTCAGATATTTCATTATTTCTCATCAGAGCGAGGCTGCATCGAGTCACGTTAGATCAGCATGGAGAGAGCAAAGGGTCTATTTCAAACCTGCTCGAGAGATAATTTTGCAATGCTCATCACATGGATGAAAACAAAAACAGCTCGTGGGTGCGCCCACAGCTGAGTGGGTGAGCTATGAGTGCTCATCAAATAAACATGGTCTCTGGATCCTTCGCTGCCAAAGCACATCTAAACATGATCCCTCTCTCTGCCAATTAACACAGATGAGGAGAACATGTGGAGCTGTGTTGTGATCCGTTCAGACATTTACAGGATTGGACATGGAACAGTTTTGAATGTGGCTCCACACACTGTGGCTTAATGGTCTAAGACCCTGGTTTGAATCTGGTGTGAGACTTCTGTTGCATGATATCCCCTTTACTATCCCCCCATGTTTCCTGTTCATCCCTACCGTCGAATTATATCAAAAGGTTGAGAAAACCCCACGCATACCTTTACATTCAAGCACATCTTCACATGTAACACTATTTAATGAGATTTCATCGCAAACATTTGACCATCTGCAAAACAACAATGGGGAACTGCTGGATATTTACATGCTCCGAAACGACATTATTCCTTTTTTAAAATGTAACTTTGTTTAATAACAATTGAAGGCCACACCTCGACATTGCACCGCGCCGCGGAGCGTCCCCATCACAAAGCCATCTCGGCACACACACACAAAGCTGCCGAAAGTGTTCTTGCAGATCTGCCGTGGCGGACACACATCAGCGTCTCGCCGACACTCATCGACATCTGCAACACAAACATTGTGTCAAACGCCAGCAACAGATTTGGCTAATTTCATTGCACAACAGACCACATTGTTGGCCTTCTCGTCCACACAACGCAGCTTAAATGTTTCTGGTCTTTGGTCAAAACAATAATTATCTTCAAAAAGACGTGAGAGGCACAAATGAGTACCTTAACCCTGCAACTACCCCTTTGTACTGAAGCGTTAAAAGGTGCACTGTTGTTTAACAACAAGGAATGACCCAAACACACAACTGTTTGACTTCAGGTGTGCAGAATGAAGTACTATATGGCATGTTTTGGAATACATTTACTAATAATGTATCTCTGAAAATATCTCTTGTCAGTTGTGATAGACTGAGTTACAAGTTCATTGACACACCCAGCTACAGAAAATACCTGCACCTGATAACCTGGCAGTGTATCCTATATTTTTATACTTAATTAATGATAGAACAACACCTGTAGTTTGACTTTTAATGTAAAAACCCAGAAAAATACAAAGTACTACTTCATGTATAGTGTCCTTTATACATGTCTCACACTACTTTGAACACATGTGCATAGGTGATACAAAAGCTATGATTTGTTTCCCACCAAAAGCTCTCCCACAGTGTGAAAATGTCCTAACAGCCGCGAGGGAGGCTGCTGAAGGGTTTCTTCATTACAGGACAGGAGGTGAGTTATCGACAGGGGACTTCAGTCATAAAGCGGTTGGACACTGGAACAGAGTCCAGGGTATGTTTTTCTTTACATCAGGTAATTAAAGGCTTTTCACCATTGGGTGGACAGACCCAGTGGAGAGGTGCCACTGGTAAGTTAGCTGCAGGTGGTTAATATAATGTGCATGGGAAGCTGTGTGCATCTGCTCTGCAAATAAAGCCAAAAAGAAATGATCTGACGTGATAACATTGTGACAACAACACACAAATAAAATAACAACTGTATTAATATAAGAGCCATGACAATAAATAAATGAGTTGCTACAGTGATTCACTATGGGAACTTTCCCACAGGGACAGGCTCCTTTTTACGGACTCGGGAACTTAACCTGCATTTTGATGAATTAGGGAAAAAAGTGACAGTGCATTACAATACTAATACTACCATACTATTTAGCATTCCAGAAAAAATATTTAGTATGTCCCGATACATAGTATGTGAAATGCAGTATGCCAAAAATACCAGGATGTCCTACTGCATGAGGTCGCATTTTGCAGTATGTAAGCCAGCAAGCTTTTATCGCTATTCTGACCCATAATCCTCTTTGTAGCACATATATCAACAAGAGGGTCGAAGTTCAAAGTGCCATGTTATTAGGAAGTAGTGTGTTCCAATTGAATGCATACTGCATGCAACAGTACATACTTTGTTAGGGCAGCAGCAGTATGTGCTAAAAGTAAAAAGAAAAAGTATGCGATTTGGAATGCAGTTTTAGTTCTTGCACCATAGCTATTCTATCCCCCAAGAGTCACTCTGGTGGTGGTCATTTTCAGAGGAACTATCTAGGTGTGGTTTGCAGCGCCGTTTGACACTCATTGGTCAAATACACATGTACGAGATGAATCTTTGTCATTAGCTTTGTTTATCCTGCATTAAGTGATTAATTTTGGCCTCTGGTAACCACTGTCAACTCAGCACTGGCATATTATCACCCTTTGAAATTCATGTGGAGAACATTTTAAGACACATTTGCCTATTTACTAAATAAGTAAATATGTAGCAACATATCCTTTAGAGTTGTGTTTCTAGCAACCTGATTAATGTCAGTCCAACATTCACTCTCTTTTTAGCTTTGTTTTGGTCTCCACCATTTAGCTGCCAAACGCTCCACTATGTTCACAGTTGCTACCTTTGTCTGTGTGTCGTCCTGGGTAGGTAGTGTACAGTGGGTTTTTAGAGAAAAGGGTTAATAAGAGTGGTGAGAGAGAATCAAAACATGTGGGCGGCAAAACCAAAACAACAAGCTGAAAGACGCTCAATACCCCTGAAGCTGAGGGATTAAAATGATGAATACACTATTAGTTAATGCAAAATAACAACCACTCCCAAACACGAACATGATATCAGCCTGAATGATGAAGTGAAACGAAACGGCGGTTCAGGCTTAATGTCACGCCAGCATGAAATATGAAAAAACACTAATTATAAACAAGTGAGGCGTGTTGTAGTGATGAGCTGAGGGGGGGTTCTGAAGGAGCATTACCTTCACAGGTCTTGCTGTCAGCAGCCAGGTGGAGGCCGGGAGGACACAGACAGCGCACCGCTCCCCCTCTCTCCATCTGGCAACCAAACTGGCAGCGCAGGGAGAAACATGCGGCCTCTCCTGGAAGACAGACAGGGAAACACTGGCTGAGGAACGGTCAGAGAAATGGGCCACTGGATCACCGCTGAGAGAACACACACACACACACACACACACACACACACACACACACACACACACACACACAGCCATACCACCATATACACTCACACAGCACAAGAGTGCAAGCTCTGCAACAGTGGGACTAGTAATGAAACCATAAGAAAAATGGTGACTTAACGTTACTTACAACAAAAACCAGTATTAATGAAAAAAATCACAAATTTATATTTTGTACCCTTTAAATACCACCTAACATTTACAGACATTTTCATCATTTGGGTTTTTAGGATACTAGAGTTTTAAATGTTCTGTTTAAACTGAAAATGACTCACTGGTGCAGGTGTATCCATCTGCACTGAGTGTGTATCCAGGTTCACAGTAACAACGATAGCTACCGTGTGTATTCATGCAGCGGTGGAAACATGGTCTCTCCAGGAAACCGCACTCATTCACATCTGGGGTCAATGAAACATTATTTGAGCAGTAGAAAGAAATCCTTGCAGTAAATCATGCAGGAGAATGGGTTAAGAAATTAGAAACATGAGACTGACAATGGTTTTGTGCATTACACTCTACCTTCATCACACTGAGGTCCTTTATACCCCGTGGAGCATAAACACTTTTCTGGTCCCACACATTTTCCATTTACACACGACTTCTTGCAAACCGCTGAGGAAGATGGTAGACAGACCATGAACCAAATCATGTTAACATCACAAACTTCTGTACACTGGTATATGATAAGACCATAAGCAACAGTATAGTAAATACATGTTACAATTAAAACCAGCATTGACTCACTTTTTGTTCACTTAAGGGCAACAGAAAAAAAGCTGTAAACATATTAGCCGTGTTTCCATTCAATTTTCAAGCCAATAGTAAGCAAACTTTTGAAATGACGCAAAAAGAAATGTGAATTAGGCATGTTTCCATCAACTGGTTTGAAGCAAATAAACTAGGCTGCGTAGATTCCTCAGACGTTGCCGGTATATGGCTGTGATCTGCCAGTAAACACAAGTAAAGGTTGCCAAATGGAAACAAAACAAGGCCCCTTGGTCGATCTATGAGCGAAAAATGGAGAAAGGTCTTCAGGAATTAGTATCAATTGGGCAAGTTTTAGTTGTCCCTTTATTGATCATGTTTCATGCTGGGACAAAGACAAGTATTATATGAGTTAATAAGCTCATACCAAGTTCTCATCACATGTAAAATCTTAATATGCATTATAAATAGTAACTGTGGCTGTCGGATAAATGTAGAGGAGTAAAAGAGTAAAGTAGTATAAAATGGAAATATACAATGATTATATGTTAGTATAGATGGAGGAAAAATGCAAAGAAAAGAACCAGAAATGCAAGAATCACAACTTCCTCAGACGTGTTTCCTAGTATTTGTTGTTTTGCTGAGATGCCGAAGTGATAACCTGTGAACTGTGGGTAATGTGTCATTGTTCTTGTGCTGTCACTGCATCGCAGAATGACTTACGCTGACAAATGCCGTTAACATTCCTCCATCCCAAACAACAGGAAGTGGTCTGACCATAGCTGCAGAGTCCTGGCGGTGTGCGACCCCCAGAGTGCTCCAGCGCATCCTCCACTGACCTGTGGAGGCTGCGACAAAAGGTTACCAGATCATTAAGCATCGTCAAGCCTTCGGGGCTTCAATTTCAGCACAGAACCCAAACAGACTGCTGCCCTGGAAGATGGTGGCTCACCTCAATTGGAAAAACACAGAGGGAGGCTATTTGTCTGGCCTCAGTATATGTGCAAGTATGCAGCGAGCTACATAAACACACTTCAAATAAAAAGTTGAAGACAGCTGCCTTCATTTTCACTGCAAATAAATGTGAAACTGAAAACGGTATTGGAAGACAAATTTAAGGATAGATGAAGCTAATTAGAAAAGCTAGACGTCTTAACAAGCGCAACCTTGGGGGCTGAGGAGGTACTGCGAAATAATATTCATAATTTTAGGTAGGTTTGAATATCATCGCACCAATCATGACACATCAGGTGGGAGACAACCGGCGCCAGTAAAAGCTCCAAAACGTGTGGGAGGAGATATGACCCTTTTGGATTCATATAATGGCAAGCAGTGAAGGGTGAAGGTAAGCGGTACATTTGGTTTGGTCATTACAGCTGACAGTGGCATAACACAGCCCAGTTTATTCTTTCTCCTTTTTTTGTCAAGTCTTGTTATGTTTTTTGTCTCATTTATTTGGGAAGTTTTTTAACAACCAAAAGTTACCAACGGTTAAGAACCCTTATCTTAAATAATTGTACGACAAATGGTATTCAAAAAATGAATTAGTGAAGTAACAAGGAAACTATTCGACAACATTAAGTTCCTAAAGGAAGTACAACGCAGGAATCTAGTAAACATACACCAATATAGTGAGCAGTATATTCAGCTTTTAAACAGTTATTAATCACTTTGAGTCATCACCGCCAAGTTTTTATAATACATCCACAATCGGTTTTCACATCTCTATAATTTGATGCACTGCATATAGGGACTGATAGCTGAAAGTACATGCCAAGGATCTTTGTAACTAAAAACATAAAAGATAGGGATTAAAGCAAAAGAAAAGAAAGGAAATGTATCTAGTCAAGAATTAATGTAGTTTACAATGAAATGCCACTAAACTACAATTCCCATTCAAATAAATATCTTGTGCATTGTATAGCTTACCGGATCTTTTGACCACACGTGAACACATTTACTGCAGCTGTATACCGTAACTTATGAAACACCTTCCTCATTCTCAAGAATTCACCAGAAAAGTCCTTAAATTGTGAGCAGTAATAATTCCTCCCTCATTAAAATCTGCTGTCATAAACAAAAGTGCAATAAACTACAAGGCCCACAGAACCACCGAACAAGCTTCTTTCATAGCTGCTGTTAAATCTCCTCACACCCACAGAGCAATTGAAGCTAAATTATGATAAGACAAAGGCCAAGTAACTGTTCATTTCGCATGGTCACACTGTAACGGAGGAGAAAGATAGACCCACACTCACCCTCCTTGGTTTTTAAGAAATGTACTAAATTGCACATTTGGTTGTTCTGATAGTTGAGCAGTATTTAACTTCTCTTGATTAATATAATATGTTGCTTTAAAAGGATAGATTATCTTATCTAGTCATATAATTAAAAAAATTTTTCAACAGCAAAAAACAGATACATTTTTATATAAACTCTTTCTTACCTGTCCTGGTGATGAGCCACCGAGAGCATAATAAAATGCAGAATCATCAAAAAGACTCGGAATATTTCAATCATTTTCTTCCACCACAGTTTCTATGACAACTTTTTAAGTTCATATTAACTACATCTATCCTCCAAAAACCTTCTCGCCGTCAAAACGAGGCACTCGTGTTGTGATGTGTGTTTAAAGGCAATAGTAGAGGTGTCTTCCGTGCCAAAGGACATTAAAGTGTTTGTGAATGTGTTTGTTTGAGGAGAGGAGGGGGAGTCATGGTCTAATTGTAGGGTCCAGGTGTGACAGCTCACCTGTGTGAGAAAACAGAGAGAGGGACAAAGAGAGGCAGGGAGGGGGGGAAAAAGAGGACAACAACGGTACGATGAAGGCAAAGGAATACAAAGAATGGAAAAAATACATTAGTTGACAAAACAATATCCACTCTATGTCCACTTACTCACTCGCTCTGGGCTGTATCACAGAGTCTTCATCATCAGATGCTCAGGTGTCAATCTCCTGAGTACTTTTAGGACTTCTCGTTCATGTCGGCTTGACCGTTCACAATTCTTGAAGTTTAAAACAGCAGCTGACAGACCAATCTCCACTTAACGTCTACTTGTTCACTTTACCCTGTTTTTGTCTTCTACCATATCACATGGCCTTCATCAGCAGGACAATGTTAGGGAACCTTGAGTGGAGATTATGATTAATTAACAAGGAACAGTTGAAACTAATCAGGGCGGTTCAGCCAATCAAACCTGGTGGGAAAACACAAAGCTAGAACCAGCCGGCGTTTAGCTTAGCTTAGCATAAAACTAGAAGCAGGGGGAAACAACTAGCCTGGCTCTGTCCAAAAATAAAAAATTCCCCCTACTTCGTAAACACCTCTGCTTAAATATTACATCTCCTTTGTTTGTTTGTTTTTATTTTTCGGGGAGTTATTTGCTGGAAGTATTTCTCTCCACTGGTGGCCGGACAACCTCACAGTGACAGTAAGACTCCAGTAAGTCACTGTCATTAAACTTGTTTCCAGTTAATCCCGGTAAAACCAAAGCCTGTCATTTTTATACTCCGATTTTTGTTAGAAATAAACAAAATATTTTTGTTTGTGATATTTAGTGATAGACAGAGCCAGGATGGCGCTTTCCCCTGCTGTCAGTCTTCATTCTAAGCTAGGCTAATCGCCTCCTGCCTCCAGCTTCACAACATGATGATACCTATCTGAGGCCAACATTATTCTGCTTGTTTAGTCAGTTTACAGCAAACCCCCTGTTTTCAATTGACACCTCAATTTGTTGACGCCTCAATTTGTCTGACCACAAAACAACAAATGGCACATATTTGGCAGGTTGCTCCAATCCCATTCAACTAATTATGACATCACTGTGGGTAGGTGGCTCCGGGGTGCCACTGCTGCAGAGGAGACCGTAGCGCTTTCAAACTGAAAACCACAGAGTTTTTAAATTCAACCAATCATACTCAAAGAGGAATGTGTTTTAAATGAGGTGCTGGATGGCAGGAAAGAAGGTGTGGTTAAGGGTGACTGAAAATTGAAAATTGGTGTTTGTGAAAGTTTAGCCTCAGTTCATTTTCAATCTCTCCCTACGCACATACACACAGCCTTCCATCCAAACCTCCATCTTGGATGTTTTTTGTCAAATGTGTCACCACCACACATCAGCAAGTGAGGTGGAAAGAAACCATAAAATGGCTGTGCACGGTCTGCCTTGAATTAGTGCCAAACCTCACTCCGTATCTGTCATAAACGATACAATTAAACTTAATCCTGCCTGCCAAAAGGGAAAGGAGCGAGGGAATTTGGAGAAAAAAAGTGGCCGTCAACAGTAAAACAGAATGATAAACGTTGTCGGTGCTAGCGCAGTGTGTGGCAAGTGCAGGAGTTGATCAGAGAGTTGTGTTGTGCTTGCCTCCATCTGCCAGCATGGACTCGGTGGGAGCGGATCAAGATTTCAAGTGTGTGTGTGTGTCTGCGCCAAATCTGCAGATTCCTCCTCCTCCTCTTTTGACCACATTAGAGGTGTAACACATTGGTGGTCTTTGATTCCTAAACTTGAAAAGGGATGCCCCACAAAGAGATCAGATGTCATTTATGTAAAGCCCCTTCCCCACCCCCACCTGCTCAAAAGATATAACATATCCGTCATAAATGATGAGGTTGGAGTGAGTCCCCCGAAGTGAAAATAGGATTCCTGGAACAATGTTGGTGGTCAGTCACGTGGTCCATACAGAAAGCCCTTCTGCTCTTATTAAATAGCACTTTTTCATATGCAATAGTGACATGAGGGTCTATTTCCTGACAGTTCAAATGCATTTTCTCGTATCCACAGAGATGAAAAGAACACCATCATTTTGGAGTTAAACACTGCCTCTAATGGCTTAATTTGAACTTCATTGTCAACAGTCTGCTTGAGGTTTCACAAGTATATATACATTTTCTTTTCTGTTCAATGTCACACTTGGAGGTTTTACTTGTCAAGAAATATAAAGACATTTGGGAACTAAGTACACAATAAGCTGTGAAAAAGGAGAAACTGTACCAATGTATTATACTTACTGTGACACCTACTGTAAAATATATGGAAAATAAATGGGAATATACTGCAAACATGCCTACATCTTATTACTGAGAACATGATTCAGGAAATATTAAGGAAGACTTTTTCAGTTCCTGACATGTTTCAAATGAGAGGCAACCAGTGTGAATTCACTTTGTTTCCTTTTCTAAACTAATCACGGTCTGTATTTCAAAGCCATACTATAGAAACAAACAAAGTCAATATATAGGAAAGAAAAGTAAAAAGTGTAAACATGTCTGAAAAGGAACTTTTATGGGCTCCAATATTTCCTAGCAAAATGCAAGGAATTGACATTATTCAACACTTCATGCTCTTAAAGACCCCAAATTCAATTAACGGATGAATTGTCAGGTTCTTTGACATATTGTAGATATAAATCACCATGGTTATTTCTACATATCAACCTCCCTGCAGGAACCAGCAAAGTATGATGAAACTTGAATACAAATCAAAGTTGCGAGTCAACGTAGTGTGTCATTGTTTTGAGGGTGTTTCTCTGCTTTATGAGTAGCTGTGCGGAGAGCTTCATCACCACAGAGCTACCATAGTTTTTTTGGTTCGTGTTTTTACCAGGTCACGCCCAGGATGATGGACAGTCTGAGGTCAGAGTTCGGAGCAGGTATGCAAAAGAGTCGCCCAGGTGTGAGGGGTTAAAGAGTAAAGGTCAGGGATGAGGTCAGCAAACGGGACACCTGCGAGGGTCTGATGAGGACAGCAGGGATGGCTGTGGCAGGAGGACAATGTAACTGATTTGGGGTGAGAAATAGGGTGGAATCCCACTCTATCCATCACCATGATGCTGAGTACCCGGTGCAGGTGCAGCATTTTGTAATCCTCTCTCTCACTGTGTTCTTCTTTCATGTGCAGGGACATATGTTCATTTACATTGACACATTCAGTCAAGAATGACAGTGTCTTCTCTTTGAGTCATCAGCTTTTTCCATTTTTAATTATTAGTGTGGCTGTTTCAGGAAACTCAAGACATTCAGAAAGTTATGTTGTGCTACATAAGGACGGATGTGCCTCGTTTTAACAAGAAAACAGATCCAACCATCATGCAATCAACTGAAATCAGCCCATTGGCAGATTGCCCATTTGTTTTAAAGCACAATGCTGGCGTAATTAAATATTTATATTATTATGAAGAAGTCCCCTGCTGACTCCAGAAATCCACAAATGTAATGATTTTCTCTGTTTGCTATGATTGTAAATTGTATATCCTTCTGTGTTGTAGGGTTAATTATGATATTAATATTAATGTCCATTATTATAATTATATTATAGTAATAGTAATATCCAATTTTTATATTAGTAGTATTAATATTAACATCAATATTAATGTATGTTATTATTAAATCCAATATAAATATCCTTGTAATTATTGATTATACATAACAATAATACTTATTATTATTATTGGGCTTGGCGATTAGCATTTTTCACCTGAAAATCTTAAAGCTTAATGATTGATGCATGATTGAAGTCTAAAAAAGACAGTGAGACGTAAAGAATGTAAATACATGTGTAGCCTTACCATAACACTTTAAAACAAAGATTGGAGCCTGCTACTACTCCAAAATTGATTGACAGGTCTTTTTGAAGCATACTTATAATATTTTCTGATGTAGTGTCATTTGTTTACATCCGTCATGTTTGTCAACAAGAGGCATGTATTTCATTATTTTAAACAAGGTTGGTTTTCCATTTCAAAGTCACAGTATCTGCAATCACATATGAATATTTCCACAATTTATACTGTCACAGAATTTCAGACTGGGCCTCCCTTCCTGGTCTGTTTGTGTAACAACCCCTTCCTGTCACCACTTTGCCATGCTTGTTAGGCTACAGTCAAACTGGAGGTACACAGTGTACAGAGAGGCAGTGCAGCCATTAGACACAGAGCTTTGGAGAGATTAGGATGCACACACACCACCAGCACAGGCAGTCTCTGTACCAAACAAGGATTAGGGTTTTGGCAAAGAAAAGGCAGCACACCAGAGCATTGCCAAAGAAAATGGTTCACCATGTGTTTTTTTTTTTACCTTATGTGGCACTGATGAGAATGAATGGGCAATATTTTCTGAGAAGGAATGAGCAATATTTCTTATTCAGTTCAATATTTCACTGTGTAGAAGGGCATGTTTACTCTGTAAGCCTCCATTTCTGGAATAACACTAACTAGATTTATTTATGATTCATTTTGTAGAGTGTGCTCTGACGCAGGACTTGGAGTTATGGGGCTGCATTTGTGTGATTGTGTGGGTTTGACTGAGAGGCCATGCACTGTTGTAATTTGTTGTTATAGCAGAGCCATAAACAATAAAGCTTTATTGTTTACCAAGCGTTGCTCTGCCTTTTTTCTTTCATAGTAACTGTTGATTCATTAGCACAAGTTAAGAGATTATTTTGAATGGTTTAAAAGCTTCTTTGTTAATTACTCTTCAAATCTTCAAGGTATAGTTCAACATTTTGGAAAATGCAATTATTTGCTTTCTTGCAGAGAGTTTGTTCCTTGGCAGTTTCTCGTGTTTGCACATTATTAAGTATGGAGCTAAAGCCAGGAGGTGATTAGCTTATCTTAGCATAAAGACTGGAAGCAGAGGGAAACAGCTAGCCTGGCTCTGTCAACAGAGTCCACCGCCATGCCAGCAGCTGTGTGAGGCTGTTCTTAGGCACAGCTAAATACTGAAGTCAGATATTTAGCAGATATAATGTTTACCATGTTCAACATTCTATTTTAGCATGTTAGCACATTTGCTACAAAACACAACGTATAACTGAAGCTGATTAGTTTTACAGGTAAAACCAAATATTGGACAAGTTAGAATTTAGACCTCATGATTTTCTTAGAGGAGAAGTCAAGGGATCAGGAGAGACAAGGGAATGAAGAAAAGACAATTGTTTATTATAACAGATGATATGTCATGATAAAGTCTTGACAGAATGTTTTTGGTGCTTAGACTACAGGGAGCAGCAGCAAGATAAATCCTCCTGATGAGTCCAGACACTGGTGGACACAGGCTGATGAACTGATGAAGCTGCGAAGCAGAAAGACAATCATATTCAAAAAGAGAGAGAGAGAGCCGCAAGATGATAGACTAACAATGTAGATGTGTCACTGTGCTATTGGATAGATGTGACCAGCTGACGAGGACAGCTGATATCAGGATTGAGAGCCTCAGACAGTGACAGCAGGAAATTATGAGTGCTTATGCGTGAGAGGAGTGAATGCAGGATATGAGAAATAAACTACAGGCCTAAGCATGCAAAAGAACAGTCTTCCTGACTGAAGTTACGCTTGAGCTCCATTACAAATCACCCTGAGGACAATATAAATGTCTGAACCAAATTTCAAGGCAAGAAAAACAAAGATGTTAATGTCAGGTCATTACAATGCATTAAATAAAGCACAAATGGTCGCTTTCACTTCTCTGTTAGTGTACGGATTAAACAAGTGATATTAAAAGGTGTGGATAGGATGATTTTGGAGAGAGCCAGACTAGCTGTTCCCTCCAGTTGCCAGTCGTTACGCTAAGCTATAGGCTAACTGTCTTCAGCTCTGTGTTTAGTAAGACTCAAGACATGTGAGTGATCAACCATCTCTACTCTCAGCAAGAAAGTTTATTTCCAAAAATGTCATATAATGTTATACATTTCTACAAACTGGCTTAAACAGGATTTGAGTTTTGTCATGTATGCTGAAGGAATAAACCAAGCAAGACTGAGCAAGAGCACTTTTCAGATACACGCTGCTGTGGGATGTGTGAGAATCTGCATGCAGAGGTGTGCATTTGTCCCCATTCATGTTTGTTCATGCAAGATTCTCCCTCTGAGTGTACATGCTATATACTCTGGTGTGTGTGTGTGTGTGTGTGTGTGTGTGTGTGTGTGTGTGTGTGTGTGTGTGTGTGTGTGTGTGTGCCTGTGTGCTGTCACTTGTGCAAGACCCCAACCTCTTTGCTAGTGTGATAAACTGTTTGTCCCACACAGTGCAACAGAACGGGCCCTGCCTGTACAGATAACAAGGCGGCAGGCATCTGGCAGAGTTCACTGGCCTGGACACACAGACACGCAGACAGAGGGCTGATACAAGCTATGGCCCCACTATAGTCAGAGGAAACCACATCTTTGCAAGCTCAGACAAACCAACTGTGCTTTTCTTTTATTTTCCTTTCACTGTTCCCTTTTCTCTCTCTCGTAGGGCAGGAAAGTTCTGGAGGGAAGTCCGTGTATGAAAAGCAAATATGTGCGAGAACAGCTGTCATCAGAAAATTGTTCTGGGACATTTCTCTTGTAAATGAGAGACAGAGAGCAGGACTATTTTTGTAATCAGGTGATCTGTGGACACTTAGTGGACCTTTTTTGGCTTTGCTTGGTGTCTTTGGTTGACGCACACAAACACATACACACACTATTTGACCCCGGTGTCAGCTCTAGTGTTAGCAGTAAGGCTGCGGCGGATGTCCATCTGTTGACTCGGAGTGATGTAAGCTCAAGATGAGCCCTGCAGATTAAGAGTGAAGGCAAACAAAGGGCCCTGCCAAGATGAGCCACAGTGTATACAGATTAATATAACAATACAGCCACACGAGCGCTGCCGTAAACCATTTGCATAACTCTTGTTAATGTGTTTCGGAAAATTTCCTTGCTTTGCTTTGAGGGGATACCCTGACATGGAAACTTATACTTAGGTGGTCCATTCCAGCCGACATCAGTTGTTTACCTAGCCCTGCTGAGGATCACAGAGAGGGGAAGCAGACAAAGAGCGATGTGTTGTCTTTGACAGCCTCGCGCACGTCCGGATAGATCAAACACACACACAGAAACATACGATATATGTAAAGTCACACATGCGCTTTAAGGACCGTCATGCTGCTGTACATACTCTCATAGTATCACGATTCACTCATACTGGTCTCTATCTATCTTTCCATTTATCTATCTATCTATCTATCTATCTATCTATCTATCTATCTATCTATCTATCTATCTATCTATCTATGCCTATCACACTAATTTAATCAGCTCACTGAGGGTGTTCACACTTTTCAGTTAAACCAATCATCTTGTTGCTTTCAAAGTTTAAAATCTGTTCCTTTCTCCCAGTGAGCACGTCAGTAATCCCTCGTCAAACATCACATCAATACAGAATATCTGATATATTCACTCTTTCATCACCAAAGTGTTGAGACTCTATTGGGGGGGGGGGGGGGGGGGGGGTATTGCTGTACAGTGTGTCTACCCCTGTAAAATGACAAAGCCATCGACAGAAACTGCTCCCATTTCTGCATGTTTCAGCTTATTAAGTTGTGCTCAACAAATAAAATACATTACCTCTCTGTAAATTAGTCTCTCCTTACAAAATGCAAGTTCTACATAAAGTAATAAATATGACAGACTGGTTTGGATTCAGAAACACACACACGCAGCTGATGTTTTCTTTCAGAATCCTCTCCTTTCAATGCTGTGCGGTATCATTTATCATGGTTTCTGCAGTACAGCACATCACACTCGCCTCATTTTTTAACCGCCACCCCTCACCCCCGCCAGCCTTACCTGTCTCCCAACACTCAGAGCTGCTCTCAGCCCTCTGTGGGGGTTCAGCATGTGTTAACATGACAGATTGAGCCCCAGTGGGAACCTTAATTGCATCATTTCATGGATGCGAGTCAGTGCTGTGGTCCGGGAGAGTAAACAAGCTCTGAATCCAGGAGCAGAGAGAGAGAGTGAGTAGGGGGGAGGAGAAGGAAGGGGTGTGGGGGAGTGATGGAAGGGTGATGGAGAGATGAATGAGCATGAATGCGAGAGCTGGGATAAAGAAGAAGAGGAAGTGCTTCAGGATGGGAAATTGGTGTAAATTACCGAGATACTGAGATGAATTGAAGAAGTGTGAAATATGAGATAGTGGGGGTGTGTAGAAGGCAAAAAAATAAATATCTCTCAGCTAATAGGGCCTAACAAAAACACACAAAAAGCAACAGCCTTGCAAAACCACCCAAACCTCCTCCAAGGTGGTCGTCAAGTGAGCCTTGTTTTGTTATGTGATAAGCCGAGAGTTAAGTGAGGCAGAAGGAAAAGGCAGCAGCAGGCTGGTCGGAAAGTGTGTCTTCATTAGTAAGTGATCGGGGCCAGGGAATATAAGATTTCAGCTGCCTCGGTCGTACGTTTCAGCAGTAGTACTCACCGAGTCAGCCAAGAGTAAACACATGAGGTCACAGAATACACTACGCAATTAGGGGAGTGACAAAACCAGATATACAACCGGGGGATTTGACGTGCACACACATGTACACACACAGGTACGGACTCAGTGAAACAAGCATCACACATGTTTACACAGTCCAGATCCAATATTCTCACATGAATCAATATGTTGGAACCTGGAGGCCACGATTTATATTCAAAATCACAGGAGACCAGTGCCAATGTGGACAAACACAGATGTTAATTCACAACAATAATCAGCGCAGCTCCCCAGCTATAGGGTCCCTCCCTGTCAAACATGACTTCATATGTTAAGGCGTGACATCAAGCTCAGCCAAATGTACAGCATGCTGTACATTTAACCATGATGTTGTGGTACGGTGGTGAAGTGGTAACAGTTAGATCACAGTGGAAACAGTTATTCATGGTGCAGGGAGAGTCAAACCAGACTTGAAGAGATGTCACAATCGTGGTGAGGATGGGGAGACGTTTCCAGAAAAGTGTCGTGGGTGGACATGGGTGGTATCAGAAAAATCAAGTCGCTGGAGTCAACAGTGAGACTAATGGATTATAACGTGGGTTTGATGAAGTAGCAGTGCCTTCAGGGAAAATTTTGGGAAAATTACTTTTTTTCTTTTTGTTGTTAAAGAAAATACCTTAAAACATGGTGGTCTGCGCGTAAGTTTATTTAGATCTACAAGTTTTATTAAAAGGACTGGCCTTTTTTTCTGCAAAATGATTTACACCATATTATATTTTTATAAAACTTGGAAAATGCCATTAAGCAATTAGGTCATTAAAACACATATTTCACACCAACTCCAGACCTTTCAAGTTTTCGTGCATGTCTGGGTAGAAATATATATGGCTTTTCCACTGCACAAGTCACCGTACTGTACCTGCACTGTGTTGTGTTTTACCTCCACGTGCACACTGCAGTTTGGACATGTAAACCTCACAGTCACAAGGGCACCTAAATATTCACTTAATGCTGTTGAACTCACAGTCCTCTCCTACACAAACAGTGCTACACCCGGATAGCACTGCCTTGAAAAAAAGGTGCTGAAATACTGGCGCCCAAACGTGAACTCAGCACTCATCTGACAATCTTGAAAAAGGGTTAAAGTTACAGGATCAGGGTTCAAGTTACAGGATCATTCATAACGTTATGTTATAATCTGTAGAGATCTTTGCTGAAGCTACTCAGAACATATTTTACAACAAAAAAATTCAACTTGGGTCATATTTCTGTCGTTTGGGCCTTCCATCTCATTATTAAAAACACGATTCTACTCTCCAAGTTAATTGCAACCTGTTGTCCATCACATTTGTCAGACGACGTAGTGTATTGTGGTTGTGAGTCCATTCATTTTCTCTATACAATATTAGATGACTCACATTTGATTCAAAGATTCAATAAATATCTCCTGTATGAATAACCTGTAAAAAGATAAACAAATGTTTTAGAAAATGTATTTTTAAAATTATTTCTTCCAAAAGTACAAGCCTAAAATGCATAAAAACACAAGGTGAGGAGTTAACTGCCAAGGCACGTTTAGGTTAGAAACTGGCTGCCTGAAACTAAAGATTATGCTGTTGAGAAACATGACAATCTGCAGTTTAAATTTTAGATTCATTCAGCAAATATGGTGCCACGTTTTATTCCCTTTCGCAATAAATTAGTGGGGAAAAGTACTTGCAAAACCATCAGCTCCTCCCACTTCGCAGCTCTACTTAGATCCTGTGGCCGGCAGGCATTTAATAGTCACATGTGTTCAGTAACTATCACTGTACAAGGCACGAGAAAGATGTTGTCCCGAAACAAAGCAGCTATTGGATATCTATTGAATATCCCACAGGATGCAATACGTCACTACAGAATTAAAACACAAGTGAATACAGAAAAACAAATTGTTCACTTTCCTCTGATCGAGCAGAAAACAAATGACGTGTCTCTTTTTAAAGCCAAGGGCTATTGTTTTTTTCCTGTTTTTTCCTGTCTCCTCCTGTTACCCTATAAGTATTGCTTGTGCTGACTCTTTCACTCATGTATACAATATTATAGCATGCACTTCCAGCCATCTCAGTCCTACAAATATTTGGTATACAGGCTCCTCATGTTTATTCAAAGTACTGGGTTACACTGTTTGGGAAAGATAGCCAGACAAGAGCCCTTTGGGAAGGAAAATGAAAACTATTCCAAATGAAAAGTAATGATTCATGCCGCAGATAGTGTATAAACTCAAATATACGCTGGACCTCGCAGCACTATTGGACAGTTCCACTTTATGCAATTTTGATTGGATCCGAACAGTGCATAGACAACTTAGTATTGCATTACTCTAAATATGGCAGTGTGTGCACTTGTGTGGATGTGTGAGTGAGACCAGAGTGAGGTGGGTGGTCTCCACTCACTATCAGTATACAATACAAAGCCTCAATGGTATTTTGAGAAGGAAATTAATATTGCCATCAGCAGTGGCTCTTGTGTGTGTGCCTCCATGCGTGAGCGTGTTTTGCGTACTTCCGAAAAAACAGAGCGGAGAATTTCCACTTCAAATGAGGACATTTTTTTCAGGCTGAACTTTGAGCGATGCCATGACGCTGCATGACGACATAGCAGCCACCTCCGCTCTCTCCTCGCTGTCAACTCCGCAGGCAGCTTTTCCATTCAAGCAGAAGTTAAAGGAAAACCCTGGGCCTGTTGCCACATTGGCCCAAGTTTAAATTAAACATTTTCTCAACATCCTTCTCTTTTTACCTGGCTGGAGAACAAACCATCAGTGGAAATGTTGCAGCTGACTTACCAAAAATGAGACCATTCTCGCTATGGGTCCGCAACCACGAACAGGGTTCTTATACATTAAATTACCATCCCATGGAGACAGATTACGCCTCGACTAAAATTTTAGGTAAAGTTTTGTTTTACGGCTCTGTAATTTCTCAATATTTCCTCATACTCAAGTTAGAGAAAAGGTCAATTGCTTTTTTTTAGATTCTTTTGTTGGTGTTGCCCTATTTTTATATATATATCATATAGTGAGAGTATAAAGACAGACATGTTGTACACGTTTGGATAATACACTTTTTTAGCTTTCTTGCTGAGAGTTAGAGGAGGAGACCAATACTATTCTCCCACCTGTATGATAAATATACATCGTCATCTAGCGACCGTTTAGCTTAGCTCAAAACGACGGCAAACAGGGATAAACGGCTATCCTGCACCTGACCAAGACAAAGGAAATAATCCACCCCAGTGCTTTCAAAGCTCAATAATAAACATGTTACATTGTATAATACTATTAAACTATAATTTTTGTAAAAATGACAAATTGTGTTATGTTCTGGACTATGTTTTGGCCTGGAGCAGTGACTTCCTGGAGTGCCCTCTTGCCGGCAACTTCACTGTGACAACAAGATTTTACAAAAACCGAAGTAAACAAACAAGATAAAACATGTTAATCAGTGAGCTTAAGAGGTCTTAGTAGGCAGATTTTTATCATATATTTTTTTAACCTTTGGACAGAGCCAGAATACAGTTTCCCCTGTCTAGTCTTTATGCTAAGCTAAGCTAAGATAAGAGTGGTATTGATCTTCTCATCTTACTTTCTGTGAGAAAGCAAAGAAGCACATTTCTCAAAATGGTGAGCTATTCCTTACTCAAGGACTTCTCCTAAATGTTGATTTAAAAGTTGGGACTGAAAGTTGATTCTTTGTTTTGAAAACAGCAGTTGACAAATCAATCTCGCCACGAGCTTCACTATTAGCTGTTCCGCAGCTTTCGATCATATCACATGATCTTTCTTAGCAGATGTAGATGTTGGCCAGTTTAGATAAGCCCACAAAGAAGCATAACAATTTTAAAATTGAACATCTACATTTCCATCACAGCTGGGCAACTGCTGATGAAGGTCATACGATGCTATCAAAAGCTCCACAGCAGCTAATAGTGGGCCTGGTGGTGCGCCTGTTTTGTTAACAATTCAACATATATGGAGAAATGTTATATGAATTTACTTTTTTTCCAAGGAAATTTACAATAATTAAAGTAGCATTAAATTGCATCAGAAATTATTAGGAAATCTTAACTTTACCATATTTTACTAAATACCAAAAACAAAGAGAGACACATATTTCCGACATGCTATAAATTTTAATAGACATATTGATATTTCTGTAGAGAAACAAAGTTATCCCTAGTTTTATTTACAATACAGGAATACAAAAAAAATTGTCACATACAGTACAATGGTAAAAACAACATAAAAGAACTTAAATAATTATTTTATTTGTGTAACTACTTAAATAATGAAAATGGTTATTCTATTCACACCACGCCGTCTCAGCAGCTACAATGCAACTTTCACATTAAGTGCTAAAAGAAATGATAATTTTCCATTTTACAGCATGAATTCCATTTTGACCAGGTAGTTGATTTATTTCAGCAAACACAAGCGAGTCGGGAGATGAGGAACAAATACATCTTTAACGGACACTGAACTTCAATTAACCGGGATACTTGGAAACTTGTTTTTCAAAATGAAAGTTGGGGGGAGAGCAAAACTGCAAATGTTTGCTTTCAAAACTGTTAAACACAATGCCATGATGGTTCTGTCAAGACTTCTACTATGAATTCAAATGACAAAAGTTCAAAGGTGGAGTTTATGGAGAATATGGGAAAGAATGTATGTGTGCTGCATCTGTATGAACTTCTGTCTGGCATCTGAAAAGACACAACACATTAATGTGGCTCCAGACCGTCCCAGTCTGTGTTCAACTGTTTTCTGACTTCAAGCAGGAGTCAGATGTTCATTAGACGTTCAATCGACATTATCTCCACGAGACAGATCATTAGTTTAATCTTAAATCTGCTCTCCGCAGAGAAGATCTGCGTCTGACCGTGAACTGCTTCCACAAAGACTTGGTGGCCTGACGTGCCGTTTGATCATCTGACAACAGAGACACATTTCTGACAGTGGTAGTGAAACCAGATGAATTAGATGGACTCAGCCAACTGCTCCGAATTACTCTCTGCAGGCACAGACATGCATTACTTTTACAGTAGGGGGGGGGGGGGGGGGGAGTAGAAACAAATAAAATACTTGTCCTCACGTGTCTTTCTTAACAGAGGAAAAAGCTGCATATGTATAAGTACAAGAACATGAAATGACATGAACTGCCAAGCTTAGTGTAAAACTGCTTTCTATAAACACCATTCTCTCCCATATATTATTACGCTTAAAAAAATAAACCCTCCTCTATGATAACAATAGTAATGCTATAGTTTTTTTTTTTTTTTTTTTTTTTTGCAATGCTAAGTAGTACTTAGGTAAGCTCTATTGGAAATATACATCACTGCGCTATCTCTTCCCTTTATAGTTTTGAGTTCGGGTTCAATTTCAGTGTGTGACGCCATGAAAGGAGTTTGATAAATGACAACCGTGATAGTGTGGTGTGTAAATGTGGATGTTAAACTACTCTCATTGCGCTTTTAATAAATGTTTTAATTCATTTTGAATAATAAAGTGAAACAAAAAAATGAATACAGTGCATGAGAGCCAGAAACTCTGTTCAGATTGTATGAAACTGGCTTTGACAAAACGTTCTCACTTAGTCGTTCTTATTTCTGTGTCGGTGACAGCCCTCTGTTGTAGATCCACTCTGTACATTGATAGCAAGTGAATGTTGCAAACCAAAGTATACACACTGTATACTGTTATAGCTTTTTTTTATGACAATGTGCCCACAAACTAAATACAACATCTTAAGTGAGACGACACGGTTCATCTCTCTTGTATTAGTGCCTTTAGAATAGTATAGCACAAAGCACTGCAGGCTCTATAGGACCCACGACTCTCATAGACTTCAGAGGTGCAGAGTGTTCCTTCAAAGTCTGTGTATCTGGACATTTATTTTGAATGGACCATGAGCATGAATTGGATCTGGAGCCACTCTGCTCCTTAAAATTTTGAACCCTTAAAGAACCCCTGAACAATCAACTGTCGCCGCTGTAACGCCTCAAACTCCATTTTTCGAGGGGTCTTAATAAAGCAACAGATGGCCCCTGAAGAGATCCAAAGTCTTGGGTTAAAATGGTCTGTTCCTGTGGAGTCAGCCGTGAGTGAGCATTTTCTGAACGAGACAGGAAATGTCAAAGTGGATCTTCCATAACTTGGCCATGCTTATCAATCATCTCCTCTGCTGTCTGCAGGTCTCTCCGAAGTGTGAACACGGCTTGGATGCCAGGCCTGGTGCTCAAGAGCATGTAGCTTATAGGCAAAAGAGGATGAGTCTGGTATAGTGAAGAAGACAAGGATGTAAAGCAGTCTGATGGGGATCCTGTGTGTATTTATGTGTCTGTGTGTGTGTGTACACATGCCTGTGTGGGTGTGAGGGAGATTAAGAGGCCATATTAAAGACACCTCGTTAAGAGTCTGCTGGTGGTGGTAGGTAGATTTGTGTCGACTTGAGGATGAGAGCGGGGAGAAGCCCCCCTCTGCGCATCCCTATACGATATAGCTGGTCAGGTCTAGGAGGTACGAGGTCATGTCAATGATGTGGTCGAGTATGCCGTCTTTCTCCTGGTCGTTGGGCATGCCATGCTCACTCTTCTCACACTGGGCCCCAGAGTAGCCGCTCTTACACAGGCACTTGTTGGGCTCCATACACACTCCTCCATTGCGGCAGGCTGGTTCACACTTGGCTGGAGAGAGCAGAAAACACCAGTGGTCAAAAGTTAGGTCAGAAAAGATGAGAAAAAAAACAGAAGCCGGTGCTCTGTTTCATTCTGAATTTAAAATCAAATACGTTTTCGAATATCGTGGCAGGCATGTTGTGCATTAATGAACCCCGTTGAAACATCTGTAAAGGAACAACACATGGATGTTTGCCCAGATAACAATCTACTTAAAGGCACTCACCAATTCGGCAGAAGGGTCCCTCCCAGCCGGGGCTGCAGCAGCACTTGCCAGTAGGAGTGCAGTGTCCGTTCTTACAGTGTCTGGAACAAGCTGTCATCAGCAGCTCTGGAGGCTCCACCTGACGCTGGCACTCTTTCGGGGCATGAGGTCTGTAACAGTTGTTAGAAGGAGGGAAAGTCAATATGTGGGCGACACAAGCCGTCACATGGCATGCTAACAAATTACAGAAAGTAGGGCGAGGCATTCATTTTATACTATATTTAAATAAAGTCACACCTTGATAACATAATGATATACTTTGTAATTGTGACACAAAAGCAATCCCTCAATCAAAGCCATTCAGGGAACATCATTTGTCAACATTGGTTTCAAGACAATTTCATTAACACAATCTAAAATGTTGGCAGTGACATTAAATTACATTCAACTTCATTGTTGCTGCACAGAGTACTGGGACAACGAAATTAAGTTTCACTTCAGGAACCTTTAGATCTTCAGTCTAACATTCACCCAACTGAGATATTTTGGCTTGTAGACACAATACAAATAGGGGGTATATGATAACAGAATTTTAGGAATGTTTAGACATTTCACAGTAATTCCCAACTCCTGTAATTGAGATCTAAAATATTGTAGGTTATCATTCAAGCAGTCTACTAGGGAGGGAGTACAAAACATTAACATTTGTTCCCTCTAAGTTAAGGGTTAAGTCTTGCCCTCTTTATTTAGATCAAGTTAAATCTTGAGCCTACATCCAATAATCACACAATGACATATTTGACGTTGAGTCACGCCACTCTTTACAATCTTGAATCCCCAAAGAACCCCTAAACAATGTACCGCCTCCGCTGGAATACCTCAGCATTTTATTTTGGGAACAGATGAATCCAATAATAATGTCTGTTCTGAAAATAATTATAGCCGTAAACAGGGTCCTATTGATTTATCAAAGGCAAGCAAAGTGCGGTGTCAAGGTGTGCAGTTATACAGTAACTCCATGTTTTCCTTCTTCTTATGTCTGCTTTTAGGTACACTACGTCTACAAGTCTGTTATGAAGCTAGACGAGCCTTACAACAACAAACATCAGTTCTTATTTTCCAGACCACCACAGTTTCCACAGTTGCGTGCAAAATGAATCACTTTTCTTTAAAAAGCCTGCTAAGACACAAACAAAGGGCAGGGACGGGGCAAAACAAAACCCTCATTAAACTCTTACTGGCTGAGTTACACAGTAATACTATGATACTATGATTTATGGCAGTACTGTACAAAACATGTTCTATTTATACATCCATCACTTCATTTTGATGTATCATGACAGCTGTAGCAATGTGTTTACTGTAAAGCTATTTTTTGAATGTTACAACAGGAAGGATCAACACATCTGCCATCATATGTTGTGTCTATGATCTCAGATGATCGGCAGGGCCTTCAGCATTTGTTGATATGTAGCCAGAGCACTTGTGAGATGATGCACATTCAAAAGTATGTATTTAACATCTGTAGCAAGATAAATATGCATGTATATGTCAATACATTTTCATTCATCATTCGTGTGCTTTTCTGTATGTTCTCAATTTGTGAATCCACTGTCGAAGATGGATGTAAACTATACAGCAGGAAGAATAACTGTGTCAAGTGTGGTGCGTTTATTGTTTAGACTTGTTTTCCATAAATTCTCCATACTTGAAGAACAAAACAACGCCTACATGCAGGGTTAACACAGGGCTCTTGACGGTATAAACATCATTTGGAAAAAAAAGACGCACACAAACACAAACATCTCTACACCATATGTGTCAAGTCTGAACACCAAAGAGACACATTGTGATCATTCCACATTAAGACAAACATCCAGACACGCACATCAGCAAATGGGCTGAAACTGATTTACTTCATATCACACTCTACAAATCTGGAAATAATACAGTGCGTAATCACGTTCGAATGTGAAGCGTTTGTTAGTGCCTGTTGCCCACACACATTTGTCTGTAAAAGAGAGACAGGGAGAACTATGGATGTGTAAACAGTTCTGCTGTACTGAGGCAAAAAGCTATTGAGGCAACACAATTTGCTGAGGGAAGGACACACACTCATACACACAGGCTGGGTAACTGGACTCCTGTAGACTAATGCTTCTATGAGGGCTGAAGAGCATCAGAAGTGAGGTCAGTGTGTATATACAGTATGTAATGCTTAGTCCATGGGAGAGCAGACCTCATCAATCATGGCTGGAGAGCAAATGGTCAATCAGCATTAGCAACCAAAACTAGATTGAGTTCAGGACCTACAACCAGGGTCATCATTTTGTATATTAAATCGGAAAGCAGCAATGTTTAAAATGTACGGTATTACAGACATAGCTAACTGTGCATTCACTCTGACAGCACTCAGTATTCTGCAGTCAGGGAATTTTAATCGAGTTTGTTGAGTGACACCTGTTCTGACCTTCAGTAGTTGGGTAAATATAATATTAGTTTTACCTATTGTACAGGAATTACTGTATGGGAAGACACATGTTTCAGCTTTAAATAGAGTCTGTCAGTTGTTAGACAAATGACTGCAACTACAATGCTGTGTGGTGATAACTGTATTTATTTGACTGTGCTAGTGTTTACTTCCTAGTTTAAAAAATGTGTTGCAAATGTTCTGACAGACACATTGACTAATGGCACTGTGCAGTGACAATACTGTGTGAGTTTAGGTTGCTTTAAATTTGGATGATGGAGGGCGGGGAGGGGGGGGGGTTGATTCCCATGCTCCCATCAGCACCCAACTCCAGACTCCATCCGTGCTGGCTTTTGTTGTTGCAGGCTGCATGCAGTTAAAAAAGAGCGAAGGAGGGAAGCAAACAGAAAGAGAGGGAGAGAGAGAAAGAGTAAGAGTCCCTGGAGGATTGGGGGGTGTGTAGCTAACACTGTTAATAGCAGGCAGGGGTCAGCAGCGCTACTAAACAGTCTGTACGACTGCCAGGGTGGCTGTGAAAACAGCACCTGCTGGTAGCGCCACTTGACAAAGGCAGCTGGGTCAACAGCCACTGTGGGAATTTATCAACTTTGGGAGGGGTGGTGTATGTGTGAGAGCAAGGGAGTGGGAGAAGGGTGACAGTGCTCGCACATGAGGTAGTTACATGGACAGAGAGAGAGAGAGGGAGAGAGGGAGAGAGAGAGAGATAGAGAGATAATAATGACAACGATGAATAATGTCATAATTTAAATGAAAATAGAAAGTACGCAAGGCATACTAGTTCAGCAATGACTGCAGCACAGCTGTAAAGATAAGGCAAAGAACCAGGAAGATTAATGCAGGTAAAGACAGTTGTTTTGTGTTAAAAAAATGCCCTCCCTTCTGTCCTTACATCAGGGGAAGCTGATCACTTACATATCATAACACTGACATCCATTCAAGGCTGCGCCATCAGAGCAGTGCGAATGCTCTGCCTCAGATTTGTCCCTGATCTGTTTAATTATTATGTTTGTCAGTGTGTGTGTGCGTGTGTTTAGCTTGTTGGCTCGCAGGGCCTGTTTGATTGACATGAGGTATATGTGAGAAAAGGGCTGTGGAGTGGTGTACATTGTGCGCCCTAACAATGGCTTAATCAAACGGCCCAGTGTGGTCTCTTTTGCTGTTTTGTCATCTGACTCCATTGTTTGGGGGCTTCTTTTGTAGCTTCATTCCTTGTTTTAATTGTGCAAGAAATTTACTGTGTATTGTAGGAGCCAGGGCTATTCAGTGCGACTGGCAAGCAGCTTTGTCAAGGGGAGGACCACAGCAGAGATGTAGGAAGATTTAGGAGGGATAGGAAAATAAAGAAAAGGCTTTTTTTTCTGCAGCGTGCTGGGAGCTAGCGTACCGCACGCTCACACAGGCTGACAGATGTGCATGTTCGCGTGTACGCACCACCCACACAGTGTATATCTGTACACACAAAAAAGAAAAACACAGAGCGGCACACATACAGATAAACATATCCACAAACGAGCACCCGCTGTCTCCCTCCCCCTGTACCTCCAGTGATTTGTGACTTCCATGGCTAATGCAGTTCATAAAGGAGGTCTCAGGACCCTATTCGAAGTTTGCTATGTCTTTTTAAGGTCTCTGCTCACTGTAATTCAATCAGTCCAGCCTGCAGCTGACAAAACCTGAACGTGTGAAAGCTCTTTCATAATACTGCGTTCCCTTCTACTCTGTGGAGGGGGGGGGGGGGGGGGGGGGGGCTGTAACAAATAGAAAGGCAAATTGCATTTTACACCAGAAATCAGCAGGAGGTCTGGCTCTATACTGCGTGTTAGAATTAAGCTATTGCAGAGGACCAACTGTAAGAGCAGAGCTGATTCTGTCCAACTGCACCATGGATGGAGTGCAACATGTGCTTTTAAAATGACGATATGATAAACATGTAACTTTGCTATAAGACTCCCATGACGTATTGAGTAAACGCAGAGGGGCTGAAACAATTCCTGGTTTTGTGCTGTATCATAATGTATTTCTTTGTTAGTATGTTTCTGTTTTCTTTCTGGCATTATTTGTTCCTGGCATAAATATAATGCGCTCACTGTATACATAATTATGTTATCAAATGCAGACTCAACGGGATTGTAAAGTAGCCAAACTTACCCATGAATACCTTCTTACAGTATATGTGGAGAGTAAACCGCAGTCAAACTAAAGTTGAATTCTGTCTAAGGGCCTCTGCTTTGCTTAATTACTTTATGTTTAAGGTTAATATAGTAAGTAAGATTGTTGAAAAGGAAAAGAAGATAAGCAAAAATTATATTTTGTCTCAATCAGATATGACATTATTTACATATTTTACTTTAAAGAAATCGTATTTATATATATCTTTTATTTTCTTTTATACCTCAACGCTTTTTTTGTATGTAAAGTACTTTGTTGTTGTTGAAAGGTGCTATACAAATAAACTTGCCTTGCCTTCGATAAAAGATGCGCACTTTTAACCTTTGGGAACAATCTATGGTGAAGAGAATCTAAATTCAAAGGTCCACTTACTACTGATGTAGAGTTTTCAACTGCATGTCACTGCCACAATATAGAGACCATATGATTGGAAATATTTCTATCCAACTGTTATACCACAAACAAGCCCCGTCTTGCTCTCTGCCTTCTCTCTTTCTCTCACCCACATACACCCTCACACCGCACACATTCAGCATGTTTCAAAATGCATGGTGGCCTATTTATTATTGGAGGGGTACTCCAACTGACAAACAAATACCTACAAATGAAGTCATCTGGCCAGGACATGTTTACACAAACACTGCTGAGGGATTTTATGGCTGATGTTTCCCTGTAAGCCTTTGCCGCCCTCCCTAACAGTTCCTCTGTTCCCTTCTATGTTCCCAAACACAGCGCTAGATGCTATACTGGACCACAAAAACCACCGTACTCTAAAACAAACCTCTTTATGAGAGGGCTTTAGGGTCCAGATGTCCTCGCAGTATGGAAAAGAAAAAAGGGGAGGACCACCAGACTTGATAACGCGCTGAGGTCAGACATGTTAGCTACCCCAGTTACTCCCCCCCCCCCCGTCACCCCCTCTCCATCCCCGCTGTAACAAGATCATAATAACGAAGCCAGAGTGTATTAGGAGTCAAGACTCCAACACCACAGGATCCGCACAGACTAAACAAGTCCATTTGATGGTGGAAAGAATTGTTCTTTGGGAGAAATGCGTCCAGCAGTCATGCCAGAAAGCATAAATATGGAGCGAGCCACCGGGGACCCTTTGAAACATCTGTGGTGTAATTAATTGTGCTAATGCCTGGGTGGCACTGTCGTCACCCAGGAGTAATCAGCTGCGGATATGTTTCTATTGTGATTCTGAGCAATGCAAATTCTCTCTCGCCGAGTCTGCCTCTCCTACTTTATCTGCCTCTCTTAATCACAATCGAGCCTAGCCTGAAGAAGTGCTTTTCATTTGGGACTTTTTTTGTGCATTCAGTATGTTTAAAGTAGACTCGACCCACTCACTGACCTTAGCAGATGAGCCTAACCCTGCAGGATCTCACTTTATCAACTTCCTGCAAAACAACTGATAAGAAGATAGGCAGAAACATGGGGGGGGGGATTCAGCTTGAAAATGAATATGCAATTGGTTTGAATTACAAAGTCTGCTTACGTTTGCGGTGATTTCCTTACTGCCAGGGTATATCAGACACATATGCTTATACATCCCTACTGTGTCATGTGGGATGAATTCATGCCCTGTCTGCACATTTTCTTGTCTCGAGTGACAAATGTTTTTCACATGTACTTGGCTTTGCAAAAATAGTTTATAGATCCATCCCTATCAGAATCATTTCTAATACTGAGGTGCATATGGTTAGGATAATGACACAGCGCAACACATACACACACATATTTGAATTATGAAGTGTTCCCCACACATTCCAGTTGTTTAACATAAACTAATTAAGCATTCGACTGCAGGGAAATCGATGTTTTATGCATGAGCATGTGTGAGTGAAATAAAGCATGTAGAAGTCCCTGCGCTTGACAACAGGTGCCTTTGTGTTTTCCTTACTCTCAGCAGAATGAACCCTACTGTCAAATATTGTGACAATAACCAGCAGGCAATAGTTACTAAGGTGAAACATGGCCAGCTAGTCAGTGTTTCTGTTAGCAATACATTACAATAACATTTTGAAATGCTACGCTTATTCTCCACTTACTGCTCAGCATTTGTTTTGGCCCAGGAAGGTGGTCATGTGATGACTTGTTGAAGGGCACAAAAGTTCTGGTGACAGCGATATGTTTAGTGTGCGTGGAGAGGACATGTATAGGTAGTGAGGACTTGAGTACGAAAATTTGCGAGAAAAGACGTCACTGCAGTGAAATGTGATTAACTATAGATCCGTGGTTTCATGAGAGTCAGTTGCATGAGTGTCTTCTATGATACACTGTATGTGGAATCGTCGTAGTCCCACCATAAAACAAAACCAGCATGGAATTAGGGATGGTGGGCTGGTTTGCTGGAGTCTGTTTATATTCCATGAGGGGTCAGTTACTTATTGAACTGAGACCTCTGACTATATACCGCAAAAGTTTACAAACAATCAATGGCTGAAAAAATATGGTTCACTCAAAAACCCCTTTTCAAATGTGAAACAAACCATCCCCTGAGATAAAGAAAATGTTCTTAATGTACCTTTTAGGGTCAACCAGCTTGTAGAGTTTCCCACTGTGTGACTGCGCCATGCTTTTACTGCTTGCCAGTATGTAGACTTCACCTGCGAATAGGAACAGTCACATGGAAAGGGGCCATCAGAACTATTTGTATTACAGGTTGTTAATGTGCAGCATATGTCCCAATAATCAATCTGTCTTCGATTCATGCAATACCTGTGCCAAAATGAGGAGGGGAGACAAGAGGAAGCAAGCGATGACAAGAGGACAAAAGGAGAGGACATAAGCGGAATGAGTGTGGCAACAGCTTCTGCATTACTGTACTTGCCAAAGGACTATAAGAAAGAGTTTAACGGGGCAATTGAATACTCATGACTGGGAACCGAGCGGATAATTTAATGAGGAACAAGCCAACAAGAAAATTCCATAGGGGGACAAATTGTAAACATGTGTCTGTGGGGCCAATACTTTGGGACACAAGCCCACCCCCTCCATGATTCTTGCACCACTTGCAAATCAAGATCAAATGCAGGAATCTTTAAATACCTCGTCAAATAATAACTCCAAAACCTGGCAAGAACTGTGATTAAACATTTCGGATGGCTGTGTGAGTGAGGCACATCATGTGTTCGTGTTAATCAGAAACACCAGAGCTGGCAGTTAATAATTCTGTGTGTCTCTGGTGGGGGTCCAGCTGGTAAAATGTTCTGTATCATATTAGTCTGCTCACCTCAGCTCACCCTACCTTATCTTAACGCTGCAGTTCCCCCCTCCAGGTAAACAGTAACACATCTCACTACCCATGCAAAACATTGCATTGTAGGTGGCCATAAACACAGCTCATAAATGGGTCTTTTGGAGTAGCATTGCTATCTTATGGAAATGACAATAAATCCAAAAGGAAGTACGCGCTCTTTAATATCCTGTTGGGAATGTGCCATTGAGGTAAGGACGGTATTAGTTCCCCTGTAGATTTGAGTGTTACTCCTTGTTGGCTAGGGTATTCAAACTGCTCTGGATTTTAAATCATGTTCTTATGCATCCGACTGTGTTAGTGCAAAACATTACAAACACATTTTTGAATAACCAACTGGAAAATTCCTCAACGTGATGTTAACATGTGCACCAACGATAAATATACAACAAAATGACTCCAAGCCATGCTTTTTCCATAGTTTTGCCATCCGTCATTTGAGGCCAACAAGCCTTCAAGGGTTCGTGTTGTAAACCCCCACAAGGGATTTCAGAAAATATGTTAACACATAGCTGTCACTAAATGTGGATGTAGGGA
The DNA here is from genome assembly GCF_050575085.1 of Anarhichas minor. NCBI lineage: Eukaryota > Metazoa > Chordata > Actinopteri > Perciformes > Anarhichadidae > Anarhichas > Anarhichas minor. Next base: position 9,808,957 of record NW_027466460.1, on the reverse strand, counting down.
GGAAGAACAAAACAAGGGAAGAGAGAAATGAGAAAGAGCGCTCGAATGAAAGTCTGAGAAGAGATAGATAATCTGCATAACTGTGTCGGTTTCTTATCATTGCCCTACTGACCTAGTTCATCCTCTCCGAAACCCAAGATGTGTCCCACAAGCATGAAGCCACAGGAGCCAGCTGAGCCCAGACACAGAGCTTTCTCCTGCCACTGTTCACCACTTGCTGATGTTGACAATGTAGACTTCTCGAGGATCCGCAGGTTACTGAGACAAACAAAACACACAGAGTAGGTGAATTACTACAATCATTACTTAAGTCAGTTTATCCCCCCAGGATACTGTTCTGTACTATACATGACATGCACATTTAGTGCGAAATACCAAACAATTCATTTGCCGCAATATTAGGCACATTGCAGTTGAGATCTGGAAACAGGGACAACTTTTACTTCATGGAACATGGTTCATTGACCCATCATCCTTTTCCACCCCCATGTCTCACATGGTGTTATTTAAGACCTCAGCTTTTAGTTTCAAAACAAACATCATGCCGGAGCCTTCACTTTGCCACAACAGTATGCCCTCAAATTGTAATAAGGCCCAAAATGAACCGACCACACATTGTTTTAAACACAGTGCCAACTCCTGATAGTGTACTCGCCCCCTGCTATTTACTTCCTTTGTTTACTCAAGCGTCAGTGTTTTACGTCAGCAAAGTAGGATAAATTACAAACCAAAGACAAGTGTGAACAGCAGAGAGCAGGATGTCTAATCTCCATTTACACTGAATGGGCCGTGACAAAGTGGTGACAGTAACATAGAACTTGTTTTCCCCCCACGTGGATGGAACTTTGTGTTTACTTTGGCACATGCCGATGCAAGGAACAGATTTTTCAGTTTGAGAAGAGAAGAAAGTATCATGTGGATCTCAATAGGGCTTAAGATGTTTGTCTGATAACTTATAAATCAAGTGCACTTTAACGCCAATAGGATAAAGACACTACTATGTCTTCAAAATAAAGCCAGTCAACAAGTGTGAAGGGAGTCAATCTAGATTTCACAACACATAGCAACCTCATTTTCAGTTCATCAGTACTGTTTCAATAGACCTTTTTCACAGCAGACATTTTGACAGGAAAAGCGCAGCTGAAATTGAGAACATTAACAATGGCTCAGTTACATTAAGTGTCCCAGTAAGCTATCCCAGTGAGCCAGAAAGCACAATACCTCCCCTAAGTGGAATGCATCTATCATTAATGTTATCAAATACACCTCTGCTTTTCCTACAATGACATGTCTGCTGGGAAAAAGGTCTACAGTCAGTTCTTTTTCATTCTTACCCATTTTTATCTCCAAACACATAGCTGCCGTAAAGCCTTCTAGACTGGCAGCCTCTGTAGATGAAGCCCCCCACAGGTGGTGCTCCTCCACTGGACTGCAGGTCATAGCCAGAAGGCTCACTTTCTGGGGACGGACAAGGAGGCAAAGGTCTGATTTAGGAACTGCCGCCTGCATGAAACACTAGTAGACAAAGTCTTATGATAGAGGCAATCTAAACCATGTATTAATCAGGTAATCCATCAGTCTGCGTCCTGCATCCCAGTGGTTACAATCGACTAATTTACTCATAAAGTTATAATCTATTTTATAAAGTTTGTATTGAAATTAAAAAGATTAACCATGTCTACTTAATTTTGTCATAGTCTATTAGACATAATGGTTGTGTGGTTCCTATTATTGAAACTTAATTCAATAAGAAAAAAAAGAGCAAAGAGTGCATCTCATTTTAAATTGGACAGCAAACAGACAACGTAGACTTCAATATGGCTTTATCAAAACCGGAACAGAATACACTAATCTTTTATCAGTAAGAGTGATGGTGAGGCAATATGGCATGTTTTCTGGATTACAGTTGTCTTGGCAAAGGGAAATATGAATGGAGGTATGCTGTCTTTAAAAATGTATGATCCAAGACTTTGTGTGCTTATTTCCCCAACTGTACTCACTTTAGAGTTTGAGTAATTGGCTAAATCAGGCACCAAGCCAAGTGAGGAGTGGTCTGTAGGCAAAAAACGGCACTTTTGAATTGGAGTGAGAGATCACGGTTGAGGGAATAATTTGGGTTGCCAAAACAACAACTCGCTAACAAAGATAACCAGCCATTCAATTTGAAACAAACAGCAGTCATTTTTTTTTTTGTGTGTGTGTGTGAAGAGAAGAAGGCTAGCATTGTGACGGTGCTGCTGTTATTGATTATTATCTCAATGTGAAAGGAGCAAGGCCCCTCTCAGCTGTGTTTTCAACAATGCTAAACCATCATCTCGACAGTTATTGTTTTTGACAGCTTTAAATCGCATTTGTGGACACAATCTCACATTCCCTTGGCAAATCCACACTCCACAAGGGGGGAATCTTTCTAGACCACATCATTTTTACATTCAACCTTCACTGTCTCTGCACTCAACCCGGGGTGTTTTCTGAACGTGTTGCCAAAACACCATGTTCTTACAAAATGAAAGACATTCGTAGAAACAGATGTTATTTTCAGCCGAATAAATCCAAAAGATGATCCAAGAGGTCAATGTATTTCTGATTTCATTCTCATGACATAATGCCATCAAACAAAACACAGAAAAAGGTTGCACTCAATCATTTTCTAGCATGAGCTATATTAACATTGCAAAATGATTAACTCTTTCCAAACTTAACTTTTTTTTGGAAAATCTCATGGAAATTCTAACTCACCATAATCTTTCCCTTTAGTAATCTCCAGTATTCTTCCTGCTGATGTGTTTTTGCCACTGGCATCCGTACAGATGATCAGGAGACTCCCATTGTCGGTCTGAAGCCGATCCACTGCACACCTACAGAACAGAATATAGGATGAGACACAGGTACATTCATGACACCTACCAACTACAAGGTGGCAAGTTGGCAGTTTATAAAACCCTTTCATAGAAACAGCAGAAATAAAACAGCACTTTAAGATAATTGCTATGTAAGCTACACATTTTTAACCAAAAAGCAGTAAACATTTTGTGTCAGTCGTACAGTAGCAGCCTGATTTTGAAGAGTGGATCTCTTTTGCCAGGAACAGCTGTTTAGTTCTTCAGTGTGACTTTGCTGACGTTTCTCATCGAATGTTTCACTCACCTGCCTGGGTCATGTAATCCATGAGCAAAGATTTCAGGTGGCTGGTTGGTGCTGTTGAAGTACGGATTGTTCTGCGGTATGGAATAAGGTGATGTGCAGCAGTCTGTGTCCACATCTACCCTCAGGATGGACCCTGTGAAATCACTGCATTCAAACACACAAAAAAAAAAATACACCTTCACGATTGTGGGAGCTAAAAGAATTTAATCTTGGGGCACAAACACCAGCACTCAACCATTTATAGTGTGATTCTAATGCTGCGTACACACTACGAATGACAAAAGCAACAAAGCTGCCAAGTGTGTTGCTCAAGCGCTAGTTGACATAGTTATTGTTGTTAAATAGCACTGGGAAATGGCCAGATGTAACAGACCAGAGTGAAACAAAAAACATGCGATTGGTTGACGCTTCACTGCAAAATTGGAGCCAAGTTTGATTTGTAGCGCGTCATGCCCATCATGCAGCGACAAGTGTCGGGCGTCACCAGCCTCAATTTGAATTGGCTGTTGCTTTGTCGCTTGTAGTGTGACCGCAGCATAGGACCTCTGATCTCACCTGAGCCCGTCCATTTCCTCCATGTCATCCAGGGTGATCATGCCATCTCCCAGGACGATGTGCAACAGACCATCGGGGCTGAAGAGAAGTTGACCACCAAGGTGCTTCCTGTGCAGCTCTGCCACTTCCATCAGCACTCGGACAGTCCGGGTGTCCACCTGGTTCGGGTTTTTCCTGAGGAAAATGTTAAAACGTCATTGTCACTGGGTTTCTGTCACAGGGTGCAAAAAATAATACACATGTAACTAATACATACCAGTCTATGTACAACATTTCTATACCTACTGTACATGCTTTCACACAGTGTCATAATTATTCAAAAGTATACACTCTATCAGGGTCTTGGTAAGTAGCTTTTCTACACAGTTGCATCTTGACTGTGGTGAAAGCCACTGAAGAAATGCAATGTAATGTTTAAATAACCTGCATAAGACATAAATTAAAAAAACCTTAAAAGTACTCTCCAATTACGTTTAGGAATAATTGTGCTTGTGTATAAAAAGATGATACCAAGGCATGGATGAGAAATGCTGACAAGACGAACAAAACAAAATCTAACATTAAATAAATGAGTTTAAATAGTTTGTTGTCTGGAGACATTTCGTCTAAAGCTGTGTCTTAGTCAGGCAAAGACAGTGGGTGGAGATGTGACACAGGGTTTAAAATGTTGCACAAGTTCTAGTGCAAAGTGAGGATTTGGCATCACAGTATCAGCAACGAATATTTCATGATGTGTTATTTTGGGTAGTCCTGCAATTTTTAAAAAGCACCTTGCCAAAGAAAGAAAAATGATTCTCTTGAACTACCATGAAATACTTTAACTGTCATTGCTCTATTGGACCCTCAAATTAAGGTCTGTACGCTGTAGTCACTAAGACTGCGTGCCAAGACAATAATTAAGATTACATCATTAAGTTAAACTTACAACTGTGATTATGCAAATTAAAATGTAACACTTAAACACGTTCGTGAGAAAAGATTGTTGTCTAAATTACAGGTCATTTTGAAGGGAGTGTGAGGTATCGCCACAGCAAAAGGCATGCGTCGCTATCATAACAAGAGCGTTGCAAATGAACGCCCATGTTACTCTGTGTGCACTTGAAGCTTTCATATTTACTGTGGTTAGTATGGTCTCAGGCAAAACAATGTGTTCCTTCAGGGTTTTGTGATCAGAACTTTTTCACAACATCCAATAAATTTCAATTTCAACCGATTCTTGATTCTCTTGTTGCATTTGAAAAGCTTCCAATTTGTACAAATCGAACCATTTGAATTTTTGAGCAGTGAAATGAGAGCATGCACTGAAAAGCAGATTGTGGGAATCTTTACCAACAGTCATGCTTCGCTACAAATTACGACTGACCGCATTGTAAACTGTCCGGTATTTTTCAGTGGTTAAGTAAGTTGGCTAAGGCTTTGCATGAAGCAATGCATGTGTCCACGCTATATTAATCACCAATAGTTAATAGGTCAGTTAAATGTTGTCCAGACTGTGAGGCAGCTGAGGTTTTGGTTTCCTTTCAGGCACTGCCTGAAAGGAACGGCCCATATTTAAGGTAGATTTGGCACACACTTCTCCCATTACCTCGAAACGGTGTATTCAACCACACGGAGAATGTGGTCGTGTGGTCCGATTGCCCAACGCTCTTGGTTGGTGGTGTAGGAGACGTAGAGCTTGCCATTCTTCTTGTAATTGGGGTGGAATGCCAGGCTTAGCAGGCCCCTTTCATCTCCGCCCTGCAGTCAGATGAGAAACACAAAAGATCCAGCAGTTAATTATGTCCCTCCTTGGCTTCTGCTCGGCTCTGTGGGGTTGGAATCACCCCCCTCGGTCATCTTCATCATCACCAAGACCACTACATGCCACCCCTACACACCCATCACCCCCCACCTCTTCAATTCTTCAACCTCTCTAATCCCCCTTTTTTTTATTTATTTATCCATCACATTCCCTTTCACACCCCTGCTATTCTCCCATTCTCTCTTTTTCTACCCTCGCCTGTTTCACTTCACACCTTCACCAACCTCCTTGAATATACCATTACCAACCATTATAAAGCATTTGACTCTGGGTAGAGCTGCACCTCCTCTACAAACACCCGCCTTTGCCCAATCCTCTCTGCAGCCTGGTTATGTGCGCTTGTCCACAGGGTCGGGGGGCCCCTGTGACGCCCAGGCCCTCCCGGTGGCCTCCATTGTGCAGTGATTTGTGTGTGTAATCTTTGGGGGATATCCGTGAATGCTACGCTGAGTGGCTGAAAGAATTTATTAGCTCACTCACAGTTCATAGAGAGCACAAAAGTGCAGAGTGCTTCAGTCCGTGCTTTTTGCTCCCCATCCCCTCGCTCTTTCCTGGTTTACACAAAATCCATGCAAAATTCAAGGCTTGGAGGGGTTGAGGGAAGGAGGAGGAGGAGGAGGGGGGGCCAAAAAGCTGCCAACTCCCACTGTCTTGGCAACATGTTTAGAAAACATCTAAATTGCTTGTGTAATATGTAAACCTTTGTCTCACCCCGGAGGCAGCTACATCAGTTGTCACTACCCTGGTGGTCCTCCCATCATAGTTAGCTGTAATAATCAGCTACAGCATTTCATTCCCCCGGCAAGACTAGCCAGGTCGCCCCTTTTTTATGTTGTACTCTCCCTCGCTATTTCTTCTTGACAAAAGAATGATCAGAATGCAAGGCTTAGGTGTGAATAATGTTTATAAAGTGGTCCCTGTGTGGTTGTATCTCTCTAAAACAGCTTGATTCTTTAAAAAAAATAATAATAGTGAGCATCATGCAGAGAAGTTCATCTCACTCATGGCAAACAAACTAGTATCACGTCTACAATTAACACAGCTGTCTCATCCTTAAGGGATTCCTTCTCAAAATAGTAAAAGAATGGAATTCAGATCAAAACATGTGGATTGATTTGAACACAAGTGGCAGGCTCTGGATAGGTGTAGTCTGTGTCACAGGCCAAGTAACACACGTCATCAATTGGTGTACTGAATCTTGTAGTTCTGTTTGGACTGAGTTAGACTTGGCCCAGTCAAATGCAGCAGTGACATAGGCCACATGCGAATGAAAAAAAGAGATGACTCGCTCCAAAGAAATGTATCTGAAGCACGAATGAGCAACAACAGAGACCCACATGATAAGCCACAGGGGTTCTATATAAAGTGAAATGTTGTGAAAGTTGACAAATAAATCTCCACCGCAAAAGGCAGAGTTCCTCCGCAGCAAATTTACGAGTACTACTAAACGTTAGATCACTGAAGTCAAATAAAAAAAGGAGTTAGTGGCACTGGATGCAGCACACTGCACAGCTGGATGTTAGTGAGAGCCGAGGTGACTGCACTTTGCAAAAGAATGTCAAAAGGTTTCATCTTGGGAAGAGAAATTCTCAACCTCACCTTGAAATGCTGGATCCATGTGTTGGATTTGGGGATGCAGTGACCCGCATCCCCAAAATAAACTTGCCATAGGGAGTGGGTCAAAGACCGCAATTCCAAAGAGGCCTAGATCCGGAGTCAAAGGAGGACCACCATGATACACAGTGGGGAAAAGGGCTTAAATATTAGCTCCCTTGCTAATGACTAGCTCCTTCAGCAGCAGGCGAACAGCAGAGCTGGCACTGGAGCCACAAGAAACAAACACTGCATTAGAAAGTCTTTCACTGCAGAGTCAATCCAAGACAAAGTGCTAAACACTGATCATGCTAAAACGGCTGCCAGAGCTGCAATAGGTTTAGAAATCAATATCCTGTACAAACAAGCTCATTTAGAGAAACTGCAGGTTTCACATTTTGTCAGCTGCAAAGTGACTTTTCGGGGGATTCAGCTTCTACATTGTGGGTTTAAAAGCCAAGATTAGATTCAGCAGTTGTGCTAGGGATGTTTGCCTTGTTTCATAGTATTCATCAACTACAACAGTACAGTACAATGTGTGCACTTTGATACCATGCTGTGTTGTGCGGTATACTGTTCACCTTCAGTAGATGTATGGATGAGGGACAATTTAGGGGCAAGCTGCAAAATTCTCTGTTTCATAACGAGCACTTAACCGTCATATTAATAATAATATACCTGCATCATTTCTTAACAACAGAGGTTAATGTTGCTGATTATAATGCCTGCCATCTCCAAACCTCAAACTGTACAAATGACTGTTGTGTCGAGTTAAATCACATTCCCTCGATTTCTCCCTTGAACATCTTTGTGTTTTTTTTTTAGACTGCCATCATTCTTCAACAGCCAGGCAGGGGGCTCTGATTGAATCTCTCATGACGTATTATCTCTTCATTTTTCACAAACACCTGCCTCTGCATTCCTCTTTTCCCTCCAAGTGTTCTCTGGGGCTCTGGCTTTGGCACTGTCAAAGTGTTGGCGTCACTCCACAGAAAGCTGGGAAAGTGTGGTGCAGGGATGAGGAGCGGTTGTTATCTCACATCTCACGGTGCATTACATTGAATGCTGGTCCTTTCTGAGTGGCGGAGGCAGCGACACACACACACACACACACACACACACAACGCTACATTTTCCAATTCTGCAGGGGCAGCTGTCTTTGAGTCCTAGTGACGCACCTGTTGGCTCATGCATTGTTACCCTGAATCTTTTGATCCTTCCTCATTGGCTCGTGGGCATTCCTCCACCAAAAGATATTCCACATGAGTTGATTGGAGCAAAACAATGTCCTCGCCCTTCACTCAAAGACTACCTGCAACCATCTACGCTCACACCCCCCTCACACACAGACAATGTGTAGTATTATCTGCTTTTCCCTTGTACAATGGGAATCAAATCTCCACTGCTACTCCTCCACTTGTTTATACATCAATCCTGTGAAGATTTCATAGCAATTTCATGACACATTAATCTTGCCACCAACCAAGAATAAGATATAATCCATTAACTGGGCCATAAAGTTCAAAGAATAGACTCTTTTTTTGCCGACTGTAACTGTTATATTTGTTAACATCTTTCACTAGCAGGCGTCCCACTGTTAGAGGATAATTGTGAGATCATTATGAGTTATAGTGAAGATGAGGCCACTTATTTTAGTCCATATGAGAGCAGCCCTGGGCCTCTGATGGCCGCTGAGAATGCAGAGCAGCTGTCAGCGGAGCAAGGAAAGGAAGAATAACATGCTGTGACTTATTTGTTTTAACAGTGAAATACTTTATTGCAGGCCCCCCTCGTCCATGTTACACAGACATGTCAGTGGACTGTCAGTTTTGGGATGCTGCTCACAGATGTCTGCATTTATAAAACTCAGTCACTATCACACGTGCTAGTCTCAAGTGTCTTTTCTGAAGTTGTACAGTGCAATGCGCTGTCATTGTTTGAGCAGAGGCTGAAGCTTAGCGTCAAAGTCCACGAAAACAACTACAACACCACGGAATTTACATATACATTAAAGATAATTGTTTTTGGATTTAACTGTGGCTGCTTAAAAGAAGTTGCCCTGAGTGCTAGTTCAACAGGATAAACAAGTTCAAGGATAATTGTAGTTGTTGTCATATTTAATTCTGTTCAAAGTTTTGTCATTAAGTTCTCTATAAAGCTTGATGTAACTCTCGTATGCTCGAAGCACTGCTATCCAATAAAACATAATTTTGTGGCAAACTTGCCTGAAGATTGTTTTAAATAACTTTATTTGAACGCCTTGTACTGTATATAGAATATTGCATAAACCTAATGTTTTATTTAATCACTTAAAGTTATATTCATAATATAGCTTCTTTTGTATTGTATTTATATACACACAGACACTAACTGGACTGCTTCCAAGCTGAAGCAACAAAATCTCTTATAGTATAGAGATTGAATTTCAGGAGAAGAACACCCACAGCGCAGCTAGGAGCCCACACCACCACAGCGCAGCATTGTTTCTGTGCAGTTCAGCTTAATTGGCACCGGGGGGATCCGTGGAAGGAGGGGGATAGAGGAGCAGAAGGAAACACAGAACATTACAATCAAAGCATGTGCGTGGAGCTGATGATAAACCCGTTATCTGCCCTGTCTCCTCGGGGCCTGGGTTCCTCTCTCTGTATAAAGCCTGCTCCATCCTGTTGATGCTGCCAGTAAACACCTTAGCCCTCCCCTGGTTCTGTTCACCCCATGTGGCTGGGAGCCCTTTACGGCAGCCAACATCCCAGTATAGGACTCCTGGGGCCTGCGGGGGATCGAGCCACGTCTAATTGTCATAATGATCACTTTATCCACAACCAGTTTGGATTAAATGACGATAAGATAGCACAGCAGAGCAGTGAGAGCATACCGCAGGGGGCAGTTGCACATTCAATTGCTGCGCTCCGTTTGACTCCTTGTAAGCAAAGGGTCTTGTCAGTGGAGGAGCAGGAGGCATGCGTGATGGATAAACTTCCTGCTTGGGAGTGTGCCCCACAAAAATACCAGCTAACCCATCTCGTGCCATCTCAACAATTTCCGAACAATTCTCAAATTCCAAATCTGAGATGAAGTAAGGATTACGGATAAAAAACAAATATCAGGACATTACCCTGAAGATTACAGTGTATTTGTAATTGAGATCCATAGAGATTTGTTATAGCTGCAGTGTTATAAACAATTTATGTCTAAGTCTTGCAATATCTCCAATGTCACAAAGAAGATATTTTAAGAACAAACACCACAACACACAGTTGGTTGAAACTCTATGACACAACGTAACAATTTCCAAAATCCACATCAGGCTAGAAAAAGAACGAATATGCACACAAGATAATGCTCCATTGAATATATATATATATATATATATATATATGTAATAACCACCAAGTGACATTTCAAGCGACAAGCTCTTCTTCAAACAAAGAATATAATACAGACACACCCTGACATACATACTAAAAAAGGTCGCCGGACAGAGCACCTGACAGGTCAACTGACCATTATGTAGTGTGCAGATGTTCTTCTGTGCAGCACCTAGTATTTATCTTTTGGATGCGTGTGTTTTTGTAAACATATTTTGGATAAATGAGAAAATATACTTCATGTCATTTTATCTCTTTTTATACAGCCCTGCCCATGTTTATTGTTCTCAGAGAGGGCTCACAGCCAAACAGAAGTAGAAGTACTAGTACTTGCCCCATGACACCTCTATCATGTCCCCTCTTCTGGCAGGCAGACAATGTAAATCCTACATAGGTACTAAATCCTGATAGAAATATAAAAATATCATTATTTTCAGCTCTTCTAAAAGAGAGAAAGAACCTCAGTAAACCACATAGAGAGCAGGAGAAAGCAAAAGGATATCAAAGGCATTTGAGTATATACCTTGAGTATTGGTTTGGGTAACCATGGGGGATATTAGAACCCTTATAGGAACAATATGGGAGAGATGGAGAAAGCCATCAACCCATCTTGTGAAAGTTAGCAGAAAATGAGCAGTATTAACAATGTGTGCGGTATGTACAGTTAATTAGCAGATAATAGCATAATGATTAGCCACAATTCCATTTGATGAATGACTGCTTGTTTGGTGTAATTATATAATTGAATACTAATAGTGAGCAGGCACTATTTTCAAGGAGTTTGTCTTGGCTGTAGATGTTCCTCACACGTTTACAGTCGTGTTGTAAAGCTTAGTGTTGAGGCTGTAGCACCTTAATTCTTTACTCTAGCAATGTAGCAAACGATATTTAATACTCCATCCGCCAAGATCCTTTCCTCTTTGCTGTTTACATCTGCGCTGAAATTGTATCCATATTATCAGATTACCTCTGGAAAACACTGTTAACACTAAAGGCAGGCTTATTCATACCTTCAGGCCGTTTTGCACCAGCTTGTGTATGTCCAGGAAGGGCTCCTTGATTAGCTCGAGGTCATGGTTGAGTATCCTGACAATTCCCTCTCTCTCCAGGACAAAGAGCCGCTGGGATCCATCCCCACAGTGCACCACGGCCACCGGCTGCCTCAGACCACTCAACACCTCCTGGGCACAGTAGCAGTTGTGTTTGTGTTTCCTGGGTAACAAGGGAGACAAAAGGTCAGAGACCAACGGTGGCCGCGAATAATCCAATTAGGAGGTATAAGAGGCATGATAGAAGCTGAAGCAGTAATATTTGGAAGGAAGCAAACAATATTCAGCTGTAAGATATCATTTTGCTGTCTAGGACTGCAAGTACTTGATATTTGTCTCAACTGACAAAACTAGCAGGGAGCTCTTTTTCATTCTTATACCATTGGTTTAGAAGTCTGATGTTGCATTTCGCAAAGGCTCAGTGATGATGTTCCTCACCTTTGCTGGTTTACTAATTTGGTGACTTGCCGTTTGCCAAGGTGGGAACATTGTGAACCAGAAAAATGCAAGATTTAAATGCAAAATAAAATTAAAAATAAATAAATAAAAATAAAATTGTCTGTTATAATACAACTAAAACTTATTTCTCCTCTCTAGATCACTGAACATCGTTCCCACCAACAGTCTCCCTCCGTCTTTTAATCTAGCGCAGAAGGTTCGTTCTGTCCCTCCATTGTACCCCCTCCACTGTGCAGGTACCCGACTAAACTGTGGAGACGGGGAAAAGAACCCCTGTTGCTTTCCCTCCTGTGTAGATGGTCACTTTTGGTGCAGAGAACACAGATTTTAAAAGGTGATAGGAGAAGCTAATGGGACTGGCCACAATTGATACCAGCCCATAACCAACTAACACACTGCTGGTAATGCATACTGGTGGATTATTTCTTGTCCTATCCTGTTTTCTATGTGCTCTGATTAGCTACGTATCACCAGCCATGAAAATACCAAAAAGTGCATCAGCACTCTCTCTGTGGATTGCATGAGGACCACATGAGCACTTGAACTCCGTGTCTCAATTTCCTAAAAGCAAAGGCCAAAATGCAAGCCCATAACTTTGATTTAATTTAGACCCTTTCTTCCAGCCTCTAATGTAAGAAAGTCCTGCTCATTTACCCGAGTAGACCTCTCAGAGGATAAGGCGCAGAAGTGACAAATGAGCCCTTGACTCTAACTTTTGGAAGTTATTTGACTGAATGTTGGTCGTTGCTATTCAGGTGCACATACTGCTTGGCCCTCTTGCCTCGGGGAACATAGAGATGAAAGGCATCCCCCCCATGGACAAAAGGGCAAAGCCCTCTATGATGCACAGACCTTTGCTGTGAGAGAGGCAACCAGAATGACGCAGGATAAGCATTTTCATTATGTGAGCAAAGCTGAGCAAATGCAGTCTGGACAAACTTTAGGATTAGAGAGGAGATGGCATAGCATTTCTGCCTGAGAGTATGGACCATGTCAAAGTGGACCAGTCAACCCAGAACATGTTTCTATAAAAACATATAAAAATCACGGCTGAATGTCAGTGTCAATACAAAGCACTACTGAAGCCAGAAAGTTCACTTGGCTGAAACACATTGAAGAACTAGCCAAAGCTCATTCTAAATAATAATATGTTCATCTTCCATTGTGTAACTCAATCATCAAATGGAATAAAACACAATAAAAGCCAGGCTACAAACCTTTTCTCCTCTTCCAAGTAGTTGGAATCTTGCCCTTGCGGTTGCTTTCGTTGAAAATCTGGAAAGCACAGACTGGCATCTCTCCTCCCATAGTATTGGCAGAACTCATCTACATCGGCCTGGAACAGTTCTAGCAAACACAACAGATAAAGACATAGACAGAGGGTCTTACACTTACTGTAGATACTGCATGGTTAAATGACTTCATGCACAGGGCTAATACAAAACACCTAAACCGGGAAAATACAATTCATTTTCTTTTAACAGTGTTTCAATGGTACACATTTCTGTAGTTGTATGTGGCTGTACAATAACTGTGTGCATGCATGAGTTTGTGCAAGAGAGGACAGAAGAGTTAGAGAGAACAAATGTGATGTGCTTGTGTGTTTGGGAGGGTTGGGGTTACGCTCGATGAGCCAAACCAAATTCTGGCTAGACGAGGCCCGAAATGAACAAGTAAAAGGAAAATGGGCCAAACCAAATGGATCGCAGATTAGAAAGGGCCCTGCTGTGAACTATGCCTCCTCCAGAGAGCATAAAGATTGCATTCTCAATATGAGTTTGCACTGTCAGTATTTTGATTATGCTTTTGGACTAGTGGATTCCGATGAAAGAACTCTGACACTGGCTTTTCTTCGAAGTCTATCCAGCAACATAGTGATGCTTTGCTTGTTTATTTTACTTTCCATATACATTCTTAACCAGAAGACACAATTAAATGCAAAGAAAAAAAAAATCCAGTTTATTGTCGTGACTGATTCCTACCAGCACTTCTTCAATGGAACATGTGTGTTGTGTGAAGGCTTTTTGTTGTATACCTCTCTCTGCAGCCATCTGAAGCCAGCAAATATACAGTGATTTTCATCTGCAGTCTCAAATCTGACTGACCTTTCGAGGAATAAAGTCATATTCCCCTCATCCAGCAGCTCCAAAGACTCTGCTCGCACAGCCTTAGCACACCCCGACATAAACTTAATCAAACTATCAACAAAAATAGAACCAAATTGAAAACACTGATACAGAAAGACTGAGAAACACTCATATTTACTTGAAGACATCAGACTGTTCAATTTGTTGTCATTATATGTCATAATAGTTCACCGTATTTGGCTATTTGTAGGACCTTTGAATCAGCAAATTCTCTCTGCGCACACAAGTTGAGGGACAAACCGTGTCACAGCTCTTACTATCACCTGTCAAAATCAGCATGTCAAAAGGCCACTTCAGTGTAGCCATCCCTAGATGTTCTTCAGTGAATAAGTCCAGACCACTTGTTCTTTCCTTCATACAGGTCTGACTGGTTTGCATTACTGAGCAACACATGGGCACAGCACGCAAAATGAAATAGTCAACCTGTTAAATATGGCATGTAATTTGGAATAAACAAAAAAATGTTTTCAGGTTGAGAGATTGCATTGCCAAACGAAGACGTGATGTTTCCAAATGGTTCTTGAGTTTTGTTTTTCCTTCCCTGAATCAAGGCGGTCTAACGATAGAGGGTGTCATAAACTCTACAGATTGGGCTGCATAGAATTGACTTGACTTGGCTTTCTGATTGTATTCTACTAAGTTAGCATGTGAATTCTAGGTACAACTGCCATCTCATCATTCCACATTTCTCTTTGGCCTGCAGGTTTACCTAAAATGTTTCAGTGCCAGGGCCAAAAGTGATCTGCGTAAACAAAGCAGTCACACGCAGCTACGCCTCCAGCCTGTGCAGTCACAACACTATTCCCGGCAAAAAGCAAAGTGTGCAGTGGGTCTCAGAGGCCCTTTGCGACCTAAAAACAATCTTGGCAATATTGTTTCCTCTAGTCAATCCCTCAGAGGACAGAGGAGAGCAAATACACCAGTGATAAAAACACAAACAGGACTCTCCCTGTCCCTCCTTTCATCTCCCTCTCCTGCCACACACCGACCACAAGAGCTGACCGCACCAAATACTGGAGGTGATAGGATATCCCCTCAAACATCTAAACACAACATGAAGATCAAACACACACACACACACACACACACACACACACACACACACACACACACACACAGAGCTCTCTGGCTATACCACCCACTCACTTGTGTCTGCAGTTATCTTAAGCATGCTGGTTGGGGACCTTGGGTGCAGGATGGGGGGGGGGGGGGGGGAGTGAGGAGGGGAGGAAGATATGAGAGAAGAGGAGTTTGGGGAAGGTTGGAGGCCTCCAGGCAGAAGGGAAAGTCAAGGCAGTAAATGTCTTTATGGAGAAATGGGGGCTAAGTACATGCCCTAATCAAGGGTTGGTAGGACGTTTCATGGGAGCAGGACGACAGTTATGGATGCAGTAAAAGGCTACCGTTTCATTTTAATTCCTTTGGCCAGTGATTTTGAATTAGAAAAAGTTAAGGTCATAATATTGTCTGTTCATGTTTGTGTAAAGGATTATCTTATCTTATCTTATCTTCACTGTTAACTGCCTCCCATGATAAGATTCAGGTCCACAAATATTTGTATCAAACATTCTAAAATGCCAACACAGTTGTTATTGTTTATGCAAACAACGCTTATAACTCTATGGAGAGATTTATCTCTGCAATAGGATTCAATCTCGTTAATCAATTTATAATACATTTTGTAGGGTGTGCATTATTTAAGTCATCCTGTATTTATGCACGTTCCACCTCAATTGTACAGTGTGCACAGAAAAAAAAGAGCATGAACCAAGTAAAAGAGAAGAGGAAGAGCATGCAAAAGAAAAAAAGACAGGAGGGAAAGAGCAAAGAAGTGGGGAGAGAAAGAGAGAGAGAGAAAGAGAAAGAGAGAGACAGAACTCTGTCCATATTCCCGGCTCCCCAGCGCTAAAGTTATACTTCCATCTGGTTATCTTCCAAGGCAACCTGGGTGGCCCACCCAAAGTACTTGACATCTTGATGCACTTCAGCAGTTTTACATACACACAACCTTTGTAGAAAAATAAATGTGTCATTCGTCACCACATATGCTGATCTGTGGAGGGCTGGATGGGAAGGGGGGTACGACGGTGAACAGAGGGAGAGGGGGGGGGGGGGGATTCGATTCCTCTCTTAAGCTTTTTTGGTTTAACTCGCTGAGCCCAAATGTCTGTCAGCTCCTGAGCAAGTAATGCGAGTCAACGCAAAGTCTTCTTCGTCTTTCCTCTCTCTAGGCTCTGTGGAGTCCCACTCGCCAACCTCAATTGTAGTTCAACAGCAGTGCAAGATATGCGAGCAGGCCATTAGATGCAGACTCAGATGGACTCAGATGGAATGTATGTGTTTGATATTCGACTTGAGCCGAAGCATACCATGTGGGTGGGTTGCGGACAAGTGTGTTTGAAACTGTTCTCTGTTTGCAAATCTCAGCAGATCTAATCAGTTTGTGGCGACAGAGATTGGAAGAAGACTTTGCTGGAGGAGAAAAGACAGTCAGAAAGTGTTTGATCATGTTTGGTATGCACTGTGAAGGCACAGGTACCTCTGATCTTGCATCTCTCCAAAGGAAGTTCTGAAGACCAAATGCTTTCAAAGGGTAAAGGGGTTCCTATCATTTAGCAGTATCCACAAGGAAATCGGTTGCATCAATGGGTTTTTTCCCTGTTCTGTGGATTCTGACATCTCCTAGTAGAGCTCATAGTCTGTAGAGCTCTCTATGTTTAGATTCATGTGAACTTACTAGTTAAATGAAAACTTACTAGTGGCAGAGCATGAGCCACAGGTTTTTAAGTGAGGTCTATGTCTGAGGAAGGCAAGGTGCTGGGCAGTCATGTCTAGACCACAGCTAGGGTGCTTATGCTTCCCGAATAGAGAATCAACCCCAGGAGTTGAGTCTGGTGAGCAGTATCCAGGAACAGGTTATAAAATAGTTTATTTAGCTCCAGTCCAGTTTTCTGGTACACTGGTCAGGCTGGGTCAGCTTTTGTTAGTGCATGTTTTCACACCCACCCTTTGCAAATCTAATATTTTCCATTCACATGACAGGAAATGCCTCAAATCGTTGAACTGTAACTACATTCAAGGTCTTCAAAAAAAAGTCACATGTTTGCATATTTATGCTCATTAAAATAAACTTGCGTGATCCAAACAAACCAAACAGAGACAGGAGAACAAAACTTTCTGCACCTGGTGCCATAAATACAGCTATAGACTGAACACTGCGTCATAAAAAAGCTAAAATATTGCAAGACCAAATGTGCTACGTCAGACTGCAGACGAATCAGCATGCGGGTGTTGTGTCTATATAGGCAAGTCATTTTACTGATGCATTAAAGTGCAACAGTAAAGCAAGGAGCGAGGCAGCGAGCGAGCAAACAGGTGAGACAAATGGAGGTGAGGTCAGATGAGGTAAGAGCTGGATAAATAAATATTCACAGACCAGACTACTGACGCACCACTTTTTTTGCATAAGTCCAAAAATCTGCCAGTTCTCCATGTGCAGGCTGAGTCTCAATGACAAATGAGGCCTGCCGTGAATTTTAAGTCATCACAATCAGAAGTGTCAGTTTCATTTCAAATGCATGGGAGACCGAAATGAGCAAGTATAACGTATGCCTACTTACACTTACTCTATGTGTGTATGTTTGCTTGCGCATCACCAGGTAACCACACAGGGGCTATAATTCAAGTCACATTCATGGTCATTATTATCTGTATAATTACCTGGTATGTGCCCCCTGCAGGTGTAGTAGAACTCACGGCAGAAGTCCTGGCAGAGCCGAGGCAGGTCTGGCTCCCTGTGTGGCATCTTATCCATGTCCAAGGAGTGGAACAACACCTGGGCATTGGGGGAGCAGCGAGCACACTTGATCTCCTCCAGGAGACGTCCACATTCGGTGTTGTTGGTGGAGAAAATCTGGAGACCACACGCAACAAGGACCAACGCCTGATTAAAATGTTCGGCTATTAACTTTTACTTCTTGAATTCAGAATGCGGGGTGTGTTTTCAAATCGACGTAATCATAAATTCCTGGCAACTCGAGACACTGAGATTCTGAAAACTGTAACTAGACACGAAGTGAAGTGTTTCCAAATGACTCCTGTGAGTCCAAATTACATTTTAAAGGGAAATATTAGCCCTTAAAAGAATTCACCTACATTTTTCAATGTGCATCTATATATCAGTCCATGTAATGTGTAAAATCTCCCCCTAGTTACCACAGAGAAAGGCAATGATCTCTACTAAACACAAATACTCCAAAGTTACAACAACACATCCACAAAACAACCGTGTGTCGTATCTTTCTCCCATATGACACGTGCAAAGTGAGATACTCTCTCGTTGGCAACCAGGTGTAAGGCAACACTAGATGTAATAAACCCATTCCCTCACATGCCACATCACATGTTAAACACCAATGTCATCATGTAGTGTCATCACATTCTACACGATCCTCAGATTTGACATGTGGTTAGTTATTGTTTGGGTTGATATTGTGCTGAACAGATTATTTTTGCATAGAAATGTTCTTTTTTTTTTTTTCTTGCATCATTTGATGAATGAAGAATGAGGAGGGAGACAGACAGTCACTTGCGATGGCGTGAAAGTCTGCAGCCTCTCTACAGTACCACCATCTGCATGAACGTTCACACCATTCACACTGCAAAGACACTCCAGATTCCCACTGGTAGTGGTGGTATAGCCTCTTACCGCATTCTCACACTGAAGCATTTCTTCAGAGATTTTACAATCTCGATCTACACAAACTGAATCACAACAGAGCCCTGTACACTGATGTTTTCCTATTTCTATCCTAACAACATTTTCTGTATTATGCAATTCTACATCCTTTGATACCAATTTGTTAAACATTGAGGTTGGAACACCCTGTCTGTTTGGAGCAATAAACAAAGAAATAATCTCAATCACTGCCTACTTATTGCCTACTAAGTTCAAAACCGTTAAAGTCAAATTACAATTCCCATGTCTGACAGATTGCGGGCATGAAATGAATGACGCCAAATTAAGAGCCTAAAAGACTGACTTGGGGTCATTACGCAAAGGTACACAAAGAGTTAATGCAAAAGAAATTAGCAGGATTATTTACATAACAAATTAGCTGTAATAAAACACAATGTAATCTGTTTTAGGTCAAGAGCAGCACTGCTTGGGCAGCCAGGCAGGACAGGCTGGTAGTGCTTTGCTCTGTGTGAGGTCCATGTGTAAACACCAATTTAGAGATAGACAGGCACATCATTCCCACTCTGGTATCAACAAATTAGCAGTCTGTCGAAGTCAATTAGACCAGCGGACCCAAGGCCAACATATGGACGCCTTACACTTCGCTCGGACAGCAAAACAAACTGCAACTGGGGAAAAGATTTTCTGTTTAGCAGATATTCAGAGCCGAGTTTACCCAACAGGTAGCAGAACATCTGGCAAAAAAACTTGAGGGTCTACCTGAAAGATATACTAACATAAACATACAATCTCTAATCACAAAATGAAGTGTGACGGAATTGGAGACAGAAAACAAATTCTGGCCTAACTGAGATTCCATGGTTACACTCAGATCTGAATCCCACTTTTGTTCTATATTTTATCTAATTGTTGATGTTTTTCCAAAAAAAAAAGAAAAAAAAAGGGAGCTCCAGGCTGGCTATGTGTGTTGTGGACCTCTGTCAAAACCCATGCCATGCAGTGTCGCGGGGCATGCCTGCCCTCCTGCTCTACATTGCCCATTGATTTTGTGTGCCATGGGCTGGCACAAGGTCCATGGAGAGTATCATTTGTGTGCTCTCAGCCATGCCCTGTGTCCATATGTTGCTGGGATGGGCTCCAATGTTGCCATCATCCAAACCAGAACAAGTGGACCTTTGTTTGTTGTGTTTTGCTGAAATCTCAGTGAATACGTTCCTCAAAAGCAGGGAGGAAATGTCAACGAGGCTCAGCTGTTGCACCATTGCTGAGGACACGCTAAAGCCAGTCAAGAACAGAGCCGTAATCAAACAAACATGGAGTGATAATGGTGTAAGAAACTAAAATAGTCATTGAGGTATTACCCGGCTATTTCAGATGTTTACATTACATTCTCTGAAGTTGGCATCACACCAAGCTGCAATGCATGGCGTCACATGGGAGAACAGCTGTTACAGGATTACTTCTTTCTAGGATAGCATCGGCATGATTGCTTTTTGCCAATGAAATTGCCGGAACAAACATATTCAAATACAATGCCTGAACTTGGAGAAAGAAAACAAAAACAAAAAAACACTTGCCTTTCAAATGCAATAAATCAGTAACACTGTGCAAACCCTCATATGGTCAGGGAGACTGAGAGAGGGGGAGAGCACTGATGTGGGCAATGCTAAGCTTTAACAAAACACTTGTCCTCGGGGAATAGGTGTAAGTTGGTTGGCAGGGGGATATAGTGAAGGACACACACCCTCTCAAAGGCATTACGATTGGACAGGGCTGATGACTGGGGGAGAGTGATGTTCTCCAGCTTCTCCCATTAGTGAAACCAACAAACACAATGGTGTGGTTGTTATTCTTTTGCCATAATCAGAAAGGGCTCCGTGTGTGGGCAGTGTAGTGGGGAGGAGGAGAAGTCGAGTTTGTCCTATTCACCCCCCCCCCTCTTATTTGCATGACTTGAGCAAATTAAATGATGCAATATGGCTTTTTGTCGCAACACAAAGTAAGATACCACCCAGCCACTGAATAATTCGAGGAATGGTTTACAGGAGAACGCCTCGGTGAGGATCCAGCGGAATCAGCTACACAAGTTTGGCGCATACAGTCGCTTTTTATTGCCTTCACTCCACCGGAAAAAAAATGAGCATATGTTTTTTTTTTTTAAATTCTTGCTTACATGACATTGTCGCACTCATTGTATCACTTCGGTCGATGCCATAACGGCCACGACTTTTTTTTTCGTGAAAGCGCGAGCACGGTACATTTCGTGGAACGTTTCCCTTAACAAGTAAACAGTTCGTTATCAGCTGCCAAGCTCCGGTAAAAACGTGTCGACGGTTCACCACCGGGCTCCTACCTTTTCGGGTGAACGGTTCAACAGTGCGGCTATAGTGGGCTGTCCCTCTCTCCTGACAGTTAAAGCGGACTGTAGCGAGAAGTAACGTAAATCGGCTGTGCGCATTGCACAGCTAAATTAATGTTGCACCAGACTGTGTAAAGCCCAGTAAACACAATTAAAAAAAGAAATCCTCAAAACATGGAAAAATAACTTTCAGACCAGGTAAGTAAAACAAACAGGTAAACCCTTACAGAAAGGACATACGAGCAAAATAAGTTGATATGAGAAGATATTAAAGGGATATAGCGATATCATACGAGATTATAAACGTGATAACATAACAGTAGCCTACAGACATAACGTGTATTTCACAAACAAGGACTTTACAGGGCGAACCTTTAGGTGATATTAAAAAACACAAAGGTATGGTCAGGTCACCTGCCATGCAACCACACACACACACACACACACACACACACACACACACACACACACACACACACACACACTTTAGCAGTGATAAATCAAGACTTTTTCATCGGGACACTCAGAGGTAGCCCAGGGCTATTTCCCCTGACCATCCCCAAATTCAGCTGCCGGCAACAAGAGCTAGAATGACAATACAAAAGCGCTGTGAATGAAAAGCATCTCCTCGGGCGTTTAAGCAGTAAAACCCCAGTCCCTTAATTTGAAAATGCAGCGTGGTGGACGGACAGTAACCTACCCTGGCATCCCTGCGGTGCAGGATCTGATAGGCGGCTCTCCTGGTGGGACAGCAGGACACACGAGGATACAACCTGTGGCAAACTTCTCCGCTGCTGCTGCTGCTGCCGTCAAGCAACACTTTTCGCTCCCTTTTCTTCAGCCGCTTGGGCAAGCTTCCGTCGTAACATCTTCTTCTCCTGGGGCTAATTTCTCCCCTTTCGCCAAACTTTGCGTCCCCACATTCCCACACGCTGACCGCGATGGACAGGACGAGCACAAATTGCAGATGCTTCATAGTTACAAAAAAAAAAAAATCACAAAAATGTAGAAATGCAATAAAAGAACACCTCAAAGTGTGGTCCCCTTTTCTAAAATAGGAGTGGGTTTACCCTGCAATGCAGCCTATGTATTTATTTATTTTGGGCTATATTTATCAAAGCAGCAGAAGCCAATTACTACCAGAAAATTACAAATATGATGTTAATCAGAACAGGTGTCCTAAATGTGACTCACTGCTATAAAGAAGGCTGTTTAAATAATAATTGTTGTTGCTTCTGCTTCGGCTATATAGTACAACTAAAATAAAACAAAAGCTAAGTAAAATAAAAGCAAAACAATAATAATTTATCCTGATGAAATCAAAAAGTCAAAACCCCAACTGCAAAAGACGTTCCTTTAGGTGTAAATCCTTTTAAGCACAACACGGCGGTTTGTGCATGCACAGGGTCAAAAAAAAAACATAGAAGACATAAAAGTTGTCTCTCACTAAAGTCCTCAGACCGCTCACATGTTTTCCCGTGCTCTATCCTCCTTCTTTTTAACCAGCGCGCGAGAAGAGGAGCGAGCGCGGTGACGTATGACTTCGCGGGTGCGCGCATGTGGCCACAGTCGCGTCCACGTCGAGATAAACAGTTACCTGCTCGAGCAGAGGACGGAGAGTGGAAGAAGTGGGAGACGCACTGTTGGGCTCCATCGACTTAAACAGTAAAGACAAGTATTACTTATGTCTGTTTCTGCCTTAAATGTGTGATTTAAAATACAATATACAAAAATATAACCACTTATTTTTGATTGGTAACTGTTCAATTCACTAATGATACAGTAGGCTAATAACCTATAGATTGCACTGCCCATTCCCAGGATTTACATTAGCCTATTATGTTGTACTTTTACTTTCTGTAAGATTTTGAAAGCAGGGCTTTTACTAATGGAGTATTTTGGTATTGGTAAATGTACAATAATCTAAATACATGGTATTCCACTGCTGTCCATATGTTGGAGTAACTTCATGGCCATGAGCCAAGTCTTTAAAATATTTGAAAAATGAGCCATACTTTCTTTTTTTTTATTCTCAAACAACTGAGCCTATGAAAGAGGCATGGGCATTTCTGTAAGACAGTAACATTATGAAAATTGTGTATATTATGTTATATCACAAACTGTGCCACGGGTGTTTGACTTTGTTTCTAAATATGATCTAAAAGGTTTATTCTGCTAGCCGCAGAATGTAGAATTACATGTGTTAGGCAGTGGAAAATCAGCTACATTGTGAATCAATCGCGTTGACCTGATGCACAGCAATCTGTTGCCCTACAGTTGCACATACTGTAAGGCATCTTAATTTGGCTCCTGATAATACCAGATCAAATGTGGGACAAATCCTCTTTCATTCTCCTCATCAAAACAAAATCACACGCTTACGATCCGAAAGGGAATGTCCAACCATGGCAATTACAGGAGAAACAACAGCCCCCCTTTCTTTGGATACACAGAGAATCTGAAATCAGTGACATTAGCAGCACCTGTTCTTACTTGGGGGTCTCCGGCACTCACCAGAGCCCCAGCTCAGCTTATCTACAGGAATCCAGGAGGGGTTGGTTTGATTGTGGGCAATTATGGAAATGACTGTGTGTGCTATGAAGCCGTATAGCAGACCCTGCCAGATCTGACCCCCCACCCTCAACATTCTTTATGTTACCCAACTGGAGACATTTCAGGACCAAGTTTAGCCAAAGTGCTACTGCAGTGTTCTGGATGTAAAGGAGGGAAGGGACAAGACCACGTGCATAGAATGAATGTGCCACCACCAACACCAGAGCTCCATGCAGAGAAAAAGAATATAACTGCATTGTCTAACGGCGTGAAAACATGTGTGATGCAGCTGTGGAGCAAAGAGGAGTACATCTGCTGGGAGAGATAGACCATTAGAGAGAATCACAGTTTGACAGACCACAGCTTTAAACTGTCAGAGTCCGAGTGTGGCACAGGCTCAGAGCAGACACACACACACACACACACACACACATACATGCATACACAAGAATAAATAAGCAAACAGCTTTATAAACTGTCTTCTCCTGCAATACTTTCTCTCCACAACAATCAAATCTAATTTGCTTGTATTACATTTATTGCACCACAGCACTTCAGGTGTGGGGATGCATTTTAAAGCTCACTTTGCTTTAATTGGGATCATGCTTGTGACTCAATATTGATTTCCTGAAAACACGAACAAGGAAAGAAACCTTGAAAAGATATACCACCTGCTTTGTTCTTTTACTTCTGCAGGGTCAGCGGGGGAATTTTCATGCACTCAGAGAGGATATCCCAGAGGAAGATGGTTAGGTTTGCGTGTGACCACATAAGGATCAACAACATGAGTCTGGAGCTCTGCAAGCGCTCATTGCCGCCTCCACTGTTTCCCAGACTGAGGAGATGTTGAAAGTTTACTCTGTTCTCTCTGTCCATTCTGTTTCTGCATTGTTTGCTTCATAACTCACTAACACAATCATGAGCATACACAACAGCACTGATGACAGGGCTGAGGGCTCCATTTGAGCTTTTTTCAATTTTTCCATTCCGAGCAGGCGAAACCACTGCCTCACACTACACAGTTCATAAGTCCACCTAAAGTTGTCTCTGAGTGTTGTCAGAGGGGGCCAGCACTTAGCTGTTGGTCCATAATAATTCATCTGTGGAGCTGCAAGATATGAGGGATTTTTAGCCATAATTTGACTCAAGAACAGAAGTTTTCCAATGTAAAATAAACGTTATTGTCTATTTTAAAGGCATGTTTTTAATATGTTTGAATCAAAAATGCAACCTTTGTCTGTGACAATTATTTTTTCAAGTGATTATCTTTTTAACTTACGGATGCCAATGTTGGTCTTTCTGTTGGTCTACTTTGGTAGAAATATCTCAATAATAATGTGAATGATTACCATGAAATTTGGTACATACAATTATGGTCCTCAGAGGATGAATCCTAATGACTTTTTTGATCCCCAGACATCTCCTCTCGCACCATCATGGGTTTCACAATTGTGGCTTTGAGTGGAATCTCTTAACAACGGAAGGATGGATTGTAATGAAATGTGGTACACATGTTCATATTCCTTTCCGAATGAATTGTAATCACTCCAATCAGCAAATGTTAGCATGCTACGTGTTCCTAAGATGGTGAACATGGTAAGCGTTATACCTGCCTAATATCAACATGTTAACCTTATAATTGTGAGCATGTTAGCATTTAGCTAAAAGCACCGCTGTGCCTAATACAGCCATCACAGAGCCGCAGTTGTGGCTGTAGACTCTTGTTTGAGTGTACTATACAATTTTGTGAACTTGCATAGAAACGCATCACAATTGTTATTATCTTAAAGTAGTACTAGTGGCAGACCTGACTGTAGTGTGTCCCCTCTACCACAGTATCGGAGCACATGCAATGCAGTATACATGCAATGTAGCATTGTAGGGTTTTCTCACCGCTAACATGAAATCATTAACTTTAGCCCAACAGCAGTTCGAGGATGTGTGTATGTTTCTTTCATGGCTTCCATCCCTCACCTTGCAGCACACAGCAGCATTGTGTTATTCTCACACCTTCTTTAATGGCCCAGCTTTGGCAATCACAAGCCCGAAGGCATATAGAACTCAGAAAGTGTTCACAATGTCATTAATAGTCCTGACAACAGCTTAATGAGCCTCGGCCATCTGTTTATGAAAGCTTCAGGGAAAAGCAAGAGAGAAACAAGAAAATCAGATCCAGTAGCGATTTCCAGCTGTGTGAGCGCGCCTGATTTCCACTTGAACATTTCTAAACATATGAGGACATTTTAAGTGTAGTGACTTATGCAGCGTCATCTACAGTGAGTCAGTGACTGAGCCTGGGCTGTCTGCCCGGTATCAACAGCCCCTAAATCACTGGCTTCAACCATCGGACCACACTACCTCGCCTTTAGCTTCCTCGCCCCTCCTTCCTCTGTACCACCCTGGAGTGTCCTTAGGCCTTGTTTGGCTAGAGTATACACATGGCATGAGTAACTGAAGCCACCCAGGGCTTCCTGGCGCGGTGGCACGAGACACATACCGGGTTGCACAAGTCGGGAAGACGTAGTGTCCCGTCGCTGTTTACTCGATACTCGATGCCTGATGCATACAAATACACACAAATACAGCGACATCGCTCCAGGGAGATAAATAGGCTACAGCAGCATTGGCTTCAGATGGATGCCGTTCCAGATGTGCAGGCACAGTGACGCTTTAGATTCCAACTCAGGGAGCTTAGAAGTGGTCATTTTACCTCTCAAGGGTCTCAAATCTCTCACTTCACTTTGATCATGTCTTTTCTGATCTTAAAGCAAAAAGGAAGACAAGGACTGAAGTGACCATAGCTTGGTCCTCTGTGTGCTTGGCTAATTGCCTCTTTAGCCTGCTTTGAAAGGGACTGTTTCCATTTCCTCCCTGTTTCAGTTTCTTTGGTCCTCTCTGAACCCTATAATAGAGAATAGCACAATCCCCCAAAGGCAAGAAAGAGGTTAATGTGTGGATTGATGACTCTTTGCGGCCGCTTGTTTGTAAATGTTTCCATCGGGGGTTAAAAGATCCCAAAGTAGTACCATGTTGGGCACCGTACATATGTGTGCAAGTTGCAGAATCATTACGGTCTAGAATCACTGAGCTGCAAATTAATTTGGTGGGATGGGATGGGGGCGGACAGGCGAATGGTGGTAAGTGTAGTCTGGTGTGGGCAGCAATGATGGTGGTCCGTGACTGTCTATGCTCTCTCCCGTCTTTCCCTCCCTTTACTCCCTCATTCCCAGTTCCCCGCCGTCCTCAGCCCATCTGTTCCTGCTTGGCCTCTCAGGCTCTCCATCAGGTAGGCCTAAGCTATTGAGTGCTCCTCTCGTCTCATGGCATCCGAATAAGTCATGTTGAGGAGTGTGTGTGTGTGTGTGCACCTGCAAGACTGTGTGTTTTAAAAAAAATGTGCTGTCTAAAACGTTTGATAAATGAGGGCCCACCAATATCAATAGCTGGCTATCAACTTGCCAAGTGAAAATATTTAGCGTACAACACGCACTCGCTTTTCTGTTATCCAGACAGGTAAGAAGTACAGGTGGTATTGAATAACATGACATTCTGATGCCGTTTTTTTCTCATTGACAGATTATTTCGACACCGTTTCAAATCCAAGCAGTGTCACTCCCTTTGTAAGCAATATCTGCCTTTATTAAGAACCATGCCAGTAAAGTTGTGCCCCAAATACTTTGATCGCTCGGTGGATATGGAAGACATCAATTCTCACTCTAAACTTGTACATTTCATCTGAGGAGTCTTGCCTGCAGTGTTGCTTTACTGCCTTGTACTGTAAATTGAACTTGTATCATTCAAACAAAAAGGCCTACAGATAGATTAGTCAATTCCATCCTTATTTAGATTGAGCAAATGGAAAGTATTTTACTTCCATTATTTGGAAAAGTAGCTCTCAAGGTGGTCCTCAGCTTGAGTTTGGAGGGATGATTGGTATGATAGTGCAGTGCTGTATGAGTTTTCTCAAGAGTGGACATTATATGGTTTTCCCAGGGCTTGTGGTCAATTGCGAAATCCCGGTTTACACAGCCTCTTTACGTTGGGATCGTTTTACAACAGAAGGAAAAGAGGCGAATGGAACAGGCGCTCCAAAGAAGGCAGTTAGGTGTAGTGTGGAATCAGTTTTTTTTTTTGGTTTTTTCCTTTCATCCCGCCATACAAAGGTCACTGTTTGGGATCCCACTGTGTTTTTTTGTCCCAGGGAATTGTTTTGAGGTCTCATTTCAGAGTAATATTTCCTCGTCTAGCCCTCATTCTTTTATATCAAAAAGCCAAAGTGAAAACTTCCCCATTGTCTGGGATCTGGTTACAAAGCATGAGTCATTTTTAGAATGTGCCAGCCTCTCCTGTCAGGATGTTTTTGTTCTAATCCCTTTCAGTTAGCCCAAGGTACGTCTGCTAGAAAACACTGCCCAGTTATTACAGTATACATTTTCATAGTGCCTCCCTAAATGTAATTCAAACTGTGGTCTCCTTTGTGTGTTCATACCAGTCATGGAAGGTATTTAGTGGTAGCTTTGATTCAACAGCTTGAAAAATGTAAAGTGCCATATTTGCTACTGCTTTTGTTAGCCTCACTTGCATTAAACTCAGTGTGACATCGACATGTTTCATTATTTATGTCCAGCTGCATTTCCACCTTGCCCCTGCTATTACCCTTTATGTATCACCTAACACTTTAATGGCTACAAAGTCTCCGTATTGGTCATGCTCGACTGTGTGTTAGTCAGATGTGTTTTACCTCCTCGTGGCCTTAAGGTTCTCATTAGCAGCGAGCGAGCGTCGTGTCAGAAGGTGGTCTCCATGTTGGCCCCAGTGAAGACAGGTTTGAGTCAATCACTGCGTTTTCCATGCACACAAGAAAACAGGTTCAATTAAAGTTCAATTAGGAAATCACAGAATGGGCTATACATGCACTGCAATAACCTGGTTAATGTAAAATCTGTATTCGCTACATGCAGTAATCAGGTTTCTTTCCTAATGTCTACCATATGTTGACGTATATTAAGTGTCATCAATCAGTTATATATGACTGCAGCTCAGCGTGTTGTTTTTAAAATGTATTGTAGGAGCATTTAGATTGACGGCGCAGTAGGAGAACAGGCTGTAAAGTGAGCAGCAGAAGTTTTTTTCTTGTTGTGCAAATGTATCTGAATTTTACCGTTTACATGTTAACTTTGGAGACCGACTTTTTCAGACTCATCTGTATCAGTTTTACTTTCAGTTGAATTTTGGATTTAAATATCTTGGAAACAATGATGCAGAACTACTGGTAACAATCTTTCTTTTCCTTGTTGTATTGCAATCTTTGTCATCCACATGGGCACGTGTAGAAACCCCATTAAAAACACAAATAAACGTATATATAGACAAGAAACCCAGGTTTCTTTCTACTTTTGGATATATATTTATATTTAGATTGTACATAGTAGTTACATTTTTAAATGTTTATGCTTACCTCTGTTTTATTTTTTTGACTTTAATGTCCTTGTTTTTATTTATTTATTTTTTTTTCTTGTTTATTTGTATATTCTATGTATGTACGTTGAGAGCAACGTGAAAACCGGAGTCAAATTCCTTGTATGCGTACGCATACATGGCCAATAAAGCTGATTCTGATTCTCTTCTCATTTACACAAATTTAAATAGTTCAAGTTAATGCAAAAAATGTGACGGTAAACCGTTTACCAAAGTGCGTGTAAACGCACCGTGTGTAATTGAGCAGTTGCATCCCCGGCCTCTCAGCAGGGTTTATCTCAGACGGATGGGGTCACTGCCCTGTGTGCCACTGTATGTCCCCCTCCCATTCCTCAAACCCTCCATCACGTTGACACTTGGACAGACGAGCTGTCTCTCACATGGTCTGAAACCGGCAGATATCCTCCATCCGTGTGCGTAAGCCCATCTGCACAAGAGTACAAAAACAGGCAAACAGTTGCAGGCCTATTACCACAAAACACTTGAAAACATAAACACTGCATCATTATCTTCATACTCCCATCATAGCCATTTAAAGCAGACAACAAATTAACCAAAGTCAGTGACCATAAACACAGGCGACATGTTTGCACTTTCTTGTGGGAAAGATCATTTTGTAAATAATTTAAGAAACAAAGGATAAATCAGGACAGTGTAAAACACCAAGTTTATCTTCAGCTAATTGCGAAGATACAGAGCAGAACTTTTTGGGTGCAGTCACCACTGTGCTGCATTCCAGATGCTGATAGCAGTATTGGACCACCAAGGACTTAAAGTATACTTACATGACTTGAGATGTACAAAGACTCTGATAAAATGTTTCCCTCTGCTGCTTATCCATCCTCTCCTTGTCAGAGAAGCAGTGTCTTGTCTGTAAGACGGCGCCTTGTATTTAACAAGTCTATAAGCAAGTTGGAGTTCTGGGCCTGACACTGAAGCTGAATTTTAATAACAACACTTACTGCATCAGTGCCCTGTTGCTCTGAATAATCGACAGAACACACTGTCAACTCTTTTCAGAGACACTGTGTCTTCAGTAGAAAGTTGTTCCAATTAAAACTGTCCACAGTGAGGTCTGTGCATAGTAAAGTCTAACTTGCTTCTTGTTTCTGGAAAGACACATTCCTGCTTACTTTTTATAAATATAATTTAAGGTATATTCTAAGGTTGCCGATATTGGCCTGATGTTGGACTGTCCACCAGATCGGTCCAGACTAAGCTAACGCAACAACTATTGAATGAATTGATCATAGTCTTGTTTTCATTTTGTGAACACAAATGGAATTCACCTCCATTATGTTGAAGCGGTGGTGGTAAATCTTAGACTCTAATGTGTCAAAGCTTGGACAAAAAACAAAACTATCTGCAAGATCAGATACAACAAGAGTGAGGTGAGAGAAACATGTCTATTTGTACTTTCGGTAAACCAACCCTTTAATTTAGGGGTCTGTTTTCAATTCCATCTGGTATATACTGTACATAATTGCGAACAGCAATATTTTTATTCAAATGGTGGTCTGCATGAGCAGGTGTTTGACATCGATACTCTTAGATGTATAGTTTGTGCTAATTTCCTGTAAAACACTGACTTTTTTATTCAGCCTTTGGCAGAGGAATATAAAGAAAGAAACAGGGTGTCTTGCCAACATTAGGCCACAAGTGGGATCAGTATTCCTTTGACACAATGTCTTTGATTAGTAAGGCTGTTATGATTTTACAGGCCAAGACATAGAAGCCATATGGCATGTTTTTTATTAAGACGCTAAATGAACTGAGCCTTTATGTTCTTGCGGTGCACTCGGCCCACCAAAAGAGCTCTGTGAATTCTGAATCCAAGGGAGAGTCGAGCAAACTCCACAATCCCGCTGAGATAAACCAGCAAGAAAATTAGAGGATGGATTGATCATAAATCATTTGTGCACTATACAGTGCAGTGTTCAGATGCATTTCAACACTTGTCCTTCCCTGGGAAAGTGGATGTTTTTCCCTACCAGTCTTTCACAACCTGTGGCTTGCATGCTGTTTCAAGGAGAAGGAGGCTGCCAAGTATCACTGCGTACTCCAAATATTTGTGTGGTCAACTGGACAGTCCTGTTGCGGTTGAATCCCATCAGTGATGTTCAAACACTCTTGAACTTGCTTCATGTTTTACACTGTGCTGTTCAAGTTCTGGCATTTATTTTTGTTATCCGATGAATAAAATGTGGAAGTCATTTAAGGGAGGCGATGTTGATGTCTGTTGTCCTGCTCTAGCTGAGCAGCATGATAAATAGAAATGAAGACAATGCAGTGTATGTTCTGATCACTAAGTGATTACTTTGGAAGGTTTGCTTCAGAAGTCACTTTTGAGTCTGCAGTGTGTTTGCTCATTGTAAAATCCATATCCGTCCACCCCATTTATGAATAATTGGTTAGTTTGCATCACAAACTTCTTAACTTTCTCTTTGACTTCTGCTCTGTTTGTCATCTTATTTTTCTCAAATGTGGACTTTTTTACTTGTGTCAATTACAATTACTGTACAGGTGACTTGTAGTTTAAAGGGAGGGCAGGGCTACCCTACAAGTGTATGTAGAAAGACATTTCTCCTACTGATGTCGATGCACTACTTGTCTCTGATAGAGTTCAATAAAGGTTGGTGGCAGTCCTGTCTTTAATGTGTACGAAGGTTGAGAATGAACTCTACCTACTCTACTTTCCATTTTGCACATGTACCAAACAACAATGTTTTCCTTTCTTTTGCATATGGACAGTTTGATGTGGCCACCACAAACAGTGCAGCATTACCTGGAAATCAAAATAGTATTTGGCAGCACGGGTAGCCACAGCCACAGTACACAAACGTCTATCATTGTTGGATTACAGCTCAGTTACTGTAAGCTCCGTGTTGATTCATCACCACTGTAGACCTCCGGTGTGGACGGAAATGAAACTTGAGAGTGTAACACAAACTACAACACATAAAAAAAAAAAAAATCATCACATTTATGAGAAATGCCGTGGTCTCCAAGAGCAACCGCAAAATGCTGGACATCCTTAAATCCCTGTGCCTGCAGCCTCATTAGCAAGCAGCAGAGGAGCGGAAGCCATATTTTTGCAAATGTTTGCATAACCAAGTGTGACAACTTCACCAGTGGCCAAACACAGAGGTGTTATGTGTTTGCACCTGTCTTTGTTGAATGCTTAGCAACCAGTGGCATAGTCATTAATGACTCTTGTAGATCCACATAACTAAATTATTTTCCATCATAGCATACAGTCCAAACCTTTTTTTTTGTGAAGCTAGTTTGTCACCTTAACATATGGCTGAATCATCTTTTATGTAATACATTTAGACAGAGTTTCTTGGCCTGTAGCTGTATACAATTATACAAATACGATCACTGTTGTGATGTCTCTCAGCCGACGTCTCTGCCCAATCAAGTTGTTAATTGTTATATACCACTATTTTGACATCTTGGGTTTACTGTGTTTGCAGTCGCCTTTCTTATGTTGCCAGCTTGGTTATCAACTTTTAAGACTGACCGTCCTGTGCGCATTCAACTTTTTTATTTTTTTTGCAGACTTGTTTGAGGTACAATGATGCTAGTGAGAGCAGAAACATACTGGACCCAGTCCCTGGACATTATTTACAGCATTGACTTACCAACTTGAAATGTATATTTTCTTTCTGTGTGGTGTCAGAATGATCGGTACACATTCAGTACAATTTGACATTTCAAGTTAACAAAATATCACATGGCATTTTAAAGCCAAATACTATATTGACACATGGATACATAAAGGAGGCAATGCAGTATACAGATTATGCCAATGATAATTGTTTAGCAGGTTGTTTGGACTGGCTGTGTGTCACAATGTGGAGTCCTGGCTAAATATTTACTGGGTGCTGGGGGACTAGAAGGCATGCTTGGCCAAGCTTGTGTCTCTGGTTCAGCAGCAAGGAGCCAGAGAGGGGGTAAGATGGTGAAGTCATCGCCACCGACCGATGTCGTTAGCGAGCCAGTGATGTTCACTACTGACCCTTTTACCATTTAGGGGGCCCTGGACTGATATGAGTGTCATTGACCCTGAGGCCAAGCGTGGCATGTTTGGGGCCTGCAGAATATATCCCAAGCTTTAACCTATACAACGGAGCCAATTATAACTGCGAAAGGCCAAACAATACAATCCATCAGTCAGGTTTCTTGGGTAAACAGGAATGGGCGGCCCATCTCGGGGTGTAAACTCCGAATCCCAGAGAAGCTAAGGGTCAGTGGAGCTGTTTGATTGTCTAATTGGGGGTTGGACTGTGTGTGTGAGTGTGTGTGTCTGAGAAAAAGAGAGAATGAGAGATAAAAAAAAGAGAGAGTAAGGGCATGTGTGTGTGTATGTGAATGTGTGTGTGCATCACTGCGCAAACACTACGGGTCTGGAGGCACAGAGACACCTAATGAATGTGTGTGTGTCCTTCAGACCCCACACACCTCTGTTTATTTGAACATGGGATAGTGTTCCTGAGCTGTTTTATCCTCCCTGTGTTTGCCACTTAACACGTGCACCGCAGGGTTGGCCTGTGCAGCAGTGTGCACCACGTTTCTCTTTTTTCTTTTAAAGAGGAAAATATTAGTCAGCCTGACAATAATGATAGACAAACAAACTTTATCTTGTATTTGTGGATACAGTGTTCCTCTTCATTATTGTTCGGCCTTCATTATGAAGCAGGGTGATAATCCAAACAGCTCCAGCGCAGACGGTGCCAAGGGCAACAGGCCAACGGAAGATTGGCGGTCGGGTTTAGTGTCAATGATGTGGTGATGTGGGTCAGGGATAGCAGCAGCAGCGATCATTGCACAGTGGCTAAGAGCCCAGCCAGACCACCGGGGAGGAGGCCTTCACCTCTTTCCTCAGCCATCAATCACTCACATTCATATAAGCAAAGATAGATACAAGCAAACACAACCAGACGCTCATCCTTACACCTTGCCATTATGTGTAATTTACGCTTACTTCCACACAGAATTACCTACAGTGAAAAGATGTCGTAATTTACACTATGATGTATATTATTCATGCCAGATCTTTGGTTCCCGAGCATTGATCGATGCAGCATGTGTTTTATTGTAACTGACCGATGTGTGATTTATTTTAATGTTTGCTTCATTCTGTTAAAGTGGGCACTCTTTGTTTTTTGCTCCATTGTCACAGAATGAATCTTAAAAGCTATGCTCGAAACGATTACTTTTTAAGATTTGTCCTCCCACCTCGTCAGACAGCAAAAGTGTTTATATATATATGTATATAGGAGGTTTATGTCTCTTATATCAGGCCAGACCCCTCTTTAATGTTCATTGCCATATCTAGCCTACTTGGGAAAGGGCCACTAATGGATAATAGCAGGGTCTGTGGGTGGACAATGTTCCCTGACAGAGACAAAACTGTTTTAAATGCATGTTTATTTTAAAAAGGAAACCTGAACAAGAGGATCACTATAAAATGAGTTGCTGTATAATTAGTTGCCATAAAATGTGTATTTTCTCACTACCCTGATTTGTGTGTTTACTGGTAACTGCAGACATTTTATCAGAATAAAAACACATCACAGCTGATGGCCGTTTACGTCCCTGGTGTTTCATATTACCATAAGGACTCCCTTTGCACCAAACCTACTCAGCATTATGTCAGTGATGGTGAAGTGTGTCTTTGACCTTGGAGACCTCCGTGTGTCTTCTGTGGAGGCCTGCTACTCATCTGGTGTTAGCTGTTTCATGCTGGCATCATAACTGACAGTTATTAATGTTTATGGTTATCTGCATGAAATCCACCATGAAAGTGGCGATGAGAGGGAAGAGCGGAGTGTCTCAAGTGTCTTTGATATATGTAGCGTGATGTCTGGCGTGGTGATCTCTGATTATACTGAGTTCTATGATGAAATGAACACAGGTTTGTAAATCCGTTATATAATTCCCATACAAATAAAGTCAGTTTTTTTCATTCTTACTCAACTTCACACAATGCACACATATGGATATGCATGTACCACTTCTACTACTCCTACAACTACTACTAACACACACACACACACACACACAGGCTGCCCTGATGTAGCACCTCTTTAATTCACACGAGCACTTGCTATTCTTCGCTGGTGGTGTGATAGTATTCGCTGAGAGTCCTTCCTCCTGAGTCTTTCACTTGTCTCAAACACTCTACTTCAGCGCAAGGCCTTATTGCCCACCCAAAGAGGTTATAGGGATTCGCGACTGCCCTCTCTCTCCCTAAGTGGGTGGTCCTCTGGGGTATGGCTGAGGCACAGGTGGAGCATTGTAGGGGTGCTCACAAAAATAACCCCCCTCGCTCCTCACCATCTACCCCTCTCCCCTCCCGGTTTTGCCACGCCTGCTCTACGGAAAGGTGGACTAAATTTTGCAGAACCCTCCATTAGACCGTGAAGGCACTGAAGGTGAAATGTTTACACACACACACAAACCTGTGTGTTAGCCATACTGGCTAAGCTGCGCAAATTAAACACTCATATACAATACAGCATTCTCTAGCGCTTTAGTAAATAAGAGCTTTGATTTCAACCTCGCCGTTGCTTTGAAGGTGCCATAACAAGGTGCTGGTAAAATATAATTCTTTATACAGTTTTTTTTTATCACAAAGGCCGCGGGCAACAAACTTCCCCCCTTCCTCTAAATATTCCCATGCTCCGGTTTTGTAAATAATTATAGTTCGGCTGAATGTGTTTTATAAAGTTTACATGGCAGGTTCAGTGCACCCTATCTGTTGTTTGGAACCCTGCAAACCACCAGCATGATGTTGACATATGGCAGCTCTGGTGTAGTGCACAAGGCATGGATTACTTGGGACCATAATAAACAGGAGCATAAAGAGGGATCTGTGCACAGAGGTTGACTCTCCTCAGACCTCCTTGTCTTAATATCACTGTGTCCGTCTCCAGCTTTCTGAAAGCCTCTGGGTAAGTAGGGATGCTGAACGTACATGCTCTCTCATCCTACACAATCGGACTGTGTGACTTGGCTGGTAGGAGGCTGCCAGCCACCTGCTTATATGTGTTAACAGAGTGATTTATTGTGAAAGCATGATGACGATAGACACAGAACATGTCTTGATAGCCTTACAAGCTTTGAACTGACAGAATAGAATATATATATAGAAGGTAAAATAATGAAAAAATGTTTTTATCACTATGTCATGTTGACACATAGGCTCATAATAGACATATTTGTGCAGGAACACAGCAGGTGCTCCCCATGGTGATATTGCAATGCTAGTTTGCACAAAGACATGGCTGTGTGCTCCATCCACCTGCACTTAGGTAAAGAGATGCCAGAATTTCTGATTCAATGAACCATTGATGCCAGGTCGAGTAACACAGTGGTCTGCGTGCTTTCCACCTGCACACCAAAGCAGTGCATTGTGCAAAAAAAACGTGAAAAGCTTGTTAACATCCTGTCGAGCGTCTTACTGCAGGAAAGCGCCGTTAAGATTGACGACTTTGGCAAGCTAGTCAAACACGCGGTGACAGGCACTTCAGACAATGACGGGATTGCCGAAGAATCAGCCGACTTTATGTGAGGCTAAACATCCATTATCAGAGTTCCTATCCTCTTACGTCTCACATAACTTCCTGCTCAGATCTTTGCGAGGGCCAGATGGTTACATTGGCCACTGGGGATTGCAAGAAGCCCAGAAAGACAGTTTTACAATGTGCAATTACGGGACAGATAAACTAAACGCTCAACAAAGCAAGGCATTTCCAGATCCCTGACTTCCAGACTTTGATAAGGAACAAGCTGCATTCCTTGGCCAATTTACTGTCTTCAAAATTGAAATACCAGTGCTAATGAAACCTGCGGCTTGAATGGGAGATTTTTGTCTCAGTCAGTAATGAAGGCAGTGCATTGAAGATATACTGTAAAGCATGCAAGTAAGTGATCTGATTGTGGAACCATCAATGTGTGTTTAGAAAACGTTCAAAGCACTCAAAGGCGTCTGGTTTGTTTTGGGTTTGGTCACATGCCATTAGATGCTAAAGGGGATAGAGTTTCTTAAAGTCTGAGTGAAGTAAAATCAGAGATTTGTTTGAAATTGCATTATACATGTTGGAAAACAATTGGTGAAAACATGTAAAAAGACTGTGAACTATTTTGTACTGAATTGCGGATTTGGACTGTTAAACTGTTTTTCATCAATTTCGTGTTGAAGATTTTTTTGCAGGCCTGCAATCATGGCTTGATGAAGCAACACTAAACAATAACTAGAGGGCACAGCGTCAGTGGTTTTGCAGCTCAATAGTGAGTTACAACACCACGTACTTACCACAGCCTACAGTTAGCTAGCTAGCTATGACCTCCTTGACTTTCCGCAAATGTATATTCCCTTGTTTTTCAGGATTTACAAAAAAAACGTAGTCACCTCATTTAAAATTACCAAAACAAATCGTGACGTGAAGAAAAGGTGGAATAACTTTGTGAGGAGCCACCTTGATGGAGAGCAATGGATCACCACCAACATCTTGCCTCTGCAGTGAACACTGTACACTGGATAGTTTCAACAACTTTCTAAGACGACAACTGGGATTCAGAAATAATCCGCTGGTGAATGAGGCCGAACCGTCTATCTCCTTCATCCTCCTGACATCTGGTGCCGTCATTGGCAGTACATGCCCACCAATGAGTGTAAATTGCCTTGTGTGCTGGTGTTATAATTATAGTAAGTAGTCCAAAGTAACTACTGTGTAGTTGTTGCAACCCCCTGACGTTATTTTACAGAGGGATACCTCATCAGACCAGCTAGTAGCCCAACAGTTAGAACCAACAGCTAATATAGATGAACAACTTGCAGAGACTATCGTTAACTTGTGACAGCAGAAGTTGCAACGCAAGATTACAAGAATGTCTGCAGTAATATCCTACCGATTCGTAAATTCTGGTACATGATATAAATTTAAAATGTAAGTTATATATTGTCTACCAGCGTGCCCCGGGCATCTCAATGCTGCCGTCACCCCCGCCAGCCAGTTAATGCGGCGCACAGAGCTTCAGAGAGCCCGGGGGGCGACACATCACAGACAGACAGTATGATACTTTTAAAATACACCGCCTTCAGCGCACACACCCCCAACATTTCAGAGAAGAGAATACTGCTTATTTGTTCCTGATTTTGAAACCTAATTTTACATACTTGATTGGAATTTGGCTGGGTGGTTTGCTTTAACCTACGAGCACGGCTTCACACATTGCTACACTCAAAGTTCAGCCTGTTTTGTTCCACATTAACATTTCACAGAGAGATCAGGCGCCTGCCCTCTGTGCTTTACCCCAAGGGAGCAAGAATCCCCCACACACTGACACTGATACAATCTCCAGGTAATGGCAGCCTGCCTGCAAGCCAGAGGGTGTCTGAGGATATACCGTGTGTATGTATGTGTATATATGACTCGAGGAGGTACTCAGCACCACTGGTGTGGTCACAGGGCCAAAGTTCACTCAGAAATGTGTGACCTGGGGTCGAGAGGTGGTATGGCCTCCGTTAACGGTGAGGGTAGAGTTTCAACCTCCACCCTCGCCCTCTCCTCTTTCTCCAGGCCGCTCTGCCACTTACATTTCTCACTATGACACGCGTGACGACCCCCACCTTTTAGTCAGGTGACAGAGGCTTGATGGAGGTGAAGAAAGAGGGAACAACAAAGCAGGACAGCAGGGCGTTAAAAAACAGAATAAGAGTGGTTTGTTTGGTGGTTTAGATTTGTCGATGAATTTAAGTTGGAGAAAGTCGGAAGCAAACATCAAAAAAGGATTGTTGGAAAAGTTGATTTTGAGTTGACTTTAATATATAAATTCATGGTTCACATATCAAATGACTGGTCTGTTCATTAGGAGCCAAGCAGTGGTGGAATCTAAGTATAACGACTCAAGTACTGTACTTAGGTACAATTATGAGGTACTGTACCCTTGTTACTTTTTATTTTACCTTTTACTCCACTCTATTTAACAGATGTAGTTACTTTGCAAATTAAGAAATAACTTTTACAACTGATGACCATCATGTAAAATATGCGATTGTTGAATGCTTGCGATTGTTTTAAACCCCATTTTACAGTTAAAATAAAATTTCCCTGTCATGACAAATGCAATAAACGTTTTAGCATTAATGCAATTTAAACCTGCAATCAGTAATTTTGGCCACTTTAGGCAGAGCACCTGTCATCTTACAAAATTGTAATGGTTAACATATTTGCTAACAGACGAAATTTGGGATTCAGGAATATTTCGCTCAGGTCTTGTTTGTTTATGTAGGTCAAATAGATGCAACAGTATCAAATTGAGACTGTTTAATATCCAGTTAAAAGTCCCTTGTAGTAACTTTAATAATAAAAACATTGTTTACAGTTATAAAATAAAGGTTCTGAATTCTTCCACCACTGAAGCAAAGACATCCAGCGCTGCTGCTTCTTGTACAATCTCACATGGAAATGTGACTGAAGCGTCCACAGAAGTTTTTCTCTAAAATCACAGTGACAGTTTTAGTAGTGATCTGTTCTGGTAATTTATAGTATTAATTGGTGCAACTTGCAAATACAGACACACACACACACACACACACACACACACATTCTCAGCCGGACCTGTTTAAGTGTTCCCTCGACAGTATGTGATCCTCAGACAGGACAGTGCTTCCTCTTCTAGTAGTCAGGTCTTGTCTGAAGGATCAGTCTGGCGAGGTCATCCAGACAGAGAGGGAGAGGGAGAGAGGATCTCTCTCCTTTATGATGCTCCTGAGCCTGCTCGGAAGAATGTTGTTGTTTTTTCAGTTCCATCTGACCTGATGTTACTAGCAAATGTTGTTGACATCTCTTTCAGATTCTTCAGTGGTATTTTTTGTGTGCATTAGCTTCACTGTAGTCAGTTTCAATCTTTCCCTTTCTGTCTGTTTTTTTCCACCTTGCTGTA
Source organism: Anarhichas minor (assembly GCF_050575085.1). Classification (NCBI taxonomy): domain Eukaryota; kingdom Metazoa; phylum Chordata; class Actinopteri; order Perciformes; family Anarhichadidae; genus Anarhichas; species Anarhichas minor. The sequence continues at coordinate 9,768,793 of NW_027466460.1, read as the reverse complement.
CCTGCAAGTCTTTCTTTTTTGTTTTACAGAACACAGACATGTTAACTTTACACATTTTTATCATCGCTTTGACATTATCTCTCGTGCAATGTCTTCTCTATTGTTTTTTTTGTGCCCCAACAGTTTTGCCTCCTTGCCTCTCTCTGTCTCGCTTCCTCTGTCTCTGTCTCGCTGCTGGTGTTTTTCTGAAAAATAACAAGGTCTGGGGCTGTGCGTGTGCATGTGTTTTGCGCTGGCTGCATAGACTAGATGGGCTGGCTGCACTGTGCTGGCTTCTTGTGTGGTCCCCCGGCAAACTTTATGATTTATTCAGCTAAAGGCAGAGGAGCACGACCCCCAGTGACCACAGAGAGAGAGCTGCACGTGGGTTTAATGATTTCACCACAAAAATGTCTGCTATGGCTGGGTCTGCATGGAGCCCAGAGCCCCCCCACTGGCTGAATGGTGGGGGGGGGGGGGGGGGGGGGGGTGCGGAAGGGGGTTGAAAAGAGAGCTCGGCTGACCAGCCTGAGTCAATACAAACGCTTACCACTACACATCTACTTGGAGGGATTACGAGGGAAGAGGAGGACAGACAGAAAGCTACATCCGATTGGCATGTTCCAAACATTTTAAACTCATGTCTTTCAACGAATGCTCAGCGATTCCTGGATGCATGTTATTATTCTTCATCACACATTCTGCTATTTTTCTTTCTTCACCCCCCCCCCTGAGTCTTGTAGCCAGTGGGAGATTTCAGAGGCATTATTGAAATGTGCACACAGAGGATGATGTAACCAAGGCAGAAATAATAGGGGGGGGGGGCATTTCTCTCGACTGGTGTCCAGGTCTGCTGGCTCAAGAGAGTGCCTGCTGAGGGCTTGGATCGGGATGCTACGCTTGGTGCTGCTTCTCTCTCTGTCTGTTTGGCTACAACTCCCCAGAACAAGATGATGTCATCCACAGGGATTCGTGAACATTCTTGACAAAGAGACAAAATCACGGGGGTGAGCCTAATTATGCAGCAGGTCAGAGAGCTCTATACCGCTCCTCGTTTCAAAACAAGTTGGCTTGGTTCATCTTGCTTTGTCAAAATGAAAATGTTTCTGCATAAAAATATGTTTTGATATAGGAATCTGTGAACAAGTTTATGAAAGCTGATAGTGCTGCAGGTGGAATTTATGAATGATTGCTCATAGGCTTTTTTCTTTTTACTGGAGACATTTTGACACTGAAAAGTCACATTAGGAGAAGCACAGGGGTAAATATTTAAATAATTGATTGCTGCATTTCATTGAACTGCTTCAGTGTCAGCATCCTGGTATCGTGCATGCTGACTATCTTGACTCGCAGCCATGTGATCCATTGTTAATAAAAAATAAAAAAAAGTTTTAAAGGACCACATCAGAGAGTGGCATATTTGAGCTTGTTCACAGGATAGTAAGTTCACGCAGTTAATTCAAAAGACCATTGACTCATAACTGTCTGCAAATCGTTTATTTTTGTGGCGCAGTATGTACTCTAACAGAGGAGGGTTGCGGTGATTTAACTTTATACAAGCAATGGACTCTATGTCGCCGTGTAATACACTTCATCCTGCCAAAACACAAGGGTAAACTCACCAAGCTGAGTGGCGGCGATGTACAGCAGTGTGTGTACTGCTAGTTCCATTAGCTGTTAGCGGCCCCTTAACGTCCAAAGGGCCGGTTAAGAGTAGTGAGAGAGGAGTTAGCAGGCAGTCAATTGCAGTATCAAACAGGCAATAAACGGTGTTTTGAGAAAGTGTGAGACACCGCAACCACACCAGGTCCTTGAGCATGCAGCCATAACTGGGCAGCCAACATATTGTGCAGTTTGCTTCAGCAGAATGAGAAATTAGCCATGGACAGACACAGAGGTGCACACTCAGTCATGGACGCACGCACACACACACGACCAAACACATAACCTCTCTCAGGCTTACGCCTGGCTGAAATAATAAGCTACGGTAGGGTTCTCCATCTGCAACTCTCCAGCTCTCTCCCTCAAACTCAGCCCTGTTAAGATGGCTTGCTATTGATCAACTGCTCGAGTTCAGCTGTGGCAAAAGATAAATGCGGATTTACTTTGTCCCTGTCTGCGAATCCACTGATGACTGCATTCCATTGGAATTAATTGATTTTGCTGCAACATTTCAGTTTTAAATACTTTAGAGACTTTTGTGCATGTGAACCTTTGATAAGGGCTTCCTGCTATGGACAGAAGCTCTTTCGCTGGGAAGTATCACTTACATCGCAGCAGGTTTCAGTCTAGGTTTGCATGGCTGCCTCCTGAGCGTCTCTGCGTGTTTTGGAGGGTGAAGCCGTATCAAAACCAGTCATCATTACAAGCTCATTCCACAACCCCAGGAGGGATTACACAACGGTCAGTGCGTGTAGTGGGTGTGACACAGGCTTCTCCGTCAACCCCAGGCTCAGGGCTCCCAGTGAGTAATGAGTCCACCCAGCAGAACCTCAGCACACGCCCGGGGCCCAAGGAAATGTATGTGCTCACCATGTCTGGTATGACAACCCCCCTCCTCGACTAGCCAGGAACAGAAACTCATATCTGCTGCTCTGTCTTTGATCCCCAACAATTTTTTTTATTTGGCAAGCTATGTAAGGTTTAATTACTTATTTCCCGTAGCATCTCATGGGTCTAAAGTAAACGCACAAATGTACACAGAGTACCTACTCTCTGTCTGCTTGTCTCTCTCTCTCTCTCTCTCTCTCTCTCTCTCTCTCTCTCTCTCTCTCTCTCTCTCTCTTCTTGTTGTATCTCTAACACACACACACACACACACACACACACACACACACACACACACACAGAGCCTACCAGGTCCAGACTTAAATCAATATGACTCAAAATGCAAAGAAAACATTGACCCAAAACATACAGACATGATGAAGGCATTTATTTGCTCAGCAGGGTCTGCGATGATATGTGAATGGGCCATTTTGTTTGCGGAGAAAACGGAGGTGAATTAATTGATGTGCAGGCAGAGTAATTTAATGTCCAAGGGCCTGTTGAGCCCATTATAGTCAACTGGGGATTTCTCCTGTTGTAGCTCCTGGGTTTCGCTGCTGAACAGACCTCCATTAGTGCGTGCCATCGAGAGAAAATGTAGCAGTGGTTTGGGAGAACAGTAAGTTCCACTTTTCAACTCTCTTCAGTTATAAGTGGAAAGTCCAGAGGGGGGGATGTGAGAGGGATGATAATCCTCGCTTCCTCCTGGTCCTTGGAAGGATTCGGTAATACCAATCGGTTCCAAGTGTGACATATCCTCACGCTACTGCACTCCGGCTCTCCCCCGCTTAACCCCCCCCCCCCCTCCTGCCGCCCTGTCCCTCTTTAAGGAGCGTTTGTTTTGGGCCTTGTCACCACCATGCACCGTGTGGTTCCAGCCACGATGGTGGCAAACCGTCTCTTGCTAATTAACGCACTCCAGATGAGTCACGGAGGGAGAGAGGGGCGTTCGCCACTATTTTTGGCCCCCGACATCGGCCCATAAGAGACGTTCCCCTCCGTGCCCACCCCTCTCTGTCCCTCTGATCTCTGGACCTCCTCAACAGATGAAACAAGCACTTTTGAGGAGGGCCTCCATCACTGGATCCGCTCCTCTGTTTGCTGGCCTGGTGTGAACAGCTGCCTGTTTTGGTTTGTGTCATACACACAAACATTCATACACACCGTGTTTGGGTTTGAAGGCCTCTATCGGCGGGTCCTCGGTGTCCTATGAGTTATGACAAACGTTATTATGCTCCCTTTAAAATCACTTTGCCAAAGCAGATCGCCGTGTTTTCCTAGAGCGTGGGTCATTTGGCCACCATCCAGTGTTTGAACAGCTGTAATGAGCACTCAACATTAATAACTTCACTATGGAGAAACAGAGATTGGCTATAGATGGAGTCTTTATTAATGAAAGAAAGAATTTAAATGGTAACATTTGCTCTGTCACTACCTCATCTGAATATTCTTCCCTTCCAAAGCAGATGCTGCTTCATGGAGGATATGTGGAACAGTGTCATGTCTATTACAACTTTATACACAGAATTCACTTGTTGTTATGCAAATATCCACATCCACCAGGGAGTCATCTGACTGGTGGGAGATCTATGTAATGTTTATGTTTGGATAATAGAAAAACATCCTAAGGGAGAGAGTGCTGGCCATTACTCGTTTCTATTTGTCACTGATGGATAGAAGCACATTTGTTTAATTTTCACAAAGAGGAAGGGAGTAGTAAAACTGTACTTGCACTGCTTTTAGGCCCCCACAGCCTGACCCAAATTAGACTTTATGTGCCACTTTGTAATGACTAGCTACGGCCCCAATTTTACCCTTGACCAGATTTAAATAAGGCCCCATTTGCTCTGGCATCAGTGGTGTAGGTAGCAACGCAGCGGGCCGGCTGGCCCGGCATGTGCTCTCAGCCAGAGCAATCTATCATTACCAGTGTAATAAGGGGAATGGACTTTTTTTCTGTCTTACAATTGAGGGCAAAATGAATGCTTCCACACAAAGTGATAATCACGAGGGCTTGCCAAAGGAGAGGTTGCCAGAAATCCACTGCTGCTTTCTTTTTCTCCTTTTTCTTCCAGTGGGTTAGGAGGGCTCATCTTTGGCTGATTGCTGTCTAATTTAGTGCTGACCTCGACAACTGCTGAGTCTCCCAAGGACACATAGCTGCTACTATATTTCTAGTTTTTAACGAGCATGTCAGGATGCAGAGTGCTAGTTTTGTTTTTGCAGCTAAAATAATGTCACAACCAACTGAGTTTTAGCCATGCGAGATGTGTGGCGATCGCTCCGCAACTGTGGTCCAGACTGAAATATCTCAACAACTACTGGGTAGACTGGACCATTACGTTTGGTATAAATGTTCTTAAATTATGCAGCATAATGACATTCTTGACTTTTGTCTAGCATCACCTTAAGGTTGACAACTATTGGATGGATTGTCATAAAATCTGGTAAATTTTTTCCCCACAGGATGAAGCTTTGCTTATCAACCTAACTTGTCATGTAGCACCACTATCAGGTCAAATCTTGGATTCATTTACTGCTATGGTTATGACCAAATACCTGCAAAATGAATGATATTCTCATGAGCCTCAGCTAGTGAGTTCTAATTGGCAAATAAAAAAGCACCTCTTTGCTCTCTCTGTCCAACCGTAGTCGACTTTTTCTCCCACCTTGGTGTTTTACACCCTGACCTGCCATCCAAGAGAAAGAAAGACATTAAATATTGTTATTTTCAGGAGTGTTATTCCAGTAGGATTTCACTCTGAAACTTTGTGTAGGTCAACCGCTGTGTTGGAAATCACTCATTGTTGTGTGGTCTCTCTCCCATTTTCCATTGTGTGGTCAAGAGAATTGAGAGCGCCGCTTACAGTGCCCCATCCTGCCCAGTCAACAGAACAGGGGGGCCTCTCACAGCAACCAACAGTCGTTTGAAGATGAGGTTTGTGGCTAGTTTCCACCCACAACGCCAAGCTGTCTCTGATTAGACCTGAGATCTAATTTGAGAAGGGGACTAAGAGTGGGGTTCGGGGTGTGGGGGTCTGTGTGGCGCAGCCATCCTCTCCCAGAGGGCCCTCAGCTCAAGGGCCTGTGTGCTTGACTTTCTCTCAAGAAATGCGTCCTGATGGTACGAATAAAAGTACAAGAAGAACATGCAGACATGGGGAGGAATGGGAGAAGCCCTGCGTCCTCTCTCCGCTTTCCTTTCCCTACAGAGGAAGCTCCTGTCTTAAACTCCCAGCCAAGATGTTGAGGACTATACCCCCGACTCTACGCACACACATATGGGTCTCATGGTCCCAGTAAACATGACGCTGACCAACCTTCTGACCCGAGTGATGTATTTCTGTGCAGTGTGTCAGCTCCCTAAGTGTGTGTTCTGGCTCCAGTCTGGGTCATGCATTGTCGGGAATGTTGATGAAATATGACAGGCCATTATTACATGCCATGGCTGTCCCCTCCTCTCTCCCCCTGCCTCACCACTGATAGGGGGATACTTTTGAAAAATGATCGAGCCCAAATCGAAAACCGCAGTTGCTGCTTAAATCTAAACCCCCTCCGGCAAGGTCCAAATCAGTGCTATGAAGACCATTTTTTATGCGACAGCCGAGGCCGGAGGCATTATGTTTTCGAGTTATCTGTCCGTCTGTCCATTCCTGTGAACACGATATCTCGGGAACACCTTGAAGGATTTTCGTACAATTTAGCACAAACGTCCACCTGGACTCATTGATGAACTGATTTTGGTGGTCAAAGCTCATTATAACCTACAAAACATGTTTTTGGTTATAAGTCAAGAATTCAAATGGTAATTATGTAAATTTCACACAAATATCTAAGGATAAAATGATGACATTTTGGACAGACACGGATGTAAACTGCAGCCGGGCTGGTTGGCGCAGGCATACAACCTCGAAGCGGTAATTTCAGTTCAGGAATTTAGCAGAATATAAACCTGACACAATTTGGCATCTTTTTTTTTTTTTGGTCAGCTACCCGTCCTCTCAGCCTGCCTCCTTCATCTTACTCCATTAGGTTTTTATGGACTCGGGTTTCTCTGTTGAGGTCATTGTGGTGCTAATGTTCTGCAGGGTGGAGAACAAAGCGCAGAGTAAAAGAAGCCCTGGTTCCTGAGGGAGGAGATCAGGCAGCTGCAGGCAGGGGGTCTGAAGGTTTAGGTTACCTGCTCACTGCCTCGTCTCCTCGCGGCTCAGGACCACCTGGGTAGTTGGCGCTGCTTTTCGGGGAATCAGATAGTGGGAATACAAGCGGAGAGACACATAAAGAGTTCGCACAGACACAAAAACTAAACGACGATCACACACGCACACACACACACTGAGGTGATGAACCCGCACATCTCCAGCCTCCATTGACCCATATCTGCGGAGCACAACTCCCGGGGTCTCGGGTGGATGTCAAGAGGTGTGGTGGCTGTCAGCAACGGTTGACCCTGCACCAGTTCTCTGATATCTCCTGTCACACATCACTGCCCAGGAAGCACTTTTCTTTCTCTTCTGGTCTCTACACACTTCATCATGCTGTCTGACTACAACAAGGCTCAAACCACAGACCGCTGACCCGTGTGTATGTTCGTGTGTGTGTGTTGAGCAGCACTTGTGGATTATTCGTAAACTCTGATTTTGACCATAAATCATATATTCTTATTTGCTTGTAGTTGGACATCAGCGTGTTTTAAGTCTTGTACGAAGAAATATTTTAGATGAAGAGAATAACAATTGCATCAATATACTAGCTATAACACTGAAAATTACTAAAAATGGTTACCACAAGATTCAAAGTTCATTCTTCACCAAACGTAAACCCAAATTCAATTGCTGATCAAGATGATATGATCGAAAGCTCCAGAACAGCTATTAAATTGACCTTAAGGTGAGATTGTTTTGTCAACTTCTGCTTTCAACATCTAGAATGAACTCAATTAGTTAGCCAAAGTAGACAAGAACTACTGTTTATAAAAAAAGAAAACATGACCACTGGGCACGACTGTCAATATGCTGATGACGATCATATGACGTGACTAAAAGCTCCAGAACAGCTACTGAATGGACTTTGAGGTGAATTTTGTTCAATAACTAGAGTAGAAAAACAACAAATTAAGATGTAAGAAGAAAAACACAAACTAAATTATTTGATATATAAATTAGTACAATAACATCTTTGCAGGACTCCATACCATAAAAATATTCACTATTATAACATAAGTGAGAGCTAAGAACAACAGAATAAATAAAACATTTATAGGCGACAAAAACGTCTGCAATATTTTCTCATAAACTGAAAACACATTGTGAAAGGGTTAGAGTCGTAAGACGAGGACACGGACAACTCCCAGACCGGACAACTCCCAGACCGTACAACGCCATTGTAGCAACCTGTTATTCACAAGGCAGACGCATTTAGAAGCATACCCTGCTTTATCAAATTTCTTATTGCAACCAGAGGAGTCGCCCCTGCTGGCTATCAGAAAGAAGGCATGGTTGCAGACAGGAAAAAGCTCTAAAAACCCACTGTACACTACCTGCTCAGCACCATTCATTAATCATCCGTTACGTGCTTATAGATCATGATACATTTATCATAGAATTATATAATAATAAAAACTAACCCAGTTATTAGCCAGCAGTGACTCATATTTACATTTTAGGGATAATGTAACTTATTATTACATTACATTATTACAAAATTATATTCAGAGTTTCAGCCACCTAAGTTATAACCTGCCTGTTGCAATGTGACGTGACTCGGGGGTTTGTTCACAGCGTTTCCACAACATAAAAGCCTCTTCAGAATATTCTCGTCCATGAACTTGAATTGATTTTGAACGTTAATATTATCCTGAACATAACTTAGCCGTTTTAGATACAATGTTATTCATTTTGGGGTTGATAATCTAGTTGTTCATTCTCAGCTAAAAGAAAAATGAGACGGTTGAAATAATTTTCACAACACAAGCTTTTCCACAACATTTGACTTTTTCTTGTGTGGGTATCCTGGCTAATGAACATTAGAGCCAGATACTTCCTTCAGGAGTTGCTAAGACCAAAACCAGTAAAAATAGATTATATATAGAGACTATTGGACTGACTTTTACCAGGTGGCCATAAGCTTCACTCCAAATAAATGATGATATTGCTCTGTAACTGCTGGATGTGTAAATATAAAACTGTTTGCAAAAATGTTCGGGCATATAAACTTAAACAGTGATGATAAGTTTCCATATGCCAAAAAAAATTCGTTATCGCAGGTTTGAGAGACATTCACTGAAAGAGGGCTGCAGAGAGGAGCGCCAAAACACTTTTTTGATATATAATGTGTAATTATTTATTAGGTGGAGACGCGCAAAATGTCTTCCCATCTAAATTATAACATTTAGTGTGTTTCTACGATGAGTAATGTTTCACATAATGAGCGGCCATGGCCATAATTGGTTATAACCACAGAGGAGTATAGAATATGAATAGAGTGGAACACCACAGAGGTGGTATGTGTCCATATTGTAGTCCATATATATATATATAGAACATGTGTACATATGAATTACTTTATTTCAGTCAACCATAATTTCCACCCATTCAAAAGAACCAGCGCATTCAACAAAAGTCACATCAAGCTGAGAATAGTTCTTGTCTTATTATCTGGAAACATTTAGATGTTGTTGTTTTTGCTCAGCAAACACTTCAAAGTGGAAAGAGTGCTGTGGTTGACCGCAAGGGAATAAATATGGTTTTTGATCAGCACGCTAATTACCTTCCACAGAGTAAATATGAGTTAAAAAAAACACATTGAGAGCCACCCGGGTGTAAATGCTAGCTGTTGCACACTAATGTGGTCTACAGATGCTTCATAAACCAAAGTGGTGTGTTAGAGCTCTTTGTGTGGGTTACTACACTCTAGTGTTCATAACGCTGCTGCCGCTACATAACCCAGCAATATCATCATCACCACTCAGTCCTCCCCTCCTTGTTGACTAATGCCTTGTTTAACACACTGAAGCCTTTTTTGGTGCTTTACACCGTCTCTACAATCAGGGTTCACGACAGCTTCTGTATGCGTAGAGATCTGTCATCGGCCTTGGAAACATTTGTCACTCCTACACGAGTCTTGTGCTCCAGATGATTTTTACATCATGTTTGCTGTTACAGAGCTTAACTTTACGCTTCATGACACACAAGTGCAGCGTTGCATAAAGGAGGTGGTGAGAGAGCACACACACACACACACACACTGTACTTCCCTGCCCACTGTAGTTCTAGCACAATCTTGATGTTTCCTGCCAAACCCCTGCTAATGTTGCTCTTGACCGCAGTCCAGTTTGGAACATGTGGACTGCGGCTTGACATCCACTTGCACACAGGTCAGGATCATGGGTCAGGATGATGATGTGCTTCTCGAGCACCTTCCTCTCTCTGTAACGCAATGTAAACAGCTCCAAGTGTGTTACACTGGGCTGCTTCCTGCTGCTATGTGTGTGGCATGCTGCGTACGTCAGCTGATGAGACATAAAGTGAGTCTGTTTGCGCAGTTATAAATACATGGACTGTAAATGGAAGCAGCCAAATTACCAAGGACTGTTTTGATTTGTCGGAGTGTGGTGTGGAAAATCTTGCAGAAATTGATTGTGACATGAAGCTGACAATGACGTGAAAATCATTTTTGGATTATGTTACCGTTTCTTTGAACATGGACGCCAGGATTGAACATGTATTGCAACACGTTTTCCCTGCAGATTGATGAAATCAACGAAGCACAAAAGTTCTGTTCGGAACAATGTTTGTCAGATACAAATGGACCTCAGGCTTCATTAGATTGCATCCTTGCTTGTTTCCTTTTTATATTCAAAGCATGAAAGGCTAAGTCAACAAATAACGGTGGTGTTTGGCACACTTCGTTACACGCCACACACCAAAGTCAGCCGAGGAAATTCAATGAGAAGCATTGCCTGCAGTTTGCTCCTGTGTCTCCAACATTAAGCTATCAAACAAGCAAGCCCAACAACAAGATTATACGGGATATTGTAGTTATCTTGCACGGCAGCTGGATTCTCAAAAGATCACATGAGAATCGCAAGATCACATATCACACAAAATGTGTCAGGTTTCAATTAATGAGCTTGTGTGTAGCGTTCTGTGAGGAGCTACTGCAGCTAAGGGCATGGCATTTCCATGGTGTGTGTACGCACGTGTTTCAATGCAAGTATCGAACCTGGTGGCAGCAACTCAGAGCAGATTTCATGGTTACACTCCAGCGCAGAGAAAAGCTTGTGGCAGGCGCAGACCGAACTTTCTGCTAATCATCAGAAGTGTTTCAGAGGGTCGAACAAACAGGCTCGCTAACTCCTTCCAACCACAAAGACATTCGCACCCGCTTCACACAGTGATTGGCCAGGTGTGTGGAGGTGAGAATCGGAAGTTTTTGCACTTCTCTAACTTCTCTAACTCTCTAACCTCCTCTCTTTTGTCATTTCTTACACTATTTATGGTATTGTTTTGTGTGTATAACCGTGTGCAACTCTAACTCTATAATGCATTCCAGGAGAAATCTGGAAATGTTACCCCTATTTTTTAAAGAATTATTACGTCTCTATGATGGCCAGCGTGTCATCCACATGAAAGTGCCATCCTCATGTCGGATTTGGTAATTTATTCAAATATATGACTTAATGATGTGAAAACAAATGGCAATTCAGTCAGATTATCAGTTTAACTGAGGTCACCCGTAACACCTCAGACAAAAACAGAATTTTTTTTAATTTTTTTTTTTATTTGTAGAGCTAATTAAATAATTAGCTCATATACAAATAAAACGTCTTGATCCCACCTCAAACACACTGCCAGTCTGGGAAACTCGTCATCATCTCATGAAAAGCGAAATAACATCATCACTGCTCGAGCTCTGAGACTCCATCGCTGACCAGTTGTGCAAAAAAGACGTGTCTCGTGTGCAACCAAAAGTCAACATTGACTTATTTTAGTCCATAACTTAAATAACATAACAAACATTTTAAGTTTAAGCCAAACCAATGTTTTACTAAATCTAACCAAGTCATTTTCTTGTATTTTTGTTTTGTTTTATTCTAATTTACAAAGTTAACCACATGATTAACAACAACCTTAATCTGGGAAACAATATGTTTCCCTCAAAGTGTAGTTGAGGAAGCAGCTTGGTTGTATGGGAACATCATTATGAGAAAGGGTTGGGATGAGACTCCACAAATAAACGTTATTTTAATTCATCGTTGTATGTACTTGTGAGCTATTTCAAAGACTTTGTGATGGATTGTTCAGTTTTCCTGTCTGAAATTTTGATGAAAAGATTCCTTAGCTTCTGCTCTCAACTCCGTCTGGCTGCAGATCTTCATTTCATTTGCATTGGAAGATGATAGTTTGACATTTCTACGATAAGAATTGTCATGGCAACTTGAAATCAGTTGCTGTTAAGAGTGAAGAGAGTGAGGCAACTAAACGCACAAACACAATATTTGTCTATCATTACGGAATAAAACAGCACAAGAAACATTGTAAACAAAGCTTTGTTTTTTTCTCATCAGTGATGAATAGCTCTATTTAATACACTTTATTTGATCCGAGGTGATCTTAGGAATAACGCACTACGCTGTTTAAGCTTCTCCTTTAACCCAAACTACCAAAACTCAAATTGGAGCTACGATCAATAGTATCTTTGATTTGGAGTCAGCAGGGCCTTAAAACTCATTGAAGTGTATCTGATGCGAGACAAAGGCAAAGCAAAGAGAGAAAGTGGCAGAGAGCACGCTGCCACGACCTGGAGGTCATTGGCAGTAGATAATCTGGTATGAGAACAACTGATAGCCTGTCAGTAATGATGGGGCCTAACGCAGGAGAAGAAAAAGGAGGGGAGCCGTAGAAGAAAGAAAGAAACCTACTGAGAACTCCCCTATTTTTTTTGTCATCTGTGGGCCAAATTAGGGTGAGAGGAAAGAGGGGGAGGGTGAGGAGAGCGAAAGAGAGAGTGCAGATGGACCACACCGACTGACTGGTTGGACTAATGTGGACGTTTTCTCTCCGGGGTCAGATATTTACTCCTAATTAGCTGGAGGAATGCGACGCATGAGAGCGGAACAGATACGTTACCGTTTTGGCTGGAATTTCCTCTCCTTCCGTGGCATGCGCTGCTTTAACCTGATTAGGTATGGCACTTATCAGAGGAGATGAAAGCACTCAGGGGATTGGTGACGCATTGCTGGACACCCCTGCTCTGCTCCCACTTCACCCCCAATTTCACCACGACCCTCCTGGTGGTCATTACCGGTTGTGCCGTGTGTCATGGTACTCGGAAAACTGGGTTCCTGATTTACAGTAAGACACCGTGCCCTCAGCGTGACACTTGTGGGACCGGATCAAAAGGAAGTTGTTGGGGAAAAAACAAGCAGGGGAGACTTGCTATAAAAAAATGTTTTTATTGAAGGAACTTAAAAGGAGATAAACAAGTTTTACGAGGCGGAAAGAGGGGCATGCTGTTGTGAGGAAGGGAAAAAATGTCCATGGTGTGTGTGTACGCACGGGTTTCAATGCAAGTATCGAACCTGGCGACAGCAAGTCAGAGCAGATTTTGTGGTGACACTCCAGTGCAGAGAAAAGCTTGTGGCAAGCGCAGGCCTAACGTTCTGCTAATGATGGATTAGAAGGCTTTAAATGGCAGATGAAGCTAGTTGGTATTGGCAGGCTGGGTGGTGGTTCAGCTTTAATCTGCTACATTTGTGGTTTCTTGACAAAAAGGGGCAATCCCGACTTTGGCACTTGGCAGGGATATGTCTGAAAGCCATGTGGTTTCAATTCGCTTCGCGGCGTTTTTCGGGTGGAATACAAGGAACGGTAATAAAACGACATGTTTTCTCCCTTACTTTCTTCTTGTCATGAATATAGTTTGGGTTTTATTAGGCCAGGCTTTTACCTTTTAGGTTTTGAGATTTATGCCACCACCCCTAATTCGTTTATGGTGTTCACAACATGAAAAAACAACTGTTTTCATTTTTGACTATACTTTCTTCCCATAAACTACTTTCTACCAATATAAATATTTCCAAAGTTTTTTGTCAATTGTCCAGAGTAACAGGGACGGTCATGTTCTGATTTGGTCCGCTGAAATAACTCAACTGTCAAAAACTCAACAACTATCAAAATGGATTGACGTGAAATTTGGTACAGATATCCACACTTGGGACGGACCAATAATTGGCCTCGGTATTCACCATTTTTATGATTACCTGATTCGTTATTTTTGACTCAATGTCCCGCCACAGCACTATCTGATTGGTTACAGGTCACGAGTAATGGTCAATCAGGCTGCTGTACCACAGATGGGCAAAGACGACTGCAGACTGGAGCTGTTCCATTGAGCTAGAGCGGTGTTGCAGAAGATGTTACTGAAGATAATATCTGCTGGTAACGTTCTTAATGCTGATAGTAGTCAGTAGATGTAACTTCAGTTGTGTGACAAATCCAAGGAGATAAAAATGGAGTGAGACGGCGCCTGGACGACAAGAGATGTGATTCATGACCAGAGTATCATAGTTTAAAAAAGACGCAGGGCAGTATCAATACAGACCTTCATACACCAGAGGAATATCACATGGCCCCGTTCATGAGTTAGACGTCACTCTGTTTGTCACTGAAAGTAGAGTGTAATTCAAACACTTCACTGGAATATCAGACTGTTTCACATCACAACTTCAGTCCATACTCTCCCTCTCTGCCCTCCCTCTCCTGAACCTCACATACGTAGCTGCTAGCATGGCTGTAGACTCTTTGTCTAATTTAAATGTAATTATTTATTCTAGTCTGTCGTCACCACAAACACAATTCCATTCACCTCCATTGTATTGTATTGTCATGTTGTTTGGACGAACCAATCCCTTAATGTGCAGTCATGACGCTTCTTGATTTATGCGTGTGGAGGACATAAATGTGTTAACCTTCATGTTGAGGAAGGAGCTGGTGGTCTTCCTACTGATGTGGTTCTGAATTCAGGCTAAACATATATTTTTCAGAAATCCCCAACGCAAACAAAATCAATCACCCGCTGTCACACAAACCACCAGTGAAGTGGAACGCCATGATTACACGCTTTCCTTATCAGTGTCCACACATAACTTCATTTTAAAGAAAGATCATGAATATTCCTTCTACACCAAATTGCTTTGCAATCTGTTTTCCTTCTCTGGCTGTGTATTTTAGAGTGGAAGTGATGTCAGATTTCACTATTACTGCCGTACGCCATATGAGAGCTCTCACTTCCAAACGCAAGACCTACCTCTGCTCGTAGCCAGCGGCACATCTGTGCACCTTCTGTGGTGGGCTCTGCCTGTGGTGGGCTCTGCTTTGTGAGTATGAAGCAAGCTGATACGCATGATACACGCACATGCTCACGGACGGCCGCAGGTGGGCCCCCAATGCGATAGCAACAACAAACGGCTTTCATTCTTTAATGAACAAACTCCATTCAGAGCATACTCCCAACTACCGATCACATGCACCACAACACCTGGACATGATGTCCGAGCAGACCCCTCAGCATTATGGGTGCCTCAGAGCTGATGGCTGCGCTAATGACCTGGATGGTTAACGTGTAATGTGTGTTACAGTAAATGACAATGAGGTCATACCCTCTAATTTTCATTTTGTACCCCACACAGAGCTTGTTTCCAGCTCCTACTACTACAATTCCCCCTCTTCCCCACTCTCAACTCTCTCTTACACACACACACACACACACACTGATGGTCTGTATTTTCTGAGGAGTTACTGGAATAGGCCACACTGAAGTCTGGAAGCAGAAGGACATCCAGCCTCAAAGCCTCCAGGTCCCACGGTTCCACTGATTGACCTGATGAAGACCAAAGACTCCAATCACTGAGTCGTTGTGTGCATGTGTGTGCATACAGTATGTGTGTGGGCACTGCTGTGTGTGCGTGTGTGTGTATGTGTGTGAGAACATGTGTGCGTCAACACCTGACCACACACACTGTTTGGATGAACCGCCGTTATCATTTGCACATTAGACTTTTGAAAATACTCCAGAAATTCTGAGGCCAAAATCCGTCTTGTCCTTTCCTTCCTGCTGTCTTTTAAAAAAAATCCCACACAAGAAGGCCCACACCAATGGTCTATCAAGTGTGTCTGCGTGTGTGTGTGCATGTGGAGATATATACCAGTTGGTTTTATCTGCTGCCTAGGTGGCACAGTGCAGATGATGGGATGCTGGAAGCGCTGGAGTCCTGCCAGTGTGCCTGAATTTAGATACAGCTGGATGGTAATGTGCACTGGCGAAAAGAGAGTTTCCGTCTTGTATCTCTACATGTCCTGAACACGAGTCTCTCATCTTTATTTTCATTTTGAATTAATCTGCCTATTTTTCACAATTCATTGATTAATTATTTGTTTAGTCTATAAAATAGAAAATGTATTTTTTTAAAAGACAATCACAAATATAGTCCATAGTGATGTCTTCAAATTAGTTGACCTGAAATAAGACACCCCCATCAATGCAACCCTTTGAATTTAGTTTTTGGGCATTTTTCACTATTTTCGGACAATTACAATACTAAATAATTACCAGATTAATGAAATAAATTATCAAAAGAGTAAGTGGTATTAAAAATAATCGTTATAGCTGCAGCACTGTCCTCTGGCTGACACCACTGTTTACCTCCTATCTGTATCCCACTGCACTGCTGACTAACTGGAGGCCAATTTTAGAGCTGTCTTTAACGCACACAAACATTTCCTCCTCAGCTCTTTATTTATTTATTTTTACAATATTGCACCAGCACTTTTCTTGGCATTTACATAGTGATTATTGCCTGCAGGCAACACCTTTCCCTTTCCTATTCCCATGGCTAATACCTATTTATAGGAGTTTCTGATGTTTTGCTTCCCCATCAAACAAGGTAATGATGCCAATACTATAAGCCGCTTTCATTCATCAAGCACACTGGCATCAGCTGAGTGATAAATCCACTCAATAGTGTGTGGGTGGTATGGGCTGCGTTCTCTGGGTGGTCATATTTTGGAAATGTGAAGTCCAATAAAGGTGTATAATTTGGAGGGGCATTTTCATCCAGCCTCTACCAGATGTACACAAAATGTCCTGAGGGAAGCAGCGGGTCCAACACTATTAAATTATATTTACAGGCATTGTCTTCATATTCCCTTTGGCAGGTTGGTCAAATTTAATGAATTCCCTTTGGATCTGCTTGCAAATAAACCTCAGTTCTTCCAGAAAATGTTCCCGTTTGGCAGAAGATTCACTTTATTTTACTTGAGCGCAGGAGGAAGTCAAAGTTTCTGCCACGATGAATTTGGTGCTTGTAAGACAACACACTCATTGCTTTGCTGGAGGATTTCCTCAGGATACCAGCGTGGGTTTCACTGTACACAACGCGACCAGCTTATGGATCAGAGAGACCCACTGAGAGGAGTGAGTGACAGAGGGCAGCAGGGAAGAAAGAAAGGAGTGAATGAGTGTTCTGGCTTCTTGACCTCTTAGCGTAAGAAGTCTTCTGAGTTCAAACTCCAGTGATTACAAGCTGAGCTGGTATTTAAAGTGGCCCTACTCCCCCCCCCCCCCCCCCCCCCCCCCTTGCCTCCCCTCCTCTTCTTCTCCTTCCCCCCCATTCACTGCAGACTCGTGTGAGCTGTGTGTGACAATGTCTATGACTCGAATATAAGAGTACATACTACACTACATGAACCTGTGTGTGTGTGTGTGTATGTGTGTGTGTGTGTGTGTGTGTGTGTGTGTGTGTGTGTGTGTGTGTGTGTGTGTGTGCGTGCGTATGTGTGTAGGGGTTTAGTGGAGTAGGTGGGCAGGGTCAGGGGTTGCTTGGTGGGGTTCTGGAGCCAGTGGGCCTTCTCTATTGTTCAGGCTGGAGGAGCCAAAGAGGGGCAACGAGTATTGATGCCAAAGGTATTGCCTGCTTACGGTAGGGGGTGAGCAATAAGTGTGTGTGTGTGTGTGTGTGTGTGTGTGTGTGTGTGTGTGTGTGTGTGTGTGTGTGTCCTTATATGTGTGTATGGGGACCTTTGCTCCAGGAGGAACCCACAAGGGGCGGGAAAGGGAAAGTAATTACAGATGATATAGGACCAAAGGGAGGAAATTGATTAAAGAAAATGGGTGACCAGGAAGTAAGCAGGGATCTTTGTTTCCCCTTCAATTAAACTGAAATGTCTCGGTGGTCTCGCTCTTTGAGCTGCGTGTGGTGGAGAAGGACTTTGGGGGAAGAAGGTCGAGAGTGTGGGGGTTCCTTCTGGAAGAGGGGAGGTGATGTTGATGGATGGAGGGTCTCGACACCCATGATAGCCTCCATACGCCAGTCACTGTATTCATCTGATTAAAGGACGTTAGCTGTCTGCAGCTCGCACACATTAATGAATTAAAGGATGGTTCCAGTGTATAACAATTTATTTTCATAGCTTTGGCCCTTGGCTTCTACAAGCTTCAGCATTCTTAGTTCATTCACAGCAGGTGTACAGTGCGGATGTTACACCACAAACAGCGTTTGCTGCAGCAGCTCCCTACTCCTTATGTGGTGTTTCGTAATTAAGATTAAACATTCATGCATGTTTGATAAAGGGGGATATCCAGTTTGATCAACGTGGCTGTTTGGATTTTTTGAGAGCTCCTTCAACGAGCAGAGCTTTTCCCGCCACATTTAACTGTGTAACCATTTGCTGTAAATGGTCAATTCTTTGACTGAAATGCTTTTGGTAAATAGTAACATTGTACTCATCAAGTTAATTGCTTAAATCTGGAAATGTGGCAACATCGCAATATTGAAATTGTATTTCTTTATCTTTATCTCTGCATGCTTTTCAGAGCCTTCATGCAAAATGTTACCATAACAATTGGTAACTGACATACTATTTAAACATTTCTGTATATGTCTCATCAGGACTCAACATTTTTATTATAAGCTACGTCAGAGTTATAGATAGTTGAAATCAGTTGGACAACAAAACGTTGACAGGTTTTCAAATGGAAACTGAAATCTGGGAGCCAGTCCACGTGATCAACGTTTCTTTTCAGTTCATTGAATTTTTGTATTTGTTGAATTTAATTGAACTGAAAAAAAAAATCCTGTGCAGGTTCATAAGCATGTGGAATTTTTTTTAAATGAAAATCCAGTTTCCAGTTCAGTGAATCCGCATTCAAACCTTCAAGTAATCTCTCTCTCTCTCTCTTTCTCTCCCTCATTTACTGTTGCTTCTCTGTTACTTGCTTGGCAAATGTGAGTATACAGTTTGAATAGTTTTACAAGGCCAAGTGAGAAATAACAGTGAGGGGAGGTGGTGATGGTGGTGTGTGTGAGGGGGGGGGGGGGGGGGGGGGGGGGGGGGGGTTGGAGGGTAAAGAAAGAGAAAACAGGTTGTCAGTGTGGTTGAACAGCAAAATAGCATTTTCTCCCTCGGGCTCAGCCTCCACAGATGTTTCATTCAGGCCCCATGGCAGGGCCACTCTAAAAAGTGCTCCAGTCCCGACACAATTCAGCCCCTTTGTGCGCTGAAGGAGAGAAGCTCAGCCCACTGTTTACTGCTCGTCCACCCCCCATCCCCCTTGTGTAACCCCCCCTCCTCGTGTTAGCAGGCGGAACAATTGGGGAGGGCCTTGCCCAGAGCTGGGGCGGTGTGGCAGGTCAACAGAATGGGCTGTGAATCCTGTGCCTCTGAATCCTCCGGGTGGGTGGTCCAGCTCTCTCCCCTCTCTGTGTCTCTCTCTCACACACACATAGAAACACACTCTGCTCTCCCCTCAGCGATTAGCTCATCCACCGGGCCGGGCCTGGTGCTGGTGCCTGGGCTCTGTGATGTGGTGATAGGTGGCCCAGAGAGGAAGCCAGACGGCCAGTCTTTCTTCAGGATTAGCGGACTCCCAGTTCCTCGTCACTGCGAGCTGGTCGTGGACAGACCCGGTCAGGCCAGTCGGCAGGAGGGGCCTGCGGTGGCCCACGTGGAGCCTGCCAGTGACTGGGTGGCAGTTAACACTAATCCTGCTGCTGATTACCACTGGCATGGGGAAATAAACAGTAATAAATGAACCTACAAGGCTGAGCACACATACACCCTTACAACAACTCCACCCACACAGGACAAGTAATGCTGACACACTTGTTCAACGACACACACACACACACACACACACACATTTACAAACATTAAAAAAACAGCATTACAGCAAATAACACACCTGTAAAAGGCTAGAAAAAAGAGACAAGTACTTGTAATGATTCCCAACAGAGGCCAAAAAAAGATGTACTCAGATGTTTTCTGCATTTTGACCAATAGTCCAAAACCCAAAGTTACTCATATCCAACAAAGAAAAGTACCAAACCTCATGTTTGAGAAGCTGCAACCAGTGAAAATGTGGCATTATTGCATTATTCCTTGATAAATGAATAAAGTTATTAGTCGGTTATCAAATTAGTTGCCGACTCTGTTTCTGTTGATTGATTAATCGACTGATTGTTGCATCTCTAATTGCTTTCTCACCACCATCATATCTTCGTCAGCCTCCAAAACAATTGCCTCAACATATTGTTATTGATCTTTCTGGTTTTTTTTAAAATGCTATGCAACTTAAATACAAGGTTCCTATATGTTTTGTGGACCTTTTGTACCGCCTTTATTCTCATGAGAGAGGGAAATCGATTTAGTTCAAGTTAAATTTACCTTCAGCAAAAGAAAAAGAGGACAACTGTCTTAACCCCATCTGGCGTTTTTCCCTTTTGTCACAGCGACATCTAGTGAGCAGAAAATGTACTGACAACAGTGGAACAATTGCACCAAGTAACCTGTTTTGCAACACTTTACGTTTCTCAAGAAAAAGACACACAGTTGTCTTATAACATCACAATGTATTGCTTAGTGGAAATAAAGTGAAACCACAAACTGACAAATGAATCCGTCAAACACTAAGAGGTCAATAATAGATGAAATATTTGCCCACACAGGTGTTACAGCTGCCACGAACATGCTATATTGTTCATTTAATGAATTGATTTTAAATTTACAGTGAACCGAAATAGACGAGTACTCATATTGTTGATTCTGAAGCAATGTACCAACACTGTGTTTCCTCTCACTTACACCATTTGAGCAACACTGTTTTTAGATGCATCCTGCTGTGGTCAGAGGCGTTGATCCTCTTTTTGGGTTTTTTTTTATAAGCACGTCATGCTCTGAGGCATTGAGGAAGAAAAGCAGCGCATGAAAGCATCACCTCTGCGCTCATAGCTTTTATAATACATATATATTCTGTGTATCTACACTATCCCCACCTGCTGCTACCATCAAAGAAACTTACAATGCCTCCGATCGGTCTTTTCTTCTTTTTCCTGGGTAAGGCTCTTTATATTTGTATCCATTTATTTTTTAAATGCACCTGATTAAGCTGTATTAAATCAGTGTTGTTATCACTATCAACGTGTTAAGTTTTGTTGTGCATATGAAAGTTTTTCTGAGAACCTGGTATGATGTTCTGTATTTTTTAAGTAATTCATTGTAGATGGTAAAAATGCAATGAAAGTTAAATTGAATGCTTCATTTAGTGGATTGAAAAGCCTGAAGCCAGAGTTTATGAGTAAAACATCATAAGACAAGCAGGGCCACACCTTAATATACAGAACTTACATAGCTGGTTCCCTTTAGGGCTTAGAGTTAACAGAACTACTGTAAGTCTTGTAGTCTGATGACACAGTGCAGGGTTGATTTGCAGATCAGCAAAGAAATGACTCTGCAGTAAAGTTTATTTTTGTGTGATCAATGTGATCAATTCTTTATTTTATATATGCAAAGACACAATAAAACAAACACAAGACAAACAGACCAAGAAAAACTTGAAGTTTCTTGAATCTGAACTTGTTGTGAATGTTTTATGCTCACGGTTCGATCATTTTTGTGTATAGTTTTGATAAGGCTGTGTATCTTTTCCTGCAGGTTTGGTTGTGGCTCCTAACATAACAAATGAGACAACAACAGGGAACTGGCTTTCCACAACTTCAAATGACTTTAGCAATTATTCCACCACTGTGACACCCCTCAGCGCCACCACCGATGTCACCATAACCACCAGCTACACTGTCATGAACACCACCGAGGACAACGGCACCATCTTACCTTTAACAACAGTGCAGAACGGTGAGAGCTTATTCATGTTGCCTTATGCATGTACAGTAGCCATAAGTGTTGGATTACCCAAAAATGATGCTTTGGACCCTCATAGCCAGCCGATTCATCATCATGTCTTCATTGTTTTATGATCGTTCCTGTCTGAATCATTGTTTGCTTGTGCTTAACATGATTCTCTGATTCAGGTGGGGGAAGCTCTAAAAGTGGCAAAGAAACCCCACTCTCAACTCCCATACCTAAAGCCACAACATCTGTCGCCAAAACAAACAAGAAGAACAAGGACAAAGGTGAGTTGAGACTGCTGATGAAATAAACTATATTCAATTTGGGGTTTCTTAATTAGTCAGATTTGACCGTTGGTACATTACCAAACATTGTGATACTGTGGGGATATATTCCTTGTACAATAACAGTAAAACAAACATATATGCCAGGTATAATATACAGCTGCATAGCCTGGAATAGGTATAAATGAAACAACTACAATTATACTTATCTTCAGCATGAAACACATTCATCACTTTGTGCGATGACAAATGACAGAAAAAAAAGAAATATATGAGTTAAAATTGGATACAGTGATGAATATAATTGATGCTGAAGTCAGCGACTAGTACCACACAGTGGACACAGTGGAGCATTTGCTAAAGAGCCACATATTCTCTCTGGAGTTGACAGACACAAAGGACAGTAAATATTGGACTTACTTGCACCAGGTGGACAAGAACACGTCTCCAAATGAATGCAAATGTTGCTCTGTGTCTGCTGAAAGTGTAACATTAGATATATCATCTTTATCGGGTAATTAATGTCACTGTTTTCAGCTTGTTTTCAGCTTGTTTTGCTGCCCCCAAGTGGCCAAAACAAATCTGTTAATGCAGCTTTAAACCAGTTAAACACTGATAAAGTCTGGAAGCAGCTTTCCCTTCCGAGTGTATTATAAATAGAAGGTGACATTTGACTAATCATTCAGACTAACTTCAGGTCAAAGGGCATTGTTTGATTTGTTTTTCTCTTTTGAAATATAAACCGTATACATATCTTTTTACAGAGACCACTGCCAAGCCAGCTAAATCGACAGCAGGTGACATCACCGGTGAGTTACACTTAAATGTGCTCCAGCACACAAGATATCAAGTGATATCAAACCACAATGTATTTTAAGTTCAGCCACAAACAGTAGATGGACATTGTGTCTTTGTCTAGGTCCACATTGCAATGTAAACATTACTACAAACTGTATTACCTCCTTCAGGCATTATCATCGTAGTTGTGATCATCCTCGTAGGCCTTGGATTTGGAGTTGCCTGCTTCCTACGGAATAGAAGAAGGGTAAGTAACGTTAGCCATTTGTCTCCACTAACGTACCAAATAAGAAATAGTTTGATATTTTTTTTAATGAGATTATTCATTTACTTTCTCAGAATTAGACGACACAATTGATACCACACTCACGTTAGCTTAGATTAGAATGAAGACTAAAGAGAGGCAGAAACAGCTAACCGCCTGCAGACATAAAAATGTTATCAATCCTCTAATTTCCCAAAATGTCAAACCATTCCCTCCATTTTTGTCACTATTGGTGTGTTTCTGAATCCCATCTTTTTACAGCGTAACTCTGTCAACTTCACCTCCAGACCGGATGAAACCAACATCCCTCTCAACTCTGTGGAGCCGATTGATGCTGTACCTCAGAACGGTCAGTCCAACACACCATCATAATTGTATATCAACTATATCAACAGAGAAGATGTCACATTTGTATAAAGGAAAATAATTACCCTTCCAACTTAATCAAATTGTGCTACTGTTGTTGCAGAAATAGTATAAATCCTGATCCATGTTTGCTTTTCAGGTCTGCAAACCTTTGAAAGTCCAGAAACTACAAAAGAGCCGGAGGAACCAGAGGCCAAACTTGAAGTACAGGAGGAGCAGAAAGGTAAGAACAAACCTCTCACTCATAAGCATTCTTTATTGTGTCGAAGGAGCTCAGAGAACCAGGATAAGATATCCGTTTTTAGCAAATCACATTGTGAACTTGTACGCGTTTTGTGGGCTAATCGTGTGCTGTCTTCCTTCCGCTTTCACAAGATCAGTTAAACTGAATAAAAGGAAGTACCGTTTTTTGCTCTCTCTACAGTCTAAATTAACTGTGAGATCGTGTTAATGACCGGCATGCATACAGAATATATTAGTTTAATAGAAAACATGTTGCGCTCCACTCCAGGTATTGATGTGTCAGCCTAATGCAAATATGAAATAAAATAATGTTACATTTTTACCATATGTCATACAACTTTTCCAAACCACATGTTTATGAATTGATTGTAAGCACAGTTGATGTCAATTTTATAGGAAGGAAATCTGAATTCTGCACAGCAGCTTGACTCAAGCTTGACTTGAAAAACAACTCTGTTGCAGATGAATTCAGATCAGATGAGGACAACTGACACTCAACAGTTCCTTGCTGTAATAAGGGACAGGCTGAAAATGTGGCCTGCAGTACTCATGTCTACCACATGGTGGAAATGGAAGCCAAGTTAACAAATTACAAGCTCATTCAGTTTGCCTTAACTGCAGCTGACAACTCACACCTCCTTCAGTGGTTCTTGAGCATGTGGTCATCTTGCAACATAACACGAGTGTTTTTCAGTGTAATTATGAAATTACGAAAGTATGAAACTAAACATACCAAAGTCGTCTTCATATGTAGCAAGTCAGAACGTTTTTTAAATCCTGATGTTCAGTAAATATTTCAAGATAACTGCCTCTATAATTTATACGTTTATGCTAAATCTTTAACTAGACATTTGGTGTCATATAGTGTAATATGTATGAAAGCATAAATGCTTGTTCTTGCCTTGTTCTGAAATTGTCATTTGTTTGAGAATGAATTAAGTATTCCAGTTTTACTCAGTGGTCTTCCCAGGCTCAATAAGAAAAGGTCAAATGAACGTTTCATGTGTGGGCTTGCCTCCCTGCCCTAGGCCACTCTGTTGAAATGGACAGTGCTGATGGTCGCTTTGAAAGTCAGCTACCTTTCAAATGGTTCCCTTCTTCTCATTGGAAAATAATTGAAACTGTGTGAGCAATCAGTGCAGGTGGGCAGTCAGATTTGTAATCATGCACCTGGGTTTGTTGCTGCTGTTTGGATTCAACTTGGTGGCAAGAAGAAGAATCAGATTTGGCTGATGATGAGTGCACTCAAACCCACTTGTTCTATCTCACGTGTTTCAATTACGCTTGGCAAATTGTGAATTACTCAATCCGATACAAGATTCTCCCACAAAGTTCAGTACAACATGGCCGGTCTGTGTCATTTTATACCAAAAGGATACTAAAGTGACAAACAAGGTCAAACACGTCAACTTTTATCAGAAGTGAAAAGGAAAAACGCATTTCACCAGCAGTCGGATTTGTCACTTCCTGTGAGTTCATAAATACTTCTTCTTTCCATTACAACATAAATAACAGTGTCAATGAGATATAAATACAAGGCAATCCATCTGATAGTTGTTGAGAAATATCAGAGTAATCGTTTAACTTAAGTTAACTTACCTTAAGTTACAAAACTCTATATGGTTACTGCACCCAGTTGTTCCCAAAGTGTTAATTAATAAAAACATTTTTTGGAAAAGGCCAAGTTAGCAGTTTCCCCCTGCTTCTAGTCTTTAAGTGAAGATAACTGCCACCTGCCTCTATCTCAGTACATAACGCACGGACATGCGAGTGGTATAGAGCTATTTATTACAATATTTAAACCAATGACTTTTTAACATAACACAAAGTATCAACTACAGATCACGTGTCCAGTCTTTTACTAAAGCATAATGTAAAGCTGTCAGTCAGATCCAGAGTCCACCTGTAATAATGCTTCTAGTCATCCGCCAAAAAAAAACAGACAGACATGATGATTCCCTGACGGTTGGAAAGTCGCTCGAGGAGCCATCTTATGACAGAATCTCATGACAGAATTATGTCTAGAACGGTCACCTTCCTCTCCCCTTTCCCTCCACCTAACCCTGGGTCAGATAATGATGGGTCCGCCCTACTTTCCCACAGCCTCCAACAGCTGCATGGCTGTGGCTCATTAGGAACTGGTCAGTAATCAGCCGCCTCATTAACAACATGGTGGCCCCCTGAAATGCCTTCACCTGACTGTCAGAGAGTGTGAAACCGCTTGAGGCTATATGGGTGGAAATACTGTTATTATGTGGGTGCTAAGTACAGAATGTGAATAGCAAATCTGCAATGTCATAGAAGTTAAAAGTATGTCCCAACAACGTTGTCCTACTTCCTATTAAAAAGGCATGACATAAATGTTGTGTTTTTCCAGTTTATTCCATTATGACTTAAGCTGTGTGTTATTTTAATTCATCCACATATTGTTCTATTTGTCACACTTCAACTGGATTTAGAGTAGGAAAAACAGTATTCATCAAAACTCAATGTGGTTTGCTTTTGTTCTCCTTCACAGCTGAGGCTGGTAAATCTGTTGATCCCAGCGCTGAGTCTGCGGCTCCGGTGCCAACCCCAGACAGCTCTGAGGACAAACCCAAAGAGGACGTCGTTGAGCAGAGTCCCCCCGCACCTGTGGAGCCGAGTGTGGAGGAGAAAACCGATGACGAAGGCGCCGTCTCCAACAAGACCTCTGTGGAGTCGCTGAAGGAGACGAATGAGAACAACAGCAACAATGCTGCCTTCAGTCAGACTCGAGGTTGGTATTTAAAGTTTGTCATTGTTATTCCTCGTACTATCTGAGATGTTCATTATCTCACAGTCACACTTATCTACTGCTTATATCGTATGTGTTCATCCATTTAGGATTGAAAAAGGACAGTAGTGATCTAAGTTTGTTGACTCTACTGTAAACCTGCCTGGTGGTTAAGATGGCAGAATAATGACAGAATGACGGCTCCTTTGTTCATAGCTCAGTTCCAACTTACTGCAACATGCCTCATTTCAACACATTTTCCACTAACCGGGTGACAAATACAAGAACTATGCAATCATTCACTTTGTTAATTTTCTGGGTGTATTGTGTATACCTGGTTGAGTGGAAATGTATTGTGCAACATTAAAAGATTCTTCCAAGTTTGTTGCCGACATTCAAAAAATATTATTGGTTATTAGTACCGTATTTTCCGCACTATAAGGCGCACTTAAAAGCCTTTAATTTTCTCAAAAAACGACAGTGCGCCTTGTAATCCGGAGCGCCTTATATATGGATCAATTGGTTAATTGGTTGATCCATACTGGTTGTACACGGCGCTCTGTCAAAATGTTTCAGTACGACTGGTAAACTACAAAGCCGCACCGCGGTAAACACCGGTACTGTGCTTACTCCTAGTCCAACACCACTTGTGTGTATAAAGACCCCAAAATGGCACCTTTCAAGAGACACGCTTACGACGCTATTCTATTCTATGCGCCTTATAATCCGGTGCGCCCTATATATAAAAACAGTTCTAAAATAGGCCATTCATTGAAGGTGCGCCTTATAATCCGGTGCGCTTTATAGTGCGGAAAATACGGTAATTGGTTGCTGTATCCTCTCCGGATTCGTTGACTCTTCTGTCTAATTTACAGTACAAGAAACTAATCAGGTCACATTATATTCATTTTTTTTTTCAGTTTAACGTCATGATTTGCATCTTTAAACCACCCTCTGTTAACCCCTTGCTTCTTTTAAACAGATACGAAGAGGAGCATCAACTTCTGGGACGTTCCTCTCGATTGTCCGGTGTGAGACATTTTGCCTATCTGCCCCTGTGCCGTTCTTGAGGAACTCGGTAAGAGCACAGTGGACAGACGTTCTGCTGCAGCTGCTGCAGCTGCTCAGCCAGCTCAGGTGTAAACCCCCCCCCACCCCCACCCCACCCCGCCCTGCAGGTCGGCAGGCATCATGAATGACCACTGGGAGTGCTGTGTTACAGCTTCTCGTCCTGAATTAAAAAAATTAAAAATAGGGAAGTTATAACCATTAAATCTAAAATTATAAAGTGTGCTTGTCTCCAAAATTGTAAATCACATTGACAGTCTGACATGCAGTAGTTTATAAATATGTACTGGAAGCTGCACCCATAAACTTTGCCACTCTGGCCATTGAACAAGTCAGTTTCACAACATACACATCATTCAAAGTGTTACTACTTTACTTTTGATTGCTTTGCTAATGGATTCTTTTTAATTACTTTTTTGTGTTAAGTAGCTATAGCTGTCAGCAATAATATTACATCATCAAGGTCCACTTTTTAGCATTTTCCCAATCTATTAACTGCGTTTCACAGTCTCCATCTACATTACGATGTGACCACTCTTAGGTTATAAGCAACTCAATCCACGGATTAAGGGAAAAGCTCATAAGTGGAAAAGCTCGTAAGTGGCTCTTGAGTTGAGATTTCTTTATTGAAACGATCCTTTTCAGGGTCAAAACTTAATCTTCATGCTCATCTACAGGTCTATATGCTCTAAATAATAGGGAAACAAGCAGTCGTTCCTTTACTTATTTAATGCACCTCTATTCCGTTAAATTTGTATGTAAACCACACTTGGCATCATTCCTTCCTCCTTCTGCCACTGATGGATGAGATTCCTCTCACACCAGTGCTAACATGGGCCCTCTCAGTCTAATCATCATGTGCTGCAGGATGTGAGGCCCGCATCTGCACCTGCGCTCCCTCTCTCTTCCTATCTGTTCAGAAACACTCAGGGCCGAAGCCTGAGGCCCGAGGAATTCACACCGCTCTTAACAGCTGATGATAAGCTCACATCTGAGGGGCTCTCAGATGCTCCGTGTTAGCAGTCACGGATCATCTCCGTTCCCACAAAAACACCAGCTTCAGAAATCCCAAACATCTCCCACTCAGCAGAGGCACTCAGTTTTAATTCTGAAGGTCTTTAAGATAAATTAGAGGATGACCATGACATCTAATGAGATTTGAATTTACATTATTGTTATACCTGTGACATGACCTTTTTTCCCCATACAAGGGCTGGGTTAATGCATTGAACAAATCAACAACTGGATGTGCCAGAATTTTCTTCAATTAAAGAAAGATAAAACAGAAGTAATTGTTTTTGGTACCAAGGACGAACGATTGAAAATCACCACTCAGCTTCAAATCACTGATGTTAAAAACCACAAACCAAGCCAGAAATCTAGGTGTAGTTAAGGATTCAGACCTCAACCTGAACAGCCATATCAAGACTATTACAAAATCAGCCTACTATCACCTGAAGAATATATCAAGGATTAGAGGACTTATGTCTCAACAGGACTTGGACAAACTAGTCCATGCATTTATCTTCAGCAGACTGGACTACTGTAACGGTGTGTTTACAGGTCTCTGTAAAAAGTCAATCAGAACGCTGCAGCTGATTCAGAACGCTGCAGCTCGAGTCCTCACTAAGGCCAACAAAGTGGATCACATCACTCCAGTTCTGAGGTCTTTACACTGGCTTCCTGTCCAACAAAGAATTGACTTTAAAATCCTGCTGTTAGTTTATAAAGCACTGAATGGTTTGGGGCCAAAATACATCTCTGATCTGGTGCTACCTTATGAACCATCCCGACCCCTTAGGTCATCTGGGACCAGTCTACTTTCTGTTCCCAGAGTCAGAACTAAACATGGAGAAGCAGCGTTCAGTTTTTCTGCTCCACATATCTGGAACAAAGTCCCAGAAAGCTGCAGGTCTGCTGAGACCCTCAGCTCCTTTAAATCAAGATTGAAGACTTTTCTGTTTGCTGCTGCCTTTAATTGAACCAGATTCAAGGATATTAATCAATTTCCTGCATTTCACTACTGTATTTATTTCTTACACTGCTTTTTGGTGTTTTAATGACTGTTTTTAATGTTTCAATCAATGTTCTTAATTGTTTTTAAATCTCCTTTTCTTTTGCCTTATGTTTCGATGTTTTTAATGGCTTTATGTGAAGCACTTTAAATTGCCTTGTTGTTGAAATGTGCTATACAAATAAACTTGCCTTGCCTTTGGATATCCGTCCAGCTGCACCCATTTTGACTTGTCATTAATAGTAAGAAACCTGCAGGTGTTTCTGTTAGCACTAATAATGGATCAGTTGTATTGAATAAGCCATGACAGCGTGACAGTGAGCCAGCATGTGCGGCAGACATGTCATAGTAGGAAAAGCACAGGTGCATCTAATAACATTAACGATGGGGGAGGACCTGGTATTGTGCATCGTGGCTCATTGGCAGAGCTTACTGGGATACTTGATGGAAGGGAGTCATCGTTCATGTTATCAATCTCACCTGTGCTTTTCCTGCTATGACGTGTCAAAATGTCTGTGGAGAAAAAAAAGTCCACCAGCTGAATTCAATTCAGCCATCATAAATTTGATTATGTGCTTTTACTTCTGTGTTAATTTTAAAAGGTGCTGTATAAGAGCCCTAATGTGATTAGTAAAAACAGCTCAATTGACTTTTAGCTAGTAAAACTTGGACTCTCACCATCTCATTCCTTTGTTGTATTGATCAGTTTGATGCAGACTTCTTTTGGGTATTTCCAATCCTCTGAGCTTCGAATATTTGAGAACAGCTACTCTCTCTTATATACCAAAGGCATTTTTTTAGGTGAATCTTCATGTATTTCTGTCTGATGGTGTCACATTTACCAAAGAAAAGCAGAAGTTCCGATGTGAAGAGATCCTTCCGCTTGCAGAAAATAATTATTTAAATAATTACCCAAGAGTTTTTGGGTGGGTGGCAAGCCCTCTCTTCACCACATACATTGATATACAGTAGATTGTATGATCTCAAAACAGTTAATACAAAACATGATCCAAAGTTATGGAAAGCAATTACATATTTTTTGTTTTACCTTTTTTTACTTTTGTGGGGTCTAATAATACCAACCAAAAAGCTGAAAACCTGTGGTGATGAATTTTAAATTGAGATGTATTTGTCTGTAGTCTGGAGGTGATAATTAAACTCATTGTAAAAGAAAATGCCAATCATGTCCCTGGTATGTGAGAGACTGAAATGTTGCAGCTGTCAGTATAAGTCTTCCTTCCAAAATAAAACAGTGAATAACGCTATTTGAAACAGAGAAAAGAAAAGGAAAAAGTGAACTCTTCACTCATTCCCACCTGGCCTGGGAAGTGATGAGCAAGCTGGAGACTGAAGTTAAAAGGCGGCTTACCATTCTGTAGTTGTGGATAATGGATATTAGCTGACAGGTCATAAACTAAACCAGCATAATTAGACCTGGGACTTTACTGTGTTATTTTCCAGTCAGAGCTCAGCTTTCATGTTCGATAGCTAATGTTGGAGGAAACTGTCTGTGCGGCCTCGGATGCATATTTCACAGCGCGGAGGAGGCAAGTGAAAGAGAGCGGCAGAGTGAGATTTGACTATGTGAGACAAACAAGGTTAGTTGTTAGCTTGTTGCAGCTTGTTTTATGTGCAGATTCTCTTTTTGTGACGGGGCTGCTGGTTTTGGTTCAGAGACAGGTCATGGAGCCGAGGAGGGTCAAGGATCTGAAGCTGAACAATACGTTTTTGTTTATTACTCAAAAGCCTTTGTATGTGGTCTTGCGATCATAAATGAGTCCTTATGTCCTTTCATTGCTCAGGAAAAAAAAGAGTTTATATGTGAATTGACTCGTTTTGCTTTATAGCAATTTGTCTCCTTTTCCTGCTTTATAGCAAAAGTCACAATTTCCTTGGCCGATACAACAGGTGTAAATGCAGATTTATCTTGTGCAGGATGACAATGGTGCAATGTGGTGAATGCAGGATCTTTATAATAACAGTGAGGGGAAGCTTCCTGCGTCTGTGGTTTGATGTGGTTAAAACTGGCAGGTCGGCCATTACACCCGAGCAGCTTTTCAGGAAGGAGGGACTGTCGGAAGAACACACACTGAAGAAAACAGCTGGTGGAGGCTGGTTCTTCCCCTTCCGCTCATGACTTCCTACCACAAAACATCTAGTTTTGGGCAAGAAATTGAAAACTTGTAGTTGCAAAGTTGTGAAGATAGCTATTAGACTTGCATCATTAAAGGACTGTGTCCGGGTTGTACTGTACAAGCAGTTTTGAGGCCGAGGATTGTGTGTCTCATCGCTTTTTTCACGTGAAGATGTTGGCGATGTTCATGTTCTAACATGACCTTAAAGGACTTTACAGTTGGCTCCAGTATGGATGGAGAAAAGTTGTTGGTGCAGTGGATTTAAAAAACTTTTTCTCTGTGTTTAGTGTGAAATTATATATGTTGTCGTACCCACAAGGTAAAGTACACTCATGTACTTGCAGTTTAAAGAGAGGCTCGTTAATAGCACTTCATGTTTGATAGTATAATGTTGGTGCTGGATATATATATATATATATATATATTTAGATAAGATGATTGATACCACTCTCTCATGTGTACAAGAAATGTCAAGCTGAAGCCAGTAGCCAGTTAGCTTAGCTTAGCTTTAACTTTTCGAGGGCTTTAAAGGAAATCAGGTTGTGTTTGTAATTGAATCCCTGAAAATCTTTAGCAGTAACAGAGCTGTTGGTGGTACAACTTGCTGTGGCAAAGGTAAAGCTGAACAAAGAGCTCAGTTTCACTTGTTAAAGTTAAAAATATTTACTAGTCATTCCAGGCATACAAGTGTCCGTTATTGGACAAAATATGAAGAGAATGAGTGATGTTTGACCTTTGACTTCGACTTTCCTTTAAAAGCCACATCAACAAACAATTTAGTTGA
Source organism: Anarhichas minor (assembly GCF_050575085.1). NCBI lineage: Eukaryota > Metazoa > Chordata > Actinopteri > Perciformes > Anarhichadidae > Anarhichas > Anarhichas minor. The sequence continues at coordinate 9,736,371 of NW_027466460.1, read as the reverse complement.
GTTTGTGAAACTGAGCCCCTTATGAGGTCATGGCATGCTTTTCTGAAGAGGAAAACAAGGCTCAGACAGTGACAAATGAGGTCAATCTGATCGTCTTCAAACTAAAAAACAATGCAGAACCTTTCAGCGTGATGTCATTAGACATGAACACCAGTGTGTGCTTGAATGCATACTGTATTTTAGCCTCTCGGGTTAGCTTCCTGTCTCATGCCTTTTTATCAAAACCAACTCGGGTGCGTGTCCTCTTCGTGCTTCGCTTCCTCGGCCTGCAGAGGTTTCTTGGTCCAAAGGTCATAGGTCAAACAATCCTAATTAAAGGGTACACAGTGACTGCAGGAGAATAATGTGGCCTCAATGTCAGAGTCAACTGGTTCACATTCTTTGCCTGTCATTGAGCAAGTCTCTGCAGAATTGGATGCGCAGCGGCTGTTGTGATTTGTAGCGCAAACCAAGATGCATTTCAACAAATGCCACTGCACATGACAGAACCTGAAGAAAAAGAAAAACAATATTTGTGAGAAATGTGAATAATAATAATTTTAATAATTGCTTACTGGTTGAGCTCAATGTCAGTAAAGAATTCCTTCTCCACCATTCACCCAATACTTTTATATTTTATATTCAACCATGCGATTTTGTACATTTTTTTTCTATCCTGTCACAGGAAGCAAGGTAAAATGAAACATTAAAAACGTACTTCTACTTTCCCTGACCTACATCCTATTATTTTAAGAGATGTCAAATTATGCCACGCCTTGACCTTCCCTATTTACTCTTTAGATATTTTACAACTAGTGTCACATTTCCTAGATTCTTCCTTTGTAGTCCAGTCCATACTTTGGCAGGTGGCCCACAAAATATTTAAAGGGCTCAATTTAGTAGTGCATGTTTTACTTCTTTACACCACGCTGCCAGTCTCTCAAAGAAGGAAAGGAAGGAGGGGAGGTGTGTGTGTGTGTGTGTGTGTGTGTGTGTGTGTGTGTGTGTGTGTGGAACAATTTCTAGAGATCACAGAAATAGAGTTAGCACTCCAGCCCCACAATGTCGAGTCACAGTGAGTTAGTTGCTAACAATCGCACCCTTGACATTTTGTGATTTATTGACCGTGTTGCCTTTACTCTGCCTGGTTACCAATACTTTTGTTCTTTTTTTGCAGCTCATCTTCTATAAAGAGGAAACATCTGTCTAGTTGATGTCGAAGTAATGACAGGTTACTGTGGTTTGGAAATTTGTCATGATTACCGGTGCACAAGCCTTTTAAGACGTGTTTGTGTTGCTGGTTCCCCCGGGAAAGGATTAGATCAATGTTAACATTATGTTGCAGAGAATAAAGAAATCACTTATCTCTCCATTGCCACACAAAGATGTGTGTTCAAGTTTGTAATCTCCATAGCAAATCTGTTATTTATAGGTTCTTATGTCAAATAAATCAGGTTGTAAATTTGGATGTGCATTAACAATCCTGCAAGCTAACACATTTGTCATGAAATTTTAGAAATCACGAAACTTACTGTGAAAGTAAGCAATCACGCTGTCGGTTGGGACATATTTGTACTAAATTTACCTTCCAACTATTGTCAAGAAGCTAGCTTGGTAAAGTTGGCTCTAAAAAGATGAACACAGCATGAAGATGCATCCACTTTCATGTCGACGCGCCCAGATCCCAACGCAGCTGACTCTTTCAATGACCTACGACTCTGAACCCCATGAGGTCTATAGTCGTAGGGACAGTTTCCTCTCCTGTTGTCCTTTCCAGGTTGCTTTAGACATTCCTGGCCTGGCTTTGTGCAGTTGGCAGGACTACTGTGATCAGGAGGCCTGCTGACAGACGGACATTCATTCACCTGCTGGTATCGCCTCCGGCATCTACTCCACATTCCTCAGGCAAACTGTCACACCGGGGCTTTATTACATCTCTGTCTCTTGTCCTTCACACACAGTTTAAAGTGAACTCAGGAGGAATCTCAGATGATGCTGGATGAAAGTTCCCAAAAGTGTTAAAACTGTAGTGTCCTTTCGTTCGATGTTACTCAGTTGATGTTGAAACATTCATGTTGAAACAGTGGGAAAATTAAATCTGCACGTTGAGCCTGATGAGTATATCTACACTACAATATACACTGTGTATCAGTACAAGGTAACAGGTGGCACTGCAAAATAATTATCCAATGCTGATACTCCAAATTTGATAGGGAACCCCTGAAATTCATCAGATTCAGCTCATCCTGTGGGACGTTGTGATGTAATGACTGGGCTAGTGGGTAAATTATTGTAGCTGGCGAGTTAACCTCTAACAGGCTGGCCAGCCGGGAACATGATGACACTAGTCAGTCGAAACAGCTCTCCAAGCTTCTTTCTATCTTCATGGTTCTGCTCCATTTACTCCGCCTGGCTTTTTATTCTCGGGATTCCTTTCATTTAGCGTAGAGTTATCGAAGGCGCTAGCTAGCTTGCTAAGCTTGGTCGCTAATGTAACAGTACGTTTTTTTAAAATCCAAAACGAGGGTCAAAGTACCGTATTTCCGCACTATAAGGCGCACTTAAAAGCCTTTAATTTTCTCAAAAAACGACAGTGCGCCTTGTAATCCGGAGCGCTTTATATATGGATCAATTGGTTAATTGGTTGATCCATACTGGTTGTACACGGCGCTCTGTCAAAATGTTTCAGTACGACTGGTAAACTACAAAGCCGCACCGCGGTAAACACCGGTACTGTGCTTACTCCTAGTCCAACACCACTTGTGTGTATAAAGACCCCAAAATGGCACCTTTCAAGAGACACGCTTACGACGCTATTCTATTCTATGCGCCTTATAATCCGGTGCGCCCTATATATAAAAACAGTTCTAAAATAGGCCATTCATTGAAGGTGCGCCTTATAATCCGGTGCGCTTTATAGTGCGGAAAATACGGTACAGAGGATGTCGTTCGCTTTACAGATTGCAAAACCTCTTTGAGGCTAATTTGTGATTTGTGACATTCAGCTTGATTGACTTGACTTGAGTTAATGAAGTTTATTTAAATGATAAAATCAAACAAAGCTAATAATTTAACTTTCTCCATTTTTGCCTCTCAAGCCCTTCATCCCCTTGAAGGTCAGAACTGTCATGATGGCTTTTTATCAGTCAGCGGCACAAATTCATGTGTCAAAGTTCACCAAAGTTGAAGTCATTACACGCAAATGTATGGATTTACTTTGACCCTTCGAGTAAATGTGCTAACCACAACGAAATGCATTACAATTCATCGATTTTGCAAAAGTTTGGTGTGACCGGCCCTTAAACCCTGACCTTAACCAGAACCTAATACCGTTTTCTATACCATTTTTATCACTCTAATTCAAACTTGATCCTGACTCTATTTCAGAAACAAAGTAAATCAACACTAAATCAAATATTAAATAAATATTTTACACTATTGTAACTACCATCTTAAATAAATAAGAGTATGACTTATATTTCTGTTCTACTTGAATAAATTTAGGATTTTGTTCCTTACATGTTTACTTATTTTGACAGAATTCTTGAAGTCATAATCAAATAATTTACAGCGAAACCATAAAACTGCATTATTGTTTTCTGTGAGCAACATCGTCTGGTTCAGGAAACTTAACCTTGAAATAATCAATCCGTCAGTTCTGATTCATTTCATCACTCCAGTTGTTCCAACTTCTGTTTTTGTGCACGCCCCTTGTTGTGCCCCAATAAAGACATTCATCACTTCACAAAATACATATATTTTCAATTCAGTGACACATGGCATCATTTCAGCTGCGGAGAATTAGTGAAATTATTTCCCCCCTCAAACATGGTTGTTAGAAACGTCTTGTTTACTTCAGATGTCACATAAGGAAGCAGACAGAACAAAACCTCAAAAATGTTTTTCACAAACTCTTATTGTTTTACCTGAATGGCATTTGTGGATGTTCTATTTGTAAGTGACTGAAAAAGAGGAACATCCTTGCATGGGATTTAGTTCAGCATTTTCTTCCACACGACTAAATCCCCCTTGGAATTCCAAATCTTTCAGCAGCCAGGTTTCACTATAGCGGCTAACTGGTCTCCACAGATCCCTATCTATCCCTGTGGCTCAACTCGGCATAACTGTGTAGACTAAGATCAATGGGAAGTCATACCTGCAACCTGAGCCTCAGTAGTCACATTACTGATCTAAAACCAAACCCCTTTATATAGGATGCAGTTCAGATTAGCTCGTGACAAATTTGAGAGAACAAATAACCACTTTGAAATAAACGATTGAGTTTGAATGATTGTCAAAGTGCAACAGACCAGTTAGCCCTTACGTTTTAATTGAAGGCTGTAAAGTGTAAAACGTAATAGAAATGGCTAATTATGTATTTATTCAAACAAATATTTGGATAAATCCCAAGATTAACCCTCCTTGTCCCACTGTCAGATAACACTCAAGGTAACACTGTTTTTTGCAGCTGCTTATTGGTTAAGCATAAATCACATCAATAGATGTGGAGGAGGATTATGTTAGTGATCATCTCCCTCAAACAGATGTCTCTCCACAGAGGTCAAAGGTCACGGTAAAGGCCACATAAACTTGGTCAAAGCAGAAGTTACAAGTGGAAAAAGACAGGTGATTGCAGGACGTGTGACTGTGGGACACGTTCATTGTTCTGGGTCTTTTTTTTCTGTCTTTCAGATTGAAGCAGTGACCGCAGTGACGAAGGACACATCTGTTCGTAGGTGTGAGAAATCTAGTGGGCTGTTTCCTCTTTGTTGGAAACAAATGTATTGTGACACAGCAGCTTTTTCAAAGTTAAACGTCAGCGTCAAGCGTTTTTAGCATTTTACTGATTGAACTGAATTTGTGTTTTAAAAACAATCACAATTTACTGGGTTTATAAACTAAATGTATAATTACTTTTGGTACTAGTACTACACTTTTTACACACATTTAGCATTAATAAACGGTATATAAACATATGATAAATGGTTTATAACACACTGTGATGTGTAAGCAGATATAATTGTCTGTAATGTTTTTGGCAGCAACTGTAACTCTTTCTTTGGCTGTATATTAATAGAGTAAAATACAACTGTAATATTATGAAATATGCTGACAAATGCTTTACATTAATTAACCTTAATTATTGTTATTTTGTCACATAACAATATTTTTGGTACATATTTGTAAACTATGATTAGTATGATACATAAATAAACAAGATAATAGAGGTTTGTCAGATTTAAATCAGTGCTCTTGTTTCAATTTAGGATGCAATGTTATTTTTTGTAGCTCCTGCATTTTGCTTTTCCATGCTGTTCCCAATCAGTAGTTAAACTTTTCGTTATGCTAAAAAATTGCCATGAATGACATAAATGTATTAAAGAAAACTATTGTAACTATGTCCTATATGTTTTTTGCAATTATATACCATTAGAAATTAAGGATTTACAGTTTGTATAAAGGTTCTGATCAATCTTGGCTAATCTTCTTTTTTACCAGATATTTTAAATGATTATTTTGCTTAGAAACCTAACCTACCTTGATTAACATTATATAACACCATGTAACCTTCAATAATGCATTTAGAACTTTATCCACAAACGATATTCAGAAGTTTCTGATTTAGATAAATAAACCGTATATACTTGCACCCACTGAAATATGCAGACATAACTTTTCTTGTGCGTCTTTGGCCTCAGGAAATAATTATTAGGTCAATTAGCATTTGTTCAGCCCACCATGCTGTTCTTCTGCTGCTCCCCTGCTGACTTTCATCAACTGTTCTTTTCGATCGCCCCCGACTCATTTGACTGTAAGTGCAAACATGAGCTCCAGGTGCAAACACATTCAGTTCAAAGTGACAGTGTTAAAAGACAGGAATCGCCCCCGGCACTGTGCTGTACACATTCCTGGGTCAGTAGCCGGCTTTCTGATTGTGAAACCGGTGTCTTGTAGTAGACGTATAGTAAGGTCATTGTTGGTGCTAATTGAACCTTAAACAGAAGATTAATGGAGGATTCATCTTTTTATTCATTTACTGTGGTTAAGAAAAGCAAAATGAATTGCTGTGTGGGGGTTCAGCTCATCACTGACGGACCTATAAATATGGATCTAGATTCCTGTTTCATTTCATGCGCCATATAATATTTTTATAATTTCCATCTTCAGTGATGTGTTGCCCAGTGTTTGGGTCTGATCCAGCTGCTATATCCAGCCTGTTTCCATGGGCTTCCGCTCTCCTTTAAAGACAAGTGATAGCACCGGCCTATATCAATCCGCTCGCAGGATGCTTTAATCCACCATTAAGCAGATGAAATGTTGCACTGAGCCTGCGGTGCAGCAGTGACGGCAGGAGCGCGTCTAAATTTTGTGTGCGTACCTCTCAGACCTGACCGCAGTCATGGACACCGTGCACCAAATCATCCAGTGCAGCAGAACACAAACCTGTTCCTCCTCGGAACTGAATCCAAATGTCTCAGGTCTCAGTATCCTCTATTTATACGCTGTGTATATTTACAACGGGCCGGATGATTAGGATGCTAGCGAGTAATGAAGAGAATGTGGGGGCAATCTTCTTCGGCTATTCTAAGGAGTCAAGAAGTTTATCAGGGGTGAGATACCTTGCTGATGTAATTTCTTGTTTTCAAAGAATCTGTCAGAGCTACTTCACACATTCTCCAGGTGATCCTTTAAAAAGAAAACATATATAATCAGTTGATCTCAGAGAAATCTCAAGAGAGGAGCAAAATAAAACAATCAGAGAGAAGACAGGCAGCAAACATAACTGAGTCACGCGTAAAGTCAATGCGCACACACAAGCAGCACCACACCAATATTTCTGTATCTACTATGTATTTCATTATATCTATGTGATGCAAAGTAGTGATAAGCTTGTGTTGGGATCCAGCCCAGCGAACACTAAAATTGAGAAGAAATAAGAGAGTCCGTACACTCTAAATTATTTCACCGTAAATTAACAGTAACTTACTGGCAGCAGGGACGCCAGTAAGTTACTGTTTTTTTACGGTACACTACCGTAATTTACTTTTACTGTATCATACCGTATACTGGATTACGGTACGTGATAGTAGGATAATTGGGTTTTACCGTGATTTTACGGTATATGCCAGAATGTTACCGTTTATTTACAAAGGGTAATACAACCCGCTACTTTTGCATTTAATTCCCAAAAATTGAAAGAACAACAATAGACATTCAATACATAATAGTTGCAGTTTATTACATGTTCTCAAATAATAAAGGGACATTTGTATTACATCACAAAACTCAAAATGTACTGCATGTTTAGAAGAAAACTGTTATGGTCGGTTTATCCTGGACCCAAACGCAGACACCGGGACAGCAGAGTAGGTGAAAAAAGAGTTTTATTTTGCTTGTCTGTGGAGCTGGTGGAACATGCAGGTGGAGCATGCAGGTGGAGCAGCGAGGCGGTGTGTGCGGCGGCATCTGGGCGGCGACGTGGCACGGGACTCGCTGAGGCAGAGGGAAAACACAAGTTAGTTAAAAACGTCAAAAAGGCCAACTTTCGCTTAATAGAAGACTTAAACTCAAAGGGGCCGAGGTGTAGCTACCACTGAGTTGAAGGAACAATCTGACGATGAGACTGCAGGAAGCCGGGGTATTTAAGCTGAAGGTGATGATGGTGTAATTGTTGTCAGGTGAGGAGATGAGCCCAGGTGCTGGATGATTGCAGCCGCACTCAAGCCACACACACAGACAGACAGACAGACAACAGAGGGGAGACAAGCTGAGGTCACAGCGGAGCCGTGACAAAAACTAATAAACCAATAAAATCATTAATGACCAGCTTAACTGAACTCATTAGCATCAACAGTATAACATTGAATTAAAATAGTATCAAGAACAGTGTAATAGAACTGCTTCACAGTCTAGCTTGATAACAAGTCTTATACACATTTATAGTTAATTTGAACAGCATGAACTCACATGAATGAAACAATAAGGAGAGAGAACACCTTAAAGAGGACTTGACTGCAGCGCCTGGCTGGTTTCCTCAATCTCTGATGACGAGTGACTGTAAACAAACAAAATAAAAACTTTAGAAACACAATGTTCTGAACTTCTGGAAAGTTCTATGACATCCAGGATAAACAAAAGAAGCTTTGGGTGTGCAGCTGTGGGTTTGCCTGTGCCTCACACATGTTAACATATCAATGTAAGTCTTTGTAAAAAGCTAATAGGCCTACAAGAATACCGTACAGTTTAAATGAACAGACTATGTGATGAGCTGATTACGTTAGGTGAAGTAATAAAGCTAAGACAATGGACCACAATGGACTAACGTTCAACACTAAAATGAGTTTGATCTGGTGTTAATGTTGCTCCTGGAATAACACACACGGGTAACGTTACTGTTAGCGTTACCTCAATTGTTCATCGTCTTGAACACGTCGGTGATCTCTGTTCTCCTCTCCCTTTTGATAATCGTCCTGTTTGCGGTCCTACAGTTCAATAAGAGCACAAGTAAACAAGTTAGGTTACTAACGTTACATCTTAACACTGTAATTGGTGATTCACTTTATTTATGTTAACTTAACTTGCTATGCTGTTAGCTAGCTAACCTTTCTAAGGCTAATTGAGCTTGAGCTAGCTAACGTCACAGAGCTAACGTTAGCTCCACCAACATTAGCAACCTAATGTAATGAAACAGACCAAGTGAAACATTATCTGAGATGTCAACAATTCAATAATCATGAAGACAAAACAATACTAGACTTTGAATTTGAATTTCGGATGATAAGTTACCTCGGCTCCTCGGTTGATCTCCACATGGCTGTCGCTCAGAAGGATGAACTGAAGCTGTTGTGTCCAAAGTCACGTTCAGGAGCAGTTGGTCACATCTTGTCACTCAAAAATGACTTTTAGGCAATGAGCAGTTTGAATAATAAAAATATTCTATCGTCATTACAGACACATTAACCTACAATAGACAGTACGATGTAGATGGATCGTGATTCACTCAACTTGTATAGAGAAGCGTGTATCCACCTCTTCACAAAAAATACTGTATCATGCTGTTAAATTACGGTAGTCTGCTATTATTGTTAATTGACGGCATTAACTGTTAATTTACAGCATTGACTGTTAATTTACATGTGAGGATGAACATTTAACTGTATGTTACAGTTATTATGAAATACTGTAAGATACCGTTGAAAATCCACCGTAAATTTACAGTAATTCGTTACAGTGTATAAATAAAAAAAGTATATAGTTCTCTTCTTGTGAAGGTATCTCCACAGTCAAGCGCACAACGTGACATGATAGTCAACTGCACAATCATTAAACATAAAAAAAGCTTGATGCAGGAAGACAAGGTTTGGAGTTTTCTTGATAATGTATCAAGATAGTGGGGAAGGTCTGAACCCAAGCAAATATCTCTGGTGTATCTGTTGGTGTCTTGAAACGTGGTTTAAATGTATTTATGAGTTATTTTCCTATGGGCTCGCAATAATTAATACATTATCTTATTGAACTGTATGTGGAGGCAGCATTTATGCGTGTGTCCGGTAAAGTAGCTCTGATGCTGCAGACCTTTACCTGCATATGGCCCTCTGTATTGTCTCCAGGGACAACCACAAACTAACAGTGACACATATCAAGTGCCCTGCACAGCTGGACTGAGCTGTCCATCAGCTGTATAATGCTTGAGATGCTCTGGAGTGAGAAGAGTTATGGACAAGCCCAGAATGTGAAGAATGATGATTAAAACGGTTTCCTTTGTAACAAGAGAACATCCATTAAAGCGTCTGTCGGTGTGCTAAGTTGAGGTATGTTGTAATGATTTAAGTTCACTAAGTCATTTCCTCACCAATTGCATCATGTTTGAAGTCATATAAATAAATAATGCAAATTAGCAATAAACACAAAGTAAAGCTGGGCATAACCCAGGGATCAACCAAAAATACAGAACAAATTAAAATGATGATGGAGCTAGTTGAAAAGATAAACGCAGAAACAAGTTGGTGAGACTAACTTTTTAGTGAACAGTTATTAGCCTACAAATACAGCAGCTGTGGAACAACTTTATCATTCATTTGGAGTCGTATTGGTGGCTACTTGATGAAGGTAAGTCCAATAGTCAAAGTGTATGGTCCGTTTTTAGAGCCTTTTCGCTGACTGTGGCTCAGACGGTAGAGCAGGTCGTCCCTCATTAAGAAAATCTGCGGTTCGATCCTCGGCTCCTCCAGTCCATGTCGATGTGTCCTTGGGCAAGACACTTAACCCCAATTTGCTCCCGTAGTGGATGCGAATGGGTGAATGACATGTAGTGTAAAAGTGCTTTGAGTGGTCGGAAGACTAGAAAGGCGCTATACAAGTACAACTCCATTTACCTTTCACCATTACCCAAACAGCTGCCTGTTGCAGTCGAAAAATAATGCATTGAGAGCAGTGAGAGTGAACCAAAACAGTAAAGTGGCGCCCAGACGAATAAACAATGAGCTGAAACTCGCTATATAGCTCTGTAAAGACGAGTGGACCTGCAGATTGGGGTGATGATTGCCACACTGTCTTATTATTGTCATTTAATACATTGCTATTGTGAAAATATTGCCACAGTCATCAATTATCATCCCAAGGGGCACATGGATGTCATTACATTTAATGGCAATCCATTCAATAGTTGACATTTCAGTCTGGACCAAACTGGAGGACTAATTCATCCCCAGAGCTCAAAAGACATAGCCACATTATTGATGTGCTGAAAACATGACACATTATGACGAATGTGAAATTAACAAAAGAAAAAGACAACACATATATTTATTTAAGTACTGTATTTTAGGACCTTTCTACAGAGCTTAACATTATTAAGTTATGGAGATCTGGATCTGAATGTGGCTTAATCTTGACCGACGTAACAACTGCACCAAGAGGAAAGAAAGCAAATCCTGTCCTCTCCCTGTGTGGCTGTGAGGGATACAGGGATGGGATCCACTCGGGCTTTGTTTTCCATCTATCATGAGGTTGTTACTGCCTGCTGTCATCATTGGCTGCCCCCTGGATGAAGAGTTAATCCACGGGCAGCGGGTTTTGGCTTCGACCCAACTTCACTCTCTGTTTACCTTAGACGCTCATTAAAGGCATGTCATCTCTTTGATACCTAAACTGGACAAAGCCAAACTCATGGTTTAATGAATGCCATGCTGCAGCTCGAGAACAGATGCATTTAGTAGCTGTTTTCTTTTCCATATCAACGATCACCTACTGCTGATTTCTCATTTTAATTTCTCATACGTTCAGGAATCAATATTTGCATTTTCTCTTTTAAAAGAGATTTTTTATTCAAGATTGATATCTGAATATTTAAATCCACGGGTCTTGATATTTTGCATTGCACTTCTTCGACATTGTGAGTGGAACCACGGCGTAAGAGGGTATAAAAAAGCTTGGTGTGTTTGTTTCTATAGTTACACACTGCGGTGTGTGTGTCCCTGTTTTTATTCTTGGCAGGTCAAGTGAGGAGGGCAAGATTTATTTACGGGATGCAATGAAAAGTGTGCTACAGAATGCCTGGATGCATATGGCATCTCTGCTATTTGGCCCAGACTTCAGGGAAGGTTGCTGAGTGTTCAGTGTTGTCCTCAAAGCATTATGTCCACGTCCAATAAACAGGGAAACTTCCACAGAATAATGATTCAAATTGTTATAGTAACTATCAAATTAGACTTCTTGTATTCATTGTGTAATTAAAGGTGTCCTAAAGATTTTCAATCTTGCTCTCTTGTATTTAGAGATTAATTGATCATAAGCACTTTTCATCTGTGCTAAACATATTCATCCATTAAAAAACGTAACTGTATATAAGATGTATCCTGCTATCCAGTATTATATCATCACTGACATAAGTGACAACAAAACTTTCAAAAGTTTTCAAAAAAATCAACCATCATAGTTGAAAGAAATGTTGAGCAATGCACACGGATCACTTCATCAAGTGTCAGGCCCAACTCAAAAGATGATCCATAAAAGGCTACTAGGTATTTTTATCTTAACATGACCTTGTGCACCGTATTGAGTACACATTCTGACATTCTCACTGCATCCAGTATGACTGCTTGATTTCTCCATCCTGTGCTGTGTCAGTATCGCTGCAGTAAAATCCTATTTGATGTCATTTCTGGGATATCCGACATTGGACACTGCATGGTTTAGGTCTTATATTAAGTGATGGCCTTACTACCAGGGACCAACGTGGACCTGTCGATAGAGAACTCATATACCTCAAGTATCTGAGCAGTATTTTGAGCTGTGTTGTCCTCTCTGTGTGTGTGTGAGACCAAACAGTGTCTACACACCTGTCCTGCCAGCTGATGTCAGGTTATAGTCCCTCTGTGTGGGACTAATGACCACTCCGGTGCCGAGGTGTCCCACCGACCCGACCTCAGAGGCACTCGTGAGAAGAACACAAAAACCTTTGGAGGATCATTTCACACAGGTCATGTGCATTTTTTAGATTACACTGATGCTGATAATAAACGTTAATTTATTTTGTTTATCGAAGCCTAGGTAATAAGTCAAATACACAATATATTGCATTATTTATATTCAAACTTCTTTACAATATAGAAAAAACAAGAAAAATCAGCCCCAATAGTTAAATTACAAGTTGAGAGAGGTTTAGTTGTGCGCTGCAGAATGATTCCCCAGTATACAGAAATAGTTCTCGGATGCCAGATTTAAACTTGACATAGAGACTTTGATGTTATTGCAAGTAGTGATTGGTCACTTCATTCACATAGTCCCCACTCCCTTCATTGCCCTCTGAAGTGTGTGGAATCACACAGGTCAATGATGATACATTATAGAATTGCAGACTTTAAAGTGGATTTTATACCACTTGTAGAAATACTTTACCAGAATCAATGGCAGTTTATTGCTGAATTTATTCATCTTAAGTGCAAAGCATTTACCCATTAGAGGGAACAGGCCCTATGCATTCCAAAAAAATCCAACATAAGTTTTCTTTACAATTAAATTGTAATGTAAACAATAATTTTCAAAGGTAACCTTAAAAAATCAAGGAACTTGATCAACGCTGTTGACATATTTTTTTTGTTTTGATTTATTTAGAAATGAAGAAGGAGGAGAATAGGAAAATAACACAAAAACATAGCTATTGCCCAAATCTATACAACGTAAATATAAATTGTCAAATTTGTTAAAACTTGTGACAATGTATTTGATCACACAGACTCCACTGAATTAGGTTAGTTTTTGCACTGGATTTTATCCCCCACCTTTTTCAGTGAGAGAAGGGGAAAAGGGTGGGTGTTGGTTGGGGGGAGCACTTTCACAGCTTGTCCAATGGTCTTTCTTAAATTAGCCATGGGGGCAGGAGGCTCCCTCCCTGCGCTGACAGAAGGAGGGGCCTGCGCCTGTCACTGTCTACTCTTTCATTATTACCTGCACAGCCTTGCAGCATTCACCACACTTGTGTCTCTGTGTGGCCACGAACAGAGAGAGACACAGAGGACACACTCAGAGGCCCAAACCAACGCAGAGAGTTTTCTTTTTTTATGCTTTTTCCCCACTTGGGACAGCCTGCTACTGCTGACTTGTAAGATAAATTGCAAGGCAACTAGCAGTGGATATGGCTGGTTGTCTGCAAAGTTCCCCACTTTGTCAAAAGTGGGCAGTTTTAAGATGCCTGCTTGTGACATTTTCTCTCAGCTTCTGTTTCGCAGAGCCGTTTGACCCAGCTCACCTTTATCACCACAGATCTGGACCTAATGAAGACAACATCATTATCGCTAACAATGGGATCAGGGTGCCTTTAGGGAAGTCCGTGTTTCTGGACCCTGTGAGTGACCTGGTAACAGAAGTGCAGCCTGGTGACCGCTGCCACATAACAGTTTTGGACAATGACCCGCTGGCCCAGAAACCTGGGATTCTGACCCCTAAAAAGTTCCCCTGTTCATTCGGACCAGATGAAGTGAAATACACTCATTTCGGATCTCGGAGCCCCAGCAAGGATCGTGTGAAGCTGCAGCTTCGTTATGACTCCCAGACGGACACAGTTATCATTCCTTTCATGCTGGAAGTGGAAGTGGTTTTCCAGCAGCTTGAGATCCTCACCAGGAACATGCCCCTTAATGTTGAAAAGCTCAGTGGTGACAGCAACCCTATTGACAAAAAGGGTCTGGAGTTTTCCTTTGAGGACGGTGTCACACAGTGTAAGATGGCCACTCTGGTCGGAGCTGGAGGTCTTCCCAGGTATGGCACTCTTTTAAATAACCCCTCAAATGGCCAAATGGTTGACTGTGATGAGTTTGTGAAACAAGGCATTCGCTACAAGCACACAGCTAAAACAAACTCACCAAACAGAGACTATATTCCAATGATGGTAGAGCTGCAGGATAATGAAGGCAACATCATAATGCAAGAGCATTTCCAAATGATGGTTAGAATCAGAGAGGGTGCAGAGAATACCGCTCCTAAACCGAGCTTTGTAGCCATGATGATGATGGAAGTTGATCAGTTTGTGATGACAGCTATTACAAATGACATGCTGGCTGCTGAAGATGTTGAATCTGACCCCGATGATTTAATCTTTAACATTACTACACCGCTGAGCCCTCAGCAGGGCTATATCATCAGCACAGATGATCAGAACCTGCCTATCACCTCTTTCTATCAGAGAGACATCAAAGATCTTAAAATAGCATATAAGCCACCCTCAGATGATTCAGAGGTAGAGAGGATTTTCCAGCTAGAGTTTGAAATTATAGACACCGATGGTGCTGTGTCTGATACATTTGCTTTTATGATTGTGGTGAAGCCTATGAATACCTTGGCTCCTGTGGCGACCAAAAATACAGGGCAGCTATTGTTTGAAGGGCAGTCCAGAGCTCTCTCCAGCTCCCAGAATTTAGAGATTAGTGATGAGGACAACCTGGAAGATGTGAGAATAACTGTTGTTGATGGCTTAAAGCATGGAGTCCTAACCGTGTTCGGAGCTCGCAGGAAATTCTTTACACCTGTCGATCTCGACGCCGGCATTGTGGTGTACCAGCATGACGGCAGCGATACCTATAGCGACAACATTATTTTTAGAATGACTGATGGCAGTAATAATGTGGAGTTTTTGTTCCCTATCACTATTGCTCCCACTGATGATGAGCCGCCTATTATCAATGCTAACACCGGTCTGGTACTATTCAAGAATGAAGTCATGCAGATCTCTCCCTTCATCCTGAGCGCCACAGATATTGATTCAGAAGACTCCACCATTAAGTTTATCTTGGAGGCGCCCTACTCAACTGTAGGGGAGCTCCTGCTGAGGCAAGCGGAGCCTCCCTCTGACCCGTCTCTCTGGAAGTTCAGCGAGACAGATGAGATGTTTGAGCAGGTGGTAACTGAATGGTTTCAGCAGGATATTATGGATGGAAAACTGTTCTACCGTCACGTCGGTCCCCATAGCATTACCACTGTGATTGATCAGTTTGTGTTCCGGGTCCAAGATGACAATGACCCTCCCAATCAATCTGGGGAACATATGTTTATCATCAAAATCCATCCTGTTGATGACCTTGCGCCAGAGCTTTTTCCAGGCACCATCCTTCACATGACAGTCCAGGAGTACGAGCTAACATACTTCAAGAAGAAGTTCTTGTGTTACACTGATCTAGATTCAGATGACAGGGACCTGAAGTACACCATCAGTAAGCCCCCAACTGACACAGATGAGAACAATCCAGCCCCCTTAGGTGAAATTGTACTGACTGACAGCCCAGACACTGCAATTACAGAGTTCACACAGGCCCAGGTTAATCACCATAAAGTAGCTTACAAGCCCCCAGACCAGGAGCTGGGCATTACTCCAAAAGTGGCTCAGTTCACCTTCATTGTGGAAGACACTGCTGGTAACACATTAGATGGACTATTCACCATTTTCCTACAGCCAGTGGACAACAAACCTCCACTTATCACCAACACAGGGTTCACTGTTATGGAAAGAAGTACATATATCATCACTAGGAAAGAGCTGCATGCCACAGACACAGATACAGATGATGAAAATATCATATTCACTGTGACCCAGATTCCTCGGTACGGGCTGCTGCAGTATCTGGGGATCGACATAGCAAACGAAGAAACATTTGTACTCGAAGACATTGCAAATGGTCACCTAACTTACATCCACGGTGGAGAGGAATCCCACAATGATGTCATCAAGATTGATGTCAGTGACGGTTTTCATGAGGTATCCATCACCATTAAAATCACTGTTGAGCCAGTTGATGACGAGACCCCCACTATCATGCTCCCAGCCGGTCTGCTCGGGGCAGCCATTGATGTACTAGAGAACGGAGCCACAGAGATTACAAGTAATGTCATTCAGGGCCGTGATGAAGACACAGATGACCTCGTCCTCACTTTCATTGTTGAGGAGCCTCCCAGGCTGGGGGAAATCCTAGTTAACGGTGCTCCCGCCGAGAGATTCACCCAGGAAGACATCATCAATGGGGCAGTGGTGTATGCACACACATCCGGTGAAATCGGACCAGTCAAAGAATACGACTCCTTCAATCTTACTCTATCTGATTTGTCAGAGCAGTGGGTTGTTGGCGGCAACAAGGTCCAAGGAGTGACAGTTCACGTCACCATCCTTCCTGTTGACAGCATTCCACCTATTGTCAGTGTTGGAGAGCAGTTTGTTGGACTGGAAGGGGAGAAGAATGTCATTACTCTGGACCACATCCAAACTGAGGATATCGACACTGACAATGATGATATCCTTTGCACCATCATTGTCCAACCAACATCTGGGTATGTCGAGAACATCTCCCCAGCTGCAGGCTCTGAAAAATCCAGGACTGGGACAGCCATCACTGCCTTTAGCATTAAAGACGTTGCCCTCGGCCATATCTTCTATGTCCAAAGCATCCATAAAGGAGTTGAACCCGTGGAAGATCGTTTCACCTTCCGTTGCTCGGACGGTATTAATTTCTCTGAACGCCACTTCTTCCCTATAGTCATCATTCCAGCCAATGACGAGAAGCCGGAGATTTTCATCCGCGAGTTTTTGGTAATGGAGGGCATGAGTCTGATCATTGACACACCGATTCTGAATGCAGCTGATGCTGACATCCCTGGGGATGAGCTGCACTTTGAGATCATCAAAAACCCCAAACACGGTACGATAGTTCAGCAGCTCAGCACTGGCACCATCCCCGTGGAAACATTCAACTTGGAACAGATCAAAGAGGCATCCAACATTGTCTATGAACACGATGACTCAGAGACCAAAGAGGACAGCTTTGAGATCAGACTCTCAGATGGGAAACATACAGTGGAGAAAACGGTTCTTATCATGGTTATTCCTGTTGATGATGAGACACCAAGGATGGCTATAAATGATGGCCTTGATGTTGACATTGGAGAGACAAAAGTCATCAGCAACCGGGTTTTGAAAGCCACAGATCTTGACTCTGAAGATAAAGAGCTAACATATGTTGTGCGTTACGGCCCAGGCCAGGGCTACCTTCAGCGTATCAGTAAGTTTGGTAATGTTTTAGGTAATATCACCCTCGGGATGAACTTCACACAAGACGAAATTGACAAACAGCTCATCCAGTATGTACACACAGGCCAGGAAGGAATCCGTGACCTGCTGAAGTTTGACGTCACAGATGGCATCAATCCCCTTATTGACCGTTACTTTTACATCAACATCGGAAGCATTGACATGGTCTTTCCAGATGTTATCAACAAAGGTGTGACTCTCAAAGAAGGAGGAAGAGTAACTCTTACCACTGACCTCCTCAGCACTACTGACATTAACAGTCCTGATGAATTCCTCAGCTTTAGCATCACAAGAGCACCTAGTAGAGGCCACTTAGAGAACACTGACCACCCAGGTGTTCCCATTTCTACCTTCACCCAACTGCAGCTTGCTGGCAACAAGATCTACTACATCCACACCTCTGATGATGAGATGAAAATGGACAGCTTTGAATTTGAGGTGACAGATGGTTACAATCCTGTCTTCCGTACCTTCAGAGTGTCCATCACTGACGTAGATAATAAGAAACCTGTCTTGACTATTAGCAAACTGGTTGTGGAAGAGGGAGAAACCAAGCTCATCACACCATTTGAGTTGACAGCTGAGGATCGGGATACCCCAGACAACCTATTGCGATTCATAGTCACCCAGGTGCCAGTGCACGGGCAGCTGCTTTTCAACAATACCAAACCAATCACAGTCTTTTCCAAGCAGGACCTAAATGAGAACCTTATCAGCTATAAGCACGATGGCACTGAGTCCAACGAAGACAGCTTCTCCTTCACTGTCACAGATGGCACTCATACTGATTTTTATGTCTTTCCTGACACTGTATATGAGACACGCAAGCCTCAGATGATGACCATTCACATCAACACTGTGGACAACGGTGTGCCCCAGATTGTAGTTAACAAAGCTGCTGCCTCACTGAAGGTCCTCCAAACAAGCCACCTGGGCTTCGTGATCACTAGCAAGGCCCTTCGATCAGAGGACCGTGACAGTTCCCAGAAGGTCCTGAAATACATTGTGTCTGAGGCTCCTCTGCATGGCTTCATCATGAACACTGCCCTGGGCAACGACAGCATCAAGACCTTCTCACAAGGTAAGACAATGTAACACTATTTCATCTTAGAGTTTTAAAATGTAATATGCAATGAATTATATGACCATATGTAATACTAAAGAGGTCCATTATGATCTGACTCTGCAGTAACCCTCAGTTCTACAAAGCATTTTAGCATTTTTAACTCAATGTTTTGGTTTCATGGCCCACTGCTTTGGTTCACTCTTACTTCTCTTACCTCGTTTCCAGCTATAGCAGGCAGCTGTATTCAGCGATTAGAGCTTTAGTAAAGCTCATAACATAATCTAGCATTTAGCATTTAGCAGCTAAAGAGTCAGATATTTCCTTCCGGAGTTGGTGGAGACCAAAACAGAGCTATAAAGAGAGGGAATATTGGACTGAAACACTATATTAGGTTCTAATGTCAATGTTGTCAATGCCAAAATAATAATTTAATATTGTTCAAGGTTCATTGTCATGCAACCCTAATATGGAGTAATCTTTTTCTGTTATAATACAAAATAATGAATTATTGATGAACAATATAAGGTTTTTCTAAAAAAGTGTAAATTATAGATAACTATGTAGCAATACATTAATGAAGATATTGTAATAAAACAAAATAACTGATTGTACGATTGTAATACTACTACTATTAATGATACTAATACAACCAAAATAAATAATAACTAATAGATATTTCTAACTAATAAGATATTTAGACTTTGATTAAAACCATGTCTCCTGTGGCCCATATCACGTTAAATGCAGCCTAAGGGTTGTAAGTAAAACCTTGTAAAAATGGCTTAGTTGTCACAGTTATCTTACCTAATGTTTTCAGCTAACACTATTGTCATACCAACAGCTGATATTGATGACATGAAGATCTGTTACGTGCTGTTGGATGGGAGCAACGCCACAAGTGATATCTTCTACTTCACTGTTGAAGACAACGGTAGGAATCCTTTAATATTTCATACTTGTGTGCACTGACACCAAATTGGGGCCCATTACTGAGGAACCGTTTGCTCGAGGGCTGTCCTCAGACTTTATTTGTCTTTTAATAGCTTCTTAAAATTGATACTTCCTGCTCTCTGTCAATCTCCCAACTGTTTGCATCACAAAGACTTAAGGCAGTTGGCCATGACTGACACTCAGTATAGTGCCGCCATCTCTGTAAGCCTCACTGGAAATGGGTTGCAGGTTTAAAGGACAGGGGTCAGAGGGGACTTCGGCCACTGACTGTGGGTTAGTAAAAGTGAAAGAGATGGGACTACCTCATGCTCTAAACTTTATTGTTATGGAACAATGGGATCCTTTTCCCCAGGGCACATTTCTCAGTTTTCAAATCACCCCCTTTCATCCTGTTCTTGCAGTGACGCTGTGAAATGTGTAAAGGATGAGCTTTTCAGTTGAGACTTTCTTCCTGGAATTAGTCTACTTTCGGTTTGGCCTCGAAAACGTACCATAGTGTGTGTGAATGGTTTCAAAAACATTTTAAAAGCAATAATATTTTGTGTATGTTACGAGTGTAGGAATACTGGAAATGTCTGTGTAATCTATTCAATGCATTTAATAGAATTTAAATGAAGAGATTATGTTTTCCAGTCTCTATTTTTTGCTTTACAAGCCAACAACATTCAATAGGGACCTTTACATTTCAAATTCCATTGCTCATCTTACTCGGGCACTCCACTCAAACACTTTGGTTTTCATTAACTCTTGTATTACCCAAATATTATATTTCCTTATAGCCTCCAGTTATATGAGCCTTATTTTTAGAATATTATCAATGTCTACGGGTATAACATGACAGTCAAGTTGTCTTCTCATTTAACACATCTGTGAACATGTTCTCATCCTGTTTAACCCACAGAATTCTCTTAAATTAACTAAATATACATGGAATAGACATGACGATATACTGTATAGCCTCTGTGGCCTGTCACCTCTAACTTTTACATAGAGTTACATGAACAACATTATAAATTTAGCAAATGCAAAGCAATAAAAACTGCAACAGGTGGCTTTTGCGTTAAGTATCAGCTATAAAATACAAAACAAGATTTGGAAATGTAATCAATGCAGCAGGGAAAGTTTAGTCTATAATTATGCTGGATTGAGAGCTGTGTTGGTGATAATACCACCATCACCATCAGGGCCATTGAGAAGGCCGGACTGGGAGGATGTTTCTTTTTGTCAAATGACTGTCTTTTTGTCAGCAAAGTGAAGCCTCTTATTAGCCTCAACTGGTTCCCAGTAATTAACTTTTTCCCCAAGACTTTAAGTGAAGTAGGTGATAATTTATTTTGAATCAGGGTCAGCAGCTCTGGCATTGATTTAAATAGATAACACAGCCATTATTATTCTTTGTTCTATACTGTTCACCAATGTTTCTCTATACTCATTTTGGAGCTATTCATCTGCCTGAAGCAAAGTTTCTGCAAAGTTTTCTGTTTCTGTTTTAAGTGGAGGTTTAACCACAGGAAGGAAACGCAAAGTCTTCAATTAGCTCAACAGTCCCTTTTCTGTTTGCTTTCATACATTGTTTAAGCTTCCAGCCAGCTCAGCTGAACCAAGTGCAGCAGTGCAGGCTGTGACATAAAACAAAACCGTGTTTCTGCATGACCACGGTTCACATGTAAAGGCCACAGACAGCTCACGCCACAATGTTCATGTAATTAATAGCATACACATATATAATTCCACATAAAAGATAAACTGGTTATCATGTGCTCAGCTGCACACTCACCTCCGCGCACATACATAGCCACACACGCACAAACAAATACACAGGCACACCCGGAAAAAGATCAAATAACAGATAAAAGCGATTCAAGCCAACCGGTGAATCACTAATGTGAAGAGTTGAGACTCCTGGGGGACGTGGTGTTATCCTGGACATGTAGGGACATGAAGGTGGAGAGCACACTGGTGGTCAACCTATCTGCTCATAAATCTAAGTAGGTGAGCTGTTTGTGTGGGAAGCAGACCGCCCGGTCATTAGAGATTTGCACCCAAGATAATCCCCTGAAACTGGTCCTTGTCAGCACTCCCATTGCTAATCTTAACATTCGAATGGAACTAAATTACTTATTTTTCAAAGTTGAAAAGAAATGTTTGCTCAAACACCATAAAAAGATTACAATTCATAATTCAAAAGTTTGGAATTCATCCCAAAAAATCTTCAATCAATTTCTCCATTGGTCAGGATCTTTTTGGAAACACACTCAGTGATTAGTTTGACAAAGAGAGACAGAAGAGTAAACTTGTGCTTTACCCAAACTGTCCAAAATGATCTTATGGCATGTAAACCTCCCCCATACACAGCCATGTTTTACCTTGAATTGCCTAATCATTCTGTTTCCTTGACATTTAGCATTTTCAAAACTATCCAGCTTAGTAAGTTCTTATGTTTAACACAGTTTGAGTGTGACCTCGCTTTAAGAAATAACCCTCAGAGGCACTGATATGGCAGCTGCTTAAGGGTCTTAGCAGCCTTTAAAAGGTACCTGCCACTACATGCACTGCACTGATGCTTCTTCACAAGACAAGAATACACACACAAATAAACACAGTCCCGATCATTAACACATCCTCATGGAGTAGTGTAGCAGTTTGGCATACCTTATAAGGCTCAAATGTTGCATGTTACGTGTCTGTTTCTGCAACTGTGTATATGTATGTGCAGATACATCAAGATCTTAATCTTAGAGGCTTGAAAGTGCTGTGTCTGGAGTAGCAATAGTTTGTTCGGAGGTGCATAAATCATTCACGTGAGAAAAGCAGAAAAACTGGAGGAAGCTGCAATGCGGATTGCGGTGTTTGTGCACGACTAAATGAGTGAATTAAGTCAAACATATCCTCCCATTGTGCACTGGAATATAAACGATATAGAACGAATAAACTATCCATTCACAGATGCTTATTTTATAAATCGTTAAATATATTTATTGTATCATGACGGGTTTGCTTCATCTTGTAAAGCAGATCTTGTTGTGTTGTCTTCATTTGACCGTAGATGTGATTTTCAACAATGATTTTTTTAAAAGCTGCATCATTTTACAATTTTTTTTACATGATAGGAAAGCAGATGGATTCTCTCAAAACAGTTCTGAAAACAAATTGAACTGTCTTGTCCTGTGGCAGTGAGCTCAAATACAAACTGCAGTTCAACTTGGGTCATTCCTTCTGTCTGCCGGGAATTTCTGTTGGAAAAGCAATAACCTACATGGAAGTGAGCAGGTCAGAAACTCCCTACAGCCATTCAAAAGTGTGGGACACTGAGGCAATAAATACTTGCTGTTACAAGTGGTACTCAGCTCACATTTATCCTTGTCCATCACGCATGGGCCCAGTGAGCCACAGGCTAAGAGAAGAAACTCTTATTTACCGTCAGACGTGTTGAGACGTAGGTTTCTGTTCATTTCTTAGTCTAAGGACTAGCATAATATTTATGTCAGGTCTTTAGACATTGTCTTCGGTCTTCAGAAACACTGCCTCTGCTTGGCAATCTTATAGGTACAATATCGCCTCAGATTTCATAGCAGTACTAATCAAACTCAACAGATTAACAGACGAGAATAAAGGGAGAACAGAGCCTCTACATTCAGATAAGTTGACTCTGCCTCTCCTCTGTGCTTTTTCCAATAACAACAATATAGTCTTCCAGCTCTGGAGAGAAATCATAGACCCGAGTGGGTTGAGTGTTATGTGATCATTCAGGGCCGGGAGAGGAATGCACTTCCTTGGAGACTCCAGACTCCAGGGCCACAGACAGAGCAAGGCCTGGAAGTAAAGTAGTATCCCGAGCAGACAGGTGTGTGCGTGAGAGGGAAGGGTCCAGGGGGATCCCCTTTCAAAGCCCTCCGTCACCCCACTCTCAGCTCCGCAGAAATCCAACCCAATCTCAGATAGCCCGATAACCTGCAGACTTCCACCGCAGATGTGCCTGATCTGGTGGGGCACTTCCCCAGAGGGGAACGAAAAATGATATGTTATGTTTAATGTTTGTCTGGTGAATTTTCTTCCGTACAGTTGGTGTACTCTGTTATACAGCAGGACTGCATGCTCCCCTACTTCCTAACTGTGTTTTGGGACCTTACATGTCACCCGTGTCAACAGTCACCAGGAGATTTACTGGCTAATGGTGCCACGGTCAAGACCCCTGTGACTAGAATTCCCCCTCCAACACACCCCACTCTGTTGTCACTCTCCCTCCTTCCCCTCCTCTAAGACCCCTTCATGGTTTTACTATTCTTTTTCTATATCGTGTTCATCTTTTTGACTACTTCTCTATTTCTTTCCCCTTTCTTTCCTCTCAGGTTTCCCCCAATATCCATTTCAATGAGCCATATTATCACCTTGTTCACTGCTTTACTTTCTCTTTTTGTCCTTTTTCTTCAGCCTTGATTTATGGTGCTTGGAGGGCTGGAATGGCGGAGAGTTATGATCTATGGCTACTGCGGTTATTCTTATCTGCTCTCATATGGCAATGCTGTCGCTGCCCCTAGCCAAGCCGTCGTTGACTCGCACGCCTTTCCTTGTCCTTTTCTTTTTAGCCATGCTAGCGGCGTGGCTCTAGGGACGGCAATGTCGTTCTGTCAGATTGTCTGACGGTTCACCACTTTTGGATTAGATTTTGTACAGACATCCATGTTGACCAGAGGACGTAGCTCTCTGATTTTGGTGATACCATGACCCTTCGTCTTGCGCCACCATGAGGTTGACATTTGGTTTTTACTCAAATGCCTTCAACAACTATTTGATGGATTGTTATGAAATGATGAATTCTAATATCTTTGGTCATTTCTTAACTTTTCATATAGTGCCCGTAGGTGTAAATTTAAACTTCAATAACTCGGGTTTATGACCCAATACTACCAGAACTAAAGACTTTTCCATCAGCATCAGCTGTAGGTACTTACCTGCAGATGTAAGCATGCTAATACGCTAAACTAAGATGGGGAACATGATAAACATAACACTTGCTATAACGTCAGCATGTTAGTATTGTCGATAGGAGCATGTTAACATGCTAACGTTTACCCAAAACTGCTTTTCTTGCATCTTTGTTCATCATGCTGCACATAATAGTTTGACAAAAGCTGTATATTCCCAGTACCACATCTGGTATGTGATTAGATGTTGCAAGCATATGTGTCACCATGTCAAGTATATGTCAAGCAACGGTCAAAGGTGTGACTCTCAGGCCCTGTCAAATTATGATTTGTAACATCCTGCGAAGATAAATTCACCGTCATGAAACGAAGCAGCAATCGAGCCACTGTGATGTGTCGATTTACAGCATATACTGCTGCGGTACTGAAGGAATGATAAGAGTTATTAATACATATAATCATGCAGCATTCCCAACATGGATTCCTTGGAAGGCAGAGAGGAAGCTATAGCTTTCACTATTTGAAAAATGTCTTCTTCTACACTTATTAAGATGTTGAAGAATCGAAATAAAGAAACATTCATCTGAATCCATCTCCATGATCTAATAAACAGTATACTTATAAAGACAGTGACATTTAAATACGCAGCATAGCTGACTGGAACCTCCGCAGTATTTATATCAACAGGATGATTAATGAGGAAATGTAATAATGGCGATGCTTGTCACCTGATGAGGATATTCTTAGAAGGTTGCTCCTCCTTGCATCATGGTGAACGTTAAAGCCTCATATTGACCTTCCTCTCCAGTTATATCTCAGGCCTGACCGACTATCCCACTGCATCTATGTATGGTGCACGCAACACCGCTGTGTAAATATGAGCTGATGAAGAATGTGCTGTCAAAGGACACAGGTGCAGGGGAAATCTCAGGCTATAATGTCCTGTGTATGACTTGATATTTCGTTTTTTTGCTGAGGCAGGATATTGGATACTTGAAATTTTATGAAGAACACTCTTTCGCTGAGTCATTCTGCCACGCTACATCCAAAATATTTCACAATTGTACAGCTTTGTGTTTTCTGACACTGACTTTTAGACTTTTAGTTAAATACTGCACCAAAACATCTATTTTAACTCATCTATTTTGAGACCATTGAAACCGTGTTCATTTCTGTCAGCAGCACTCTGTCTGGGTGCTCTAGTTGTTAAAGGATAACTCTACTGGG
The DNA here is from genome assembly GCF_050575085.1 of Anarhichas minor. Lineage (NCBI taxonomy): Eukaryota > Metazoa > Chordata > Actinopteri > Perciformes > Anarhichadidae > Anarhichas > Anarhichas minor. Next base: position 9,710,651 of record NW_027466460.1, on the reverse strand, counting down.
AAGTCTGGCTTCTTGGGTATTTCTTGATTTTCTTGAGACTCATGCCAGCTCCAGCCCCAGTGTCTGACAGCATGTACAAAAGAAGTCAGAGAAAGGGAGCTTCCCCTCTCTAACACTGGTGTGAACAATGTGGAGGCAGGCAGGGAGGCATGCCATGGTGGTAGATCTGGCCCACCCAGACTGTGGCCTGCTGTCCCTCTCCGTTGTCCGTCCCCTCAGCGAACAAAGCCGACACAGGGAGGAAGGGGAAGATGGAGGGGGGGGGGGGAGGTTTGTGGAGTACAGCTGTCACTCTGCTCCACATAATCTGGGAGTCTGGCGGGAAGGAGGAGAGAGATAGATAGACGGACAAAGACAGGGAGACAGAGCGAGATCTTTGCTTCAGCCGTAAAACTGCTGAAATGGTTTTGGCTCCATCTGAGTTTCTGTTACCATGTGACTTTGTTTGAGTTAACAGTGAAAATGTGGTGTAGGCATTCACTCAGTTCTGAAGATTATTTGCGTATTAACAAAAACAGGAAACATTATTTGAGATTGTAGATGTGGCTAAAAGCTCAGGAACATTTCCAGTAAGAGATCCTGTGCTCATAACTTGTTTTCTGTCTTTATTACAAATAAATTACAGGCAATTAAACGTCAAGAACAATGTGTCATACGATGGCCATTTGTGCAATCCCTTTGCGGCATTTCACATAATGTCATGTTACACCTGTGCCTCTAGTTCACATATCAGGTAGCACTTTTTACAGTCATCGGTTTACTACCTGAGTCAATCTGGTCAGTGTTCATATTATTCTTCACAATATTTTTGACTCTTTATAATAAAAATATAACTAAACTAAAATTAGTAAGATATCTAGATATAGGACAAAACATGTACATCAACACAACAATGAGAAACGAGTGCTACAGTATTCTGAATCTCTTAAAAGCCACTGTGTATGTGTGCTCTTATAGGAGTCTGTTATTCAGCACAATATAGTCCATGAAATACGAGTGCAAATACGGTGTTCTTTTCTCATTCATAAAAACTCCATTGTTTTACTCTTTGTAGCGAAGCAGAAACCTAAAGCTTGATTGCTTGACGTCAAAACAGAGGCAGCTTTTTGTCTCTGCCGTGTTCATTTGATAATCCTCGTTGATAGCCACTGACTAAGCTTCTCCTCATATCAGCTCCACATAGGGCCGGCTGCCAGCACAAACTTTCTCCGGCACTGAAACAATCTGATAATTGCAGTTTGTCAAAGACTTTATTCTTTTTCGGTTTGGAACTGTACATCAGTTCTAAGGATTTTTCTATTTGAGATGAGGATTTGATTTCTTCTTGGTTTAACAGGTTCAGAACATGTGAATCAGTGCAGATTGAGCATAGATTGTACAGTTAATGTGTATAGTTGTTTCTGCACAGAAGACTACAAAGACAGAATGAATGTTTTTTCAATTTATTATTTATAGTATTATAGTTGTTTTATGCACTGTATAAACAACTCAAGAATCTCGGGCGACATGATCCGTGTTTCCTGTATTTTTAGCCGTGACTGTTGGAAACTTGAGCATGAAGCCTGGTGGATGGTAGCCGTGCCCACTGGGCTAGCTGCTCAATGTTGCCTGCCCTTACCGGGCGTGGCCTTCACCAGTGGAGCTCATGCATTCGTGTGACCGTCTGTGTGTGGAAGATGGCAGAATAAGTAGGTCGGCGAATACTCGATTCTGATTGGCTGCAGGGTGTTCATTTATTCTTGATAATGGACACCTACTTATCCATACACCCATTGCGTAATATCGGTTAAACTGCCTGCTCACCGATCTAAATGAATGCGCTGGCTACAACAGAAATCGGAATATCTGTGTAGCGTGTCTGTTGTCACTACCCTTAACGTTATTTAATTCATCTTACAGTCGTCTTTAGTCTATTCATGTCAATAGAGATGTGATGGAGTACTGTCATTGTCCCAGTAAATCCACTTGTTGCTATCAGGATCATCTGAACATGCTTCTGTGATTGAGTGTGGTTTGCCCCGTGTTGTGACTTGGCCTGGTTTGGCATCAGGGTGGAAGGAAGTGGCCCCCTTACCATCCTGAAAACCCCGCTCTCAACCCGTTGTTTTTTTCATTGTCCCCAGCCACATAGCATAAAAACGGCAGCCTCTTTCTTCGTCACTCAGGCAAAACTGAGCTCAATGCTGCTTTATTGTGTGGACAGGCAGGAGCCATTGTTCTCTGTTTACTTTTTATTCAAGCTGGAACGATGTTCTGTTCACCGTTTGTTTTATCATTTCTGAGAGGTTCATCACATCGGATAACAAACTGTTTGTTTTTTAACATAGAACGCTGAATGTTTCTTCTGACCAAGGGAAGTTCCCTAACTCTTTTAAGCGTCTTAAGCAGGGTTAGGTCAGCAGGGCTGCTGCCAGTGTGACCAGCCGTGCAAGACTAAAGAGAGACAGCCCGCTCTAACCTCCCTGATCCAAAGAACCCACTGAGCTTGACCCATTTCACATCAAAAGTCACAGGTCACCAGGCTCTTCTCACTGAAGAATAAGCCATTAGGGCCTTTCGCTGCTGCTAAAAAAACATTCCGATTATATAGCAGACAAAACTGAGTTGACAGTTTGAGGGATTACATGAGTCATGAGATAGTATGGATTAAGGACAGGGTTGAGTCTAAAGTTGTGGATCAGTGGCTTGTGACTCTTTGCTTCCAGTGTTTCGATGAGATTTGTCTTTTATGAGCACAGCTTCTTTCACATGATAAAGAGGCACTAAATGAAGGTCAAAAAGTGTTACAATTGTTGTTGTTTTTGGCAAAACCAGAAGTATGTCTTTGCGGTCACTATTAGAGCAAAAAGAATCCTCACTCCTCCCACTTGAACTTCACCTTGTTGAAGAGGGAGAGCAGCGGAGGGTGGACATGATGGTGCGACACAGATTTACAAGAGGCCAGCTCATTAAAGAAATGAAACTATGACAGAATTGTTCCATAAGCAGACTATATATATATATATATATATATATATATATATATATATATATGTGTTTGTACTTGAGCCGTTTAGGATCAAGAGTACAAAAAAGCATTATATAGAGGTGGATGAGAATCAGAGGAAATGAGAAGTAAGGCAACTCTTCCTGAGGCCAAGTGAAGGGAGGTTTAGGGAAGCCCTGGTATTAAGTTATCATGTTTCCCTTCCCAAAATTAAAATGCCCCCTTGATTCCTTTTAGCCCAGAGCAGATTGCAGTTTATATGCCTCACTGGTTTCTAACATGAACAAAATAGACTTTGCTGTGAAGGAGGTCTTTCAAATGAAGTATTAGTGCAGTAAGCTTTTTTTCTGTCTTTAGGTGGAAACAAACTAATGCCTCAGCCATTCAGGCTCAACTGGGCCTGGATCTCTCTGGAGAGAGAACACTATTTAGTGGATGAGGACGCAAAATTCCTGGAGGTGACACTCAAACGCAGAGGCTACCTGGGAGAAACCTCCTTCGTCAGTAAGTGTTGACAGTCTTTATGTTTGATGTTTCTTACTTTTCACTTTTGTTTCCTGTTAAGAATCAGCATCGAATTTCAGTAGCATTTCTAATCAAACCAATTTACCAATTTAAGAAAGAATTATTTTGTTTTAAAGAAGTATTGCCCCTGTTAGACTGTATTACATCGTTTATGTGCCATCTAAAGGGCCAGTCCTGCTATAAAACATAAGCGTTTAAAATCTCTGCAAATTCGTGTTAAGCTGCAGGATGTATTCAGTTCATCCCAACACTTCAACACTAATAACAACGTTTTGTCGCAAAAGGTGTAAATCTATTGTGCTTTTGTTTGACTGGTGCTCCATTTCCTCTCTTTTGTTAAAGAGGTCTGATTGAAAGCACACACAGTATAACCTTTACGAGTAAAGGTCACAAGGAAATGTCAACATGCTGGTCTGTTTGCCTGCAACAAACACACCCATAACTAACATTACAGATGCAGATTTTATAAGCGCAAAAAATTTGGACATTGACTTCTTTTGCTTTTTGACATCAGACAGAATCCAAACAACAAATGAATCTCATTTTACTTAAAGCTCAAAACATGTACATCCCTCTCCCTCAGGTATTGACACCAAGGATGGAACAGCTGAGAAGGACAAAGACTTCCGTGGCAAAGCCCAGAAGCAGGTCCAGTTCAACCCCGGTCAGACTACGGCGACCTGGAAGGTGAAGATCTTCACAGACCAGGAGTTTGAGATCTCAGAGACTTTCCAGATACAGCTGTCAGACCCCGTCATGGCTGTGCTGGAGTTTCCAGACACCGCAACAGTCGAGATTGTGGATCCTGGGGATGGTAGGAATCTAATAATCAATTAATTTGAACAAAGCCTTACCACCATAAATGCTGAATTATTTATTGAAAGACTTACATAGATGTATTATTGAATGAAATCAGTTCTTATACTCATCATCTGTGTTTCTCTTCCTAAACAGAATCGACTGTCTATATTCCTCAAGCAGAGTTCAAGATTGAGGAGGATGTTGGAGAGCTGTTAGTGCCGGTGCGGCGATCAGGAGACGCCAGCCAGGAACTCATGGTTGTTTGTTTCACTCAGCAAGGTGCGGTTAACCTGCTGCTTCTTTGGGCTTTTTAACATTAACTTTACGTTTACTTGTAATTAGTGTGCTTCGAAAGAAAGTGTAGCAACTTGAGTATTTACGTAAAAATTAGCTGAATGACAATGATGACAAAATAAATACCACATATCGAAAGTTCCAAGATTACATATTACAGATTAAATAATGAGACTTTGAGTGAATGGTAATTAAAATGTAGGTAACAGTAAATGTGTGGGCATAGTAACTTACTTTTTGTCCATATTTCATTGTCTGATTATTGTGACATACTGAAACAGTTGTGCTGTTGTACTCCATTGCCTTTATTATTATTTTCTTTCATTTCTTAGCTATTATATTACAGTAAGATCCTATATGTGTGTAGTGTGTTACCTTTTCTCTTTTGAATCCTATGACTTCATGCTGCCAGCAACCAACATTTTAATTTGGTTTATTTTCCCAATTATTCTTTAGCCACGGCCACTGGCACCATACCCAGCTCTGTGCTGTCCTACTCTGACTACATCACCCGACCAGAGGACCACACCAGTGTGCTGCGGTTTGACAAGGATGAGCGAGAGAAACTCTGCCGCATCATCATCATCGATGACTCCCTGTATGAGGAGGAAGAGAGCTTCAACGTCAGCCTCAGCATGCCCATGGGCGGCCAGGTGGGCGCCAACTTCCCAACCACCAAGATCACCATCTTGGCTGACAGTGATGATGGTGAGTAAAGCGTCGGAGTTGGAAGGACTTGTTCTTTCGTATCGCTGACACTTTTCACAGTTTAGCGGATGGATGGATGGATACATATTATTCATATACATTTTCAGATTTACAACTCTTGAGACAAGAGCATTGATATTTGATGAAACTTTACTTTACTTTACAATCTATAGGACTTTGAATATTAGTCTTGCTATACTGATCTGGGTATGATTCTGATTTATAGCTTACAACCCCAAAATAGCAGAAAGATATTTGTTTGCTGCAAAAGAGAAAAGATTTATTAATACTTGAAAGTGATGCACACAAATGAACAAAATCCCTCACAGAGAAATATTGTAAAAGCTGCCTGACAATGAGTATGGAGCCCGAAACCCATTGCTTTGCTCAAGGTCGAGCTAGAATGGCATCATGTGCCGCGTTTACAGTATAATGGCATCATGGTGGCAGCTGTGGGTGATCCTGTTGCTCATTGACACTATTAATCCACCAACAGTGCCCAGGCATCACAATAACCACAGTCGCCAAAGCAAAGCCCTGGATACTGTACTTGCCTTAATGGCTTTAAAGTATATTCAGGTCCATTACCCTTCCTTTGTCTAGGTCTAACAGCTTTCTTTACACTCTCTGCCTCATTTATCCACCATATTCTGTCTGCCCGTGTCTGTCTGTGTGTGATAGAAACAAGATAACAATAGATAGGTGTTGAGAGGGAGAATGGCGTCCTCAGTGGATGTTATGCTACACTATAGCCTGTCTGACAGATAAACGGGCTTTAAACCTGACCGTGCTCCTCGAGCGACCCCCAGTCCTCATAGACATTCAGGGTAGCTCAGGGGAAACAGAGGGCATCCCTTTGTCTGCAGGGACCGGCAGGTGGTGGAGAGAGAGGGACTATTGTGCAGGGAGTCCAAATGACTGGCATGTTTTTACTCTTCCCCCTGTTTGATGGAATTCAGCAGAAGGAATGCAGTTTTTTTTTTTAAAGCTATGAATCACAGATACATTATTGGTTTCATTTGATCCCTCAAAGAAAATGTCTTAACAGATTTGACAAATTGCTGTCCCCAAATTCTTAAAATCCTTGAGTCCCGTCTTGAGTTTCTTTTGCAACCAGTACTAACCCGAGTCAATTTGTCTTCCTCACATTTCTCCTCTATTTCTCCAACTTTTCACCAAAGCTGATTCCTGGACTTGCTTGTTGTAGTGACAGATGTGCTCACAGAGAAAGCATCCATCCTAAACAATTTGGAACAGAAGTACAATTGAACTTTATGTAGAAATAATCAGTGTGCATTCCCAGACAAGAGAAGACTAGTCAGTGTAAACCATTGTTGTGGTTCTACTTCTTGGTGGGTCCTAAACTAACACCCCATCATAAATCTGGTTTAGAGAATGTGTGTGTGTGTGTGTGTGTGTGTGTGTGTGTGTGTGTGTGTGTGTGTGTGTGTGTGTGTGTGTGTGTGTGTGTGTGTGTGTGTGTGTGTGTGTGTGTGTGTGTAAAACCATCTGCCTGTCTGAGTAAACTTGTGGTTGGGATTCTCGCCAACATCGAGTCTCCATTGTTGCTGTATTTGTCTGGCTCTTCCTCCCACTGATATTTAAGGTTGCCATGTTGGCACTCATTCCCCTATATAACCCCCCTTCTCATCCTGCCTGGCACTAAATAGCTGTCTCGGAGACTGAGAGGCATTTAATGTCTGCCAAAAATCCTTCCTTGCATAGTTTTGCATTATAACTAGTAAAGAAGATCCATAGTGTCAGCAAAATGATACAGTACCGTCAGTCACCCAACAACATCTTATAGCTAACATCAGATGAATAAGCTACTGGTCATTCTACCAGACTAAGTGAGGCTGTAGCAACTAAAACCCTGGGTAGTTTGACTTTGCCAAGGATACATTTTATTGCTTATGAATTCAACTTTTCATTTGTAAGAGGAAGAATGTTTTATTTCTTCACTTCTGTTAACTTCATACAAGAGATGCTGGACTTTTTACCTTCATGACTGCGTTCCTGGCAGCACCTTGAAAGGGTTTATAGGTTGTAATTAATGGCTTTAATAACGGGATTCATCAGGATTAGAAATCCTGAGCATTGATTAATAGACTATACCACCATTTAATCCTTATTATTTTTTTTTTTAAATAAAGAGATTTTTCACAACCTGGCACACCAAATGTTCTTGTTGATGGCTTATGGCTGACCTATAAAGTATTTGTAGATAATTTAAGTCTGCTTCCGGTAATCAGCACCTCATCACGACCCTTGGTGTACAATGTTTTTTGAGTAATTTATTTAAAATTTGCACCATAATTTGCACTGAAATTTTGTCTTTCCTTGTTGGTAAAAAATCCTAAGGCCTGAGTTTGAGCCTCTATCAGTTGATCTCTAAGTGCTCGGGCTGGACAGGGTGTGATGAAAACATGCTTTATACAGAAGTGAGGAGAGATGAATTGACAATGGGTTCTGAATTCTTGCCCTCTGCCTTTGCAAAGTGAACGGTTGCCTCTCTGTCTCTGCCAAAGCCTCACCATACCGCTTATCAGCTGCTCTATCATCAGAAACTGGGAACATCCCTTCAGTCGTGCACACACAAGCACACGCCTTCTTCTTCAGGTGTATCCTCGGCTCTTTGGCGTTGAGTTCAGACAGAGCTGTCTGGTTTTAGATAAGTAGGGGAGGAAGGTTGAAGGAGAACACGATAAGAGGGATGACAGCTCTCTTCCTGTGCTGAGTCAAAAATTTTAGAGTTTGCTCAGCTATTCATGCGAATTTGTCCCTGAACGCGGCTCGATTAAAAGCTTATGTTGCTATCTCTCTCTAACAAGAAGATCTTGTTCCAACAAACAGCAGAACTGATGAAAATACAATATTAAGTCTTAATCATTAACTATTCCTTCCTATGATTCCCAAATCTCACAGAGCCCTCGCTGTATTTCGGGGAACCCGAGTATGTGGCGGATGAGAGTTCCGGCTACGTTGAGGTGAAGGTCTGGAGGACAGGGACCGACCTGTCCAAGACGGCTACTGTCACTGTCCGCTCCAGGAAGAGTGAGCCTGTCTCTGCAGAAGGTAAAATCAGCAGTTCGACTCAGCATTTGGTCATGATGTTGCATTACAATGTCAGTTCATGGTTTCCCCTCTATCTGGCCAGCTGGACTAGACTACGTCGGCATCAGTCGCAACCTAGACTTTGCTCCCGGAGTGACAATGCAGACATTCAGAGTGACCATCCTGGATGATCTGGGTCAGCCGGAGCTGGAGGGACCTGAGACTTTTGACCTCGTGTTACGGATGCCCATGAACTCTGTGCTGGGAGAACCAAGCAGGACCACCATAACCATCAATGATACAGTCACCGATGGTGAGTGTCAAGCACACATACAAAACCTAATAATGTATCCAAGCCTACAGTAACTTTACAGTATATTCTATACGAGATGATGTGAGTCAAGTTCTATGATTGTTGCCAATCTTTTAAAATCAATACACTGAATTATAATAATTACAATATTATTTTATAATATTATCAAATCTAAGTAAAATTCTATACAAAAACACTTTCCTTTTATCCCCCTATTCAGCATGTATATCCAACATAAGTGCATAAACAATTAGTTAATGGTTTGAAACACACTATAATGTAGCTTTTAGAGGAGATAAGGATCATTTTATATGCCAATATGTATTGATTTAATATAAAAGCATTTATGAAGTGATTATACCAATGTACAAATCTTTGTAGGTGGATTTATAATGTCATGGTATGAGTCTGAAGTTGCTTTTGTAAATGTATCCACAACTGTTTAAATTATTTATATTTTTGCTTTTAACAATTATATTTTCAAACATAACATTTAGCTTCACTCAAACGCAGTGAGACTCTCTCGTAACAAGTCGATTACTGTCTCTACAGTGCCGAAGGTTCAGTTTAAAGAAGGAAGCTACAAGGTGGATGAGTCTGATGGGGAGGTAACAGTCATAGTGTACCGCAGTGGAGACATCAGTCTCAGGTCCACGGTGCGCTGTTACACCCGCCAAGGCTCTGCTCAGGTCATGATGGACTACAGTGAAAGACCCAATACTGACGCGTCCGTCATCACTTTCCTACCAGGTGAGACCTCCCCTCTCCCTCTTAATCTCTCTGTTCCTCTACGTCCTTCAGCAGTTACCTGAGTACATTGACCGTTTTTTCTCCAGGTGAAACAGAAAAGCCGTGTGTGGTCAGCCTGATGGACGACTCCGTCCATGAAGAGGATAAGGAGTTCCGCCTCGTCCTGGGAACTCCCAAGAGCAAGTCACCGTATGGAGCTTCTATTGGGGAGCAGAAGGAGGCGCTGGTCACAGTCACGGATGGGAAAGATAGTACGTACTTTACTTCCAACATAAAACCATATAAAGAAATATTGAAACAAAAAAAGGCAAAATATTCTGTAGGTGGCATATAGATGAAAACAATGGGATGAATACAAAGTGGGTGTAGAAGATACAGTGGTCTCACCTCCCTGAAGAACTATTGATGAGATGCGCTTGAGCAAAGCACTTCACTTCTAACTGTGGAGAGTGTTTTGTACCAGGCATGCTACAAATATGAAGGATGGATGTTGCTGCAAATAAATGTAAACTGAATAAGATAAATATTTTACTCCATCGGAAAAGACGGCATTGTCTTTTCTCTGGTCAAAACAGGCCACAGATATTTCTTTTAAAATTATTCAATTATTATTTATCTATTTGTTTGAGAAAAGAATTATGACTGTGTTGTTTTGGCTCACAATAATAATAATTCTGGTCATTGTGATTTTCTTCCCGTTCTAGAGCCCATCATCCGTTTCTCTGAGATCAAGTACAGTGTGCGTGAACCTCAGGTCAAAGGTGACGTGGCTGTCGTGAAAATTCCCATCCTGCGTGTTGGAGACACCTCAAAGGTGTCAGTGGTGAGAGTGCACACCAAGGACGGCTCTGCAACCTCCGGAGAAGACTACAACCCACTGTCAGAGGGTAAGGACATGGTTCATTGGCTGCAAAGTGACGCGGTAGCTTGCACAGTGCCTCTTCATATGAATTGATGTCTTTTGGTCAGTGCTCACTTCGCTGTGTCTCTGTCTAAGATGTTGAGTTCAAGGAGGGCGAAAAGGAACATTTTGTGGAGATTGAGATCCTGTTTGATGGTCAGAGAGAGATGAGAGAGGCCTTCACTGTACACATGAAGCCTGATGACAACATGGTGGCTGAAATACAGGTGACACAAAGGTTACACAGCACACACACACACACACACACACACACAAACAAATATAAACCAGTAGTCCTGCAAGTCCTATATGTGCACACGTACAGTGCTGCAAATCTACACACGTGAGCATGCGCCTCTGTCATGTCAGCCTGTGTTAAAATAGCCAGGCAGCAGCTGGCATTGCTGTCAGCGCGCCTGAACCACAGAGTCTTATAAAAAGCTTTTCCCTCTGGAATGAGATGCTGAGGGGAATGTCCCAGCAGAGCCAAACACTAGGCAAACCTATAAACAGAGCTGCGACATTCTACCCATATACTCTACATCAGGCATGCACCGCTCACGTCACAGATTCAGATATGTTACGTACCTAGACTTTAGCGAGATAGGACGAAATGTGTTGGAGGAATGGCGAAAGGATGCTATACTTTGGCAGAAGTCATGAATGAAAGTTGAGATTGGCTAGATTTTAAAGTTGACAACCAGCTAACAATGCTTTTCCTCTTCTTGCTAGATGAACAAGGCCATTGTGTACATTGAGGAGATGGACAGTGTGGCGGATGTTACCTTCCCCGCCGTGCCACAAGTGATTTCCCTGCTCATGTATGATGACACAGCTAAAACCAAAGACAAGCCCCACCCGCCCAATGGATACCCTGTTGTGTGTGTGACGGTGAGTGTAAATGCTTCTGCTGCTTTTGACAGCCACACATACTTCCAGGTTTCTTTCATTTTTCAGTTGCCATATGTCTTGTCATCCCTTGCAGGCTTGCAACCCAAAGTACAACGACTTTGACAAGACCGGCTCGATCTGCTCTGAGGAGAACATCAACGACACTCTCACTCAGTATCGCTGGCTGGTCAGCGCCCCCACCGGGTCAGATGGAGTGACCAGCCCCATGAGGGAGGTGGACACTAATACTTTCTTCACCAACACCAAGTCCGTCACTTTGGATTCGATCTACTTCCAGACCGGCTCAAGGGTTCAATGTGCAGCGAGAGCCTTCAATGCCAATGGGGACGCCGGTCTGGAGCTGTCCAGCCCCATTGCTGTGATCAGCAAGGAGGAGGGTGAGTGAAACACTGATTGGACAGATGCAAATATATATACACAGTAAAGACTTCCTTGTTTTGACTGACTTCTAAATCGTTGCAGGTATGTGTCAGCCTCGTGTCCAAGGCACTGTTGGAGCTGAACCTTTCTCTGCTAAGATCCGCTACACCGGTCCCGATGACCCCGACTTCCCCAACCTCATTAAACTCACTATCAACATGCCTCACATGGATGGTGAGCAGTGAACATTTGTTTCAAGCATTGATACATAGTCTTTATTGTTTAGTAATCTTGACAAAGACCCAGAATAGTAACAAGCTTTTCAATATCAACAGGCATGTTACCAGTGATCTCCACAAGACCTCTGTCCAACTTTGAGCTCACCCTGAGTCCAGACGGCACACGCGTGGGCAACCACCGCTGCTCCAACTTGCTGGACTTCAATGAGATCCAAACAGGCCACGGCTTCATCACCGATGCAACAAAGAACCCTGAAATCATTGGCGAGACTTCACCATACCAGTACAGCCCGCTCATGCGCTCAGCCAACTCTCTGCGCTTCTACAGGAACCTCAACTTGGAGGCCTGCCTCTGGGAGTTCACCAGCTACTACGACATGTCGGAGCTGCTGAATGACTGTGGAGGCTCCGTAGGCACCGATGGACAGGTAGGACATGCATAGAGATAAAAAAAACGACAGAGTCAAACATTTTTAAGGACCGGTTACACCAGAATGGATTCATCAATGGATTCACTCCCAGGGTCAAAGTATTCAGGTGTGACCAGGCCTTCAAACTGACGCAGAGATACTTCCTACATCATCCCTGATAATGACTGAGTTATCTCTTCCTTAGGTGCTGAACCTGGTCCAGTCCTACGTCACCCTGCGTGTCCCTCTGTTTGTGTCCTACGTCTTCCACTCTCCGGTGGCTGTGGGAGGCTGGCAGCACTTTGACCTGCAGTCAGAGCTCAAACTCACCTTTGTGTACGATACAGCTATTCTGTGGCAGGACGGCATCGGCAGCCCACCTGAGAATGAGCTACAAGGTATGTTCTCAGAGCGATGCTGCTCCCTGCTGGTGCTGCTGGTCCACGTGTGAAGCGCTGTAAAACCCTTTTCTCTGTTCTCATAGGAGCCATGTACCCAACCAGCATGCGTATAAATGAGGAGGGACGTCTGGTGGTTAACTTCAAGACAGAGGCTCGCTTCAGGGGACAGTTTGTTATGTCTCATCCAGGTAAGAGGGTGGCGGCCACACACACACACACACACACATACCCTACAACCATCCAGTGTGGTCATTCTATACAGTAACCTCCTATTGGATTACCCTGTGGCCGACATCCTCTCTTCATCTATTTCTGGAGTTCCACGTTGGGGGGTCCTTCCTGTGCAAAAGTGTCATTTCAGCAAATGTCAAAATGGCCCTTCAGCGTTTACAGTTAGGAAGCAAGTGACACAAACAACGTAGAAGGTCACTCTTTAAATAACAAAAAAAAGTAGACTGTTGCTAGTTGTATTTTGGACGAAAAAGAGTTATGACTGTCTACGTGTTTGTTTTCAGGAACCAGCGTGTCATCCATGGTGATGTGTGCTGACCACCCTGGGCTGACATTCACTCTCGCCCTGGTCAGGACTGAGCCTACTTACAACCAGCCCATGCAGCAGTGGAGTTTTGTCTCAGACTTTGCTGTGAGTCGATATGCAATCAAAACTTGCCAGCTGTGGTGAAATAAACTTCATAGACAGTCTTTATGATTGTTTCTGTGTTTCCGCGTCCCCTCTATAGGTGCGAGACTACTCCGGGACTTACACAGTGAAGTTGACCTCCTGCATTGCATCACCCAATGGGGAGTTCAGCATCCCTCCTGTGTGCCACCCAAGAGAGCCACTTACGTTCGACATGGACATTCGCTTCCAGCAGGTTCGCCTTGATATCCTGACAAAAATACCCCAGCATTATTTAGTTGTGGATTTATTACAGTCAGGTCCAAAGCAGGAACACGGATGTTTTTTTAAGATAACACTACAAAAAGACCATCTTAACAATCATTTAGATTTTAATGACTTTTAATAGTTTCCTCGGCAGTTTCATTTGTCCAGAAAAGTTAACGACATTTACTACAAAATGTCTTGTTAAGATGGTTTCAGTCACACCGAGAATCTGTTTTGTGTACGGTAACTCTTGTTTTTGTGCTCCAGGTGAGTGACCCAGTTGCAGCTGAGTTCAGCCTCAACACTCAGATGTTCCTGCTGTCAAAGAGGGAGTTGTGGTTGTCTGACGGCTCCATGGGCTTTGGAGAAGGGACTGATGCTGCTTTTTCAGACGGTACTACAACACTGCACCCTAGTGTATTTTAGTAAACATTACAGCTGAGCGCCATTAAAACCCTCTGAGAACCCCATGTTATAGTCCTACCTTTAATTTCATCTGTTCTTTGCTTCAGGCTCCATGATATACGGCCGTGTGATGGTGGACCCAGTCCAGAACCTGGGGGACTCTTTCTCCTGCGGCATTGAAAAAGTCTTCCTCTGCACTGGAGCAGACGGCTACGTTCCCAAGTACAACCCCACCAACAAGGAGTACGGCTGCCTGGCAGACGCTCCCTCTCTGCTTTACAGATTCAAGATCCTGGTAAGATGCAATGAAAACCACAAGGACAATACTTTAAGGAGTTGTGGAGAAGCAGAGGTCATGTCTTATTTCTGTGTGTGTTGTTCTGCAGGACAAGGCCCAGCCAGAGACTCAAGCTTCAGCATTTGGTGACGTTGCTTTTAAGGCCACACTGGCTCAAGACACACCTGGAGGTCTGCCTTTGGCCAGACAGCCAGGATCAGATGGCTTCACACTCTCCTCTTCTCCACTTTTCCAGGTCTGTATAGTTCTCAAAATTCATTATATTCATGCATTGTATCAACACGTACACACAGATATGGATTGAAACATGCGTTTCTTCTGCAGGTGGCTGCTGGTCGAGAATGGTTCATCCACACGATTTACACAGTCCGCTCCCGAGAAAATGCCAACCGCAACATTGGCAAGCGCAGTGTGGAGTACCTGCATCACAGCATGTCCTCTGTTGAGGGTCCTGAGACCTCCGACCTGGCCGGCCGCCGCCACCGCCGTGCCGCCCCTGTTTTCTCTGACCGTGGCGTGGCCCAGGACATCGGTGTTGAAAACAACCGAGGCACCAACATCCAGCACATCGCTTTGGACCGAGCGGACCGCATGGTGGTCAGCCAGCGCCAGCCCTGGGCCCCTAACCATGACCCCCTACTGGAGCGCCCCCTGCTGGAAAGTTCTGGCAGAGAACTGGCTGACACTTCCACCCTGCCAATGTTAGTGGGCCTCGCAGGTCTGATCCTTCTCATCTGCCTCATCGCCACCGTTGTCATTCTGTTGATGCGGCGCAAGAAGAGTGAGAAGAAGACCCAGTTCCCTCCTTACACCACCTCCTCTTCTTCTGCCTACAATGGCTACAGCCAAGGCCCAGCGGGCATGTGGAGCAGCTCAGACAACTCTGAGGTCTAGATGTGGACCTGTTCCACCTCAAACACCTGCCCCTTATTAAAAAGACTATGATAGTCTCCTCCACCATTGTGCCTTTACAGCCCAACTCCTGTAGCACTGAATAGAGCCCAGTACAACCTGAGGGACAGCACAACAAGTCAGTGATTGGGGCTTACAACGCAGAATGAGTTTTCAGGGACTTATTGATCTCTGATGGTTAGTTCTTGCTGTGATGTACTGCAGCTTATTTTGAATCATGGATGTACGAAGAGCCCCCTCCCCCCCAAAAGGATTCACCTGCTTCATTGGTTGCCAAGTTGTAAAATATCCTGTTTATCCAGTGTTTGCAAATGCATGAAAATCCCAATTCAAACTTGTTTGAATTTCATGAGAGAAAATGGTTTTCTATGTTCCTCCTTTAAAAATAATTAGTTTATCAAGTTTTTATTTGTATTATTCACCTTGTTTGTTTTGTGGCGAGTAGAGCAAAATGGACTGAATGTTAGTTGAAGCTGACCTTAATGAATGATGTGATAAATGATTTTTAGTATTGGTATTTAACTGTTGTGCTTTAGCCTGCAGTATACCTGCCCACTGCTGAGTAACAACACCAATATGGTGTCATTGAAAGGGATTGAAAATGTGTTTTTGTTATTACATTTTTTCAGGTCAATGTGGCTGAATTCAGATGCAAAACTAATCGGTGTAAATATCAATGTAGGACTATGAAAAAAGGTATTAATACACCCTGGTGAAACTTGAAAAATGATTAACTATACGTCTCTCTGGTTTGTCGATCAAGTCCTGAAAATTGTAAGTGCAGTTTAAAAGTTTGAATTATTCTTCTACAGGTGACCATATATATATTTCAACGTGCCAGTTAGCAGACTTCTATGGCTTATTGACTTTGTGTCGATTTGAAGAGTTTGGATGTATGTACACTTCAACTGCCAAATATAAATGTCCTTTTTTTGAATCAGTGTCTTATTTACCAGAGTACACACATTTGTAAAAAACGGGAAAGTTTATTACGTTCAAAAAAGACATTTTCTACTTCACATAGGAAGATAAAAGAAACAAATGTTTTCTTAAAAATAAAAAGGGTACATATCGCCTCAAGCAATGGAATGTGGTACAACCAACAGGCATAAATACATTTTTTTCAATTAAGTACTAGTAAAAAAAAAAAAAAACTAGCAAACAAAAAAACTAAACCAGCACAGCAGCGGTGTTTTAGATAAGTGTCACGGTAGGCTTGTGAAGGAGCACTTCCTAAAACAACGAGGTCAGTCCATCTGGGTTTCACACAGTACATTATCACAGCCTGCCAAACAAACACAGACACTAGGACTAATGATACCGGAGCTGGCTGTCGCCCTCGAATTCTGACACTGTACTCAGTAGATTTAAGTTCAGCTTCACAACTTGAGCTTTTTCCTGCGTCCACGGCCGTCTGGGGTTGCCTCCGACTTCCGTTTCTGGGCCTGGGTGGGAGGAGAAGATTATTAGGAGAGATTTCACGAGTCGCGACATTAAAGTCGACGACCATCCAGAGTAAGAGGGCCAGGAAGCAAACCGCAACACTTATTTGGCATCAATTATCAAGTGGCTTGCTTCCTTCAACGTGAGATGGATTTGAAACTTACTGAGGCATTCTTTGGGCCGCGTTTCTTCTTCTCAGCCTTCTCCCTCTCCTCCAGCTCCATGTTCTCTCTCTCTATCAGTGTAATCAGGGTGTTGCATCGCCTCTGTAGCTCCTAAACACAGCACCGAACATCATTTTCAAAGCAACCTTTTTTAAAAACATTCATAACAACAAAAGAGAAATAGTAAAAAAAAAAATAAAATAAAAATAAAAATAGCCAACGTTTACCATGGCAGTCCTGGATTTGAGGAACCAGTCGAAGCGGAACTGAGGCGAGTTGCGGATGCACTGCCGCAGCTCGTCGTACACGCTCTCCTTGTCGAAGCCCAGCTTGTGCAGCATACAGATGAGGAAGCGGTCCTCCTCCTCCGTGTAGTTCTTGCCTTTGTTGGTGCCATAGGAGATACGGAGCTGATGGAAGGGAGCCTTGTAGCGACCAATCTGGGCACGGAGATGAGAAACGGTGAGGGATCGTTAATGAATTAAACAGGAAGAGCAGATAATGTGATCAGGAGACAAGCAAGATTAAGAGTCAAAGTGTTTTAACACGACGCTTAATGAGATTAAGCTAATTAGGTAGTTTGAGCGACGAATGATCAGCCACATGGTTGACAGTCAGCTACCTTTGAGTCCAGGGCTTTCTTGATGCTAATCCTTCTCTGGATCCTGGCTTCCCCTCTCTCGATCTGGGCCATGATCTTCTCGATATCCTGCAGCTCATTGCAGCGCTCCCAGAATACAGCTGGAGGATCAAACCAGCACAAATTCAATTGGTATGCAAAGAACTCTGAAGTTTGCCTGTGAGATACATAGTCGATAAAAAAAACCCGTTGTCATTACCAGAATATTCCATGACTTCCTCTGGCGTTTTACCCTCAACCTCTCGGGCAATGTTCTCAATATCGTCTCTTCCCCACTTCTCGTTGGCTTTGATGAACTGGTTGAAGTCACGTTTGTTCCAAATAGTAAATCCCTGCAATGAAGGTACAGTTGATCAAAATATGCACAATCTAGAACCCTGGGACACAAAACACTTAATTAGCACTTGCGGCATATTATCCTTGAAATTGATTGCATTTGGGGGGGAATAATCAGTACCTGTTGCAGCAGGTTCTCCTTCTCCTCAAGCTCCTCCTCTGTGAGAGCCTCGGCCTCATCGATCTTAGTCTGCTCTTCTTTCTGGAGCTGGGCCGAATTCGCCATTTCTGGATTACGTGGAACCTAAAGAGACACAGCCACAGACTGAATTGGAGACATTTCTACATGCGTGTACAAATTATCTAATTCTCATCAGAAGAACATCTCTGTACCTTGTAGCCGATCGTCTTCCTGTAAAACAGAATCTCCTTTTCTAGAAGCTCAAAAAGACGTGGCGGGAAGAACTGGAAGTCCTGGACATTTGGCTGCTTGGGAGGGCGAGGAGCCTGGGAAATGGAGTCAAACAAATGTTATGCCTCGACCAGGATAACATGCCATCCAGACCAGGAGTTTAACTACATATTCTGTTGCATTAATGCCTTAAATCCTAAGTGTGCTTCTAAAGTGATCCCTCCCTACCTTGGGCGCTTTGGGCTCACTGACTCGCAGAGCCTCTCTGAAGTAGGCGTCCACAGCGTAGTTGGCTTTCCTTTCTCTCTTGGGCGGCTCGATCCAGTTGGTAATGACCTGAATGAAGAAGCAAGAGAGGAAACGATGTAAAGACTCAAAAGGATCTTTTTGTTGGAGTTAAAGACTGAATACTGATGTTTTTTTTTTACCTTTTTCTTCTCTCTATAATCTTCTCCTTCAAATTTGTACACACTGCTGTTCTCTGTGTCCATGGTGAAGTTCCTCAGAGTGCTCTCACCCAGATTACACATCTTCTCCTTCATCTCCATAGTCTAGCAAATGACAATATCAGAGTGTTCATTTTATGGCAAGTTCAAAAACTAGAAAACAAACAAAACAAAAACAAAAAAGCATCTTCCTCTCCTGCATCCAGACTCACCTTCCTTTCACCTCTCTCCAGGATCGCGTCAATGTCATCGTCTGTGATCTCGCTCTCTTTGGAAGCAAACACGTGCGTGGCTCCGTGGCGGATGATGGACAGCATCTCATCTTTGCCCAGCTTGTTTGCGCTTGGGTCAACTAGTCTTCCTGTTAAACAAATAGATGACAGCTTAGTGGCTCTTCTATTGGTATGTTGTGTACTGTCCCAACTTCTCAGAGATATTTTCTGTGCTAACAAGACGGGGGAAAAAGGAGTTACCTTGCTGGATGACAATGGAGTCCAGGCGCAGTTTCATCTCGGCCCTCTCCACAATCCTCTCCTCCACCGTGTTTTCAGTGATGAAGCGAAAGACGCGCACCTGTTTCTGCTGACCAATCCTGTGAGCTCGGTCCTGAGATTAAAAAACATAAAACTGGTCATGTCCAGTGCATCTGAAATCAAAGTTCTACAGCGTCCGCGCTTACTTTCAGGGAAAAGGAAATGTGATCCTGTAACTCCTTGCTACCGTTCAGTACTAACCATGGCCTGGAGGTCAACTTGGGGGTTCCAGTCGGAGTCGTACAGGATGACCACATCTGCTGTAGCCAGGTTGATACCCAGTCCTCCAGCTCTGGTGCTCAACATGAAGATGAACTTGGAACTGTTGGGCTCATTGTATGCGTTGATAGAGATCTGAAAACACACAAAGACACATGAAAATGACATGTATTATTATTAAAAATGCATCTTATAGTTGACTGAGAAAAGACAAGACCCAAGCGCCACACCTGTCTCTCCTCGTGCGGCGTCTGGCCATCCAGGCGGCAGTAGCAATAGTTCCTCCACATGCAGTAGTCCTCCAAGATGTCCAGCACTCTGGTCATCTGACTGAAGATGAGCACACGAGAACCTGGAGAGAAGGAAAGACGGTACGATCAGTCAACGTAGTGTCGTCCTAATGCAGTCCTTTCACACAGTTTGAACTGATCTATTCTGGGAATGTGCTGTGTGTACTGGAGATGTGGTTCCTCCATTCGGTCTGATCGAAGCTATGTAACAGATCAGACACTTGAGTTTGACTGTGTTGGGTGTAGGATAGTGGTGGAAAGTAAGTACATCATTATTATATTTCAGAACAAGAGCAAAGGTTAGAGAAGAGTCCAAAAAATAAATGTATATTTGAATACAGTAGGATTTTACTTGACTTGTGGAATAAAGTATTTTATGGTATTGGTACTTTTAACTGAGTACTACTTCCACCACTTATGAATAGTTAACGCAGGTGTTGTTCCTTTTGTATCTTAATATTCTAGATTTCAGGATTCTGAAATAGAAACACTTCATCTAAAGATGATAACAATAAATTCTGCTGAAATGACAGCATGGCCATCTACATACCCTGAGCCTTCATCTTGGGAAGCAGCTTGTCCAGCACCACCATCTTGCCACTGTTCACCGCCAGGTGAAGGTCCGTCGTGTACGGGGGACCCGGCTCGGCTCCGTCGAAAAGGTACGGATGGTTGCAGCATTTCCTCAGCTGCATGAGAACGTTCAGGAGACGCATCTTGTCCATCTTACCCGCCGAGTTCAGAATGTCTATGTCCTTCATCAGGATCCTTGTGTACCTGATGGTTTGTGACATGAGGTAATATTACATAATAGTGTCGAACAATTTAATATCAGTACGAACAAAGAAGCTTAGGACAAATTACAGCTCGACTCGGGATGCTTACCACTCTCGCTGCATCTTACTCAGGCCCACATACATCTTGATCTCTTTTTTCGGAAGCAGAGTCTTCTCTACGTCGGCTTTTATACGACGAAGCAAGAAAGGACGCAGAACCTATATTTAAAAAAAATAATAAAAAATGGCCGCTCAAAAGGAGTGCTTTAACCCACATAAGAGGAACACATCTGGAAATGTACAGAGATTAGTTGGAAGTTGACCTGAGGAAAATTCAATACTTACAGTGTGAAGACGTTCGACCAACTTTGTGTCACCCAAGCAGTTGTTGGTGTCAAACCAGGAATCAAAGTCCTTTGGGGGAAAAATGTAATTAGTACCAGAACACAGAGCAGTTTTCTTCTAAATAACAGACCACATCAGTGCAACTAGGGATTCCAGCTTGAAAGAGCCTTCATCTTCTAGTGAAAGTCCCCGTTGATCTTGTTCATGTCGAGGCGATGCCTACCTCGGCTGAGTTAAAGACATCAGGCAGCAGGAAGTTCAGCAGAGCCCACAGCTCGTGAAGGTTGTTTTGCAGGGGCGTTCCAGTCAGCAACAGACGATTGGTGGTCTTAAATTCTCGCACAATCTCTGACAGCTAGGGGAAATAAATTGCTTTGTTAGGAAATCTTGTGAAAGTGGCTCCGCCATATGTAAATGTCCAGTTTGTTTCAGTGGTTGTCTGACCTTTGATTTCTCATTCTTGATCCTGTGAGCTTCGTCAATGACCAGGTAGCGCCAGTTGAACTTCTTGAACACTGCCTTCTCAATGATGAGTATCTCGTAGGATGTGACGCACACGTCCCATTCTCCAGGCAGCAGCACATCTCTGATCAGGGCATTCTGAAAGTGATGCAAAAATCATTCAGCCTTTTAGAATTGTAGATTTGAGTTATTTTCTATTAGTGAAGCTAAAGTTGGCCGTAGCCCTCAGTGACAGATTTCCTACTTGAGAAAAAAATCTTGTGCACACCGTTAATAACACACACACACACACACACACAGTCAGTAATATCACTACTAATATCCCATCAGGGAAACCAATGAAATGATTTAACTTGTCTATAAATAATGCTTAATGTTAAGCTGGTGTAACTTGGAATAAATGTAACTGTAAAAACACATTAAAATCAAACAAAAAGGAAGCATTACAGAGTAAAATATCACATTATGGTGAGTATTTCCAGTTACATTGGGCTTTTCAGGCAATAGTAATATTCTGACTCGGCCTACCCTCTCTTCTCTGTCTCCGATCAGGCAGACTGCACGGAGTGAAGGCACCCATCTCTTAAACTCATTCATCCAGTTGTAGAGGGTGGACTTGGGCACCAGCACCATGTGGGGACCGGGGATGTTTCTGTAGTGCTTCATATAACCCAGCAGGGAAATAGTCTGCAGAGTCTTCCCCAAACCCTAAGAAGCAGCAGAGCGTGTAAACATATATTTGTCACTCCGTTTTAAATGTAGAGGTAAACTGCTTTGACTGTGAGAAAGTACTGACCATCTCATCAGCAAGGATGCCGTTGATGCCATTCTCATACAAAGAGATGAGCCAGTTCAGTCCACGGACCTGATAGTCTCGCATTTTTCCAGCTTTGACGTCTAAATGAGAGACAAGAAAACACATTATCATTACTTCTGCTCATCATATACATTTGCAATACACCTTTCTCTCCAGCCAAAATGAAAACGGGCCATTGCTTACAGGAGGGAGAGGCATCAAAGCGAGTGCAGACATTAGTAGTCTTGGTGCTCTCGTTCAGAAGCTCTTCATCCTCCTCTTGCTCTGTGCGGCGGTGTCGGTTGCTGTTAAAGCACAGAAAAGAAACGATGATTCATGATCACAGTGGGAGTAACCTTCCTAAATGAGAAAAAAAACAAAACATGTGCGGACGTGTACTCACTCTCCGACAGACAGCAGGTTCTGTTTCTCATCATTCTTGATGCGAGGACGCCCCGGCTTCATCTTCAGAGGGGAGGTGGGGGTCTTCTGTGCGGCTGGTTGGATGAAATGAGCAAACAACTCTGTTTGCTTCAACAGGTACTCAAATCTGTTGGTCCGGTCTGTTAGCTAGATACACAGGAAGACAGTCTTGTTAACTTATCCAACAACAGAGTGGTGAGCCATGTAGTGAAGGCTGTCGTTAAAAGGTGCCGTACCACTTTCTCCTCGTAACCTGGAACAGTCGTGGACGATGAAGCATCTTGTCCATCGGCCCCTGCATCCGAAGATGACTCTTTTCCAGCATCTGAAGAATCAGACTTCACCTGAGCAGAAAAAAAAGTAAACACCAACAGTCTTGTTTACTGGCAATCCTCCGATTTGCTTAACAACAACAACAACAGACGAGACAAACTACCTGCTCTGTTCTGGGATGCTCTCTGGACAACACAGAGGAAGCAGCAGAGAGACACCATATGGAAAAACGCCTCGCTATGGACTCCCAACCTCCCCTACACAAAACCTTAAACACTCTGAGCAACTCCTTCACCTATCGGGTGTGAAGGAGCCCTACCTCAAGTCTTTTGTCCTCGCTGCAGTTACCATTGTTCTGAGAGGAGCACAAACTGGATCACAGGTCACTCACAGTGGATCAACCTTCTGCGGTGAAATGCAGCCTTTTTATTACACACATTTCAGTTCTCTCTTTGTTTTTACTGGTTTTTGTGCTGCTAACACTTTGCTGACACTCTGCCCACCACACAATTTGATTTGCTCAAGTGCAATTTTTGTATTTAACGTATTATTTGTCCCTTATTTGTCTCAATACACATTGGATTTACTATTAATGCTAAATACAGTGTTTACTGCCCTTGCTTGACGTTATCTGTGGTGTATTTTAGTATGATAGGTGTTCATAATGTATTGTAGTACTCTGGCCAGTTATTGTTACTTATTTATACCACGCGTCTGTTCCTGTACTTCGATTGCTGTGACACGCAGTTTCCCTGCGTGGGATCAATAAAGTTTGTTTCATTTGATCTTATTTTAAATGCTGTAACGGAACCCTGAAAAAAAGCAATTGATTTTTAAGGACTTTAAATCAACACAAAGTGCAGCGGAAGGCACGTTGCGGGCATAAAGCAGCATCCCTCGGTTACAAAAGCCGTTTATGCTTCACTGTCCTACTGAAAACAAAGACGCAGACAGGACAGCTCAGCGGGGTTCATTTCACGAGTTTTTTTTTTTTAATCACAAGCAACTCGCTGAGTGAATCTGGACTGGGAGTAAATAAAATAAACACGCTGGGACTTTTTAACGTCATGGTCGAAGGGTTGCTAGCTGAGCTAGCAGTGTGAGCGTTTATGAAACAGGCTGGCCTTGTTGCTGCCCTGAGCTGTTGTTGTCGTGAGCTAATGGTAGCGCCGCGGCTAGCTAACTAGCTAACCAGTTAGCTCAAAGAGCCCGCAGTACCATTAACACGGTGAAAGTTAAAACAGCCTACTTTGACGAATAAGTGGGCAAAAAAAAACGTAGGGGTTATTTTACAGAGTTTAAGACTTGTGCTGCGCGTCCGTGAAAGATGTCCGCCGTGCTGAGAGGAGACAATAACGTTAACGTTACCCATTTTAAAACCATCTTACCTCCGCTCCTCCTCCGGCTTCTTTAACTTCAGGCTGCTCTTCTTCCCGCTGTTCCACGCAGTTTAGGATTTCGGACATGTCGAATTTCCACTTCGATTGGGAAATATCGTAATTTGTGCCTTAAATGATCGCGTTATAAGAGACGTTGACGATTTCCCGAACTTTCTCGCAGTAAATAAGAACTATCCTGTTGTTTATATGAAAGGCATACCGGTTGTTCACAGGCAGCACGTTCCCGCTAGCAAGATGTTAGTCGCGTTCACACAGCGCCAACCCCGCTGTGTCCGAGCTATCGCGAGACTTGGTCATGATGCATTTAGGGCCCTGTAAAAATTAGTTTTAGCTCAGTTGATTTCTTTACAGCTGATTTTGACAATGACCTCAAATATTAGCATGTGTAGTTACCCAATTTACTGTCTGTCTTTACTGTGCAATCTACAGCAAGTAGACTAAAATATATGTTTCCTGTCCATACAAAGTAATTTACTACAGTATATTGACTTATACCCGAAAGGAGTGACTCACTTTTTGTACCCTTATGATTACCCCGATAAAGTAAAAAAAAAAATGATATGCAAGGCCTTATAAGTTAATACAGCTCTAGATTTATACAGTATTGCTATATAATTTGAAATTGTACCATTAATATAGTCAATATATTGTCTCCATGTTATTTTAAGATCGATAACAACCCCGAGGAATTTTGTCTCAAAAAGTCTTTCAATTTTATCGTCACAGATTTTTCCTAAATTAAGTGGTATCTTCCAATAGTTAGTTTCCTCCAACTAACAGTCCACAACCTAAATAGAATGAATCTACAATGATATAAATTAGATACAAGTAGAAAATCCTTTCAATAGTATATTAATAATAATTAGAAAAAAACACTGCTTTGATTATTTAAAGATGTTCATCAATTTTCTCATTACATTACATTACAGTCATTTAGCAGACGCTTTTATCCAAAGCGACTAACAATAAGTGTATTCAACATAGGTAGTCTCAACCCATTCTGTAAAAAAAAACTTTTGGATATCGCTAAACTGATCATGAAGATAAGTCCAAATGTGTGATTGTCAGGTTGATATATGTATCTTTAAAGAGGAGGGCTATTCAGCATGGCCTTCATAAAAGCTAAGATAAACTTGGCCCGATAAAATATCATATCCCCATATTATGTTATCAAAAACACCTCTTTTTGGTCATTTGACAGTAAGGTGTACTTCTCTGAATACAATGTATGTACTCTGCATTAAGTCTTTCAAGCCTACATATTTAAATGCAGTAAATCATACAGCATCATAATGATATAATTATATAATTGCAACAACTACTTCCTAGTGCACATACACACACTTATATAGAAATGACGACTATTTTTTTTCACTAACAACTAAGCCAAAGGAAACACCAAACAAATTCTGTTGAAGCGGGAGATCAATTTTACATTATTAAATAATAACAGAGTAACAATGTAAAATATCAAATACAAATATTAAATGCACAATTTATACAATAAGAATAAAATAGTACAAATATTAGATACAAAAATGCACAGTATATACAATCAATGAAATAGAATAATATTAAATTAACTAAGTATACAGTAGTGCAAAGATTTAACCAAACAACAAACAAACAACAGAGTAATGGTGTTATAGTTTTGTGATTGTGATACCATATTTTAACGTACATTTTCATATTTTTAAATCATGTCTTATACTGTTATACTGTATTGTTATGCACCAATCAACGTTTGTTGATAGACAATTTATTTTCGACCAAAATCCAACTTCGCCCCGGACCTCCAATCCAAAGTGGAGGTTAACGAGGGGTATTTGAAGGCAGCATGTCAACTGTACAGAAACGGCTCAGAAATACCCTCATACCGTAAAGAAAATTTGACAAAAAAATATAATCTGTGATTCAACCTTTTCAAAAACATCGTTTACGGAGAACCACTAAAGATTTTATCACTCAAATTTACAAACTGCGTCACAGGCAGTGTTAAGACGAAAATCACTTCACACAAGGGTCCTACCAACTTCTCTGTCCATAGGAATGACGTCGTCGGAAGGGTAATCAGCTGATTTTGAGCGATCAAATGAACCAAAATAACATAGTTTTTTCTATCTAAAGACGGTTAACATCTACCGACAACTGAAGATATTCGATTTGGACATTGTTGACATGCTTTATTTGGGTAAGCACAGATCGTAAAGCTTCTGTATTGCGCAAATACTTGACCGTATTTATGCTAAGTCAGAGGAACCTAACGTTACCGAGCTAACGTGTAGGCCTGTTTGGTTGCTTTGTTCGTTTTTGTTGTTGTTGTCGAAGGATTTTAGTAACACTTGTTGCCTTGTAGCGGCGGAACGGGCTCCAGCTGTTTACTTTTAGCTATTAAAGCCATGTTTTAACTGCCGGTCGCAAATAAATAACGGTTAACGTTACAGCTAGCGTTAGCAAGCTAGCCGCCTGTATCCACACAGAAGCACAAATAGGGGCTAACGGGGGAAACATCCGATGTGAAGTCATTCAATTTTCGTTTGATACGTTGTCTAACGTTAATGGGTTCTGTGGTGCTGCGGATAGCTAATGGATTTTGGACTGAGGACATAAAAAAAATAAAAGACCCCCCCCCCCCCCCCCAAAAAAAAAGAAAATGATGATCAAAATTTGGTTAAAAATCAATCGCGTGATAGAATCCACTTAAATATTACATCTGCTTTAGATCTGTTCACATTTTAGCATATTTTGGAAAATATAAGTTTTTCAAGTAAGGCAATTGTTATTGTAAAACTAACTTATCCTGTGTTTAGGTTACTCTTTTTTATATATATATATATATATATATATATATAATATAATGACTCTGTAGTTAACAACCTATTTAGCTTATTTCATTTGACAAATGTGTCCACTAGATGACAAACCAAAATTAACAATTTCTAAAATCATTTAGTTGTCAAATCCATTTTTCAAGCAAACCTTCAACATTTTCTGTCTCCGGCTTCTCAGTTGTAAGGATTTTCTTAGGTTAAATTATGGAAAAATGTAAGAATGTGTAACACATTTTTGGTTTTCAAAACGATTGTTTATAAAGCTATTTTTGAGGGTTATAAGTGTGAAGGAAATATATTTATTTCATCTTTTTTATATTCTTGAGGGTAGCTTGATTGATAAGAATGTAAGATAGGCATATATATATATATATATATATATATATATATATATATATATATATATATATATATATTAGGCATTATGCTTCTGCCTATAGCCTTTCAGTCATATTGTATACTAGATTTTATATTAAATATTTTATATTAAATTAAATAGATAAATAAAAAAACACTACTACTTGGAATACTATGTTGACCATTTCCTTCAATTTTTTTGTGTGTGTAAAATTGATTTGAAAACATAAAAAAATAGTCTTTTAGTTCCTTAAATGTAGTTGTCAAAATTAGTTGCCGTTCTGGTATTGTATTTTTAGAAATGTCCCTGTCTTTTGCACAGCACAGCTTTATGCAAAAACCTGAGATTACATTGTGTGATACTTTAAAGTCTTGTCACATGATATAAAACAACCCTTTTCACCTCAATAGTCACATCCCAGTAAAGTCTACAGGCTCTACGTTTCAGTTGCAGCACATTAACGCTGACTACACATTGTCTACCTTTTCAATGCTCACAGTCTGTGCACTCAATGAATGCAGACAATGTGTGGACTCTAGACTGGTAGAAAGGACCCTATGCACTTACATAATACCAATCTAGTACCCCTGTAAGCCGTGACAGTGAGCCTGCATCTACAATACCAGGACTCTGAAACTGAAGCAGCTAAATGGAATTCAGCTGTCGTTCATTTTTGTTTTATTTACATCTGTCGGTTTCCTACTGTGACATGTCAAAATATCCTCTGTGAAAAAAGACCTATTGGACAGGACTATTTGGATATGTAAAGTCATTAGAACTACAGTACAAACTGATATTACATGAGGCCCGATCATTTATTTTACGGTTATGTATAAGTGCAGAAGTTAATGTGATCTTTTCAAGTGTCCGCTAATTATTTCCTCATTTGCCTTCTGCAGACCGTCATCATGGACAAGATTTTGGAGGGCCTCGTGAGCTCCGATCACTCCATTCCAGTGAAGAGGGCCATTGTGAAGAAGGTAGTGGAAGCGGCAGAGAAAGAGGTGTCGGAGGAGCAGTGTCAGGCGTTGTTTACCCTCACCACCCGCCTCATCTTGCTCGGTGAAGATGCCTTTCAGAGGCAGATCGGCTTCCAGGTTTTGGAAGCCTACGCGCGTTACCACCGCCCAGAGTTTGAGCGTTTCTTCAGTAAAGACTTTGTCCTCGGTCTTCTCCAGCAGGGCTATGTCCAGCTGGACCGCAAAGACCCAGCCATAATAGACTACATTCACTGCTGCCTGCGGCTGCTCATCAGCTGCCCCTCTGTGCTTGAGATCTTCGCCGTGGTTCAGGTGGAGGTTTTGAGGATGGTGTGTGAGCGTCCCGAGCCAGCTCTTTGTGCCCACCTGAGCACTTTGCTGTCCGACTTCGTGCAGTGCATCCCGAGGGATAAGTCGGGCGTTTTGTTCTGCCAGCAGCTGGTGAGGACCATCAGTTACTTCCACTGCTTCGCCAGCCAAGAACGGGAGCTGAGAGAGTATGTAGGCCAGGTGACGAAGGTTAGCACCCTGCTGCAAAATATCTGGAAGGCTGATCCAGCCACGCTGCTTCCCTCACTGCAGGAAGTCTTTGCTATTATCTCTTCCACAGGTAAGACTCTTTCTGTCCTTCCTTTCTTTCTTCCTTCTAAAATGTCTATAATACATAGAGCAAAAACAGCCATTACTTTTCTCTAGGGTAAGTTTAGGGACACCTGGAATTAGGTACAGATGTTCTAAAGAAGCTTACGGATTTATTCATAGATTTATAAACCAGTAATGAAAAAATAGTATTTGCATTTGGCAGCATGGGACCATGACTTATGACTCTCCCTCCATAAATCTTGCCAGTAATACCAGGGTTGTTAGCACATGATGGAACACCGAGGAACAGTTACCTTGTTTGATTTAGTTGTTTTTTTTCAGGGCCCTGCCAAAAGCTGACTTTGATCCTTTAGTTCTCTCATTTGAATAGGTTGGCTGATGTTCATCCATTCAGTATTATTGGCTCGCTGATTATTGTCATTTTCGTGGTAATGGCCTCACTTTACACTTGCTTGGAGCAATCCCTGGAGCAAAAACAAAAACCCTTCAAATCCACAAGGTGTGCATTGTCGTCATGGATAAATATTGAAGCATTAGCTGTGAAGATGTGGTGGAGTTCAGAATACTAA
Organism: Anarhichas minor; assembly: GCF_050575085.1. NCBI lineage: Eukaryota > Metazoa > Chordata > Actinopteri > Perciformes > Anarhichadidae > Anarhichas > Anarhichas minor. The sequence continues at coordinate 9,681,257 of NW_027466460.1, read as the reverse complement.
TATAGTGAGCAGCACAAAATAACAGCAGGCAGCCTGCTTCAGTGAGCGATGGAAGCAGAGCCGCTTTGGCTTAAAAGGCCGCCGCCTTGTTTTCAGTTCCATTTTTCAGGCGAGCTGTGCTTCTAAAATGCTGGTGTCAAAATCCTGTCCCACTAACAAATCAACAGATCCACACTCCTCTTCCCAGATGTTACACAAACACTATGGAACTACTGTATATCCAAATAGTACAATAGTAAAAACTCGATTTCATCCCAAGTCACAGGAGATGGACAAAACAACATGAAGAGCTTAAACATAAGGCCTTAGTTTGTGGTGGTGTTGCAAAAATAACAGATGCTGTGTAGTGATGTGCCACCTCTACTGTGATTGATCTCCTGCAGACCCCTCCTTTGACCCTTCCATTGCTCTGGCCAGCCTGGTGCAGCACATCCCCGTCCAGATGATCACCGTGCTCATCAAGAGTCTCACCACGGACCACAATGTCAAAGATGCAAGCATGACGAAAGCACTCTGCAGGTTCCCTCTCGCATTGAATCATCCGAGATCGATGTTGCCATAACTTACCCGCGTGTTTGCACATTGTTCTCACTCCGTGTGCTTCTCTCTATCTACAGGATGATTGACTGGCTTTCTTGGCCTCTGGCCCAACATGTTGATACCTGGGTCATCGCTCTACTGAAGGGACTGGCTGCCGTTCAGAAGTTCACTATCCTCATAGACGTCACTCTGCTTAAAATTGAACTGGTTTGTAGTGGGAACTCGTCATTTTGATTTGTTATGGATGAAGAAAGGAGAAGAAGCCAGTCATAAATTGCATGAATTAAAAAAAAAATAAAAAAAGCTACGCAGATGTTAAACTGCAGTAATAATGAAGCTGGATTGCAGCATTTTGTTCGTTAAGATATATTACCCAGGGCTGTATAAATGTATTAATGATTTTGTTTTTGAACCCATAGGTATTCAGTCGTCTGTGGTACCCCATTGTGCGGCAGGGAGCGCTAGCTGTGCTCTCCCACATGCTGCTGAGTTTCCAGCACTCTCCTGAAGCCTTCCATTTGGTACGGGATCTCCTGCCTCCTCACAGCCCATTTCCCCTCTCATACGGCCACTCGATTGGTTTTCTCATTTTCTTCTCTTCTGGCTTAAATGACTTCAAAGCCGCATAGACTTCTTTTCCCAGAACCCCCAGGCTCGGCAGCGCTCTCCCCTCCTAATGATGTGTGAAGCACTTAAACGTCGGGCAATGGCCCTTGAGCTGGACAATTTCATTAGTATCTAAAAAAAGTATATATTCTCCAAAATACTCAGCAAATGAGGCTGAACCCTCTGTGGGGTTCCCGATGGGCAACTACCCTCTGGCTGACCGTGCTGCATGTTTCTGTGATTAATATTAGCAGCACCTTCCAGCACCACGGTGTCCTCAACGTTTGTGTCTTATCTTTATCCCTCACCGTCCCAGGTTGTTCCACACGTGGTGCATCTGGTCCAGTCTCTGAGGACAGACGGTCTCCCCACCAGCAAAGCGTTCTTGCTGCAGTTCACTGAGCTCATACACTGCATGATGTACCAATACTCCGGCTTCCCTGACCTCTATGACCACATACTAGAGGCCATCAAGGTAAAAGAGCATATTCTATATATATATGTTTTCATGTATATAGGTATTTAAGAAAATGTTGCTAAAACAGTTAACTTAGAAGGATATTTACTACATTGCATAAATAATCAAAAGCTTTAAGAGTTTAATTGTCAACTTCTTCAGTGTGCTCTCTTATCTAATATTTTAAATGTCTCTTCTCAGGATCTCCCAAAACCCGGAGAGGAGAAGATCAAGCTGGTGTTGAATCAAAGTGCCTGGACGTCCCAATCCAACTCATTCGCCTCAGGTCCTCTGAGGCAAGTTGGAAAGTCTGAGACCGGCAAGACTGGCCTGGTCAACCTGGGGAACACCTGCTTCCTGAACAGCATCATCCAGACCCTCTTCATGGCCACAGAGTGAGTTGTGTGTGTGTGTGCAAGAAACACGTGCACACTTGTTGCATTTTTATATTTGTATATTGAAACATACATCACGGACAGTCTGAGTGTAGTTAACCTTTTTATTTTTTATTTTTTTCGCAGTTTCAGGCGGCATGTTTTATCATTACATCTAAATGGTTCCAACCCGCTAATGAAAAAGCTCCAGCTGCTCTTTGCTTTCCTTGCACACACTCAGGTTAGTGTTGTCCTGTGTAATAGATATATACAGAGAGAGGGAGCTTTTATTATTGATGACACAACGAACTCTGTGGTGCCTGTCTGTTTCCTGCAGAGGGCAGCATACGCTCCCAAAAACTTCTTGGAAGTATCTCGGCCTCCCTGGTTCAATGCTGGCTCTCAGCAGGACTGTTCCGAGTACCTCCGGTTTCTTCTGGACAGGTACGGTCGCTCTCCAAGCACATTAGATGAATCACAGTTGGATTGTGTCAAGTTAGTGTGTGTACAAAATGTCTTTTTCCTTTATTGTTCCCCTTGATGAATGACACGAGGCAAAACTGTGCAATGTTGGCGCAACATCTTTGTGTCACTAAATGCAAACTGGAAAAAAGCTTTTGCTATAAAGAACGCATAAAGGGTTTAGAGTGTTGAGTGAGCATGACTGTGGGTTTCTGATGGTTTTCTTTAGAACTAATGGACGTGACTGAGGGGTTGATCTGGTACACTATCACAGCAGTGGCACACATTAAAATCAATATTGCAGTTGTATTTTCTCCTCTAATGTTGAGTGCCCCCTTGTCTCCTGATCCCAAGGTTGCACGAAGAGGAGAAAACACTTCAAGTCCTGGAATCGGTTAAGCCAAAGGTTGCCCCCCCCGTTGACACGAGCAGCAAAGACCCAGCGGGTCCGACTTCTCCAGAGAACGGCGAGGAGTCGTCTTTGGCTCCAGCGGAAATCAAACCCGAGGATGACGGGAGTACTTTGATAGAACGGGCGTTTGGGGGGAAGCTGATCACAGGTATTCGCTGCATGCAGTGCAACGGCATCTCCGAGAAAGAAGAGCCTTTCACAGACCTCTCTTTGGCCTTCTGTCCTTCTGCCTCTCAGGGCGGCCCTCAGCCCGAGGGGCCCTCTGAGGAACCCAAGGTTCTCTGTCAGGGATCCGTCAATGGCGGCAGTGAAATTCCTGAGCCGGGCTCGGCCAAAGCACCAGCTAGCAATGTCCATTTTGTGCCCGTGACGAATGAGCCTCCCCTGTCTGTGCCTGACTTGGTGAACTATTTCCTGGCTCCAGAGATCCTGGATGAAGAGAATGCCTATTTCTGTGAGAAGTGTAGCTCCCTCCAGCGGGCAGAGAGGACCATGAAAGTGGTGTCAGCACCTGAATACTTGATCCTCACCCTGCTGCGATTCTCGTACGATGCCAAATGCCACGTCCGGAGGAAGATATTGGACAACGTCACCATCCCGCCACTCATGAGACTTCCTGTCCACGCCCCTTTAATGCCTACACAATGTTCCTCTTGTACCTCTTCTCCTCTGCAAGTGGATTCGCCCGAGAGCAGCGAGAATCTGGCGAAGAAGCTCAAACCGTCTCAAAAGGACGAGGAGGAAGAGGAGACGGAGAGAATAGCTGGAGAAGAGCAGATAAATAGAGGCGGCGAGATGTCATTCCAGTCAGTGCCCTATGTCCTCAGCTCGGTGGTGATGCATTCTGGGATATCGTCGGAGAGTGGCCACTACTATTCTTACGGTCACAACATTAATGGAGCAGATGGAGCACAGCATCCAGCCAACCACTTTGCCCTCAAGGAGGATTCGGGGAATGGCGACCCCGAGTGTAGCCTCTCCACTTGCTCCGCTCTCTCAATTCCACCTGAACAAGGAGGCGCGCTGCCTAATAGCGGCCAGGAGGCAAGGGACTGGCTGCTGTTCAACGATAGCAGAGTGACATTCACGTCCTTGCAGTCGGTGCAGAACATTACAAATCGCTTCCCCAAGGACACGGCGTATGTGCTCATGTACAGGAAGCAGGAGCTACCGGGGCAGAACATAAATGGGGGACTGATGGCAAATGGAATGAGGTTGAGCGTTGAGCCTCCCCTGCAGAAAGAACTACTGGACGCTATAATCAAGGACAACAAGCTGTATTTACAGGTATGTGGGGGTGAACCAACGAAAAAAAAAAAAAACTATACTTCTCCCACCTACAGGCATTGTGTCGCTCCCTATGAATTATACCAATTAATGCTAGCCAAGTGTGAAGTGATTAGCATTAGAGCAAGTATTTAATCTGCTGCTAAGAGGTTCATTGGATATTTTGGGTGAAACCACTGCTTATTTTTCATGCTTCCCGTGCATTTGACGCGTAACATCATTCCCTCTAAGCGTGACGTTATTATGGAAGTCGAGGGCTGTACAAGACTCTCTCAGGTGGAGAGAGGCTGAGTGAAAACAGAAGACTAAGAGAGTATAGGATTTTCTTTTTTTTTGACTGAACTTGAAGCCAAATCTGAACTGTCCCGTTACAAGACATGAGGTGCAATTTCACGAGTCATTGAACTGTGTTGTGTAGAGTTGACTTTCTAGTGCACTCGTATGAGTGAGTAAAGTAAATCACCTCTAGAGGGTGCTGTAATAATGTTAAGTGACAGCTCTGTCAAATTGAACTACAGCTGTGCCAAATTAGCTCTTTGGCATATCTCATATCTTTGGCATATACACGTAAGAAGTGATCTAACGCCGACACATTTCTCTTTCCTCCACGCTGTCAATAGGAGCAGGAGCTCAGTGCTCGGACCCAGGCTCTCCAGGCGCCGTCGTCGTCCTGCTCATTCAGGCCCAACGGTTCAGATGACAATAACCCACCAGGGAGCTGCGGCCCATCTGGTGGAGGGGGAGGGGGTGGGGGCTTCAATACCATTAGTCGACTGGTCTTCTGAAGGAAAATCTGCTGCAGGAAACCAGATGAACTGGCACTGAAAGAGTCGAGAACTGATCATACCATAGATGTGCATATAACCCCCTGAAAAGAGCACTGAAATCGAACGCACACACACACACACACACAGCGTCTGTGCTGATTCTGATACTACAGTTGTTTTTGTTCTTACTAAAATATTTTCTACACCACTGTTTCACTCTTATTATTTGGTTGCATTTTATTTATTTTAGATTGGGTTTTTGTTTTGTGATCTCAGCATTGTAATCTTTCATTAAACTTCCAAATTTCAAAACTTGCAAATGTGTTCTCTCCCTTAAATTTAAATGACAGTAATAATAATCGATTGCATACATTGATAAATGTGTGACACTGGTTGAGTCTAGAACATGCTCATGTTATCTGGCTTGTCGTGGTGTTTATATTACCGCACACACACACACACACACAAATGTATGCAAATACATGCATGTGCAGTGCACCGTACAGAAGAAAGCATTCAACTGTAAGATACATACATACATACATACATAGATATGTAACAGACTTTTTTTTTGATTTGTCATAGTTCTGAACATGCAGCTCACAAACTGTATTTTTCTGATTTGCATGCAGCTTTTCTTCACGAGCTGTTTTCATGATATTCGGGTCTTTTTTGATGTGTGCTTTGCTGTGTTTTACAGGTTTCATATCCCATGCAATAAATGTACATACTGAAAAATATCATGGAATACGAAACTGTGTGGACAATTGAATACTACATTTGGGTAATCTGCACGATAAAGGCATTTTCAACATGAATATTTAATGCTGACTAATGGGTGGTGTTTTGAACATATTTGACAACAGTTAACTGTTTGACGGCATATTTTAATGTATTCCTCTGAGTTGATCATTCAGGGAGACTTTGGTGTTCATGCTGATTTTATGTGCCTTTTTGATATATTTAATGCAGATTTTGGAAGAGGAATTTGTCAGGATACACACCTCAGCTGTACTGTGTTAATATTCATATTGGCTTCACCTGTCCCTACAGTAAAAACAAACCCGTTTACGTTGTATTGTCTTACTTAACCAGGCAGGTTATTTAAGGTAAAGTTATTTAAAGAGGTGGTCAGATGTTGGGGATTTAACTATAAATATAATGGCTAACATGACAATAGAAATGTTAAAAAATAAGAAATTCTAAAGATGAAAGGCAATTATTGAATGCTCAATTGAGCCGACATGACTAATTTATCTGGAAATGTGAAGGAAAACACCAAAATGATGAGTGTTATGCTTAAGCATACCTCAATGTCTGCATGACCACTTGTCACATTTCCACTGCATAGAATATATTAACCACAAGGAGCCATCTCGAGTGCTACATCTTGTTTTTTATGGGATGATCACCCACTGTACATGGTTTATATTCTTTCTTAAAGTATATACAGACTTTTCAACACGAATGCCAGTTTTCTTCTAGATCTAAGTGTGACAAGATGGATTTGCAAATAATACATTTTCTTTATTAAATAGATGCTTCAAAATGAAAATGATTAAATGTTAAATTCAGCATGTTATTGACACTACTAACCTCAATAATGCCACTCCAAAGCATGCAGCTTTTTATGGTGTAAGCTACTTTGTTGATTTAAAAAAAGAAAGAAACGGGAGTGTACATTGTTGCATAATTCATCAAAACAAGCACATGTATCATAGTTTTGCTTCAACTGCAAAATATTGTTTTGCATAAACGGAAGTGAGTATACAAAGCAGTGTCTGAAAAAGGAACTGGGAAATCACATACAGTCACTTACTGTTCTTGGGCTAATAACAAATGACAATTCTAATGAAGCAACAGCAAAGGATTTACATAGGTGCCATTTATTACTAATTAGGGATTGAAATGGGAAAAAACTGTTGTAGCACAAAATCTTTAAGGGAGAAAAAAATCACTGATTCTCAACTATTAATCAACCGAAGCATTCCACTTTTCACCTCACATTTGTTGAACACCATTTATGGGATGATCTATCTTCTGTTCAATTTAAAGTCATATTAGGATTTTATCATTTTAAAATTCGTTATAGGTTTTGTATAGTGCCATACATTGCATACAGTACGCATATTCATTTGGAATGTACTGACAGCAAGCCCGGTCTGTTTATCTGGTGTCATTACAAATTAGTTTTGCACTGAATAGAATAGAATAGAATAGTACTTTATTCATCCCCAAGGGGAAATTTGTCTGTGGCAGCAGCAAACAGAGTGCACTCACACAAACACTGTAGATTTATGCACCTGTAAAGCAACACGACGCAATATTAAAGACAGCTTCACAGACACAAATGCACAGCCTCTTAGACATGCCACATTTAGGAAGCATGGTGCATCCAGAATGTTGCACACAAGCTAATTAATGCTGTACCGAGGACTGTATAGTGCTAAATATATGGTGGGCTGTCATGAAAAATGATTCATTAACAGGAATTGGTGTATTGTGTCTACATCCTGTAATTGCTCCCTATTTCTTCATCAATACCACGGCTGTTGAAAGAGGTAATGTGCAATGGCAAAATCATTAATCGTAGACTACGGAGGAACATCCTTTGGGGGGAAGTGTTCACCATTACAATGGCATTCCAATACGATTCCTCGGATACCATTGGGAGTCTACAGGGACCACGTCTTTGCTGTTGTGAAGTAGACCAGTTGTGAGTGATGTGTCCGGTATATTGATCAGATATGGTAAACCAGATCAATATTACACTTTACAATACCTTTATCTACCATTGTGGTGTTTGACAGTAGTTTAGAAAACTACTGATCTATCTATCTTAGAATTCAGTTCAAAAAATAATCACATGCTGACAAAAGATATCTCTGATATAAGTTGTAGTTTCAAGGCATTGTTAAGAAGTAAAAAAAGACTAAATATCTGATATTTAAACTGTTGTAATATATGTACAACAATGAGACTTCATACCACAGAAGATAAATGCCATAATATGACACCTTGAGTGCACTGTCTTCCTTCCTTCTATCCTGCGAACATTGCATGATTTTATAAGGAGTTTTTCACGCATTATGGATAATGTAGTTTAGACGTGCAATGATTCCTTGGGAGATTTTGGTTCAGACTGAGGTGGGGCCTTTCTTTGTCTTCTCTGCAATTGTCTGAGTCCACTTTTTGTAATCACCCAGAGGTGCACGTGGCTCTGTCACACCATGTTGCATCTATCAAACCGTCCTACAGTCATTTGTTGTGTTTTGGGACGGAACACAAACGATTGTTGAACTACATGTCCCATGTTTGAGCTTTATAGTTTTCACTGCACGCCGCCGCCTCCCCATTTCGTCCTCTAGAGTAATTAAGCGAGCAGAGCTACAAAAATGTGACATCCGGTAGTAACTTTCAAAACAAATCTCCAAACGTTGAGGGACGATGTTGAAGGAATGTGATTTGCGTGGTTTTGCTTTCTAAACATGGATATTACCTCGAATGAAGATCATGATCCACGCGTGAAAATGAATTTGGTCCAATTTAAACTCCTGCTTTTACCAAATATAATAACTAGCCACGACTCTGAAAGTTTAGACAAATGAGCATATATAACTGTGACTGCCAAATATCAATTAACAAAGACAATACGGACAATTTACACGTAACATGTCAGTTTAATAAGTTCAAATCGGTGCGATAGAGCCCTTCAAACTAACGTTCTGGACAAGACAAAACATTTATTTTGAAGGAATCCATGAACATCCGCTCGTTTGCCGTTAGGCCCGTGAGCTTGACACCGCCATGTTTCAGAGGAGGGTGAGTTTAGGGAAAGACGGAGCCACACTGTCAATCACAATTAAGGAACCATGGGAGTAAACTGGTGAGGAAGCTCGGCGGAACCACAGTGTTTACGGTGACGATTGTTTTAATTTGCGCAGAAACGACCACTATGCACCGGTACACTGTGGGACATTCACATCTGATCTCGCCAACTGGGAAGCGCTCCACTTTGACGGGAATTAGCATGAGACGTTACATATAACAACAACAAACTTAGCGACTTCCAGTTGCCTGTGCCTTATTTTTTTCCCTCTGCCCTCACAGCGTTCCAGTTTGAACAAAATACACAAGTCACCGTTGATATTTGTTCAAAAGGCGGTGCCGCGGAGGTTTATATTAAACCCGAGTCCTGGATATACCCGTGTTTTTGACTCCCAACTCGTGGAAAATCTGGTCTGTGCATTTCAGAGAACTGCCTGGTCTGCAAGTCGACTTTCGAAGGAGTGACGGTATTTATCGCCCCCCCCCCCCAAAAAAAACACAAAAATACTTCACTCGGAACTTTTTATATATCAATTTTAACCGTTTGAGCTTTGTGCCAACGTGTTTTTTTTTCTTCTTCCAGGTACAAGAAGACACTCCCAGAAACAAACGAAGCCAAACAGCAATCTGAAGGGAGCCGATATGAGTGGGGGAGATGTGGTGTGTTCAGGGTGGCTGAGAAAGTCTCCTCCTGAAAAAAAGTTGAGACGTTACGTAAGTGCGCTTTATAACCTATTTGTTACATTGTGACAAAATAACCTTTTATCACACGAAACGTGCCAGTTCTTCCCCTGGACGCGTTTCACGCGCACGGTTGTGACGGACGTGTGTAGGCCTCGTCTTGTGTGCATTTCAACAACAAAAAAGTTTTGGTATTTTCTGAACCTGAAAGTGACTTCTCCAAACACAGTTTTCCGTGTTTTTTCCCTTGGCAATTAGAGCGGCTTTACCATTACAACATACTATCGCTATTGTTGTTGTTTAGGGTCAAACCCGAGGCCTTTTCTCTTTATTAGCTAGTTCATGCTACCACAACAGCGCTCCAATCTCACAGCATTACCTCTGAGGATTTGATTTTCTTGGACCAATAACACAATTCACAGATTAATTTGGTGAAGCAGTGCTTTCTTTTCTTTTTAATTTAACTGACTCGAATTAACTCTACACAAGGATTGACACTCGGCCTATATGACGGATACATTAGATATTTTACTGCATTTTAACAGCTGCATCTGTATTTTAGCCGTAAATGCTGTGGTTACATTTGAAAGACTTTATGTCACGTTAAAGGCAGCTGCAACTTATTCCATCATGCAATCACTCAAGACATAGCCCTACCAGATCCTCCCCCTGGCACTTCTTTAGTATAAACAAGTTATATTAGTGTATTTTGATGCATTGTATGCACTCTGGCACCTTATATACATTAACAGTACAAGAAAATTGCATTGTGAATCAGCTCATTTTCATCGTTGGATTAGAAAGTGTTTGGCGGGCCGGAAGTCTGTGGTACACGGTCACACCAAGGAGTAAATGATTTACAAAACCACTGCGGATACTTCCAATGAGCCCTTTCTTGTAAATTTCAAACAGTGTTTGTGAAAAGTTGTCACATGCATAGTGAAGTTGTTTGTCAGAGCCACTATAATCGTTATGTTTACTGTCCCAGAACTGACTGATCCCTCACACACATTCAGTGTTACACCTTGCAGTGACACTGAATGAGTAGTAATGCATAATTACTGGGGACAAAACGCGTCTCTTTCTCTGACATTAATTTTCCATGCTGGCAGTGGGTTATCACTGTTTAGAGTGTGATTCTTTCTGCTCGTTTGTTGTGCACTTGGGGGAGAAAATGTTATAGCCGACAGCAGCGGCGATGCAAAAGCAAATCGCTTCAGTACCACACGTTAGCTGTCAAGTCTACATGCTCTCCTTGTAGATGAGTGGACATCTCTGTTGTTGATATTTCAATTACAAGGCCCGCAACTTGAGCGGGGGGATGTTTCTGCAGAGACCACAGGTCCAAATGGAGTGTTTTCTTCTGAAAGTAGTAAAGCTGAAATCTAGCCCTTAAGGCAGGATTTTCACAGGGTTTTCTCGCATTTATAGCAGATTAAAGTCTGATTAGATGTGGAGGAAGTCCAAATCCTGGTTCACTTACTAATTGTGTGCATCCTTCTAGTTTTAGTGAATTCCTTTATCGGTGGTTATCCCACACAGCTGATTCTTTCTTTCATTTCTTCCATTTGTTTTGTGTCAGCGGTGACACTGATGAGAACTTCTGCACCACTTGAGAAAATCTCTGAAAACCGTGCGTTATCTTTAACGACAAATACGTTAAACACGAGAAACCGCTTTCTACTTGTTGGGGGTTTTTGATACCCGCACCACCAGCAGCTCCTTCCCGTTTGTTATTAGGTTTATCATAACAGGTAGTGGCACATATTAAGAAAGAGTTGTGTAAGGGAAATGAATACTGGCCGTTATATCATTGTATTTAGTAGTATAGTATTTCACACATGGTGAACATGTACATTATTTGTTGCCTTTAGTACCTTGTAAAGCAGAAGTGAATTCACAAACGAATATTCAAATTTCAAAAATCCCTATTTTGGCAATCCGACGAGTGGCCTAGAATAGAATGAAATCTAAAAATACAGATTGTGGGTGTTGTGACCAGGTTTCCCATGCTGTGAACGGTCTTACTGGTTTGTCACATGAGGTTGTGTAATCCACAGAAGTGCTGACTATTCTTTTTTTTGCCGTATGACAAAGTGCTCAAACGTTACCTATGTAGCCACCAGCTGTTTTGAGTCGATGCCCAAAATACACGGAGAAGTTTATTCTTTTCTAAACTAGAAGTCGTGCAGCCGGTAATGAAGCGCTGTGATTTCAGGCTGGAAAGGATCAGTGGGCTCTACCTGTAGGGGCGGAATCTAGGAATTGTTTCGGTGTTTGAATGTAAGTCGCGTTGCATTTGATGGCAATCGCACGACGAAGTCCGTTGGCGAAGCTTCCTGTCGTGTTAGTGAGTTCACTGTATTCACCTGGAATCGCACACATTTCAGATCAGAACAAAAGGATGCAGTGATCCGACTCCTTCAGTCCCGATACCAATACCAGCGCCGACATAAGCTGTCAGCCTCACTGTGTGGAAGGGATTCTTCTATGTGTTAGACAGCATCAGGCTTGACCTAAACATTGCTTTCCTAATTATGTTAAACAAAATCTAATTAATACATGCATAGATATAAAGGTACTGAATGTTTGTCAGCCACAGTACAGCTAGCCTTTTCTCTACCTCGGCTTTCACTTTGAACCGTATGACACACTAGCTTCTTGATCTCCATTCCAGATGTTTGCTCTACTTGATTTGTCTCCCAACGCTTATTCAGGGTCTGCTCAGATGGTGGTGACACATATCAGACCGGTTTGAAATGATGAGCAATTACTGCAGAATCTACATTGCCAACCAAATGCCTCTAATTGTGCAGTCAAAGTTATATGCACAACCGCCAAACCGTTTCTCACAGAGATGCTGATGAATTAATTGATGAAGAATTTGATTGACAGGCAGAATAATCCTTTCCTGGTAATCAGATTACAGTCGGTGAACTGTTTTCAACCTGATGAACCCCTTTCAGCTCTCTTCCATGAGTCTCCAGACTGAGCAGCAGTGGACTAGAAGCTGGGAGCCCCTGCTTACCTGATTTACCACTCAGGGCAAAGTTTGCCCCCGAGGCTCTGCTGCTGATTGGTGGAGCTCAAAGGTGAAGGCAGTTCAGCAGGCCTGCCTGTCTGAGCAGCCTCAACCATCAGGGGCTCGACACAAGCTAGAAAATGCTGCCTTTCTATTTGTAACCAATCAAGTAAGTGAGAGACCTCTTAAACATCACTTTAACCTGATGTTGACCAATCAGGTGAGGTTTTATTGAAGAGGATCAGTGTTTCACAATCTGAGTGACAGATTCAAATCTGATGTTTTTCTTCCGTCTCTGAAACAACTAAGTCATGGATGCATTATGTACGACACAGCCTTGGAAATTGATTAATTCGTTGTTTCAGTCCAAATTCTCTGGGAAAGAGTCGACACTTCCTGTCCATTAATGTCTCATTCGGGGACAGCATGATGGTATCTAACCAAAAAAATATTGCTTTTGTCGGACTTTTCCCAGCCTCAGTTTGTCATAAATGATCCGCTGCAGTTCTCTATTTCATTGACACTGCATTTTCCATCTGGTTTCAGGTTCCTCTTTCATTTCTCGTACCTTTCGATCTGGGATTTTTAAAAACATTTTGTCCAGGTCCATTTGTCAAAAACAAAACGTCAAAAAAAAACAGCTTAGAGGCTGGTATCGTCACGCCAGATGCAGGCAGGAAGTTCCAAGGTTGTTTTCAGCATCACTCTGTTAAGTGTGACAGTCCATTGTGATGTGTGTAATACATGGTAAGATTATATATAAAGACAAATACATCAATCTATCTGTCCATCTATCCATTCATATATATACTGTGTATATATATACTGTATATATTAGGGTTCCCACATGTCTGTTGAATCAGACTTCCACAGAGGGGAACATATTAGTGTATGCCACGATACCTGTCTGTCATACCAGCTAGATCATCACTGAAAAAGTCCTGGAAAATGTGGGAAGAGTGGGAATCCTGTATATATATTTTCAGTTTATCACAACTGCGATGAAGATGTAAAATTATATTTCCTATCCCTAATTTGGCTGGGCAGCTCCTCGGTTCTTTCCTCCCGTTGCACATGGCTGTATGGATGGACCACTCTAATCCCTGCAGTCCATTGGCTTGTACCCACGAGAAGCAGATAAGGATTATGTTGTATTCGTCCAGCCCTTAATAGGGCCTCAGCGCTGCGCTACAAGGCTGCTGTGTAGACCGGAAGAAGGAAAATATTGAACCCTGGAGGTCCTCATCTGATGGCTGTAAAGGGAGATTGAGGATGAAACCCTCTCAGCTGAGGGAAAATACATTCACACAGCATACAATACTTGTGGCCATGAGCCTTCACATCCATCTGTCTGATTGGACGCAATTGTCACTTGCAAAGTGTAAGAGAAATGTTTATGTAACTAATGTGACGGGGCAGGCAAACGAAAATGGAGGCATAGCTCTTTGATTAAGTAGAGGATTCATTAAATCTGCGTAGCAAGTGGAACAGAGAACAAACACTCACTTTCTGTTGAACCACCCCCCCCCCCCCCCCCCCCCACATGCTTGAAGAAACAAACACCGAGCAAGTGGAACAGGATGCAACAGAGGGCTACTTGTGCAGCATTAGCCTCTCAGGCTAACACTGACAAAATGACTGGACTGTGTCCTGGCTGCCACAGCGACTCGGCTCGGCACTGCTGTTGTGTGATCTGCCACAGCTTGAAAATGGATTGCATGTGCCATTAATTATTTAATGTCCATTACAAACAAATATCCATTAAATATTCATATCTGTGCTACTACAATAGTTATCCTCACCGGCCCCACTTTTGTCCCAGACACAGACTATCACCATTGTGTTAGACGTAGGCGTATCAGTTGCAATGTAGCCGAATAGCTAAAAGTTCTGCTGTAAGGACTCCGCAAACGAGGTGAAAGCCGGATGAGTCTCATTTTAATCGGCCGAGCTTTGATTGAACCCACCAGGGATACGTTTCTTTTCAGTTGAAAAGCTTTTACGAACCAAACTGGTGTTTAGGTCTTTGTTTCCAAACACAATAGAAGTGAAAATGTTTATGTCTCCGTCTTCTTCTGGCTATTTATAGAGGGCAGTGAGCCTGAAATCATGTTGTTGCATCACAAAGACCAACACAGCCACAAAAACAACACAGCCAAGTGAGAGCAGAGCCCTCTGACAGTTGACGCATGGTAAACATGTCACCAGTGTTTTGCAGCTTCACATCAGTGTCTTTGTCTTTATTTTACACAGTTTTCATAATTATATTTGTGTGTCATCCATTTTTATGTGACAGCAGTTTATGAGAGTCTTGAAAACATGAATTACACACATCACAAGTAAAGAACGATCGCCCATACGTGTGTATTTCGGACAGCTCATTGTCTCTCTGTGGTCCTTGCAGCGTTGTTTCAGAGTCCCACAAATCTATGTATAAAAGATGCATATGCACAAATACCATGCATTCGCCATTTCCCACAAACACAGTTATTTATAAAAGAAGCATGTGTGGTGAGACTGCGCTCCTCACATACCTCAGACCAGGCGTGAAATGATAAGAGGAGCTCGGCGATAAGGAGACACAAGGTGAGAGACGTAGTCTTGAAGTAAAACATGGTCGTTTCTTTGCCAAATTCCCTGACTGCGTCACAGAAATCAGTAACATTTACAAGCTTCATTTTAGATAACTTCAAGAGTGGTGCGTTGTTATCGTTCTTTATATTTACATTGGTGCCACTCTTTCCCCCGTGACACACAAGTGACTCAGGGCGTTTCTACGTCAATTACTGGCTGCCCGTGGGAGGGGAAATGGGGCTCATGCACAAACGATCGAGCTGTATAAAACAGAATTAGGCGCGCACACAGCTTTTATTGTTTTATGCATCCCTGTTGTCTCTGTTGCCACATGACCAGCAGTTGTAAGTAGCATCTGCATCAGAACAATGCAGGTAGTTTGGTCACTTTCCCTCACGTATACGGTTCCTTTCACAGCAGATCGTCACTCGTTTGTCATGTAAACTAGATACTTAGAGACTTCCCTGCATACGTTTGAAGGTAACAAGTATGTTATTGGTTGAAACACATTTGCATCTGTACTGGTACATCATAACAAAGTCACAAACATTTTCAGGAAGTGAAAAAAAAAAAGTTTCAGGTACTATGAGCAGATTATGTTTGAATTACGTTGTTGTTATCGTATCCTTTACACTTTAGTTGTCTCCTTAGTGGAGCTCAGCTCTGAGATTGTTGGATGGAATCGGTGGGCCAGAGCCGATATGGAGCGTTTTGTAAACAGATGTGTCTCTCTTTGCCTGGTGCAGCTGTTTACTCTCCTGTGCGCTGGCAGCTCGTGGTGTGGCTGCAGAGAACTGGTTCTCATGCAGACTCGGTTTTTCCTGTTTGAATCTTGGGAACCGACTTGTTTCTGTTGGAATACGATTCTGCTGAGTTGTAAAATGATCCCTTTGTGCCGCTTGTCACCGTGCCAAGTCGAACAGTTTGAAGCGCGGCTATTATGAAGTTCAGATGACGGAAACCTCTCAACTTTTTGGCGAGGCTAATTGTACACATGATCATGTGTTGTTGTTTTTTTACAATTTGTGATTGATCAGGACGGTTTTCATACACATTGATGGGAAACAAATTCAATTTAAAGAGGGTGTTTTCTTTAATCAAATGTCTCAAATACTTGCTTTACATTGTCTCATGTTTCAACTGTTACAGCTAATGACACCAGGCAGTTAAAAATAGTGTGTGTCATAAGGCTGCTTTCTAATTCCAGAGTAGAGTTGTAGTCTGTTCTGGACATAAAACAGGGCTGGTAGGAGAACACAGATGGCCAAAGATGGTCTACAACACTAACCAGACAGAATGGCTGCAGGGATCTCGGTTCCCATCAGATGTGTGTGTGTGTGTGTGTGCGTGTGCGTGTCGATTTGAGAAGAAGGACAAACAGAAGTATGATAATGTGCATTCCCCGAATTCTTGGAAAGCAGGGGGAAACTTCTTCAGGCGTACTGCTGCATGCCTATAGATATGTATGCAGGGACATGCAGGCTGTGACGTAGCACAATGGCAATCGATGACCTCGTCGTCACTGTTGTGGACGGTGAGGCGAAAGCGAGCGGGATGAGGACGACCGCAGTGCTTCTCAAAGCAACAGCGCGAGTGCAGCCTCCAGTGAGAGACGCGCTCTGTTCTCTCCCTCTTTCTTTCCGTTCCCAGAGCTTCTTGGCAGCCGCAGACGGCAGGAATGCGAGGCTGCTCTGTGCTCCTCTCTGCCGGTCTCGCTGGGCTGTGAGCGCCTGGTCCCGGGCCGCTGGTCGTTCAACTCGGGCGAGGATGGGTTGCACTGCACTGCACTGCACTGCGCTGCACTGCACTGCGCTGCAATGCTATGCAATGCACTGGCCGATTGTTGATTCTGCAGCAACGGGAGGGAAGAGGAGCCGCTCCCTGGCGCCCCAGCAAGGCATGGCCGCCCCTTCCTGTGTGAGGCGCTGATGGCTACCAGATGGCGGGTGAAGAGAGGAGGAGGAGAAGGAGGTCCTGTACTCCTGCCTTCTCTCTTTTTATCCATCCCTCTTTTTATATTGTTCTTTTCTGTGCTTGTATCCTCTACTTTTCTCTCACAAAACACTTTGTTTCGTCGTCATCTTTATCTTTCTCTCCCCCCTTTTTGCTGCAGCAGCTAACTGTTCTCTGAATGAAAGAGGATGAAAGGGAGAGTGGTGGTGAACCTGATGTTGCCAGCCTCCAGGCTTCCTACTAAGTACTGTTTCTCTCGGTGTTACATACCCTTACAGACACTAAACGATGACTCACTTTGTGATAGGTGACTCACTGGAGGATTGTATACTTTAAAAGCCCATTCGTGACGCATACACTCTTTAAGTGTAACGTTTTAACATTAAGCTTTATCGTCGCTGTGGCTGCAATCACCACAGAAGTGTGCACCTGTTGCGCAGGAGCTGAGGGCTGCATGTGGTGCTCGATGGGCTTCAGCAAAGAAGTCATGAGCACCGACATCTCTGAAAGCCTGCTTCTCACCAACAGGAGGCCCTCTAAACTCAGAGACCACTATCACCTCCTCAGCGGAGTCTCGAGGGTGCAAACATGGTCACGAATGACTTAACAATTAGCTCTAATTGCCTTGTTTGGAGGTTGACCTGTTTGTGCTCTCCCTCAACTAGTTTTAAAGAGACATTAGCTATATTGCATGCTAACATTGAATTTGTCCCGGAAGATCCGCATTTAATCATCTTATCTCATAAGAACACTTTGAGGAGAAGTTTGGCTTAGAGATGGAAAAAAAAGGGCAATTATTTGCTACTGTTGCCTCATTAAAACCGAGCTACTAATTAAGCTTTTATTCTCTATTAATCCATGAATTGTTTGATCCCTGTTAGAAGATTGTAAAAAGATATTGTACATTATTATATTTTATTTACATTTGAAAAATATTAAGTTTACTATCACAAGTAAGAAAACCAGGAAATATAATAATTACATCTGGAAGCCAAACGGAAGCTTTTTGTCATTTTTGCTTAAAATTGACTTCAACAATCAATTGATAATCAAAATTGTTCCTGCTGATCGCCTCCTTGATTAATTGAGTACTGGCTTCAGCTCTAAAATGACATGCATCTGTAAAGCTTTATTGAATTGAACAGCAGTGACACTTCACATCACAAGTTACATTTTGAATGATGTTATCAGTGTACACTTGGAAAATGATTGAGCAATGTGATGTTTATGATCCGAAGTTAGTCTGACAAAGAGAAGACATTTCTGTCGGGTGTCTTGTGACCTCGGTCTTTAAAATAACGCGTCCTGTTGGTGGGGTAATCTACTCGTTAGCTGGGGTTTATTTATTTGTCAAATGCCTGTCAAAGAGAAAAGTTCCACTCTGTCAATACTACTGGTTGAAGAGGCAGGGCATCAAATACCGTATTTTCCGCACTATAAAGCGCACCGGATTATAAGGCGCACCTTCAATGAATGGCCTATTTTAGAACTGTTTTTATATATAGGGCGCGCCGGATTATAAGGCGCATAGAATAGAATAGCGTCGTAAGCGTGTCTCTTGAAAGGTGCCATTTTGGGGTCTTTATACACACAAGTGGTGTTGGACTAGGAGTAAGCACAGTACCGGTGTTTACCGCGGTGCGGCTTTGTAGTTTACCAGTCGTACTGAAACATTTTGACAGAGCGCCGTGTACAACCAGTATGGATCAACCAATTAACCAATTGATCCATATATAAGGCGCTCCGGATTACAAGGCGCACTGTCGTTTTTTGAGAAAATTAAAGGCTTTTAAGTGCGCCTTATAGTGCGGAAAATACGGTACTTCCCAGAAGGTTGTACAGATGATTACATCTTTATGAGTCCTTCCCAGGGAACTGCTGTTGTTTTCCTTGGAGAAGTGCAGTTCTCCAGAATGTTGGACGATCAGAGCGATCACGTTTGAGGGAAGCCTTTGAAGGTAGAAATATGTGCGACACTATTTGTTCACATTTAACTCCAAAGGCTCACCTGTCACTTCTCTCACACACACACACACACACACACACACACACACACACACACACACACACACACACACACACACACACACACACACACACACACACACACACACACACACACACACATGCAGCTGGCACTCTAGTCATGTGGTGCTGTGTGATCTGACCCCAGCCGCTGTGTCTGCAGCCCCTTAATATAGCCCACTGCTGTCATGGTAGTTTTTGCCCCTCGTCCTTTGCTCCGTGAGATGCGTGCACCAATACGTGCGCATGTTTGTCCCGGCATGAGGAACCGGCTGAGTTAGAGCGGGGGGGGGGGGGGGGGGGGGGGGTGTTGGGGGTGTCAGCCTGGAGACTAGATGCGAAATATTGCTACTGACCTGTGTAATTTCCCAAGTTACTGTGACTCAGACAGGCCTTCAATAATAAAAAAAAAAAAAAAGCTGTACTTGTAATTAATTATTATTTTTATGTGGAATTCAATCATCTAATCTAGTTTTACAAATCAGCTTCAGCAAATAGTCGGAGAAAGACGGAGGGCTCTCTGCTGCTCACCATCGGTCCTGTTCTGGCCACCATCCCTGATTACATTACAGTTACTATGGTGCTGTCCGTGGTTAAACATGTACACAAACACACACACACACACACACACACACAGAGACTATGAGAGAGACACAGATGCAGCAGACCCCCGCTCTCAGAGACTATTTCGTTTCTAGTCTGATTGGAAGCTCAGAGTGTGGAGGACCTCCTCCACTTGTCCACGTCCTTTCCTGGCTGTTGTCTGAACTTTCCCTGGCACTCTGCTCTTCTCTTTACACTTCTTGCTCGTGTGTCTAAAAAAACCTGTGGAATACCTCGACCATCTTTGTCTCAGCTCCTGCCCATATGGCATTCGGATAAACAACTACGAGCTGTTTGGAATCCAAGCACAACTCAAGGTTGGTAATTTGTTTGACTCTGAATCACAATTTGGAAATATTATAATATACCAATTGTTTTTTTTGAGGTAGGAATACAGGTTGTATTGGTAAATACAAGAGGAAATATGAATTTCTAAATTCATAATTGTAGAAAACATGACGGTCGGCAAATGAAATTCTCCTGTGTTGTGAAGTCCTGCCCAACACTGGATGAAGTTGTAAAGGGAACTTCCAGCGTCACCCTTTTATGATCAGCAGGATTAGTCACAGGTGTTCAGTGTAACAGACACAGTTGTAGTGTAGCAAAGATTCAAGGGACAACTTCATGAATTATAGCTTTCACAACGTTTGTTACATTTAGCCTAAAACCTGCTGAATAGCACAAGTTGCACTAGCTGCTCAGTAGTGGTGTTGGTGCTCTTGCTTGTGTATTAAATATTTGACGTCCCAGACTACATCTTAAATCAGAACTTTTTTCTCTGCATATGATTATGTGCCACAGTCTACGTTCTACTGTGTTTATTTCTGAACTATTGTGGACACATCTGTCTGGGCTGCACTGTTTGGCCGCGCAGAGGCAAAGAGGGGCTGAAAGGAGAATTGTTTGAGCGCCTCTCGTCAGCGGTCAAGGAACAGCGTGATCATGTGAACCAAGTCTGCCAGTCCAAAGGAATGTGTTGAATTCTAATGATGCTGCTTTGACAAGAGCATGGAGAGAGAGAGAGAGAGAGAGAGAGAGAGAGAGAGAGAGAGAGAGAGAGAGAGAGAGAGAGAGAGAGAGAGAGAGAGAGAGAGAGAGAGAGAGAGAGAGAGAGAGAGAGAGAGAGAGAGAGAGAGAGAGAGAGAGAGAGAGAGAGAGAGAGAGAGAGAGAGAGAGAGAGAGAGAGAGAGAGAGAGAGAGAGAGAGAGAGAGAGAGAGATTGTGGAGGAGCAACCCCTGCAACAGTTTGACCTCCTGTTTATCTGGGGAAAAAAAGGAAACAATATTATAACTGAAAAAGGACAAGGAGATTCTGTGGGAATGTGATAAAGTTGTGTTTTGGGGAGAGTCGGATGAGGCTTTAGAGTCTTTATCTCTCGTGCAGCTTCGGTTCTCATGGCTGAGAGCGGGCTGTCCTCTTGAGTATGCAGATTGAATCGGGCGCTGCGTCCAGTCTCGGACATTTTCAGCAAAGATTCTTCTATAAAGGACCCGAAGTAATGTTGGCGTTAATGCATTAGTCAGGGAATAACACTTGAGTTTCTGTCTGGGCATTTCTTTATTAGAGGAGTTAAATATACACACAGTCACGAGCAGCTGGTGCCATTTGACCAAGAAATCAAAAAAGATCAGTTATTTTTTTTCATTTTCATGCATCAGTGCGACAAGACTGTCATCTGATCCTTTCTGTGAAGTAGGAAAGAAAACTGTCTTTAAAGAGTTAAAAAAGAAAGAGAAATGCTTTTGTTTATGTTTTGACTTTTATCCGTGTTTTTACAAAGTGAAGAAAAACTGGGCCTGCTGGTTTAAGCACAATGTGCATAACGGATGCTCACCCTCCATGTCTCCACGTCCTTAGCTGAATGCTGTTTCCGACTCTGCAGGGTAATAGGTATTGATTGGTGACCTGGATTCTACCCCTTGCCACCACAAGCCTGTGTGAGTGCATTTTCACCATGCCGGAGGAGCAATAACTATGAATTACAAGAAAGTGAGAAAGATACTTAAGGGATGGAGCACATGTTGCCTCGACACGATGTGTGCTTTGGAGATCTTTCTTGTGTGCGGACTACATTTGTATGCTTGTCATGAAGGCGCCTTATTAGAATCTGATTTGTATTGTATTGCTGTACAATTGCAATCTTTATCGCTAGCAGGGTTTATACAGTCCTTTATTCTCCCAACAATCCGATTAAAAGCATTAGAATACGTCATGTAACTTGGTGGGAATATACTGGACCGTTTGGAAACGAAGGAGGTTATATACACACTTAAAGTGACAATCCTTTTGAGCTTAGAGTCCCGGGCTGCATCAGACATTTCTATTACATTACTTTTCAGGATTAGGTGCACAGGTCCATTTTGGTGTGTGTGTGTGTTAAATGGAGAAAAGTTTCCAGGAATGTTGACACGAACACCCTAATACTTCAAATATATAGATATTACAATACTTTCATCAGTGGGCCCTCTTCACCAATAGATAGTGACTTAACAGACATGTATTTCAATGAAAGTCTTCGAGAGCTCCACTTTAAAGGGGAACACCACCTAAATTTAGAAGTCGAATATGTTATTTTATCGGCCCGAGAAAGTTCAATCAGTGTTTGTGAACATGAGCTACTATCTCTCAAAGCCAGAAACCAGAGGAGTATATCTCAAAAGTCAAAAACTAGAGTGCTAAAACTCAAATTTGTTATGTCATCAAGTATAAAGTGTGGAACTGCTCCATAGACAATAAATTGGTAGAGATGTTATAGATGCCACTACGAGCACCCAGATGAATGATCTGAGTATATGTATATACGTAGTAAAGTATATACGGGTACATTTTCTGTTTCACAACTGAGAACACTACAATAAAATGTTCATTTGGGTATAAAGGAGCAAACAGTCTGTGTCAGTCTCCCATTCATTATCTATGGAGCAGCTCCAGACTTTATTTGTGATGACATCACAAATTTGAGTTTTAGCATTGTAGTTTTTGGATTTGGTTGAGAATTGTTCATGTTTACTAATATATTTGAACTGTCTTGGACCATAGGAATAACATGTATGAGTTTTGAAAATGGACGTAATGGACCTTTTTAATAGTTCAGCAGATTATCGATTATGTCGTCTTTCCTTGCGTCATTGAACCTCTGAAGTTGAATATTGCAGCTTTAGGTTCACATATCACTCCGTCTTTGGTGGCTCGTTTTTTTGTGTGCTTTTGAGCTTTTTCGGGAATGTTGTGGTGAAGGCTCTTTCGTTTGGGATTTGTGTTTGGTTTTACAGGTTATTTCATTTTAAAGTAGATACATCCTTAAAAGCAGTTTATGTTTATGTCAACAGTGGTTCCAAAACCGTCCTTTTGGCCTCTCTGTTGGCAACAGAGCATGCGTTATCCAGCAAACGTAAAATGCACAAATGTATTAAATGTAATTGGTTGAATAACACAATAGTTCAGACACTGAAAAGGTTAGAAAATGACACCTTTTGATACAATGAGAGCTGGTGAGTGCAAGCTGTTAGAACAAACCTCCAGACATGCAGGCACACACCCACAGAAGCCAACCCACAGCTGAAATGTTTTTTAAATGCTGACATCGTTTTTTGGTCCGTTTGCGTAATGACTTAGTTGGAAAAATATTTTGCATCGTTCCCCTTGCTGGCTTAAAGCGACTGTGCACGAGGGATTCCACACATTCTTCCCTGAATGTGGATCACTGTGCGGGAATCGCATGAACACACACGCAGCGCACAGCCTCTGAGGTATGTGCTCTCACCACGCACATTCTCTTTCAACTGAAAGTGAAGCCGGTATCATCTGAATGTGACAACAAGAGAGTGGAGGTGCGTACCGGTTTCTGGGGACTGCTTGAAAAACGGAGGCGTGTCTTCCTAGACTCAACAAGCCTCGGCATGCTCAACAGCTCAGCTCGTAGAACAGGACGCCAAACTCGGTTAAAGCAAGTACTAAGAAGAAGCGTGTTGTATTTCTGATCATAAATTAAAAAAAAAAAAATAGTCAAATATAATTTAAAGCAGCACCTGAATTAATGACATTCACTCATTTCCCTGTTAATTAGATCATTTCCAATATTCGTTGACTGGAATAAGCTAAAGTGTGCGGTTTCATCTCCTGTTCTGCTGAGTAACCAGGGGCCACTTCTTTGAATGCAACACAGAAGTGCGTATCAGAGTCCATTTCCTTATCTCCCGTATGGCATCTCAGTCCATTTCCTAGTGGATAGACTCTAGCCGGAGAGGGGGTAATTAGATCATGTCTAAGGAAACCTCTCACTGGCCACTAAATGCAATTTGTAATAATTTTCATTGGACTGATTGGATTAGACTGCTGCTGCTCCCTGCACGGATAACGATTGGGTTACACACACACACACACACACACACACACACACACACACACACACACACACACACACACACACACACACACACACACACACACAGACAGACAGAGTGGACTAACACTATTGACAACATTAACAAGGTATACCTACTACCAATTTTTTATTTTTATTTTTTTAAATCTTATTGAATTGTAATCAATCAGAAAGCCTTAGAATATACAAACCACACTTTCTGTTGCTTAATTGGTGTGTAATGCATGCGAAGAAAATTGATTTGAACACATCCTCATTAAAGGTATAATCCAAACACTCGCACATAAACGCACGTAAGTCCGCACGCACGCTCACCCACAGATGCTGTTCATGCAGTGGTTCCCCTACAGGAAGCAGTGGGAACCATCACGAGTCTGCGCTCAACCCACTACCGGCTGTAGTGTGAAACCTTCTGCTTCACGGAGAGCTGCAGGCTCCTATTGAAGCATCTGATGTTAAAATATCTCAGAAGGACCGTATTTATAATACTATGGATGGACCTGACTTGTGCAGGAGTGAATCAAAAGCCACTACGGGAATTCGACGTGGGATGGTGCACTTTTCTTTCTTTTTTTGTTTAGCTTGTGGGCACAGCTCGTTGAGTAGTTACTGGTATTTTTGGTTCTACCCACCTATGCTGGGCCGGCGTATTGTAGGTGTGCTGTAGTGGAGAAGTGGTGTGTAATAGGGGGTAGGGGTGGGCAGTTGTTGCCAGGGGAGGTGGTGTGTGTGTTATTTTCAGTCCATTGTGTCTACTTCCTGCGGGTCAGGGGTTATTGGAGCAGGGTGTTGCAGACTTGACGGAGTAACGAGGAGGGAAGGGAAGTCAGCAGGGTAGGCAGGAAAGTGGCCAGACTCACTCGACAACAGTGGCCGGTCAGCAGCTTGCTTACCTTGCTTCTATCGCAATGTTCCTGCTTGGACTCTTCAGAACCAGGTAAAAGGGCCACGAATTGCATTTCGATAATTGGCAAGCTTGTCGTTTAGAATCTTCGTTTGAAAACTGTCTCTGTCAGGGGGTTTACAAACGCTGTTGGCTCGTTTCTCTCAGCAGAAGGTTAGAGACGGACTTAACTGTCAAACCGATTCTTCTTGAACATCAGCGTGGAGTGTTTGGGGCGAAAATATGGAAGACAGGAAGTGGGCGGAAATTTGATGACGCAGAACCTCAATACCACCGTAATGGTGTGTTTTGGGGGCATCGGGCTGTCAAAAGCATTGATCCAATGTTACAGCTGAACAGATGAATCCTGAAGGGAATCATAGAGGAATGCAATCGGAATTAAACCAAATGGTTACAACGCAGTGTATGAGTGACCCTTAGTGTTAAATAATAAATCGTATAAAGATAAGTGAGAGCCTTGGCCATGCAAAGAAATGGCCATGAGTGCGACCACTTCCAGCGTGTGCAGTGACAGCTCTGGCGTGAGAACGTTGAAATGTTTGCAACATTGCATTTTTGAATAAGAGATCTTGAGGCCACAGTGGCCTGAAAGAATGAGCAAAGTTCATTCTGTGATTACTTCGTCTTCTCTCCGAGCCTTTGTTCTGCAATCAGGTGACGCTTGTTTTTTATGGTTAGTGGCAGGCTCAGTGCTGTGTTGTTGTGCCAATGTATTTGATTGATTATTGTAACATTCCCGACACCTGACTGTGGAGATATTCATTATGTCTTATTTCACAATAAAAGCCCTTTACCGGCATGTCAACGGCTCTTAAACAGCCATTTGAGTGCCACATAATTAGCTCCACTCTGTTGCACTTTAACGTAAAAAAAAAAAACAAGCATGAATATTACAAAATTCGACACTGATTCCTACGTGAGTTTTATGACATGCAGGTCAGCACGAGGTTTCTTTCAAAGTTGAGCTGTGCAATGTATCGATGCATATTGTGATGGCAGGGCCCCTCACTGTAGACCCGTGCAGTGGTATCTGTGGCTTGGTCAGTCTTTCCAATTAACACGATTGGCAGTGTACGTGCACGTGGGTTGCCAGAAATTGTGGCCCCACGAGGTACGTGTCTTTAGTTATAAAATAGGTTGATTGCGCTATGTATATCCTTCTCCTTTGACTCTTTTTATAGAGGCTAACGGCTACAAACAAGGACATCAGTAGAGGAGCAAATCCCCAAAAAGGCTTTAGTTTTTTGAGATACCTCAAACCGAGGTTGGTATGGTTGGAATACAAATATGTTGATGCAAAATTTGTTTTCTTGGTTGATGAGTGGATTCTCCACAAAAATAAAAATGTAGGCTTCTGCCTTTATCACATGTATTTCTGGAAATGATGAGAATGTCACCAATTTATTTGCATAAAGTCAAGCAAATATTTCATCAGTACCTTTGTCCATCTGTGAAATGTGTAAACATACACATATACATTTGATTGTTGTTTCAGTGGAGTAGTGCTGCAGCATGTATACCGTATGCAGTTAGTTGCTTAGTGTCATTTTAGAATAAAGAGAATCATCTCACTCACAAATAACGTCACATTTCCTCCAACACAGGTCAGACAAAAAAAAACCTGTCTAATGTGAGCAAATCACAAAATGTGGTTATTGTGATTTCACAGTACAGATGTGATTTGCTCTCTGCTTTGTCTACTAAAAGCATACATAGCAACAGTACTTGAACATACGAGGCATTAGCTGTTGCAGCATTAGGTAAATGTTAATATAGAAGAGGTTCTAAAGTTAGCTCCCGACCGACCCCCAAACACAACCACAGAGGCAAAAGCGGAAATCTTTCTTGCCCAGAGTGTGTGTCTGGAACAGATGACCAGGAAGATAAAAAGCGCTAACAAAGTGGAAACTTCCACCAAAGGATGTTATTTTGCCTTGTGTGTGTTTTTTTTTTTTTTTTTTTTTTTTTCTCTCCACTTCTGTGTTTCACAAAGCCCCATGTTTCCTGGAAAACACAGTGAGAGGTAGCTGGTTTAGTGTTGAAGAAGAAGGCTAACACCGTGACTGCTGAACAGTTTCCTTCATTATGTGTGACTACTGATGCTTCTACGCTCCCTCATTCATACATGATGTGAGGTTGTGTTAATGTTTAAACCTGCTCTCCACTGAGTTAATGCTTCACCCCGTGCGCAGGGTTTAAGTCTGAACCTAACCTGTCCGAAAGCTGCGTAGAGAGGCCAGGGGGTAGCTGTGTTTGTCGGGGGGGGGGGGCTTATTGCTATTGGAGGTGGCAGATGTCAAATGCGGTTGGTAGAAAAATGATTGATCCATCCCGAAGGAGAACGAGACCTGCCGCCCTCAGCCACAGCGCAGTCCCTCGTTTCGTCGCGCTCTCCTCTGCTACATCTTCCCCACCTTCTGCCGCTCACTCACCCTCTCTCTTGGTCCATCCCTCCCTCAGTCTGTGGATACTCTAATGAATGATACGGAATTATTACTTGACTGAGAGATCCTGTCCCGCCCTAAGAGAAAGTGTACGCCAACGACAGCGATTACACATTCGGCTATCCAACACACTGGAGTAACAGCGGCACGGTGGTCCTGGGATGTATGGAAAAGGTGCAAAAGACCATAGAATTGGCCGGTGAGATACCTTTCCAACAAAGCAGAGAATATAATACCTGCTGTTGACAACTTTGGTAAGCGTCTCTATTTCCTCTGCAGATAGTTTTTGTCGAAAGTTTTGTGGAAAAAGCCAAAGTTTGATCACAGTTTAAACCTTGTTAAATGATTCCACAATGGGCCTCTGTGTAGTAGTCCTGAACACAGGGTCTCATTCTGAATACTTGTGGTAGTAATAGTTTTTGTCTTGTAAGATAGTTTTGGAAAAACCACGACATCGTCTTGTAATCAGGTCACACGTGAAAAGCCCATAAATTAGGAACACCTGTTCGCCTTTCAGACGGTCTTTCATGAAAATGTTGGTCTTTGTGTGCGCTGTTTGCAGAGATAGCAGTATGACTACCACGGTCTGTGTTCTTTGGACGGTTACCGTAGATCGTCGGGGCTGGGGTCAGATGGCGCCTGACTGGGTGAGAATTTCACAGCTGCAGATGAAAGAGAGCGACTGTGAGATGGCAAATCGAGGGAGAGAGAGAGAGCGAGGGGTTGTGTTGACGGAGAAGGGAGAGAAACCGACTCGTTTTGATCATCGGTGCTCCTTTATGGATCAATACGCGGTTGATGAGCCTACATGCCAGCATGCTGATGTAACCTACACTCTCAGTGAGGAGCTGCTTTTGTAGACTCAGCTGCTCAAAGTTGGTGTTAGGAAAAGTATATCTCACTTTCTGACTTTGAAGCATTCGGTAATATCATTATCACACATAAAAACATATGAACACCGTCTTTACGTTACATGGCAGATGTCAGTTTTTCAGCAAAATAGGAACACACCAGTGTTGCCTCCATAGCATCTGCCCAGCTGCATAAAACAACTGCTCTGTTTTATGGTACGGAGCTAACTTGTTTGGCCTCGTAGCCCGGCACAGAGGCTCGAGCTGTCTCACATTGCTGCAGCGGTGTTTGTAAAGAAGCCCATTAACTTGCTATCTGGTTATGGAATAATTCAATAGTATTATTCATAGTTGTTTCATATAATCGCATTTTTTAGGAAAACCGTTGCGTCTAAATGCACGATAACAAGTTTAATATTTCCACAAGATTTCAAGCACAGCAAGAAGAAAAGAAGAAATTGCTATATTAATTTTGTCCATGTTGGTCACCCCTGTTCTGAATATGATTCAAGGAGATGATTCAACCAGATGGATCATAAACCCTTTTAGTTTACATTTACATCTCCCAGCTGTGTACTGACTTAATGTGCAGCCACAGAACGAGGACGTATCGGAGCCGTTGTAAATCATTGATTCTTACGGTCCTTTTAACATCCGTCGCTACATTTGTGTTTCTTGTCACTCGTCACTTCGTCTAACTCTTGATCGTCTCTCTTGTGACGATTAAGGCAAAACTAGAACACGGATAATTAGGAGCACATACAAGCGTATACGGCCTTGTGTTAATGCGAGGTTAGTCATTTTGCAGTCCATTAAAAATGGATGTCTCGTTTCTTAGGAACTCTGGATCTTGAGCTTCGGCTCTTCTGGAAGAATCGAGACTTGAGATTCTCACTGTTGTGTCTCTGACCTGTGTGGGAAGATGGGGCGCTTGCACACAAAGCGAGGTTGTGATGTTTCAGTTTAACAAAGATTTGTTCTTGTTTTCTCTTGGAGAGAGAGAGAAAGGAAGAGGTTGACTCTCGCATGGGAGCAGCGCGATGGGGTGGATACACATGATAATTGATAAGTTCAGATACAGCGGGGAGTTACAATTTTGTCTCTGTGGGCGTTTGTCAGATGGACATGTGCGGGTTCAGTCGGACACACACACAGTCACACCTAAGCTAGTGTTGCTGTTTGCCTGGGTGGTCCTATCTTTAGCTTGTCCTCACTCTATTTGTCTTTGTGCATTTCCTCTGTTGTCTTCGGCCTCAATCCTACTATGGGTGCAAGGAAAAGAGACTTTTAGATTTCTTAATTATCAATTTTTGTCAATTGTTTTCATTGTATCTATACAGGACTACTTTTACAATAGCTCATTAGTGTTATTCAATGTGGAAATATTCAAATCATGGCTGAGCAATAATAATAATTCTACACCTCTGTTGTTGAGGGCTTGAGACTGCTATGGTTAGGGTTACAAAGTAGTTAAAAGTACTTCTGTTTATGCAGAAAGGTGCAGTCTGCAAAGCTTTCATGCATGACTTAGCTTCCTTCAGGCTGCCCGGCAACATCACTTGCTTTTTGTGCTGCACTTTGTTAGAGCAACATAATAAAAAGCACATCATTGCCACTGAAATGGTAAAATAAAAGCGACCATCAAACATGCGCGCTGCGAGAGAACACAAAGGCAGAGGACAGGATCGCAAATCAGTGCCTTTTAATATTGGACAGAAGTCTGGGTAAGAGCTTTCTTACACTTTCCTGCGCTCTGTAAGCCCTTGTTATCGCCTCACTTTAAAAGACCTCCAGTCACTGACTAGCTGTCTTTGCAGCATTAGCAGAAGTGTCCCCGGCTGCCAAGGGAGAGCTTTTTGTGAAGCGGGCATGTAGAGGAAGCTGTCCATGCTGTGGCATCTCTGACCTTTTTTTTTTTCATTGAGAGTGCAGATGGGAAACAGAATCATAAAGTCTCTAACAGGAAGCAGAGGAAGGCTCCGATCCAGAGACGGGGATGGAGCCTTCAGATGCAACACTGGGAAGAGAAATACAAGGAAAGTGATTTGTCAATAACTCTGAGCTGCATAGACCTTTTGATTAGCAATGGGAATGAAGAAAGGAATGTTTTACTGCTGGAATCTTGGGACGGGGATGCATTAGAACCATTAAGACATGCAACACGAGTGGTAAGACGAGACGGGCTTTAAAACCCCCATGAAACGCTGTCTTTACTTCCTTAATGTGCTGCGTTTCCTCTTGAAGCAGGATGTCAGGCATGGCATAACGCAGTGAAAGATCATTCTAAATCAATGTCATTTCGGGAGACAAAGGCCGTTGAACAGTCCAGGTAGTCTCTGGATGTTTACCGTGCCACAATGATCGCAGGTCTAAGAGTAGAGGGTACGTATGCCGGACAGGCTTAACCCTCATTTAGTGTGTACTTTGGTTAAACTGGACTTGTTAAAAACCTGTATGATCTCAGTCACACTGTGATGAGTCACAGCATCTCTGTGGTTTTGGAATTTAATAGTAATGTATAGCATTGGTGGCCACAATTATAAGAAAAAAAGAGCCAAATTGTAACATAAAATAACTTCATTGCTAAACATTTCACTGTTTTTTTTTATTGGGGTGCACTCTCACCACATTTTTGTCAACTTAGCGCACGCTCTTTGGTCTCTCCTCTCCCCACACCCCTCTCTGATAGAGCAGTGGCAGTTAAGAGGGTCTGGGACAACCTGATTACATAGAACAGGAAGTTCAGAGGAGGGAGAGGTCTTGAACACTAGACCCTCACACACACACGGCTGCACGTGATAAAGTCAGAAGGCGCAAAAACAACAACAACAAACAACAGGCAGCAATCGCTTCTACTCACTGTCAGTTACAGAAACGAGACTCTGAAGTAAACAGCTCCTATGGATATACAGCTCGCAAGGTAGGGTCACTGTTGTCCACTCACGTTCTTCAACAGGAGATCTGTAAACATTTATGGGAATATTGAAGTCTTTTTTTTTATTATGTCGAGCTTTGTGGTGCTCTGCCTCAGTCTTGGTGCTGGCGGTTAGTGTTTGGGCATGAAGGTTGGTACCGATGCTGTGGGATCAGGACAAAGTGCTTATTAGTTCACCAAAGCTTGTTTTGAGCGTGTGTTATCAATTTCCATTCAATTTTGGATCCAGTTACACAATTTCTCTACCTAAAAAAAATAAAAAAAAGGCAGAGCATTATATATAAATAGCCAGTGTTACCGGTTCAATTGTGACTGCTTGGGTTTAGTTTACTTTGACTTTAAATGTGAACTAACCGCATGCTTGCAAAAATAGCACACAGTGCTTGATGCCTGAAATGGACCAAATGGAGATAGTTAAGTATGGAGATGTCAAAACCTTCAGAGATATCTATAGCCTGTCTAAGCTTTACATTTGCATGCTGGATCCTAATCTTTATTGGTGTATAGATGAATAATCGAGAACACGGTTTGGATGCATATGGAGGGATAAGGTGGTGTTTGCCAGACGGTTCTTCACTTCATCTGTTGTGAATCAGATACTGAGCTTCCCACCGGCTGTGGATGTTGTTCATGTCAGGTCGAGCAGTGCATTGGGTTTATCTAACAAGTCTCCAGCAGGAGTGTCAGAAGCTGGCGGTAGAGTCGGCTGACTGTTAACCGCCCACTGCTCAGGCAAGTACATGTTTCATGTTTCATGGAAGTCCCCTCTCCTTCCAGCAGGCGGAGGGCCGATGACGTTGGACCGAGCGGCCTCACTGAGCCAAAAAGGCCGTGCACTCTTACTTGTACGTCAACTGCCCTCTCTCGCGCTCAAGGATGTAAAAATAGCTGTTTAGCAAAAATCCCAGTCACGTCTCGCTAACAAAGACTGATTTATACAAGTTGCGACACTAAGCATAGAGGAGCTTTTGTTCCCCCCCCCCCCCCCCCCCCCCCCTCCTTCTCCTGCTCCAGACCTCGTCACAAACGCTGTGAGCGCCAAAACCTCTGACGCTCTTGACACTCCTCTCTTGGAACATCCTTTGTTCAGCACAGTCCTACGGTCCCGATAGTGAGGCGAAGGGAAGCACTGCGGTCTACAAGATTGCGTATTTGTTTATTGCATTTGGGTCAGACTGCAGTGTCATGGCAATATTTTGTAGTTCTGTTACTTTTCTTCACCAGCAAATGCGGCGATTGAATATCCAGGTGTTTGCTATAAGATTATTGAAAATGTCACACGCACTCTCTGAAAGTCAGTCCGTGATTTGTGTAACATTTCACGGAGTTCTCCTTAATTATGAAACATTTCCTTTAAATATATTCACTCTTAAAGAACAATTTGTTTAGGTACCTGACCTGCTTAAATGTTTACAGCTGAAGCCTTTTTAAAAATTGAAAACAAAGAAAATAAAATGAATTGCTTTCTGATGTAGCGCTAAGTCATGAATGTCATATTTCCATTTTCTATTTAAAATCACAGCGCCTGATACTTACTTCCCATTTTCTCAGCTCGCTCTAAGCATCCTCATTCCTTCTAATTGGACTTCCCCGAAGAGCACACAGATATTGACACACTGTTGTATGTTTAATTTCCTGCTAGAGAGAGAGTTTTTTTTCTATTTTCATTTCATATCAACTGACTGTAAAAAGGTGGTCTGTTTTCTCCGTGTCCATAAAATGTCATCTGGTTGTGATTTCTGGCAGATTAAACAATACCACGTACTCATTTGTTTCCGCTATCAACCAAAATCTTGACCCTCCTTCCCTCGTCTTCACCCTGCGCTCTATCTGCGCCCCGTCTCTCCCTCGCCCCCGTCCCTTCCTCTGTGTTTTTCTGAGGGACAAACGGAGAAGCTGTCCCAGTCGGGATGAGTCAGTGCAGCTGGGGTGCAGGTCATTTTACCCACAGCCCACTCAGACGGGACAGATGGCCCCGGCCGCTCGCAGGCTGCTAAGTGCTAACTCTGCAGCCAGATTCTGTGAGCTAAGCTAATGCTAACACATAATGGGTGAGAGGCTCAGATAATGCTCTCAAACCACTGATTTACTGTAGATAGAGATGAATAATGCACCGGGGCCTTTTTTCTTTTGAGTGGCTTGTGCTGCTGATTTCACTCGGGAACGCACAACAATGACACTAAGTGCATTCCCAAGTGAAATCAGCAGAGACTATACAAATAATACAAATTCCTTTGTATTGTGTTGTATTGTATTGTACTAGATATGCTATGAATTTCAAATTTGGTAGCTTTTATTGGCTGTGACAAAATCGCTGATGCAATTCTGACAGCACTATAGGACAACCACGCACAGATTCTCCTCCCAGAGTGAGCCAACGCTTTTGATTTCTATCATAACACTCATTTTTTATCTTGCTGTTTTGTTTTCGCCATCGGTGCAAGGACCGTGTATCTCAACTGAATACTGAGACACGGATGCCGGCCTTTTTAAAAGAAGCATGGACCCCTAAGTGCCTATATATATATATTAGGATTTATGATGTGGCATATTTGCTGTGCACTTCCCTTAGCCATGCTTATTTGGTTGTATGCTTTCTAGGACTAGAATGTGTTCTGTGTTCTCCGTTAACCTCCTATTGCAAAAAAACGTACGTAGATTGGAGGCATGTTTGGATGTTGTCTGTGCGGTTGTCTTGAGTGAGTGCACATGCTGCAGCTGCAGCAGCACATATACCAGAAACATTTCAATCTATGAAGTCATAGGTTACCCAGACTAGCTTGTAAACTTGCCTATGCAGTAAACATAAAAGCGTCGCTGTTTCACAGTGAGAGTGAATGTGCGAATGCAACGCTTAAGATTTAGTGTTGGCAATCTATTTAGTGTCCCTTTTTAAATGCCCGACAATCGTCGTTGGTCCATTGAATGTAATGTGCAAAGCGGGCACATGTTTGCCTGCACTAACACTGACTGGCATACATGAATCAGTTGAAACACGAATGACGCTGTTGTCATTGTGACTCATTGTCCAACAGCAGTGTCAGGGGGAGACCTGTCCACATCCTGAAGACACAGTCTAATGTCCCAACTGCTGCTACTGCAGAAACGCAGTAACCCACAGGCCTGTCTCAGTACCATTAGAGATATGGAGGATGAGTTTAAGTATGTAGTTTAACAGCCTGCGATGACGGTGCATTAGTAATTAGTGCACTTAAAGGCTTTTTAGGCCGCATTAATCTATCGAAACCATGAAGCACAATTAGCCTTTTAAGCGCAGTAAAAGCGGAGTTGGTGGAGCTTGAGTGGTGTTTGCAGGATGGTTCACCAGAAACTAGTTTCATACATTTAGACTAATAGATCAGATCAAACTCTTGTATTTGGCCACACACTTATTTTTAGCAGCTGCAGGCTAAAACATAAGAGCTCAGTTCCACTGTCTTTTTGTTCACATCTTACTGCACTTTAGGAGTCTTGCCAAGTCATTAATCAACATGCAGCGCTGCCATATTGTCTCATTCATGTCTTTACTTCTCCTGGTTTGGATTTTGGCATGGCATGTTACCAAGTAGGACAGTCTGGTGTGGGAATGCTATGGCTCATTTCATTCTTTGATGTCCGTCAACGGGGAGAAGACGCTGAACATGTCGGCTATGGAGCTGTAATAGATGAGACATTTCTAAGAATAGTCACATGGCTTTGGCGATAATGTCTCTATTGATGCCAGCCAGTGTCTAAAAGGAATAGTTTAACACTTGCATTGTCGCTATAGCCGTTGTTGACTACTGCTGCTGGCCGTAGAGACGGACACGAGGGGGATATCAACTGCTCATTAAGTAAGCAAATAAGCTCATAATGCTATATTAAATCTTCTATTTGTGCGTATTTTCTCCCTGCTTACGCACTTAACCTACTTCTCTCTCCATCTTTGCCTTTGTCATGCTCCAGTGATGTTGGGTCAGAAGGCCTCTGACGGCAGCGTGACTCCACTCAGTTGGCATCTCCCCTCAACCCTCCCACCCTTCCTTCCCTGGTCATCTTCTTAGTCAGACCCTCAATGCCCTCTCTGTCTGGCCCCACAGGCTGTAGGTCCTGGGTGGGCGAATAGAGGGTGTCTTCCTGTGTTTCACCCTATCAGAAGACACTAGAAACGGGGGGGGGGGGGGGGGGGGGATAGAGAGGGGTTGGCGGGGACAGCTGCCATGCTAGGGGAGCCCCCACCATCCCAGTCCGGTATCGTCCCATGCCGTCCCATTCCCAACCCTGGGGCCCATGAACACTAGACTCCTACAAGCCGAAGTGGGCTCTGTGATTGTTGAGTGAGCCAAACGGTTCACAATCATTCGGTGGATTAAGGAAAACTCGAAATGGATGTGTATGTTTCTGTCAGTCATTAACTTGACCCTGGCCTGGACCAGGTGGGATTTAGCCATTCATTTTACACCGGACACAATGGAATACACAAAAGAAAAGCAGGACTAGATGCCTCATCGTGCTCTTCACGAGCCTTGACGGGAGGTATGTAACGGTGGACAACTACTCAGTATGTGGTAACACTGTTCCACTGTTTGTTTGTGGCATTGGGTTCAAAGTACTCTGGTGTGGTTTGGGTTCTGTCTTGTTGATATTCAGTGTGTTTACACACACACAAAGAGATGTGACTGTGGTGGAAATTGGTGGAGTCGATGTGTTTCTATTGGCACATTTATTGTCTGGATTCTGGGTCAAATTGACAAAATCTAGTCGAGAGAAACAAGGGAAAGAGTTTTGACCACACGAGCAGGTTTTCAACAAGTCTGCCACAAGAGTGTGCATGCATGACAAATTCTCATAGTAAGAGCAAATCATAGGGATGAAAGGCAAGACGGTTACTCGTAGTGGTGCATCCTCGCATCTTATATAAATATAGTCCAACTACAAGTGAGACAAATTCTAAGATAAATTACTGTTTTTTTAAAGTTCCCTCAGCTGAACTGTAGATTTTTAAATGCAGACACATTCGCACATGAGGGAATACAAACTGTGTGTTGTCTCACTACAAGTGCTTGTTCTCCCACTGTGCTCTCAGCCCAAACGCTTTGAGTAAAAAAAAGAAAAAGGAACACTTCAGGCTGCAGTGCATATCACTAACGCACTTAAAATCTGCCCGCATTGGTTCAAAAACATGGTGGACGGCAGAGGAGAAATCGAATTACTGACCAGCTGCACGCAAATGTGGATTTTACAGTAACCGAGTTATTGCACTGCATGTAAATGTGTTGTCTGACTTCCTGTCTTAACCTGATTTCTTCCCCTTTCCTGTTGTCTTGTGAGCATATAAATGAAGCCCGTGTCCATATGCATGTCAAGTACGGATGTTTCTGACTCTGGGATACGTTTTTAAATTTTTTTGCATCATTATATACGTTTTTGTTTTTAATGCATGTGTCTGGTGCCGAATGGGTGGTACGAATCAAGTGGTGCAAGTGTGTATAATTGTGCATGAGGAGAGCTGTGTGAAAGTCCACAGATGGAGGAGAGATGCTCAAGCTAGCACACAGCTTGTCATCCCAGAACCACTCGTGTCTGTGAGCGTGCTAATGTGGCACTTCAGAAACATGCAGATTCTCTTCTCTTCTTTGAATCGAAGAACGCTGCTTATAACATTTTAGTTACATTTTTTTTTTTTTTTTTTACATTATAACTTATTCTCATTTATTTTGAGATGAATGCATTTTGGCTGTCTTGCCCCAGCACTGAACGGCTGTACACACATCCTCTTTTCTCTTATCTTTTTGATTATTTCCTGGCTGTACTAATTTTGGCTCATTGCATCTTTTATAGTCGTATTTGTTTGGGGCAGTCAATTTGATATATTTATCTTTTGTCTTGCTATATTAATCTCTTCTTTGTTGTACATGATGAAATGTTTTGATGTTTTTCATTCCATATTCTTCCTGTTATGGCCCCTTTTTTTTATAGTTGCACATTTTTATGATCTATCAGTATTGTCAAGTGCTGTTCTTAAAGCCGTTTCATTTTTAGTTGTGCAGAAACTGCAGCCACCAAGTCGATGTCAAAGAGCAGACCAAGCAATGCATTCAGTATTTCTCAGATATCAAAATGTAAATATTAAATGCATTGTGACGTATCAGCGTGTGTATCTTATGTCGCCCTCTGTTTGGTTCGTGTCTCTTCGCTCTAAATAACTGGTTGTTTTCTC
This sequence comes from Anarhichas minor, assembly GCF_050575085.1. Lineage (NCBI taxonomy): Eukaryota > Metazoa > Chordata > Actinopteri > Perciformes > Anarhichadidae > Anarhichas > Anarhichas minor. The sequence continues at coordinate 9,643,948 of NW_027466460.1, read as the reverse complement.
ATGAATTTTACAAGGAACTCCTCCTCAATGACTGCGAGGCAGTCTGATTAAACAGGTCTCACTTGCCTCTTGTCTTCAGCATAACTTCCCCAGTTGTCAACTTCTCACCCTGGGCGGGCCTGGCCTCGCTGTAACCCAAGCTCTCGGTCCTTCTGTTCCCCACAGGGTAACTTGACCCAAGATTGCTTTGTCATGAGAGAGAGAGAGAGAGAGAGAGAGAGAGAGACCCTCTCCACACCCACCGCCTTTGTGCGACCAACCCAACACAGACACATCACTGTTGTTTTAGCACATTCACGTCAGGTTAAATTTGGTATTTAAGGAGGCCTGCCTCAAAGCGTGTAGGTTTAATAGGTTTAAGCCTCATTCGGACTATGTGGGTGTGTTTGCGATTATATAACGCTGTCCTTTTGAACTACACTGTCTGAAACATGTGCTGCACGTGTGTGTGCAACATGTCAGTGTGGGATGTGAGTTGTTTTCTTTTTATATGTGACTGTGTGTGTGTGTGTGTGTGTGTGTGTGTGTGATTTCATGTTTTAGTGTTCTTGTATGTGATTCCTGTATGTCCGTGTGCCTGCAGTTTAAAAGCCAGGCTCTTGTTCAGATCCTCAATTTGTTCTTCATCCTGTTTGTGGAGGGAAAGGTCTGATGCTCATCATGCTGTCTCAGGCAGGGGCTTGGCCCTCTAACAAAGGACACCCTGTGGTTGGAAAAACAGCTACGGGATGAAAAAAACCCCACATGCACGGCATTGTTAATACGGACAAAATCGTACCCCAAAAACAATAACAAAAAAGCTTTAGTTCGCATTCCTCGCACTCGGTTGGTCTGCTTCCTGATCTGTCTGATCTCTGTGCCGCTTGTTTGTGTTCTTTGTCTATCATTTACTAACATTTCAAACGGCACTGGACACGTTTCTGGTATTCGATCAGTTATTTGATTTCTGGTCGAGTACTACAGTATTCGGTTGGTGAAACCTGTACAAAGCGTCCATACATACTTCCCCCTAGCTTCAGCAACAAAGGGGAGCGAATCATTTTTGGATAACTCTCTTATCTTATGATCAAATCCAGCAAATATGCGCAGACAACTTTTGCTAGTATTTTGTGGAGAGCATATTTTGAGCCGTAAAACAAAAACATTCAGCCTGACTCCAATGACTCGGCAAAATCGAGAGTTCGTGACCCTCTTGAGTCTGCATTTATATGAATCACTGCTGGGTATGTTTTCTAAATATAACTACAAACACCATGAGGTGGGAAACGCAATCTAGAAACAGAACAATGTGGCGTCGTATTTGCTTTTGAAGGGCTGAAGAGGCTTCTCACTCTCACTGACCTACATCTTTTAAACGACAACAACAACACATGATATGACTGCTATGCGTGAGATGTAAACAAGTTCTCAAGCTTTATGGTTTGTTTTTTCTGCCATGATTTAATTAGCTCTGTATTTTCAATTTCAGTGGCACAGTGGGCCTTTTTTAATAATTCAGTAATGAATCACATTTAATAAATTCTCCCAGATAAGAGAAGGTTCTTATTGTCTATCTCTTTAATGCTCTTTAGGATAAGGATTTTATTATTAAACTGTCCTTTTATTCATGTACCCAAAATGAAGTCGTAGATCTCACTTGATTGCTTTTATTTTTGTCTGTCTGCTTTGCCTGAATTTAAACTCTTTCCCTGCTTTGTGGTACCTTTTTCCTCACAGACAACAAATCCCATTTGAAAGAAAATACCCAGTTTCTCTTTTGGTTATTCACCCCAATCATGGTGCGAGGTCAAACCATGCGTCTTTTGTTCTGGTCATCCCAGACACATATTTCTGGTTGCGGGCCTCTGGCCTTGAGAGTTCTTCAGCGAGGGCAGTGCAGCTGGTGGAGAGTGCACACAGAGACACAAGCTATGCCCGGGACACATTGGCTAAACTGGAAAAATACAGCATTTGGCCAGCGGTCGGGCAAGAATGGAGCAGTCATTGTGAGAACACACATATAACCTTTGGCCTCGTTTCTCTCCCTGCAGGCATGGAAGAAGCGGTGGTTTGTTCTTCGCAGTGGCCGTCTGACGGGCGACCCAGACGTATTGGAGTACTACAAGAATGACCATGCCAAGAAGCCCATCCGCGTGATTGATCTCAACTTGTGTGAGCAGGTATGGTTCCTCTCTATACTATCAGCCTGCAGTCTCCAACAGTCTGAATGTATGATTCATTCTTAAATTAAATGTAGTCCAATTTTGACCAATCGCAGTCTATGCCCGTCATGTCATCGTGACGTTAGGCGGTTTTACTTTACGTCATACGGAGGGACTGGTGAATTGTTCAAACATTTTTCAACCACATGGTTTTCAGCAGTTCGGCCATGACCGGTGACTGTATAGGTCAGCCTCATATTTCATAAAGCTCACAATTTGTCACAACTGCAGGTCTAATATAAGCCGTGAATAAAAACCGTAAAAACATTTAAAACACTCAATCGGATGTTTTCACAGCAAAATAGATATTTGAGAGGGAATTATGACCTGTTTAACTTCCCAAGTATTTAAATAAAAATACAATCATTTATTTCCCAATTTGAATCGTTTGCTTTTCTGAAAATAACTGGTATAGATGTCAATAACAATGTAAAATAAATAATAACATTTTGAATGTTTGGAAGGGCTATTTATTCCAGCTCTACTATTTATCTATACATGTTTCATTGGCTGTAAATCATCACTTTGTTTATACATCTGTTAATATATTTGTTCGTGACTGATGTCATGTTAAACTGCGACTTGTTTGTTACCGCTCCAGGTGGACGCTGGGCTGACGTTCAACAAGAAGGACCTGGAGCACAGCTTCATATTCGACATCAAGACCATCGACCGTGTCTTCTACCTGGTGGCTGACACCGAAGAAGAGATGAATAAGTGGGTTCGCTGCATCTGCGACATCTGTGGTTTTAACCCCACCGATGACGGTAAGCATTGGCATTAGATAGTTAACCACACATTATCATTTTGTTGTTGACTAATTTATTGCTAAAATGATAAAATACCAAACGGGAAACGTTCATCCTCTGAGATCCTTGGAGCAATCCGTCAACCGTATAACCACCTGATGATGTCACTATGACAGTAACCAGCGCTATGATATTACCATATGTGAAAAAACAACAACTTAAAAGTTATATTATTGACCTCACTCCACAGTAAGGATTGTGTGTTTTAATACGGTATTGCTCTTCTCATGCATTAACACCTTGTATAATGAATGTGCATAAATAGAGGAAAAGCTGAATTGCTGTGTAGCAGCTTCATCACCAGCAGTCAGCAAGTATATTTCTAGACTCTTAACAATTCCATATTCGCTCACAAGTTAATTACTGTACATTTGGTTGGTCTCTCTTATTTCATGCCACTGTTTTACCTCTTAAATATCTGCCCCTCTTTCTCTAAAGGAGTTAGGCGAACTAGCTGAATGTGCCAGAGGGCCTCTATTCAGCATAGTTCTCAGCAGAGGTCTAATGATCCATGTGTTGATCCATGTGTTGTGTTAAATCTCACGTTACCCTCGTCCCCAATACTGTATAATCAAGTCATTGTGTGCCTCTCGGTCTCACTGCCCCTCTTTGGTTCTCTCCCTCTTATCTGGTTCTCATTGTCTCTCGTTTTGCGTTCTCTTGTTTCCCTCTCTGTCCTCTGTCTTCGAGCCTAATTGCAAGCTTTGCTATTTGCATCTCCCCCCCCCTCAACTAAACGTGTCAGCATTTGAATGTGAGGAGAACTAATTCGCTGTCTGACATATCACGCCACCCGGGATTTCAAACTTGGCAACCGAGTCACCGATTACGCTCCTCCGAGGTCATCTGCTCCACAAGCGTTGCGTCTATGCCCCCACGTCTGTTACATGGCTGGTGTCGCAGGGCGAGCCCGACAACACTATTCAACACAGTTATTGAAACTGGCTGTTAAAACCCTAATGTGCCGACAAACAGTGAGCCCATTCAAGGAGAAAGTGGGTCTAAAGACAAAACTCCTCGCAGATAGCCCTCCTCACAGTTCCTGTTACAAAAGAATGTCCTTGGCTCTCCCTTTGGCGCTCGCTCTCACTCCTCTGCGTGTGAGACCCGACTCGGCGTTCTGTCGTGTGTGTGGCCACGCTGGAGTGCTTCATGGCCGGCCTGATATTAGAGGAGGGAACATTAGGAGTGCTCTGAGAGACAGTGGAGGAGGTAAAGATGAGTATGAGCAGAGGGGATTTTCCCCTTTTCCACTTCACAGCTTCAACAAACAAACGGGGGGGGGGGGGGGGGGGGGTGAGCAGAGGAGCAAATGATGCACTGTGATGAGAGAAGTTGACCTTTTAAAGAAGAGAAAGGGGGGACCTTCCTTGTGTAAAAGAAAACCATGTCGGTTATAGAAGAGAGTGGGAGGAGAACTGTGAAAGAAGTAGAAAGATGCGGAATGAATACAGATATTTCACCGAGCATACGCATCAGCCATCTTGGCTCTCCGTGCAGTGCAACAATCAGCTCGAGCAGAAGGGTTTGAAAAGGACTCTGGTATTTGTGTGACAAAGCAGAGACCTTGAGGAAATGCTGTCTGAGAAGGAGTGTGTGGGATTCTGAAGGCAAACACCGTATTCAGGCTGCTCACGGACAAATGGTGCTTCTAAGTGGGTTTCATGCGTATATGTGTGTGTCGGGACGTGAAAAGAAGGATGAAAATACTAATTCGTGATGTTTTTTTTTTTTGTACGTACATTGACAGCGATGACTGGAGTGTGCTTTAACTTGATATTAGCTCTCAGTGACGGTGTTATTCAGGGAATCTTCTCACACAAATATCACGCATGTCACATCTATATCATGTCCTTCCCCTAAAGTTGGACAGCGCGCTTTATTTGAAAAGGTTTGGTTGCTCCCTGTTATTTTCCACCCAAGAAGGAAGTGAGTTTTTTGGATTCTTGTGGCTTGTTGATTTTCGGTTGAGCTATTCTAAAGAGCTATCTGAGATTTGTCCTCGTGTTGTTGAGTCTACACACATCGGCCGCTCAGGTTCAGATGCTATCGAGGTGTAAAGTTGATGTAGTGTCGGTGTGGAATTGGGTTGCTAGGAAACAGCTTGGGTCCAAGTTTACTCAGCCGGTTGACATCGGCAAACACAGCTTACTGTTTACTTTCTGCTTAATATCATCAGTCATCAACATCGCCCGCACTGACTCACTGGGCTTTACAGATCCGCAGCAGGAGCAGGGCCCGGCTTCATGGACGACTGAGGGTTCAGTTGGAGCCATAGGTTAACAAAAAATGCAACAATGTGCTTATTATTATTAGCATAATGCTTAAAATAGGACCAATACAAATGTAGTAAATTCAGTATGAGATGTCTATGAAATATATTGGCCCACTGAAATGAGTCCAATATGACCGCTGGATTTATTGAAATGCATCCAAAGAAAGTCCAGCTAAAGTAAATAAAAGAACTGATGGATCCTTCAGACTTCCATCATCCTGATGCCTTACATCGAATGAATGTGATCTTCTAATGTGTGCCTTGTGCTGCCCTCATTAATAGCCGCAAAGCCACTGAACAACATGTAAGCCTAAACAGCCATTCATAGACAGATCTGGATGGCATCTCATCTTTTGGCATCAATTTAATCACTTGATTACGGTCCAGTTCATGAATTAGTGGCCTTTGTTGTACAAAATAGCACCCCCTGTAGGCTCCATAAAAGTGTATTAAGTTATTCTGTTTTTAGTGCAGGTGATCGTTAATTCAGCAGCAGTGGCCCACCTCCTCTATAGTCATCTGTCAAAAAGCGGTGTATTTTTTATTTTTTGGGGTTTGCTGTGCTAAAGAAGATAATACGTAAACAGCCTTCTTGTTTCTTTCCTGCAGAGGCAGCAAAAGCTGCTCACCAGTCAGCCATCGGAGGCCTGGTGGTGGACACCCCACCACACCCGGCACATATCGCCGGTCCACCAGCAGTGCTGTCCAGCGTGCCCCCTCCATACCAGCCGGTCAGCGTGCGACACCTGGACTCTCAGTCCAGTTCAGAGGAGCCCCAGGACTACCTGTGGCTCGTCAACTGCGAGAGCAAAAAGCCTGAACCCAACAGGTGAGTTTGTTTTGCGTCAACGTGCGCTTATCGTACGTATACGAGTCTCCGTATTCACTTTTTTGCCGGAGTGCTACACTGTGGCACAAGCTGCTCGCTGTATATTTTTCCAACCCACTGCCACTCTCGTCCTTGTCTCTGCTGTGTGGCCGTGTAGCTCAGTGCAGCGTCACTCTCCATTGGAGGGAGACCAGCAGTATTTGCTCCTGGAGGAGTGTGAGAGCAAGACGCTTCCTCTTCAGGCTAGTCTGTGAGTGGCCAGCCATCCAGCTGGAACTGCCTGCTTGTGTGTGGAGTGCTACCCGTGTGTTTAAAAAAAGAAAACAAGACAGATCAACAGCGACACTCCAAAAACTTCATAGCTGTAGATTTACATGCCTCCTGTAGATGAATGTTAGAGCTGGATTTGTCTGATCCTTGTAGATCAGAACAGACCGAGTTGTCCTCTACCTAACACTTTTCGTTGCCTGCATGTTGAAAACAGATATTCACCCGACATCTTCTGAGAAACGAGATGCTAATGTAGCTGGAGGTGCTGAGATTAGTGACTAGATGTCTCTGTTTATAACGTTGTGTTACTAACCGTGGCTTGCAGACAGTGCTGTGAAGGCTTACCTTGACTGAGTGGATTTCTCTGCTTGCCAAAATCAATCGTGGATATTTAATTCTCTGGTGTATTTGTATATTGTCTCCTTTAGAGCTCATGCTGAGTGTTCCAAGTCTACCTCTTCAGAGACGGACCTGAATGACAACCTCCCCTCTCACCGCACGCCCACCTCCTCCACCTCCTCAGCTAAACACACCTCGCACAACGGCTTCTTCCCACAGCACCCGGCCCCCGCCTCCGCCTCTTCCATCTACGACTCGCCTCCATCGCGTTGTGCCTCTCTATCGACAGACGCGGGCCTGTACCACCTCCCTCGCAGCTACTCCCAGGACACTGTGCTGCTCCCAAAGTCCGCCTCCTCCCCCGTGGCCCACCCGGACAGCGGGGATGCCTCCGAGCTGTACGTCTTCAACACGCCGTCACGGAAGCCCTCGATGGAGTCGCAGATGCGCAACCTTTCCATCAGTTACGATATTCCACCTACGCCTGGCGCAAACTGTACCTACCAGGTGCCCCGCACTTTGTCAGCGTCGACAGGTGTGGGAGGCTCAGAGGGCGGGGGAGATGCAGTACCCCCTCCCAGACCACCCAAGCCTTCGCTCAGTTCCACCTCAGGACCTCCGCCACCCCCAGCCGAGCGCTCACCTACGGACAACTATTTCGTGCCTCGCTCAGCGTCCGAGACGGACGGAAACTACTGTGTGCCTACTAGCGCTGGGAATAAGGCTTTACGCAGCAACACTATTGGCACTGTGGACTGTTCGCGCCTCCGCAAAGGTTTGTGTCGGGGAGAGATTTCCTATGCTTTTGGAAAACCACTATGAAAGTAGAAATTATGCTTTATGGTCTTAGAATACTTAAGTTAAATGTTATGTTCGATAGGACACACACATTGACAAAGCCACTTTCCTCCATAACTTCTTGACCTTTAAGTGCAGTGATCATTTGTATCAGCTGTATATATATGGCTTTTGCACAACATTTATGTCGGCATTTGGTATTCTTTATACATTCTGTTGATGGATGACACCACCGGAGCTCTTGGCAGGTTTCCTTCTACCTTCAATCCCTATTTTGGCCCTCACTCCTCTGTTCTGGTCACAATGCTTATCAGCTTATCAGACCTGAACACAGAGCAGAGAGTTTCCTGCAGATGTCTTGACGATTTAAGGCCTTGGTTTGTGGTTATGATACTCAGCTCAAACATTAAAATGCAGGCAATATACATTAGGAATCATCTTCATATGCCCTTACTTGTGGACAAGTGCATCCCCTCTGTTGCATCACTTCCACTGTGTATCAAATCAAGAGAAGATTCTACTAAAATCATACGAATTAGATATTCTGTGTAGACAAGAGATGCGTTTTATAATGAGAGTTGAGTATAATTCGAAAAAAAAGAAGCAAATCTAATTATAAAATGTTACATTTATAGCAGCAATTTTAAATCGATGCACAGCACCCTTTGTAGAAAGGCTTAAAATAGACAGAACACAACTGTCTGACAAGAAGAAAGACACTTTTGAAGTATGGACACAACATAATATATCCTTCCACTCACTCCTCCCTCTTGTGGTGACAAGTGTCATTACAGAAGTATTGGTGGCAAAATAATTGTTTACACAAACCCAAGAGACGCTGAAGTCTTTGGTGAAACTCTGTTATCGGCCTAACCTGCGCGCATCGCTTGTGAAGGCTGTGGACAGTGGATACCCCGGGCTCAGAGGAGGAGGTGTTGTGTGTGTGTGTGTGTGTGTGTGTGTGTGTGTGTGTGTGTGAGTTCACGTTGAGAATATTTCACCCAACACGAGACTGGGTTGAAGGGTTTAATTCTGCTGCTCTGCATCCTGGTGACAAATACACAGGCCAGGGTGCAAACACACTGTGAAGGACCATTGACTAGTTGAATTATTTATACTGTAAACAGGATTTCATCCGACCAATTTGTAACGATACATTTTACTTATTAGGGGGGGCAATTACAATATTTCAAAGAAATGGCATTAGTCAATGCAATTATTCCCCGTCATGGTCCCCCCCCCCCCGCTGTGGTTCTTGTGGCTGTAAGTGAGATGCATTAGCGACTCTGCATTAGCGCCTAATGAGAATGCAAAAAACAATACTTCTGTGCTACACAGTGGAGTCATTACATGCTGTACAGCTACTGAGCTCTGTCCCGCTAAACACAATAGTCTTTCCAGTGGAAACACGTACTGTACTTTAATAAGGCCTTGTGTGTGTGTGTGTGTGTGTGTGTGTGTGTGTGTGTGTGTGTGTGTGTGTGTGTGTGTGTGTGTGTGTGTGTGTGTGTGTGTGTGTGTGTGTGTGTGTGTGTGTGTGTGTGTGTGTGTGTGTGTGTGTGTGTGTGTGTGGCGTTGGGTTTATGCTGGAGCATAAATGGGCTTGAAATTAAGCATTTTGCTTTGATATGGGGAAACATTATGCGTAGTGCTCTTCATGTACTGATAAAATTATTGCCGGTTCAATATCGAATTTGAATATTGAATGGAGGCGTATATTTGTTGATTTTATTTGTTTTGTTTTTTCAGATTTTGGATCCCAGGACTGCTACGACATTCCTCGATCATTCCCCTCTGAGAAAAGCTGTTCGTTTGACTTCAATGAAAGCTTCAACAGCTACTTTGTAAGTGTTGCTCCAAGGTTCACCGGTTTATTAACTCACAGATGTGTGCTTTCAAGTAGCGTTTGCCAACTTAAAGATACGTTTTTTGAGTCATGAATTTGGCTGTTTTTACAATCTTCATCGTAATTGTTATTAGAGACGTAGACGTGAGAAAACTTTTCTGCTCACAATAAAGTTTGGACTTTTCTCAGCCGTTCATACTGCAAATGCTGCATTCCCATCTCTGCTCCCATGATGCTATTCTGCGTTGTGGGGCAGAGATTAGTCGTAACGTGTTAGAGGAAGCTGTCGACGTGTATTACGGTTTTCCGTTCTTCATTGCTGCCCTACTTCATAAGCAAGCCTGCTAAATGCAGTTTATAAGTCACTGCTAACTCTTCTTTTTTTGGCATTCATACATTATTGTATGTAAGTGAAACAATGGCTACAGTCAGGTGTGATCGGAGAATAATCTGACAAAATAATTAAGTGATTAATTGGCTCCGTTAGTCCCAAGGCTACAGAAGAACATCAGTTCACTTTATTGAGGATTGAAGTAACATAACGTGTAAAAGAGATACCAGACGCACTGTAGCAGTTTCTAATTAGACTGCTAGTGTTCTACAAAGACCTTCATTGAATTTAACATAATAGCAGTCGACAACACTTACCGTGTGTGTATTGACATTTGTTCATTATTTCTCGCTGGTGATAAGTCTTTAGCAATCCCGCAAGCAGTTTTGCTTCATGATAGAGCCGGTGTTATCTGCTGCTGCATTCATTTCTCTATATCTTGGTGGTGTAATGTAATGTATGCTGACTAGTATCAAAACAAACACCAACCTGTATGGGTTTATGAGTTCTTTGAGTTGATCCTCGATTGCTTTTGTCTGAAGGAATATCTAACACAAAAATAGTTTGAGTGTGTGTACAGATGACTGCTCAGGGTTTTGTCTTAAGATAAAGTTGAATATCATTACCGTTTAGAGGCACATACCAGCTCTGATTGTCCTTTGTTTGTGAACGTGTTTGTGTGCCTTCTCCCCCTCAGAAAAATAAAGGAATGATGCCAGTGGGCAGCCAGTCCACAGAAGAGGTCGACCAGAACTACGTCCCCATGAGCGCCAACTCGCCGTCGCACCATCGCTCGGGCAGTTTGTCGGAGCCGATGCACGAGCCGAACTATGTGCCCATGACCCCGAGCACCATGGAGTTCTCCTCCCTGGGGAAACAGGTCCCCCCGCCCGCCCACATGGGCTTCCGCTCCAGTCCCAAGACCCCGCCGCGCAGGCCAATGCTCAGCGACTGCCAGCCCCCGCCTGTGGACCGCAATCTCAAACCTGATCGCAAAGGTGAGAGGACAACAGGTGTGCATGCACGTGTTGCTGGTGTTTTGTGTGGAAATTCTTGCTGAGGGGGTTGATGTGTGCAGGAGTGTATTGTTGCTTCAGTATGTTCAGTGTTCACTAATGCAACAACTGACCATGTCTCACACTCGGCTGCTATTGTCACGGTGCTGGCTCGTGGTCATGAAGCCATCTGCACAGCATTTTATCATTTCCAACCGTCCTCAAAACACTGTCTTTCTTCATCGTACTTCAGTTGCCATTGTGGACAAATATGTCTATTAATTTAGTCTCTCTCTGTTTGTCTGGTGTGTTGAATACCATCGTCTTCTTCTGTGCCTGTCCTTGACCAGCTTATTTCACCTCTTGATAAATGAGTTTAGTGCCTGCTACATCCTCTTACATCCAACACAGTGAGCTCCTTGTCAAAAGCACTTTTGTCCAGAGCTCAAGAGGCCTGTAGACCGTTTTGGAGGGGGGGCGGTCCCTGTGCCATGGAGTGACCGAAGCCCGGAGTGGTCACCTCAATCCCCTTTGTTCCCTTCATCTGAATGGAGCTCTTTGATGAAAGACCTAATAGCAAGGGGACTTACAATCTGGGGCAGATTGAAAGGCTGAGTCATGGGCAAAGAGAGAAAGGGGACGGAGGGACGTCAGGGAGACGGGGAGTCATCACGTAGGCAAACCAAAAGCCGTGGCTGTCAATGTCGCTGAAGACAGATAGGACGCGTTGTAGAGGTTTACAGTTCCCCGGTGGGGAATCCTTTTTTTCCTCTGACCTTTGAATCAGGCATCTCCAAATTTGGCATGCATCATTGCTGGACCACCATGACTGAAAGTTATAAAAAGATTTTAATTTCTCCAAATCATAACTGTAAATCTTCAGTGCTCATGAAACATGGATAAACATTGTCAAACAGTTACATAGTTACATTGTTGATTTGTGATTGTTTTGGCACTAGTTATGCAGTGTGTTGGACACAGTTTATTCCAGAATGTATAAACTCTAGTTAGCGGAGGGACAGTTTGCCCAATCGACTCGCATATTACATTCAGTCTTTAGAAATGTTTAACTGTTGGTACAGAATTCTGGGGGATGTCAGTATAATTCATATTTAGGCCTGTAGCTTTTGATCCTTACTTTCCAGAAAGGTGTGGCAAAAGTCTCTTTTGTAGTTTTGGCCCTGCCATTTGTAGTTTTTTCTTGCCATCTATCACTTCCTCTCATTGCTATTGTCAAGCAACCAAGATTCTTTTCTTTTTCTTTGTTGACAATTAAATGTACTTCTACCACTATTCATCTTATTTGACTAACTTTACCATGTGTTTTGGTGTTATTAGGAGAGCTAAGAGACAGAAGTGTATCTACTGCTATTCTTTGTTAAAAACATCTCAAAAACCTCTTCTGATGCTATCTTGTTGATGTATTTTAATGTTTATGGAAAGCACTTTGCAGTTGATCATTTGAAAGTTACGAAACAAATGTAGATTTTTATTAGGGTTCAGATGTAACCCTCAGTCCCACCGCTCCCAGTACAAAATGTTCAGCTCTGTGGATCTTGGATTTAGGAAACTTGGATCGGCTTGCTGCTGTATTTTGTCGTAGAAACGGCACATGGACGAGAATTCAGCACGGCTAATTCCAAAAATGTACACAAATCTATTTGACAGATGTATTTAAAGTGTGACATTCAGACTGAAAGTGAAGAAAAGTAAACAATAGTGAGTAACATCACTATTTAGATATCTATTCTCTAAACTCTGTGTTTATAGTAGAGTAAAAACATTTGACATCTATTGATTTTTACCTTGGGATATCATTCATGTCTTTATTTACCCTGAGCCACACAACATTCCTCTGTACTGTGGACTAACCCGACTCACCAGCAGCCATGTTCATCTTGTGTGCGCTTCTCTCTCTGCTCCGGTTTGTCTCAGCCGTATGTTGCGAGGGCGTTGACATCTGTGGTCAAGGCCAGCAAACGGCTTTTACTGTATTAACACCATGATATGTTCAACTGAAATGAATCGTCTCACTTTGAGATTTGGCACGTTTGTTGTTGTTTTTTTTTTGCTCTTGTAAAAAAGGAGCTCCAGTATGTGTCTTCTTTACCGTGACATCATTTCTTCCGTGCTTATACACAGCTCGTCGTGCATGCACAGCTGTGATGTCAGTCTTTGTGTGGGAAGCCGTGGTGCATGGAGTGAGGTGCATGTTGGGCCGTATGGGTCCCGCTGTTGTCATGACAATCATCCTCTTGAAAACTGTGCTGCACAAGAAACAAGTGATTTTAAAATGTACGCGAGGGTGTCGTTTGTGTTGTTTAGCAAAGTCTCGTCTTTTGCTTTGCATGCCGGGACGGTTGTTACACTTGGGCTTAACTGTTGTGATCACCAAAGATTTTATAATGAGCAAAGTCTTCTTTCACCAATCAGGTCAGAGTCCTAAAATAATAAGAGCAAAAGGTGTCGGTTTAGAGCGAACCGACTCTCAAACCGTAGGTGAATTCCCGAGGGGACGACGCAAGGGTAGGTACTCACCACTTGAACTGCCATTGTGTATCTGACAACTTTCCATTCCCTGACCTCTCTCACACTCCATCTCCGACTCTTTGCATGTCGTGTTCTGTTGGATTCCTCTTGTAAGAAACTGTGTGCAAACCAGACTCAATTAAACCGTACCTTTTTACTATTTGCTGGCTGCGATGAGCACATCCATCCAGAGCTGCCCAAATAGGTTTAAGAACAAAACATGGGTGTCAGAGCTGTTGCACTAATCCAGTGTTATTTTAAATCCCAGCAGGAGGGGGACTGAGTGTGCACTTCATACACGGTGGATTGGAGTCACAGCATGCCTCTCAGAATACACCGTTACTACCTCCTTACACTAACTATCTTCTCCCTCTGATGTGACTCCTTACATGCAGTCAGACAAACGACAAAACATTTCTTTTTGTGTCTTTATTTCATATATTGTCTTTCCAAAAGCACACATTCAGATGTAGCAGCCGCAACAGAATTATTGTCACAAGGAACAGTCACGTGGCTCTGGGAAGTAGTCGAAGGCTCTTCAAGAGGAAATGAAACGATGATATCATCTAATAAAAAGAGAGACTCAGACAGATGATCTCTTCTGCTTGTGTACGTGCAGCTTGTACTAGCAAGTATGTAGTTTACAATGTTTTTAGTCCGACTCCTTGCACACGATTTTGCATTGTACAATTGCTCAATTGTTTTCAGTTTGTCTTGTTTTTCACCTTCTTAAAGGGAGGAAATTGGTTCAAACTATGTTTCACACATTTGATGTCCTCACACTTGCAACGATTGTTGTTCTCTTGCTACAAAGGTCTCGCCACAGTGTGTAGCAGACAAGATCCGCTTGTGATGAGAACTTTGGGTGATAGAAATTTAAGGAATAAATGGGCGGGAAATGCTGCTGAATATTATTTATTTATTTATTTATTTATTTATTTGTAATTTGTAGAGCAATAAATGATACCAGAGAGAATTGCTATTTAAATGGAATATATTTTGATTTTCATCCCGATTGTTTTTTTTTTAATTTTTGGTTTTTGATTTTTAGCTGTTTGTAACTGATAAGTTATCATTTCTTTTTCAAATAACATTGTTTGCATCTACATACATTATGCAGTCATTTGTTCCAGACTTGATCTGCATTAGTAATAATTTAAGGTTCAAAACTATTCAAATGTATAATTAGGAACACACAGGTTGCTTTACTTCACAGTATTTACAACATTCCAGTCGTTGACCTTTCCCTGCCTTACATAAGTGTAGTTTAAAGTATGTTTCTTAAGCAGGAAGCTGACTGTTGTTGTGTGTACTTTGCTTCAGGAAGACCAGCTCCACTTGAGATCATACCACTGCCAGAATGGGAGGAGCCCTCTACGCCCGTCCGCTCGCCCGTCACACGCTCATTCGCTCGGGAGTAAGTACCTAAAATGATCTGCAGCATTTTTCATAGTTCTGCATTTTGCTAACAACTAAGGGAATGTCCACGCCACTGTTTCCTTAGCCCGTTTAAAAAAAAAAAAAAAAAGGTTCCCTTCTTATTAGTCGTGCTTTAAAAAATAAAAAAAAGCTAGGGGCAATAAAAATAAATTGCTGCGCTTCTTCACCAAGGGACTGAACTTAAGCAGCCGATGTTACGGAAACAGTGTGCATTAACTGTTTTTACCAACACAAAATACAGTTATTTTTTTAAAGTAAAAAAAATATTATTTGGCGTGAACATTCCCTTTTGTAGTGGATACAATTAACTAAATAAGTAGGCACTAACACTTCATGCATTACTGTCGTCACCTTGTGACCGAAGTAGCACTGCTCATACACACTGGTCTGGGCTTCAGCCTCAGAGCTACGTTACACTGAATGCAGTTTATTGTCCTGTATTAGGTCTATTCCTGTGCTTTGTGCTGCAGGGACTCCTCTGGGCTGCAGTGGGTTATAGCTGTGGCTGTTATGTCTGTGTTATATATATATTCTGTGCTCACCAGAGACTTCACTTGTCTGGAAAGTCGGTGTGTAAACATTGTGAATGCTGCTCAGTCTTTCTAGGTTTCCAATGCCAACGAGACCCGCGTCAGTGCATAGTACGGCCTCCAGCACTGACTCCGAAGACTGTGATGAGAATTATGTAGCCATGGTCTCTAATAAGTCCACAGATGAACCAGTATGTAACACACAACTATCCTCTGATATAAGACGTTGCATGATTATTGTTTTCTAATCTCAAATCGCAGATAATCACAGCTATAGACAAATGTGCTAAATGTCTTATTTGATTGTTATTGTGACATGTGTTTGTGTGGTTTGTCGAAGCTATTTCAAATCATTGTTCTATATGAAATTTACAAAGACAGTTTTCACTACAGATGCACCATGAATACAGTAGAGAGTATGTACGAGGCAGGCAAAGTTCTCAGGGTTGAGCAACCTAGAATTTTAAGCTGTGATTGTTGCACAGACAACATGAGAAAGCCCATTTCCAGCTCTCGCTCCTCTAAGGCACACATTAGTGTGGACAAATAACTGGTTGCTGCAGATGGACTCCTCGACACTTCAGCTCTTTTCTTTGCAATTTCTTCTTGTTCTGCAGCTCGGCTTTCTTTATTCTCTATTTTGTTCTTCTGCTTTTCAGGTAGTGTGTTCTTGAATTAAGAAAAATGCTTTTTTTTTTTTTTTTTTGGTCAAATAAGTACCCTTACTTACTGGGCACTGGCTTTAATGGCATCAAAATGAGATATCTTTTCTGCGGACACGGGCACAATTGGCTTATGTAGCTGTAATAACATCGGGCACATCAGCCATACAGTGATAGGATTACATTTCCGTCATTGGGGTTTCTTTCTCTTACAGTTTTGGGTATTAGATGAATCATTTTCCTGTTTTTCTTGCTGTAACAATTTAACTTTTTCCAACATTTGCTTTGATACTGTCTGCTGACTTCCTGTTCTTTCATCACTCATGTTCATTTCTTTCTCCCTAGTTCTTCATTTCTTTGGCTTCACCAGGCTCTGGCTTCATTCGTTTTCTTTCCCCCCCCCCCGCATTTTGTTCTTGACCATCTGCTGTTTCTTTTTTCCTTTTGTCGCTGCTTCCTTCTCACTCTGTGTAGAGAGGAGTCCTTCTACTGCACAGTCCCCATCACCCCTGTAAAGAGGGAGGTGGAGGAACTTGACATCATAGAGGAGGTGAGCAGGGTTGCCAGGTTTAGACGTGCATGGCCTGCTCTGTCAGAACACCAGCGGTTACCAGTTTACGGTGTTATCATTTGATCAGACATTCAGCAAGTTCATCGTGCATACTTTGCTGTGCTGTTATCGCTCCCCAACACCAGCTAGGATCTGTGGCTTGGATACACAGTTTGCAGTGCAGTGAAATACCATCACTTTCATTACACTTGGTATGCACTAGTTTTGTCACCATCTTAGTTCTAATAACACCACCCCCAACTTGTAGTTAGAAATTAACACTACCTATAGGTCCAACGTGTATCTTAGCGTTGTCACAATACCATAACTTTGACTTAAAGCGCTTTCTCCTTATCTGGAATTTGCTGTAAACACAAAGTGATGTCACTGACCCACCACTACTTTATTCAATGTAAAATAGGGAAAGCATAACAAACTAAACGATAAACATAAACTCTGCAATCTGAACAAAGTGCAAACACCTTTTGCAGAATTTAAATTAAAATGTTAAATTCTGAGATGCTTTGCTCAGTCATTTGTATTTCATTGGACCGCTTTGAAGCAACTGGAGTTTTGGCATGTCGGTCTGTCGCCCATTTTTTTTTTTTTTTTGTTGGCTGTATCAGCGGAATGATGTGTCCACGCTTCAAACTTTGACGGTCTGGTGCCTGTTTGATCAGACCAGCGAGATGAAAAGATGTTCACTGATTAAACGAATCTATTCTTAGAATGAAACGATGATCAACTTCATCGAGGTAGTGCTGTTATTCACTGCTCCAATTCTGACAATTCATACATGGACTGATTATGTTGACTAATTGTATACACACACATTTTGGGTTAATTGTATATTGATGTCCATCTTTTCATCCTTTTTTAAATGTTCCGGTCCACAAACCACCAAGTTGGGCTTGAATGTAGTTTGGGCTCGCAGGACATGCGACATGTGAAAGTACCAACTTTTTGGGAAATCAAATCAGTCAATCTCTTGCAATCTTAGCAAACCAATATTGGGTATTGTGACAATGCCAGATTGTATTGAAGTGTGAGTTTGCTTCACTGACACTGACTCAGTGTTCCCAGTCAGTCAATAAAAGCGTCCTTTTCTGGCTTATGTAGTTCATGAAGCTTGGTGCCCCCATGACTGCGGATGGTGGGAGCAGCCCTATGATGATTCAGAAGGGAGACAAACAGGTGGAGTACCTGGATTTGGATCTTGACTCCGGCAAGTCTACCCCACCTAGGAAGGTAGGAATTACTCAGTCCTCACATCCTGAGCCGTGTGTTCACAAGTCATTTTAAAGGAACTTCAAGACCGACCTTTTTTTTGTGTTTTTCTTTACTCAGGTTAAAAGCAATGGAACGGGAATGGCAGTTTCAGATGAGCGTGTTGACTACGTGGTTGTGGACCAGCAACGGACGCAGGCCCTTAAGAGCACACGGGAGGCCTGGAACGATGGCCGCCAATCCACAGAGACAGACACCTCTTCCAAGGGACCCAAGTGACCCCGTTGTCCCAACCCACCCCCCAAACTGTTGGGCCCTTTTCCACTAGTGTAGGCTCTGGTGTGTGCTTTGGGACGGTCCAGCTGTCACCTTCCACCTCAGCAAGATCCTTAATGTGTGGTGGAGCGTCATAGCCACTCAACTGTTTAGTTTACACTGCTGTTAGGCCTAGGACAGCACTGTGTGTGCAGTCGTAGGAAGTGGTATGAGCCAGGAATAAGCTGTATGCGGTATGAAAGCAGGTGGAATGACTGGACTTGTCTTCGGGGGTTTGACTTAAGCAGACCCACAAACTTTGAACATTCACTGCCTCCTATATTGGATTGGGAGTTTTTTTGTTTGTTCTGTTCACCTTTCAATGGCTGGTGGGCGGATCCACAGTTAACATTTCCTTCTATTCTAATGCTGTTTAATGTTTTGAAGTATAAGTTGAATCACTTGATAACATGATCAAAATACTTTATCAATGCAACTCTCTACTACTTAGCATAGCTGGTTAACAGAGTTGATTTTTTACAGTTTCTCCTGTTTTGAGTGGAGTGAAGTTTCCATGGGCACTGGTCACAGGTCAGTTTCACAATTTTTAGTTAGTGTGGATGACTGAAACTCACCCTGAACTGTGTCTATGGCAAACTTCAAACCGGATCTCCAAGATAACCCAGTACGACAGAATTTCATCGTTTTATTCCTTTTTTTTGTTTTTGTTCTTGTTCTTTTCCTTCAATGTAAAAGCAGTTGAACTCGTTCATTTTACATGTAACCAAGTGCTCAATTTAAGCTTTGGATTCACTCAAGGTTTTATCCACTGAACATGATTTGATTTCCATTTACTTTGTACGTGGGGATGCTTCAATCTGTTATAATGGAAGTGCAAAGACTGTACAAAAGTGTTATGTATATAAACAGGAAAAAAAGTGTCCTTTATTTGTATGGAATATCCAGCGCGTTTAACTCGAGGGTATGTGGATTCTGCAGGGTAGAATCCTGTGCCGGTCTTAGGTGGTATCAGGACTTGTGATAAATGAATGAATTACTGTGAGTTTTTAAAAGAAAGTGACAGGTTTTGTATAAGTTATGCAAAGGTATCAAACTTAGGCTAGAGAGAGAGAGAAAATCAGGTACTTCTGAATACAACTAACCATTTCTAATTTATTTCTCAAGTTATTTCATCGGGTGGATGTCGTGTCCACTTTTAGCTCAGTATTCTTGATTCATTTGCTAAAGTCTGTTAACATGCTTAAGTTTGACAAGCGCCGGTCAATTAGTTTCACAAGTTAATTGATATTCCTCATTCCTCTCTTATCTAAGGTTTAATTTATTTCAAATTGAACTGGCATACAGTTTTGGGAAATCGACTGCCTCATGTAGTCAACTTGAGACATCTTTTTATAGACGGTGAAAAAGTCTTTGTCTGCATAAATCTGTGCTTTTACTAACCTGTGAACTCTTGACTCCGAAGTCCCAAGCATGTGCTACCACAAGATAAAATCATTGCTGTACATACTTTGCCATCAATTAGATTAACATGTATCATTTGAAAAATGTGCCTACTAAGTCATCTTCATTCTACTTCACTCTTTCCTTGTTGCAGTCTTTTTGTGATACGGACTGCAAAGCTGATGATGCTTTGTCTTTTTTTAATGAATCTCGACAGAAAATGTAAATTTTTGAAAGTGGACTAAATAAAATCCAACCTCTTATGCATGTGTTGTCTTTCTTCAATATGATTTCCATGATGATGAGAAAGTCAAAATGGAAAAGAGAATTTGAAGAAATAGAAATCCAATGTTAATGTCCTGTGCATGGCGAGTGTTCTTTTAGTTTGGTTGTCTTTTCAATCACATTCATATTGCTAAATCACGTTCACAAGCTTGCAACTACATCGCTAATAATTTAAAAGTTTTATCTGAAAGTTGTATATAGAGTAGTTTTTCAAGAAAATGTCCTAGACATTCTGACAAATGAAAGCCTGCAACTGTGACCATATCATCAGAATTCTTATTTGTTCAATCGCCTAACAAGTAAACCTAACACATCTTCAATTTGTGCATTTCTAGTTTCTGTAAAAATGTATATCCAGCTTGGACAACTGGGAAATACGTATTTTAATTGCAAGTTACGTTTTTGACTTCTTAAACCAAATAAAGGTGGCAGCAGTGATGCACAAGGCAAGCCAAATAGGTTTTAGATAGGATATGGAAATGTAAAATGAAGGCAAATTTGCTAAATATATTACGTTGTAAACTTAGATTTAGTAATTAAATAATGTCATTTTAATCATGTTACAAGGTGCTTTTATGTCACCTCCGGTTGCCATCTTTATTTACTACGAGGAAAAGGGGCCAACTCCTAACTTCCAGAGCGGGTTTAATTAAACTCTTTATAGTTGAGTTACTTAAGGCAGCGATGGGATTATTTTTGTGTTTCTACTTGCACTGAAGCTTCAGGAAATGTCTTCATAACAGAGGTAAATCGTGGTAACTCACTAATTGACTCAAAACTTAGCCAACGTTAATATTGAAGTCTCCAATGTAAAACACGAGACAGTAACTGAATCGCCATCATCGTAGTCTCGTTAGGTTATTTTGCAAATGATTTATTAACTTACAATTTTAAGAAAGCAATCATGTTTTCTGAGGGACAATTCTTTTGGGAAGGTTAGAGACCTAACATCCTAAATCCCACCGCAGTGAGAGGTGACATTACAGTAAAACATCAACCTTATCTAGAAAGTTGTGTTTACAGTAAACTGTGCAGGTGTAATGTTGGCAGTGTTGTATTGTTGTATTGTTCATCTAATGTTAAATAGCTCCTGCTTTATAGTCAAAAGAACTTTTGAACTGCACTAGTTTACATCCAAGTTGTATTAAATCTGCTTAAAGGGAGAATTTGCTTGTAGGAAGCGTCTCTTGCTGCAGCATCCTAAAGGCCAGAATATCAATTTAAAGCATGGGTCACCTTGCACAGAAACCCATTTCTAGCTTTACTGAGCTGACCACTAGATGGAGCTGTTTGTTTGATGAACTGTACGGCTCTCCTTTGCCCACACCCCTTTCAGTGCAGTCATTTCTCTTGACGTCCTCCCTTCTGAGGCTCTGCAGCGTTGTGGCAGCCTAAATCACATGTACAATTTCTTCACCATGTGCTTCACAGGCCAAGGTGCTGTTCTCCTTGGGTTACTGCAATGACCACAAAGGCCCTTGAAATCCACAGGTTTGTAGTTTAATTTCAAGATGTGTGTTTTTTTTTTGCTCAGTTGTCCACATAAGGCTATTTCTAATGCAGTATGTCCAGTGATCTTAGTTAATTCACTAGTGTTTGCTAGCATACAGCATGTAAGACCATGGTGTGTACACTGGAAGGATGCTTACAGAGATTCTTCAAGGGGCCACCACAAGGATTATTTAGGGTTTCAAGATTGTATTACCTTCCGATTTACTTTTTATGAACTAACCAAGGCCCAAAAATCCACTAATGGTGCGTTATAAAGCACTACATTTCAGCACACATTTTGTGTCACAATGTGCTGCAGTCCTTCAGATAAAGTTTCCCCCACTAAATGTCTCATTGTCCTTTGAAACAAAGGTTCTTATAATGGGGTCTACAGATCCTTTTAACTTTATTGAGAGATAAATAGGGGTTTGAGCAGCAACTGTATTAAAAAAAAAAAAGACTAAACCAACAATAATTTTTATAATGGATCACAAAAAAAGCCCTTTGCATCTCTTGAGGGAGTACAGCATGAAAATGTTCAAGGACCTTTACAGGTTTGCATGAGCACAGCACGCGTGTGTGCACGGTCTTATTGTAGCGCTGTATTCTGTACAAGGTCGGTCCCATTTTACCTTTTGATTTTGATGATGTATGTCTACTGATCTAAATATCTCAGCCAGCTAATTATCATATATTTATGGATTCGGTACAGGCCTCTCGTTTAATCAAATGCAACATATGGGCTGGCTTGGCTTCACAGTCACATTTAATCCCATAAATTTGTCGGACTCCACATCATGAGATAGCATAACACCCCCATCCTGCATACGTTTGTCTTTCATTGCACTGGCTGTTATGTAACCTTTTATCGCCCAGCCTCTAGGATCATGTTTGCTACCATGACATCCAGCAGATTGTAAACTGTTGCCATCAGGTGGCTTCATCCTTTGTTGAAATGGAATTTAGAAGGTTTTCATGTTGCTGTCAGGCATGGCTGATGGGATGACAGGTTAACACATGGCAGGTTTTTAGCTCATTTTCCTTTTTAATTTGCTACTTCTTCGGTGCCCATGAGAGTTGCTGGCTTACGTGTCTGATGTGTGAGAACTAGATTACTGGTGATGTCATCATCTAAGGTTATGCCGGTGTTATTTTTTTTTGATCTCATGTTTGACCTTGGGGACCTGAAGAACATTATCCTCATCTGCGAACTTGTCTTCGGAGGCTGCGTATATAAACTGTTTCTTAGCCATCATTAAACACGTTCTCGGCTCACTTTTTCTCAACAGCATATTTGATCAAAATGGACAAGACACAAACGGTTCAGCCTTTGTCTTTAGATCTTGTTAAGCATATGCAAATGATTTACAACACATGAAACATTTTATCCTTCCACCGGTTTAAAAGCTTTAAGTTGTTGTGAGAAACGCATCTTAATCACTGTCTGTGTGCCGTAATGAGGCAATGTTTGAATGTTAAAGCACACCTTGAGTCTGCTCTGTTTGTTTACACGCGGGCCTCTGCCTACACAGTCGCAGCTGTGTAGTGGCGCAGCCTGGGGAGCCTCTTTGCAGTGTCTTTGGCAGTGTGTGAGTAATGGAGCAGGGAGAGAGTCTCTTAACAGGACCAACAGAATAATTATGAGGCGATCTGAGAGGCTGTTTCCAGCGCAGCAGGGAGCTTGTGAGCTGTATTGAGCCTATAGCCTGGACCTCTGCCTGGACTGATGGGAGCTGTCTGTCAGGTGGCCCTGTGAGGCCAGTTACACAGCAACACATGTTAAGTAACAACTGTGGTGTGTTTTTGGCCTGAATGTGGGTGAGAACTACGTCATAGTTAACCACGTACAACATTTCCAAACCAGTTCAAAGAACTGTGTAGTCGAGGCTCCAAATACTGCATGGGCGGTGGTTTGAACAAAGACGTTGCAATGTGCTCTTGTCAACAAAATGCGGCTAACAACATGCCTGGTTAATTAACTTCATTAGTGTGAGTGAAAAGTCAACGCTATAGGCTTCAGTGAATTATGCAGATGCGTGTCATATTAATGGGGAACACAACACAAGTGTGAAAAAGGAACATTCCTCAAGAGACGTGTTCGCCTTTAGTAGAGGCATCGTTGGGCTGGCAGAGCAGTTAATTGATGGGGTTGAGGCAGCTGCATGTGTCCCCTGCTGATTGCACCGACTAGAGTGCAACCGATACCAATATCGATATTTGAGAGTTTTAAAACTGTGATAATGATAGATTAAACGATATTAATTGTATCACATATAACGACACATTTTTTGATAAACATGACAATTAAATAATTGTGCTTAAGGTATTTGTACTGTGTGAGGAAAAGGGTGATAATGTAATTGCAACATGACAGTTTGTAAATTATCTTTGGGATATATCTTTGGGATATCTGCACTGCAATTTCATCTTACTTTTTTGGCTGACAAACACTTATTTATGGCCAAAACAGTTTAATGTTGATAATTCTGTCAACTACTTGATTAATGGTTTGGTCTATAAATTGTCAAATGATGAAAAATGCTGATCACAACTTAGGAAAGCCCAAGGTGACGTCTTCAGATGTCTTGTTTCATGTGACCAACAGTCCAACAGCCCAATGAGATGCTATAGTTTTACATTTGTGGAAGACTAAAGAAAGCAAGAAGATGTTCACATTTTGAAAATAATTTTGACTTGATTTGATTATGCTGTTGCAGGACTACATGTAGTCGCCAGTTTATTAGGTACACCTAGCTAAAACTAATTACAGCCCTGCAATAAAATCGCACCTTCACAAAGGCTATAATGTTCAGTTTTTGCTTTTTTTGTTTTAGAGAAGTGTTGATTCAAATGTATCTTTAGTCTGAAGGCTGCAGCTTGTATTGCTTATGATGCATGATGCATTCGGCTACTCTGAGAAGTATTATTTATATTTTGTCCACCCCATTAACGTCAATGAGGGTGGACCACGTATTAGAAACACTTTTCAGTAAAAAGCAGTACAATTCAACAGTACCACCACCACAACTAAAACAGTTTCAACTAAAGCTTAACATCACAACCTTTATGAATGCAGGATTAGGTGGCTGTCATAGTAGATTACATTAGTTTTATCTTGGTGTACCTAATAGCTAGCGAGTGTATGTTAGAGGGGATGGTAGTTTTTACATAATTATTCTAATTTTTATTGAAAAACATATTAAAATGATTATGTGTGATTTTTTTTTTGCGGTGATCTGTACCAAACAAAGTTGTTCTCTTAAGTCAGTAGAATATGATGTGCAGGCCATGGCATCTTAGCAGCAAGACAATATTTTATTTAAACACATTAGAGACATTAGACACATTTTGCCCATAACAAATGTTGTGCCTCCTCCAATGTGAAAATTTCAGTATAGGCCATATTGGGATTTTGCTAAAATTGTTCAGGGGCAGGTTGTGCAATATATTGGTCTGTTAGCACCTGGTTGTTTCCAGGTGTGTATTTTCATCACAAAGTGAGATCATCTCAGCCCCCGCAAGACTAGACCACGTAACTGTTATCCTAGAAATAATGTTTTTATATCTTTTTGGCGGGTTCTTTCTGCCGGTCTTGTTTAATTTGGCGGATGTTACACAGTTGGCCAGTACATATTTAGTTGACTTCTTTTTTTATTCTGGCAATATTTCAGTTTGACTGTTAGTTGTACTCTACTTACCTCTCCCTCTGAATGAACATTCTGCATTCTGATCAAATGCATCTCATTACAGCACTTCCTGGTAGCCCTGTATTGAGTCATCTTTAGTTCTGTTTACCGCATCTGTCGCACTTCCTCATCTTCCAATTCTGGCAGCCAGTCTGTCATTCTCTTAAGCCTCAACCCTGCCCAGTCAACCTCTCATCTCGCCGGCATGCCATCTATCCGTCCACTTTTCCTTCTCTCACTACCTCTACAGCTTTTCCTCCTTCCTCTCTTTCCTCTAATCACATTAAGGCAGAGCCAATGCTGGGCTGAATCTTAAAACGACTCACAACAAAGCATCAGTGCTCAGTGAGTCCAGATACACCATTTTTGTTTTGTTCTGTGTCCAGACAAAATCACTTTCTCCTCCTTGTCCAGCTCTTAAGGTGGATATACAGCAATGTCCTCTCGACACTTACTTTCCCAAAGCACAATTGTAAAATCGATAGAGGTGGATAGACATTATGAAACAACACCTGTGGTTAAACAGAATAAAGTGGAGGGAAAGATAGATATTTTTTTGTGTGCATGACTCTTTGTGAAACTTGTAAAGTAGAGGGCTGTGTACATCTGCATACATATCCAATACTCAGTTGTCCATCCTTTCATTGTACATGAGGGAATAAAAGCAAGTTTTCTATTGTTGTGTTTTCTGTATATTTCTAGATCAAAGCAACTCCTCTCCCCTGGTGAGTCGCTACCACTCAGCGATGACTTGGCCTCACCTGCCTGGTGTTTGCCCCGTCTTTGACATTACACTGTGGATCCTACATCCTGGCAACGGTCCAGAGGAGGAAAAAAAAAAGTGAGTGATTTCGAAACCCCCTCTCTCCTGCTTCCTCACTCTCACCAAAGCTGGCACTAATCAGATTTCGCGAAGGGGCTTGAGGATTGAGTTTTTGTGTGTTGACTGCAATGTCATCAGCAGAGATTTGGAGCAGTAAAACCATTACTGTATTGAAAAAAAAGTGGTAATCGTATTTAGAAAGCAGCATTCTACGGGGACTTGTAATTCAGCTTATGATTTGCGCCATTTTCCCACTCCACAGTTTCACTGCATTTATTACACATTTGCACAGGTCCATTAACTAAGCTGATGATTATTATATTACCTAGGATATAAATGCACAACTCTATTGCTCCAGATACTATATTTATACTATGTAACGAGGCTCTATTCATTTTTAATAGCTTAAAGAATTTGCCTGAAGATAATACAAAGTGTATCCCTGCTGATAATGCACTATTATGCTTCGGCTAACATCAATCTTTCCATGCACTAAAGGACACAATGTTGCCCAACAGTTAAGTGATTTATGAATAGGATTAGTCAGTCAGCATTGTAGATTATCTGCTTCTTAAAGATGACGCAGAGATGTCCCGCCTAGATGAGAAGTTAATGTGAGTGCAGTATTAATTGCTGGGGAGAAGCGGACATGAGTTGTGCATACGGAGATATCAATCATTGATTTTACAGCTGCCTAAAGATGGCATGGCATATTCTGCCTCCAGAGTGCACGCTGTAGGAGTCCCTTGACTCAGATATAGACTGGCTCCTTTAGTCTGCTCTTGGATGTATCTGGATATGTGTTCTGCCTCTGTCTTCACTTTTTGTTTTGTGGCGTGTCAGCTTTTCATCTGTGGAGCTGGTTGTCTTACACAGCAGCTTGGAGCTTGGTAGTCTGACAGAGTGTCAGTGGGGCTTGTGTCACACTATTGACAGGAAAAATCTTAAATCAGGGAATATATATATATATATATATATATATATATGTGTGTGTATATGTTTGTAAAAAGCCTTGTCCGTAAGACTTGTTGAATATAAGCACCTAAGAAACTTAACTTCAACATAGTGAAGGAAATATAGATGTGACTCATCCGTAAATGTCTAAATGCTTGACAGACCTTGAATTACATTTTTCCAATGTAGACTACATGAGAAATATTTTTTTCAGAAAGCAATTCTCCAACACATAAAAACTCCAAAAACCTACAACTTTTCTATTCTTTCTGGCGATAGGGTCAGAACATGTGGGCTAAACCTTTGCGGTTCAGGTGAACAGCTGGTCTTTGAGGTATTCATGTCACATCTGACTCGTTTTCAGTTTATTTCTCACCACAAAAGTTTTCTCTGAAATATATAACGCAACACTATCAGCTCTTTGTTCACGATACACAAAAGGCAGACGGGGAAGAACTTACTTTAACTTACTTACCAATTTGGCGTTCTCTCTTCCAAATAATCCAGCCATGTAACTTACCCATTCATGGTAAATCGCACACTTTAAGATCCTCTTTCCCTCAGGAATATGCACAAACATTAATCGTTTGTACGAGTAGCATTCAACAAGGTAACGGGACGCGCAACAGAAGCTCCGTGGGGAGGGAGAGAGGGAGAGTGGGCAAAAACAGTGCGTAGAGCCGCACATTTTCCACTCTCAATTGATGAATTAAGGGTTTGTTTTGAGCCAACTGTTGGAATGGTGGAAAGATGTTTTTGGTGAGTTTTATTTTATTTCTGTTGAGTTTTGAATGAAGTGTGTTTTACAATGCTCTGCCGCTTGAACACATTTTCCAGCTGAAACTAGGGGGGTGCGGCAATACACACACACACACACACACACACACACACACACACACACACACACACACACACACACACACACACACATAGTTACTACGACGTTACTACTAGGCTGTGCCTGCAACGGTGATATAATATTTTTAAAACAAGACAATAGTTGCATAAAGTATGTGACTTTTGTGACCATCCCTACTTTTTATTCCTTTGAGCTTGATGTTCACTTCCAGATTCATCAGTTACTGTATATAGGCTATTTATTTAGGTATTTATTACTTTGAGTTTAATGTCCATTAATCCAGATTTTCTTTTTTTTTACTTAGATGTTCAGTTCAACAGTTATCCAGTGTGTACAGTCTGTAATAGAGTCAACAATTGTTCACTGAGGTTGATTGTTTCCTTATCCCCGTGATGGGGTTATCGACCGATTTTAATTGGCTATCACCTTATTCCTGCTTCAAATTATTATTATTATATTGGCCTTCAAGAATCCATTATCGGTCGACCTCTACTCTGAATAAGCTATAAGTATGTTAAGCATAGCCTTGGAGCTGCTCATCGTGTAAGAGGCTGTCTATAATGAGTTTTGAAGCTGTATTTCACTGCAACTCCCAACCACAATAGTTATGTATTATAGATGATTGGAGCTGTGATTAGGTAACAGCACTTTGCGACATGGCAGTGGCTGTTGAAAAAGCAAAACACCTCATCAGAAATGAGTTGCCTGAAGTGTTTTTAACTGGCTTGCTGTTGAGGGACACTTGACAGGAAACACAGCTCAGTTTGGCTGGTCTGTGTTTTCCCAGTGAAAACAGCTATCCATCTGTGTAATAGGCCTTGTCAAAAGTTTACCGACAATCAACAATTCCCTCTGAGACTAGGCTGCGTTTGCCATCGAAAGGGGCTCTGATAAGCTATAAGAGCCCATGGAGGCAGCGAGCAGGTTTTGATGCATAGTGATAGCTTGACAGTTGTGTCCCCTTTTCAATCGCTTTCCATTGTCAAGACTATCTGCGCACGTTCTTCTTCCTCAATGCCATATTTGATACGCACAAATAAGAGATGAATGCAGTGCTGACTTCATTGTAGCGTTCCTCTGCTTATAATCAAATGAATCAAAGTAATTTGCTGTCTTATTGAATAGTTTCACAATCAACAGTTTCTTGACACCATTCTGCCTCCCATAGGAGTTTGAGGTAATTATCCGCCTTTTTGAGTTCAGATATCAATCTTGTTCACAGCTGAGCTGCCGGGACATTCACAGAATTTAATGCTATGTCTTTTGAACGGCTTAACTTAGTTATATCAGACATGGCTGTAACTGATATCACTTGAAGTATTAGTGTTAGGAAGTTAGACATGAAGTGGACACAAAGATATAGCAGAATTGATTTTTCTAGCCTTGAAAAAGGTTATACGAATGAACGATTGTGTGCCCATTGTATTTAAGCTATATGGAATATCTTCATCTTCACTGGACTATTGTGCATCAGATTTTTTCTGTTCAGTTTTTTCCAATACAGATTAAGCATTGGACTTACATTTGGAGATTAGTTTTACTCATCACAATGGCACACTGACGAGGAAAAAGAGGCCTCGTATAACAACTGCGTTTGACCTCCTGCTGTGCACTTTATTGCATTTTGGTTGCAGAGTGCAGGTCAGAACGGGGTTAGATTAGATATTAGAGCTCATTGTCACGAAATGTGGTAGGGGCTGATAACCTGACTTTAAACTGTCTTTGAATTTTGTACAGATCTTGTTGCATGTGATAAATGGGCTGTGACCCTAAACCTTATGTTAAGTCTCTATGCTGGTTGGATATGCTCCATGTTGACACTATAAATCAGAAAATATGCACCCAAATGCTGCCTCACAAAAATATCAGTGTTACTAGTGACACTAGTATCTGATGGTCTTTTTCACAGAAGACATTTTGACATGTGTCTGTCGGATTATTAGGTGTGAATAATATCAAAATTCCATTTAGCGGTTTACTTGAATAATTGGAGCCATCGTTGAAGTTATCAATAACACAACTGATTGAAAAATGCCTATTGATACTCTGTATGGGCCACTGCCATGAGTTTAGGTATCAGAATTGGGAACCAGAGTTGATTTGAAACAATTTGTTGATTGATCAATTAGTTGTTTGGCAACTGTTTAGGCAATTCATTAGTCGTTTAAGTCATTTCTTAAGCAACAATGCCGAGCATTCTTTGTTTCAAGTATTTTGTGTGTGATGATTTTCAGCTTTTCTTTGTCTTATTTGATAGTTGAATGGATATGTGGTCAGAAAAAACAAACAATTTGAAGATCTGACCTTTGGCCTGTGGATTAATTGATGATGCTAATAATCATTATTGGCAGCTCTAATCAAGAGAAAATGTGGGATTCGATCATCAGCCACCAGTTAAGTGCATCAGAATCACATTTTTGTCTATAGACGCACTGTGATCGTAAGTAAACCAGAGACCATTTCATGTGCTGTTTAATCAATGATTAGATCAAGGAGCCTAAAAACAAACAAAAAAAAAAGCATGAGCCACATACATTAACCATTGATTTATATCTTTGCTCACAACTGCAAATTAGCAATGTGACTCACGCAGGTGGTGTTGGCAAGTGGCGTTCCAGCTACTTTGCGATGCAGCTGTAAAAACATCTGCTCAGAGGAAACTGATTTCCTTGTGCTCAGGTGCAAAATTCAAAACAAATGAATATATGGCACTTTGAATGAAGTTAACTCAGCGTGGAGGAGGAGCACGTTTGTTGCTTCAAGTCGTATCCTTGTTGCCCAATGAAGGAAATGATTCAATATTATATGAAGAGCCAAACAGACGTTGACAGTGAATAATATCACATACACCCTTAAAACAAAAAACCTTTGAAATGTACTGAACACAGATTAAACCATCATAATATTAACAAGCTTCTCACAGTCGACATGCTTTCAAACACACTGTTGAAAACTCACAATGTATTCAACACTGAAACACAATATTAAAACGCTCTAATACACCAGTGAAATGCTCTCACACACTGTGATTCAAGGACAACAGCAGAAAAGCCTAAATGCCACTGAAATTGAAAGAATATACACAAGTGGGCAATTACTAAAAACAGCAAGGGACTGCAGCAGAGATTTAATTTCTTCATGTATGTATTGACTGTCGTATGTTTAAAAAAAAGCATCAACAATGACTGAAATTATTTATCAGTTATTGTCATAGCTGCTGTTTAATTGTATTTTTGACAAATCCATTAGTTGACAACAACTAGTTTGCTAACAAAAACTGTGTTGGCATTTGGGAAATGAAATGGTAAATGTTGTTTTCTTTGTATTTTTGTAATTGCAAGAGTAATATCATTATATATTGGTTATCATGTCGACCAACGAACATAATTGGTTGTAGTTGTCGGCCCTGAAATTCCACATCTTTAAGTTATAGGCTCCCACAACAAAAGCAGTTTAACACTTGGCCAAAACGAAAAGCAGTGAAACATCAAAGCAGGAATATGCGTATAGGGATACGTTTTCTGTGTTCTTTGCTTGGCATGGTGAAATGCCTTTTTTTAGAATTGGACACTCTCCAGTTGTCGGTGACAATGACGCTGATTTTTAGGAACAGAGGGAAGAGACTGATGCTATGTTTACCTCGAAAGCGTTCCATTTGGTAAATGGTGCTTAGGTGTTCAGTTTTCTTTGTTGACATGGGCCTGAAGCACAGCTGCATCTGCACTAATGCAGAGTGGGTAACGTGACACTTTTGTCCACACGCGATTTGTTGCAGTATTCTTCTCAATCCAAATGTTTATTTTACGGCTGTTAATCTGCAGTGTTCACCTTGGGCAAATGGAGTTTTGTAGTATTTCAGCAATAAAATAAAAGGCACCAATTAGCATTGAAATGCAGTTTACTCCTTAGTGATGTCTCAGCAGAAGTGCATTCATGCTGAGAATGCTTAAATGTGTTTTTCATGAATTAATTTGTTCTAACTATATTTGTTTGTGAAAATAATTAATTAAGGACAAAATTAAACTCCTTTGCTGGGTTTTTCGTACTAAATGTTTTAATACCATTAATTCCATTTACTTTGTATTGCGTGAAGGTGCCTCCTTGTCACTTTGGTCTGCTAGCAAACAACATAAAAGCTGGCATATTATGGGATGCACTACCAACGTGGTAAAGAACCAAGAACAGTGTTTTTATAAAGGGAAAAACTGAGAGGCAATAGCAGGAAGAATGAGGAAACTGTGGGATCCTGACACGCCGTATGCCTAACGCCATGTGTGCAGCAAGCATTTTCTCCAAATGTCAGTTTAGGCTAACTATATTTCTGCAAGTTAAGCAAAATCATTTTGACAGTATGCAACTTTTGTTATAGTGGAATGTGGACACATCAGAAAGCTTTGCAGTAGGCTATTATGTTCACAAGTGCCTTTGTTAACTACAGTAGCTTACTCACACATAGCTAACATTAGCTCACTTACAGCTAACTTGGCCTATCCCATCATCATTTCAGTTATCAAATGCACCCCTGGTAGACATAGGGTGCTAATATTATCCTTGGACTTGCTGAAATCTGATGTTTAGAGCGCTGCAGACAACCAGGGAGCTACGGGCGGCGCTCGGGTGTGTGCGAGACGACACAGAGAGGCGACTGTTTGTTCAAAACAACAATGGCGGCTCCTGAAGAGGGTGGCGCCGGGTTAACGTAGATGCTGCAACAGCATCGGTTATATCACAACTGGAAAGTATTTCTTCATTGAAAGAAGAGACAAAGAACGGCACTGAAGATGGTTCTCTGTGACAAACCATCTGGCGAGACAGGTTTATTGCGCTATGTCTCTAAAGAGGAAACATTGAAAACAGTATAACAAGTATACATTAGAACAGCAGTAAAGTCACATCATTATAATGCAACATCATTATGTTGACGGTGCTTCACTGAAACTAGTTTTACATTGCGTGCCAAACATCTGTAAGTCATTGCAGCAGTCTCGCATTAGCGTCTCTTAACTCACAGTGTGATTTCAAAAGACAGGAAAGACATTCTGGCAAATAGTACATAGTTTGTGAAGGAATGAGTGCATGCTCATGTCAAGTTTGTTTACAAGGGGAGGTTTTGTTTTATTCAATGTAAAGCCAGGGTTTTCCCTCAGGAAATTGGTTAGCGGTGGTAAGCTGTCCAGATCCTATTACAGTTCTTATTTTTAGTTCAGTTTGTAGTTGATGGCCACAGTCATGCTTCCTTATTTAGTACTTTGTCATATGTTTTATGTTTAATTTTTCATGCTGCAGCATTAGCACATTGTTAGTGCTGTCTGGACCCCACACTGCCCTCTGGGACCTTCCCAGGCAACCATTTAATGCACCACCTTCACACAGCTATGGCTGAATCTCTTGATGAAGCTCCAGTAAACAAAACAAGAGAGGCTGCACAGAAGCTTTTCCACAACCATTATTGGCTGTGCTGTGTTGCTGCTGTCTCTATGCGTCTGTTCTCCTTCCGTATGTGCACAGACGAATACGGAGGATGGACAGGGATGCTTACAGAAGGGACTTAGGCTTCATGTGAAGGTTTTCTTTTATAACGCGTAAGACGCAGTGCTGAGAATTATGATGAATTAGTTGAGTGTATCTGTCTATTCTGTTCATGCCACATTTATCATTTGCAAAAATGTGTGCGTGCAAGCAAATACATTTAAACTAGTGTCACCTTAGAGAGGTGTTTCATATTTCATCAGTGAGTAGTTGAATACTATGGATGTGACAGTCAGCAATTTAATAGGCGCACAAGTTGATATACAGATGGCTGATGATCTGTCTTTCTTACACTGTCAGAAATCAAAAGCTTCGTAAAAGCCACATAATGCATGTGCTATTGCTGGAATATTAGTAAATTGCGTTGATGTACTTTATCTAAAAAAAAAGAGTGAGTGTGTGAAACATTCAGAGGAAGTTTGAAAGAAATAGAAGAAGAGATTCACTGTCACAGTAGAAAAAAAAACACAGAGCTACAAGTCGAGTGAAGTTGAAAATTGACTGCATTTACCGATCCTCTTCTGTTTGCCTGCTGTAAGCATGTACAGTGTATTTGTACACATGCGCGCGTCCATCTGTGCATATGTAGGTATATAATCCTTGTGAGTATTTAACAGACAAGCTTAAGGATAGTTTCTTGGCTAATCACAAACAAAGGCTGTGCATTTGAAGCATATTTGACGCAATCTGCTGTTGTTTCAAAGCCGGCCCTTTACAAACGGCTGAGTGTAATTTGTTTCGTTATTTTCAGCCAATATGTCACTGCCAACCTGCTTTCCACTGAACATCCAAAAGCACTCGAGAAGAATAGTTATTATTTTAGTTGTTGTTACGCCACAATACAAGTTCCACTCACCCACACACACACACACACAGTTACATACAGTCTGTTCAAGTAAATGCTCTCATGTGACATTAACTGAAGCGAGCATAGCGTGCTGCTCAGGTTCAGGACACCACTGACACATACGTGCTCATAAGTGCAGAGGAGACCATTTCAGGTGAGCATTTGTACAGTTGCACTATTGAGATCCAATTTAGAGCCCTTGCTCTTTAAGTATAGTGCATCCAAACGGCTGTCTAGCTAAGATGGACTGCTCCTTCTAGATGAGATAAAGCAGACTCAGTGTTCCCTAGTAAGATAGATGTGCTCATTTGCATGCCGGGCTGTCAGTTTCAACACTGCCAGGCCTTCTCCGTCCTTAATTTGATTTTAGGCCGTCTTTCTTTCTGCATTTTCCTGATGTTTGGCTCTCAGGGAGTACAACATAAATTACTAGTAGTTAGGGAGTGCCATATGCATTATTTACAGTTGACTGACTGTGGTCCCTATATTTCTCCGCTTTAAATGGGACTGCTGTCACGGGACAAGTAGCCCATGCAAATAAAACATTGTATTGTGACCAATGAATAGGCCATAATAGTAGGTGGTCCATGCAGTTAAACCGAATCTGACATAAATAGCATGTGCAATATATCAAAGTGTTTCATCATGATGAGGCCTAATTACTGGAGATAGGATTTGTTATATTAATCATTTCTGAATTGAATATACAGTATGTATTATCACTTTTAAATCTGAGGTTTATAGATAAATAGCATGTACTTCATGATAATACACAATACACACTTCTTCTGCAGCAGTGAATAAGCTCTAGTTCAGCTCAGAGAGTGACAGTGGCTCACTGCTCCGGCAGTCAGCTTCACTGCTCCCACGCCTGGACTCCCGCTGCTTCTCGGGGACGTGAACTTGGTGCTTGCTGCGCCCTCTCTCCTTGCGGGGGAGTGACTTAGCCCCTTAATATACGGTATAGGCTTATATCATTGGATTATAATTATTGATGCATTAATGTGTACATCACTTTGATGCAGCTGGTAAAGGTGGAGCTGCTTTGAACTACTTTATGTACTGAATGATTAGTCTATATACTATTTGATAATACATCATAGTTTATGAGTTGATTTAGATTTTATATTAGGTATCAGAATCTGCAAAGTAGCCTTTCTGGTAACTAATATTGTCAAATAGATGTAGTGAAGTTAAAAGTACAATATTTTCCTCTAAGATGTAGAGGAATATAAATATAATGTTACATAAAATGCAAATACTGAAGTAAAGTACCTCAAAATTGTACTGAAGTACAGCCCTTGAATACCCTAAATGTACTTAATTACATTCCACTACTGCTAGAGCATAAAATTATTTACAAGAGTACAGAGCGCTTCATATATTTGGCCTCTTAATTTTGCTCTCAAAAAGCACCAGATTGATGCATTTAACTTTAAGGTCCGACCATCATATTCTCCCAAAATCCTGTGTGAAACACTGTGAGTTACGTACAAACAGCAGAAGATGGATAACACATAATACGTACATTTCAAATTACAGCAGCAATACATTTACAAAATTATGAATAAAATGTGTAAACAAAACAACAGGAATCCAAAAAATGAGACGATTTGCAAATACAACAAAACATTTTCAGTTTGTATCTTAACTCTCTTTTCATTCTTGTGTTTTTATGTTGTTCTGTATTCTTATTTTTCTCTTTTCTTAGCATCACATATATCCCAGCATGTAAAGTTTTTTTTTTTTTTTTACCTCACAGCCAAGCTGAACTCTCAGTGTTGCTGCACATCTACAAACACACAGCTAGTGGAAAAAACTTCAAACGGAGTAATTGCAAATTGATGAAACTCATAGTGTGCGGTCTTTGTGGAGATTTCCAGACGTATTGATTCAACTCTGTTTTTTTAGGCTGTTGTGTGTGTTCTTTTAAATCAACTTGACTTTTTAGAATGACTTTGCCCATAATGCCTAATACACACCAACAGTACAGGCAGTGAATTCTGGCTTGTTTATGGCACATTATGTTGCTTTTGAAATGGTGACTCTCGAACCACTCTCGAACCACCTTAATGCGACTTACTGTTCCCTTTATCAATTTATAAAATTACAATTTTGATAATAAAATGAATTGTCAGGATAAAAGCCCAAACAAGAAAGAATAATAAAATGAGGGCATACAGAAGTGTGATTTGCTAAAAAGGATCAATATTTGCTGTACTCTGGTTTTGTTGTACTGTAGTTGAGCAAACAGACTATTCAAACGAGGTCTTCTAGAGAACCTTGTTAAATCCAATTTGACGATACAAAATATCAATCCTGTTTCAACAATCTATTTAAATAGAACCCGTAGCTAAATGTTGTATTTTCTTTTCCAACTTTCCATGCGTTCAGTTTCTGCGGTAAATGGAGCAGCCTGTGTCACTGATGAGTTTTGGAGACAGAGGGAAATATTTATGATGGAATTACATTTTTTTTCTCCCCCCATCTCAAACTTGAAAACAGAAGTTGCCACATGAATTTGTCAGAGATGAAATGACAACTGACTTTCAACATCTGTGACAGCCATCTGTCTTATTGCAATGGTAGCTTTTTCTGTTAGTTCTCCATATGCTTTGGCTCTTATGAGATGAGTCGTTGGAGTCTTGAATGCAAGTCTCGTGTTGTAATGGGAACCTAACGATGTCCCTTGAGCTCTCAGCTCTCATTGACAATGACTGACAGTTTTTGTTGATCACAGACTTAAGTCCCGTTGGAGAGTACTGCCTACTCCTGCTCATGAATACTCATAAGCGTTAATGCAGTAAACCACAAAACGGGTTCCCTGATTCAGAAACCTCCAGGTGTTTCTTGGAGGAATGGCTTAAAAATAGCTTGGGTAGGAAGCAGAGATGTGCTTTAGGGTGTATTTAAATATTGACTGTCAATTAATGTCTATTATAGTCACAAAACACTCTTTAGAGACCGTATGATGTGTTGGTTGTGTCTGACAAACTGTTGGTTTTTCAGCGATTCAAACGATAGATGCCAAGATTCAGGATTCATTTAACAGTAAGTTCAGAGAATGTGAAGCACATTCGGAGTCCTGGTGGATGAAACTATTATTTGAGTTTGCAGCATTATGTGCAAGTAGCACTACCCCTCCGGGAAGAGATGGGACATGGGAAAACGTTGAGAGATTAGCCTTATGTTAAAACAGCCGCAAAACCACTCATTATTCATTCTTCCTCCTGTCAATGTGAAGTATTACTGTCTCTTCCAGTCTTGACACGCTCTTACCGAATCCACTAGGGACCTTTCGTTTAGCTGCTGTTCCCTTCACAGTGCTGTCAAATGGCTCATTAGTAAGGCTAAGATGTCATGTAGTGAAGGACAAATGTATTGGCTCTGCAGCTTTACCTGTGCTGTCATATGAATAAAGAATGGAGAGCGGAGATTAGTGCTCTCCAAAAGACAGTTGGCGCTGAAACCAGGGCAGTGATGCAGTGAAGACATTTTTATACGTCTTGTGACATAAAGGAAATCAGTGTATTTGACGATGATGTCAACGGTATCTTGCTGGATGCCGTTTTGAACTGTCAGAGCTTTGATCCCTGCGTAAACACTCAGTTCAGTCTCTAATGAAAGTTTTTGGAGCTCCGAAAGTGTATAGGTCAGTCACCACTATTAGCTTAAGCCTATGGCATTTTACACTGCATAAATGACTGCACAAGAGTTATTCTACTCTTACGTGTAAGTCACTGCATTTCCTGACATAACGCTACAGTTGAATTTCAGCCTGCACGTACCTTTTCTCAGTCTACCATTGTTGAAACAGAGAAGCTAATACTGGTAGTGAGAGCAACAAGTCTGCAGAGGGTTTTGAATGCCGCCTCTCTGGTCTCACACACACGCACACACACACACACACACACACACACACACACACACACACACACACACACACACACACACACACACACACACACACACACACACACACACACACTTTCAGAGGGGTCCTTTGTGCAAAATAGTTTACAAGGCCACAGCGTTCTTCATAGATCTAGCCTCTTCATTTTGCTGACAAAGTGCACCAGATAGATGCATTTAACTTAAAAATGTACAAAATTTTCTTCCGAGGGTGCATGACCCAGGAGTGGGTTTGAGATTGCCCCCCCACCAAAGTCTCACAAAATCTTGTAGGAAACACTGCTATGAGTGATTTAAGTGTGTCAATTTTTCATGAAATGGCTTGACACAGCAATGAAAATATTCTCCCTCAAATATTGGAGTGGTTTTCAATTTTTACGTTAAGTTTGCTAAAAAATGTCTGACAAGCCTGGAAGAGAAGTCAAAGGTGGACTGGCGCTTCTTCTGATTTCTCCAGTATTCTAGTTCTACATTATATTTTCAGTCTTTTATGAATTTTGTTGTAAACATGAAGTTAGGAAACTCAACTTTGTTTTTGGATGCCAGCAGTTCCATAAAAAGAAACGTGTGGGAATATATTCACGATTGAAATTCTGTCACTACTATCACTGAATGAATCTGCAATGCAAAACACTTCCATTGGCATATTTGTCTTTGAAAATGAGAAGTTGTTGCAAAACTTTGCACATCGTTCTTTCTCCCACTTCTTCTCCCACTTCTTTTCCCCCATCCCATTATTTCTCTCTGTCTGTCTGTCTGTCTGTCTGTCTGTCTGTGTGTGTGTGTGTGTGTGTGTGTGTGAGTGTGCGTGTACATCCCACTTTTCTCATCCTGTCGTTCTTTGCTATCAGTTTAGAGGAAGAAATAGATTGTCTCCTCGCTCCCGTAATCAATTTGTGTCAGCACACCAGGTTTCTCTCTGGAAGTGCCAATGCTGGGAGAACTCTTGGTATTCACAAAATGAAATAATGGGCCACCATAAATTCTGTAGAGAGGCTCTGTCTGTTTCACTTATGTTTAGGGAGATCACCACTAGATAACGCTTGATAGCATCTTCTATAGTAGCGCCAACGCTCCTGTGTGACTTCCCTCCTCTTATTCCTCTGTTTCAAACCTCCATGTCTCTGGTGGTCCATCAACAGTAAACAACTGGCAGTGGGTATCATCTGTACATTATCAATTCAGACACAATGCAACTATTTCAAGCATAGTTTCTTCATATATGTCATAGTTACTGTTTGGGGTTCTTTGATAATCTGCAATTTTACCTGGGGTTCAGTAAGCATTTCCTTCTCAGCAGTCGCAACAGCCTCAACACCCCATGATATTTTCTCTCATTTTTTTACAAACTGCACATGCTGTTATATTTCTGAGCACTCTAAATATAGCAGTTTGTCTTTTTTTATTTTTTTATCCCAAGGCAGAGAACAGCATCTAGGTAGACACGTAGCCATGCATTCCCTAAGTCATTGAAATTCACGAGGAGAGGGGGAAAAAACAAGGCTAATTTTTCAAGAGCAGGTTCACAAGCACCGTGCCATTTGTAAAACCTGTTCAGATGACTACACATGAAATAAATGTTAACTCTGCTGACAGGCTATTAATAAAAGGCCTCACTGTTTGATTTAGAGGCAATACGGAGGGTGTATATGTGCCCAGGGAGGTGGGAATGCTAAAAGTGGGCACAGTGAGGAGAAGCCTTATCTCAGGCTAACCGATGTCTTCTGGGCTCCTTGACTCCCTCAGTTTGATTTGGACTTCTCTTTATCACGAGTGGTACACGCCAGGGGGATTAGCCGGCCAATCCTGGATCAGTGAAACAAAGCTGTAGCTACTGGTGACATTCAGATCGATTATATCCTCAAATGACTTATTAAGATGTACCAGATCTGGCTGCTTGGGAACTAAATTAGATTAACGGTGAGAGTTAAACCAAGAGGCGTGATGAGGTGAGGGGGTTGTTCTTGCTGGTGGATGGTTATGATGATTTAGTGGCACTTTATATTGTAGAGACATTGATGATGGGTCTTTTTCATAGCAGACATTTTGACTCATGATAGCAGGAAAAGCACAAGTTTCGTTCATACCTTTTGACAATGGCTCCATTTTATTCAAGTGTCACATTTAAGCATTCACAATAACAAGACAGAAGAAGTGTTTTTATTTGCTTTAATGTTAGCATTAATACCCTTTTTTTTAAACTGTAAGATATGTTTGTTTTTGTTTGCCAACATTTTTGCTGATGTCTTTTAAAGCTACATCAAGTATTGTTTGTTTATTGCTACGTAGTTGCAGCAGAAACGACCTGTAAACGCCTCATTGGCTTTCATAGTATATTACCTTTTATAGTTCATATGCTTATTTACACTAACAAATAACATGGAGCACTATTAGCATTCATTTAAAGTACTGTTTTGGATCAACCTCACAATTGCACATTCAATATTCACTATCCTTTTTAGCTGTCAACCTTTAGCTGCTAAATGTTCACCAGTTTATTCGATTTCTTTCCTGTTCCTATTTAGTGCTGGATAGGAGCTGCACAGTTTTTTTTATTTATTTTTTTGCTGAAACACGCCACCCACTGTGTCTGGAAATTATGCCAATGAGAGAGATTAGAGTGAGCCAAGACAATAAAGTTTTTGTTGCAATGAGCTAAAAGATATTAACACTGTACAGCTGAGTCTGGTGAGAATTCCCTCTGGGTTCATCACCATGAGTGATGTCTTTCACATTACACATAATAAACTTCTCCATCGTTAAAGGCAGGGTTGGTAACCTTCTTCAAAAACATTTTTTGACATATTTTTTTTAAATTCTCATTACATTCGGACAGCAATCATTAAATCAAATGCTCTGACAAAACAAGAGAAAAAAATGCAGTATTAGTGGCTGTCGCAGGACTGTGATAAGTCCCTCCAATCATTTCATTCAGCCCGAATGTAATGATTGGAGGGGCTGCCTGCCTGCCTGCCTGCACGTATTCTGCCGGTGCACTCATTGCTCGTCACCTGAGTCTTCCACAAGCTGCTAGCTTAACAGCTGTGAGTTTCAACAGCTTTGATTGTTGTTTACATTGAAAATTATGTTTTTGGGAGCGTGCCTTTTAAGGGACGGGCTGTCAGTGTTGCCAACTTTGTGACATTTTTTTGCTAAATTTAGAAACTTTTGGAGTTAGTGCTGCTGTTAGAGTTTGCAACACTGGGCTGCGTTTTTAAGTTTGATATTTTTTAAATATAAGCACACTATTGCTAGTTTCTAAAAATGACCAACCCTAGCTTTAAGAAAAAAATTGATTAGAGTAGTTTATGCAAAATAGTTGTAAATGTGCAACATTTTTAGAAGAAATTTTTTCTTGCTTTTATATCAGCTTTTTACAATAATATAATTACATTTTTGTGTGGATTTCGAAATCTAGGATTTTATTTACAGCGTGTCATGCTTAAAAACCACCGAAGCCTGAAAGCAAAAATGATTAAGTAGAAAAAAAATATCTGTTGAAGGGAGCCGGTGGTGGTGCCTGCAATCAGCAGGTCTCAAACATAGGCTGTTGAGGCACT
The DNA here is from genome assembly GCF_050575085.1 of Anarhichas minor. NCBI lineage: Eukaryota > Metazoa > Chordata > Actinopteri > Perciformes > Anarhichadidae > Anarhichas > Anarhichas minor. The sequence goes on along the minus strand of NW_027466460.1, from coordinate 9,602,655 downwards.
GTTGATGCTTGAAGCTGTTAGTTTACTAAGCAGGGAAAAAGGCTGATGTTTACCTCCTGCCGCCCCAAACACTGCTCTGTGTAACCTGCTATGTCTACTGTTCCCCCACTAACCTGGAAAAAAAAAAAAAGTGTGCAGAATTGTCCATCTGCTGGTCTGCTGTAGTGCAGCCCAGTATGTGAGATTAGGAGATCAAGGAGCGCATGTATTTCCTCACACCGCCTGCAAGCTAAGGTTGTGTGTATCCTGAGTGTGTGCTATAGGTCACTGGGAAAATGTCTGATCATTTGCCACGAGGTTCATGAAAGCAAAACGTGCAGCATAATGAGTGAAACACAACAGAGATTCTTTTGAATTAACATTAAACATACTTAGTGAGATTTATGCTACAATTTATATTATAATGATCCCTTTTTTGCTGTGTTATTGTAGGGTAAACATCATGTAAATACTAGACCATGAAATTAATCTTTAACTTTATTGTACATACCCCGAAGCAATCAGCAATGGGGAAGAAATAATGTGCTGTACCGCAAATTCTGTACAGAGAGAGGTGGGAGGCAACTAAGAATTTAGTTGGGAGGGGGGGGGGGGGCGGAATGAAGATAAGTTCAAAGCCACGTGAAATGTGCACAGCAATCCATTACACTGTCATGGTGGGGAAAGAGATTGCAGGCCCATTCTCACCAGGGGAATGTGCCAATTATTAGATAATGTTGAGAGCAAGCCGTCATGGATTAAAGCTTTGCAAGTCAGGATGCTCTTCAAATGAAGATGGTTTGATTAGCTTACACTCAGCCTTCCCAACTACCACATGAAGTTTGAGCTTAAAGGGGGGATTTCAACCCCTCTCCTAGGCTTTGTTTGCAAATCATGCACAAGAAATGCATTGTCAGAATAGGAAATGCTGTGTCTCCTTGAAGTTTGATACTGCAAAAATATTGTCTTGCATTCTGACAAATCTTCGCTTCATATATGGTAAAAGTGAAACTACTGAAAATAACATTTTTGAGTTGCAACCTGACCAAACGTTTCTAACTTAGATGCTTAAATGACTGGTCTGTAGTAAGGCTTAGACGATCACTGTTAATAGATCTGTTATTCAAAAGGTTTCTGTCCACACCCTCAATTGATACATTTCAATTACTTTGTCATTTGGTTCTTATAGATGGCTATAAATAATACATAGCTACATTATAAATGGTATAGTAAATAGCAGTAAGTTCTTTTGGGCTATTTAATATCTCTGGAGTTTTTGTTTTGTTTTCTGTCCCAGTATTGATTACTGGCATTGGCAACAATTGGATCAACCCAGTCACATTCAGCATTGGCAGAAATTGGGATACATTTAACTGTATCTGCAATTTTATTTTAATTTGCATATAAGCTCAGTAGTGGGAATCTCCACCTCACGATTCGATTCCGATCCAGAGGGCTTCGATGCGATTATAAAACAATTATCGATTCATCTTGAAGCATTCAAATTCTTTTTATACATGCTTTTTTTTCTCTCACTGTGACTATTTGCTATTTTAAAACACTGTCTATTTGTTAGGATTCATAACTAAAAACAGATGAATTTACTTTTATTACATTACCAACAAGAAAAGAAACAACAATTTGGCCTGTAGCAGCATCCTCGTAGTAAAAACACAGAATTCAGCATGTTCCGAATCATTTGACATAAAAAGCTGCCCTTATTCAGAAATAAACAATATATACTTCTCTTCAAGCAGACCCTCCTGTTATAGGCAATGAGCATGCAGTGCCATGTCTCGAACAAAAATTACGCTTTCTGGAACATGTGGTAAAACTACACATACAGTGATAAAGTGTGCAGCAATGCTTCCATACGTTATTTTTTTAGCCAGGGGGTGCCGATCGGATTATATCCATATTCGGCTGTATTATTTAGCCGCCCTCAGCAAAACTCTGCTAGTATTTAGCCTAGTGTAGAACGTAAACAAGATGCCATGAAATGCCAAAAATAATGACTAATTGGTATGAAACATGTTTAGCCTTTGTCACAAATAAATCCTAATCAGTGTGGAAAAGCTCAGCTGAGTAACCTCCTTATAGGCTGTAATATGAAGGGCTGGTCAGAAAGACACAGAGCAAAAGAGAAAAAATAGCCAACATTACTGTGGCCCAAATCTCATCTCCTGTAAAGTTGAAGGCCCTTTCTATTTTTCATCATCGCCTCCAATAAGTGAATCAATCATCTGACACCTGCATCGCACCCTTACCCTTGTTTTCATCATCTGAGAATTCACCCAGATTTGACCTTTTTGATAAAAAAGGGAGCTTTTTGCAGAACTCATATGACTGAGATTGATACAACTATTTGCGGCGACTGTTCTGTATGAGAAAGATACCTTCTTTTTTAGGTGGTGACAAGCCCGGAAAAAAATTAATACATTTTTTTTTTTGTGTGTGAGTTTGAGGAATGAGTTGAGTTTTGGAACTTTTGGGCTGCAGTCTTCTGAGATCACACACCACTGGTCCACCCACAGCGACTGTTTGTTTTGGAGCGGCAGATCTCTCCTTTCACCACAATATTGTCAGGCTCCCATAAAAATGCCATTCTGCTAAATGAGATACATTAGCTTTGTGGGGAACATCATCTTCATACACTCCCCTTAAGCAGGAGTGATTAACACATCTGTTTTTACAGTGCTTAGAGGAGGGCTGCTGTCATTTTGCCCTGCAGTCAATTAGTCGCTTGAGAGACAGTTTAAGAAGTAAACGGTGACCATAGTGTCAATAATGTTTCACAATTCTCAAAAGGAAAATGTTTCCGACTTTTACGGAGGTCTATGTTAAGACATCAAGCAGTATGCAATACGACACTATGTTGCATACTCTCTAAAATCCTTTGCCATCAAACAAGACAGTCATGAGGGATTCATCCTCTGAGCACCATGAATATCGGTTCCAAATTTCATGCCAATCGATCCTGTAGTTTTCAATATATTCCACGAAATCTCAACCTTCTGGTGGCACTAGAGTAAAAGTCAGTGTATCATAAAAGTCGGTATAGGGTTCATTATCTGGGGACCATGAATGTTTGTACCAAATGTTATGACAATCTATCCACTATAAGTGGTGGGCCGACTAACCGACCGACAAACAAGTAGTCATTTCCATCGCGAGAGCCATATTTCTAGGGTGACTAAAATTCTATACTTGAATCTAGATGATCCCAACATCATATCATGGGAACAGTTGCTAGACTTTCTTGTTTTGAATGGAAACCTAAATCTTAATTTGATGCATATTTTTGTTTAATTTACAACAAGAAATGGTTGTAGAAGTTGGCAGAAGAAAGATTCTTGAGGATGCTCTCCAAATACATTAAGAATTCATGGAAAACATTCCGTGAGGAGTACAAAAACATCTTCAAAATGATCTTTGCTCGAGTCCAGAATATAAATCAAGCAAATCCAGACAGAAAACAATGGAGCTAACCACAACACTGCCATCCTAGTAGTATACATTTAGCCGGCTTAAGTGAAGAAATAAACATATCCTCGTGATCTAAATATTTAGCCAGCAAGTATCAAGCCTGTTGGCTGTACACCCCCCTTCTAGATGAAGTTAAGGCAAGATGATGGAGCAGGATTTAGATATAAAGAAAATACACCAATGAATGCGCCTAAAAATACAACGGCAATCATGCTACAGTTTGAAGCCCAGTGGATTTATGAGCCTGGTTTTCCGAGTGCTATCAGATGAAGATACTGTATACAGTGTGATCAGCTGCATTTTAATTAAAGCATTTATTCACTGGGAAATACTCTGCGCCACTAAACCACCCTAGCCTGTGTGCAAACATGATGAACTAATGCTTTCAATCGAGCTGACAGCCAGCAGCCTGTCACCATCTTATAATGGCCCCCAAGGACAACCATGATTCAAGAACAAACAAATATTCTGGGAAATGCACTCCAAATCCATAAACACTGCAATTATCAAAACACACAGAGAGTAGTAGCACAAGCAGTTAGGAAAGGGCCTACAAATCCAGAGTCACTGCAAATATCAAAACACATGCAGAAGGGGGAATGCAGATGTGACAATGGAAATGTGTGAGACAATAGAGACAGAACAACATACACAATGCAAAACGAAAACCCTGGCAAAATGAGCTGATGTGTTGAAAAGGTAGCCGGGGGAAAAAATAGTATGAAAGAGCTCAACTAGTTCGACTTAGCATCTAAAATAAATAGACATGCATAGATGTCTCGACAGCATAAAAAAAAGAACAGATTTATATCAACGACAAAAAAATCACAAAAACTTGAGGACACATGCCGGGAAAAATAGAAGAGACTTCAGGAGTGGAAATCCACATTTTTGGAATGGTGAAGGGTGCAACGAGAGCTGTAATTGGGGAAAAAAATAACCATGACAAGAACAAAAGGAATCCAAAAATACATCATGGCTTGTAGCAATGGAAGGGGTAATCCTAGATTCACTAAATATAACTTTCAGGAAATACAGTAGTTTAAGAAATCTATGTCCTTCAAGTCAATTCCAGGTAGCTATATGAGGATGATTTGAAATGATCTTCTACATAGTAAATACCAGCAATCAGCAAACAACAACACTTAATGTTGTGTTATATCCACCATTAAACTTACAAAATGTAATATAATAAGATATTCTGAGATGTCTTAAAATGTCCACTGTATAGAGAATAGATTTTATATTTAGTTAACAACACGGCAGTCTCTCTGATTCATGTCATGGCCTGAGACTGCCTTTCTAAAACTAAATTAAAATGATACTATTTTAATCAACTTTTTTGAGATGTTCTTCCTGTAATCATTTTCTGTAATTGTTTAATAGAATAGCGAACACAATATTACTTTTCTCACGGACTTTTAAATGCAAGGCACAGTAGTGGAGGCGTGGCTCATCTTTGTAATGATGTGGTATTGCACAGAAACAAGACTTAAAGATGGGAGTGTTAGGGTGAAAATAAAATGTCAACTCTTTTTGTAGCTCACTTTATCAAACGTGGTGAAGGAATGGAGCACTACGATACATTTTACTCTACACATTTGGTTTCAAACCTAGATTTGTTTTAGGACATTTTATCCCACAATGAGCATTGAGAGAAATACTATGGTTATTGTGTAACCTTGTATGAACTAACAGACTTGTATCACTGGAGAAATGATGCCAATCTTAGCGGTGAGCTTACGCAGAAGGAGAAGAACTATTAGAGGGCTAGAGAGAAGGGCGAGCTGTTGGAGAAGGCTAATCTAAGGCTAATTTCTGAAACGCTTTGCCTGTCTTTCTTTTTTGGGTTGCTTTGCATTTTAGGCAGTTGTTGCCAATGCTGGAATAGCAAGCTTTACCTGCAGGATATTCAGCCGTTGAATCCGGCTTTCACTGAAGGGACCTGCACACGCAGCCAATAGGAATGCCTCCTCACCAACATCTCCCGTCCAAGGGTTGGATTTTCTAATCCTTCAATACAGAGCCAAGAGGAGGTGCAGAAGTCTAGTTTTCCCTTAGACCACATGCATTACAATATTATAAAGGTTATTATGGAATTTGTGCTCAATAATGCCAAAGAATATACTGCCTACCCCACCTTTACGTGTTGGCCGGATGGGCAGACTGATAAACATGTCCAACTTCCGTCTTTGAAATTACTGCAATTACAAATGATTTTTCAGCTGTTTATTATGACTCATAGCTTGCTCCCAAGCAGCTGCTTCATTGTTTTTGAATGCTCCAAAAATCCTTAAAATATAGTGCAAGTACCACAAGGAGATTGAGATAATGTAAAAAGCTCATGAAGTAGAGAGAATTGTGTATTAACTGTATGATTGTACAATGTCTCAGATATAGAAGACTGTAGGTCCTTGAAAAAGGTGGACACATTGCTGTCTTCTCCCAAAAAGACTTAAAAAAAACCGTCAGGCCACAGGGGTCTACCAATGGCTGCCTTTTAAACTTAACTGAACCTGGTTAGTACAATACAGACAATATTCTGCGTTCTTATTATTTTAGCTTAATTGCAATTATATGTAAATGAGCTCACAGGCTGAGTTACCTCAAATGTACTCTACTACTTGCAAGAGAATTATGTTTTTTTGTGGGTCGGACGATATTATTCATGATAATACTGGTACAGCAGCAACACACATTGCTGAGAGTGATTGTAACGTTGCTGCTGGCTCTGCAGTGGAGGAGTCGGTGTATAAAATAGAACGACTTCACTCGCGTGGCAGCGGCTTAATAACAGGAATGAGAGAAAAAGAGCAGTGTGAAACACACAACATAATAGGAACTACATTGACTGTGAGAAAAGATGCGTCAAGATCCGATTAGCAGTAACCTTGATGATTAGATTCTAAAATCTGATATTAATCATCTTTTGGCTAAATAATTAAAATTTGAAATACTTAATGGTAAATGACAGAATGTTTGTACAGGTTTGTGTGAATCCGTAAAGACATTTATTAAAGACTTGTTAGTCTAATCTGCAAATTTCCCAGCGGTGGGACTAATAAAGGATACTCTTATCTTATCTTGTCTTTAATTATTGTTTCTAAGAGAAAAAAAAATCCTTCAGGAAACGTATCGAGATGTTGTTTTTAGGCGTATTGCCCAGCTCTGCCATTTTGCTGTTGTGCTGGAAATGAGCCATGCATGAAATTGACATGCGCAGACAAGTGTGGGTCTTGATGTGTTTTGTACTGGTTGTGCTGTACAGTGGTGTCACCAAATACCTGCAATCTGGGAGCCTGTTCTTATTTCTACATGCCATGTCCCAAACTTGTATTATTTGCTATTGATGCCACTGGTGGCTTCGTGGTTGTACATCTTACTGTAATATCTCTGAAACACTTGTGCCCCGAAGCTAGATAAAAGCCTCTGAAGAGAATCACTCTAGCTGTGAGATAGTCTTGACATGAAAGACTAAACTGTTGCATGTCTGTGCTGTGATGGAACCACATGTGTTACGTTAGAGTGCTATAAAATGATTCCATTCAGTATCTGCCACTTCACCTGCCACACATGATTTGTGGAGCTTTTACAGACATGAGACACACAGAACAAACTTGTTCTCACACTGTACAAGATGCCTCTGAACGAACTATAGGCATCCCACTTTGTGCATTTGCTAATGTAGAGTTTTTTTTTTAGCTGCAGCCTTGGTTCCATGTACTAAAAGTGCAGATCAAAAACCTTTATGGGGCTTTTTACATTAGGGTATTAAAAGCAATGAGAAAGCTTTGCTTTTATAACCTGAAAACTACCAAGCTAATTTACAAAAAGCGAATGAGAAGATCTTTGTTTTATGGAAGGTTTCAAGAGGTTTGGCTGCTAAAAAAAACTTTTAACAAGAATTTGTTTATTTAAAAAAAAAAATAAGAAAATTCAACAGAACATCGTACAGCTGGCTTTTTGTGCTCTGGGCCATATATTTCAGTGTCTGTTGCCCTTGATAGTCTCCCAAGGGACGCTTGTGTTGATGTGAGCCCTTGACGTGTGAAAGAGAACTACAGGCCATCAGAGACGTACATTGCAGTTGCCACCCACACAACATCAGTCTGGGGCTGACAATAGTCTTACCGGGAGAAAAAAAAAACTTGAGGCAGAGAATTTTAGCATTGGTAGCTTAAGACGAGTCTGTGAAATGAAATGTGGCAATGCAGCAGACTTACAGTTTAGAGAACAGTAAGAGAGTGGGAAATACTACGCCTGTTTCTAGTTGGGGTTTAGACCTTGTTGATTAAATGGAAATATGGTTCACGAATGTGTCTTTGCTCTGAGTTAATCTGCATAAATGGCCAAGGACCAAAATGTGAGTTTACTGTTATTACTTTGTCCCCAAAAAATACCTAAAAGTCACCAGAAATGTGAGGGATAGCCACATCATAGCATATGTTCTGTTCTAATGTGTGACACCGTGGTTGAGTCTGGTGGGGAGGTCTTTTTTGGAACTGGATCCTGGTAATTGAGACCTGACCCAGAACTTGGGGGGGGGGGGGGGGGTCCCGATGTATTACTGCGGGTCTTGGGGTCTATTTGTCAATATCTCTAATACCCCAGTTTGTCCAAACTGACTCACTGTCAATACTGACCACACGATTTCTTTGAATCCTGGCAGGAGCAAAATGTTTTTTTGATGTAAAATAAGGGTTTGGATGTCCCCACATTTTGGGATGTGGAGGCAGGATCAGTATTGTTAGTTTTAATGTAGTCAAGTACTACAGTAATAGATTAATAATAGAGTTCCACCTTACATTACTTTGTCTCTCTCTCTCTTTTTTTCTTAATGGCACTCTCTGACTTGCCCGCCTGTCATCACAGCCAGGCATTTAAAAAAAGTATTTTTTTTCCATCGCAGCTCCTATGTTTTACTTCCCCAGCAAGGATTAATTAATTTTGTACCTGGGGACTGCTCCAGGCCTCCTCCCCACTCTCCTCCTGGCCACAGCGGAGCCTTCATGTGGCCTTTTGTAGTCCCTATGTTGAGTCCCTGTTTCCCACAGCAGCCCCAGGCACATACGTTAAGAGACCTGGTTCCAGAGGAATGTCGGATAGTTTGTTGCAGTTGCCTCACTACATCCCTATCCCTGTCCTCACCTTGATGCATGGCACCCAATGGGCTTTTACCCTCCTTTTCAACTCACTAGGTGGTCTGCAGCACTGACATGTCTAACTCAGTGGAAATTACTCTTCAAGGGCTGCAACAGCCCTTAGAGGTTCAGTCATTTTCTTTCATGAGAAATTCTCCTGTCAGTGTCACAGTCAGTCAGTCAGAGAGCAAAGGAGAGCTAAGGTTTGAAACACACAGAGCTGTCGCCTTCAAAGCAGAAAGTTGGAGAGTTCTCCAGCGTTCATCCAAAACTATACTGACCACCCAGACTTGAAAGGAAGCACCAAGATGAGCTACGTGAAGATTATTTCCTCCCTTTCAGCATTAAAAGTACAAAATCACAGTATTTATTTTTGTTACATTGGTTTTCATCACCAATTATGATCTTTGTTAATGTTAGAATTAAAAAAACAGACATCTGAGGTGTTCTCTTGTTGTTTTTTTAGATACGTATTTGAGTCGAAAAGAAGACTGCTTTTATTGTACAATACTTTGCCGGTTATTGTCTCTTTCACATTCTGTCTCCATTCGTCTTGATCTAGAAACAAACCTACATACATTTACTGATGTCCTTTACTTAAGCCTGGGGAGGCTAAACTATGGCCCGTGGGAAAAAACTGCAGCCTGCTGCTGTTTTTTAATTGGCCCATGGTGATTTAAAAAAACAAAACAAAGTAGAATATGGCTTGAGCATATTTCTAATAAATTGCAGTGTATGTACATTGCACATAGCTCAAACATTAGATGCAATTTTAGTGAAATAATGTTCATCTTAACTTCTTGGCACAAAAAACAATATTTAACCATTCCTGCCTGTTCTGTTTGTTACATCTTAATATTATACTTACAGACCTACACATTTACATCTTTAGGTGGGCCCTTGTGCCAATATTTGGTGAATTTCTTCCTGTTTTAACTTAACAGATTTACACATAACATAACATCATAACATTTTAGGTGGGCTCTTAGGCTTTGCACTGTTCTAGAGTTTAAACGTATAGAATGAATTGAAATGTAAGAGCAGCAGATACGGAAATACTTTTTGTTACATGTGAGCACACCACTAAACCCCTGTAATGTCAAGTGTTAAATTGTTTTGGACTGTTGCGTAGATAATTTGATAGATTTATTTTATATGGCATATGCGCTTTTCTGGTCTAGAAACACAGATGTTCTTGCAGTTTAACTGGTTGGAAACTATGCATTTACTATTGTTTAGCCTGTGACTTCTTATATCTTTCTGTATACGGCCTACAATCAAAACAGTTTGACCACCCCTGATTTAAGCACAGTTTTGAAGTACTCATACTTAACTTTGATAATTTCATTGCATTTATTTTCAACCTTGAGTTAATATCCAGAGAGTTTCAGTGTTGTGTTACTTGAGATCCAACCACTTTTTAAAGGTCTTGTCTGGGAATTGGCCACATTTGTACTCAATCTTATTTCAAAGGGGACTCAGGATTTAAGTTCAAGACCACAACTGCAGGAATATCACTCAACTGCCTGGGCATTGTCTGATTTATTTGTTAACATCATTACCATCACACTCCCCTCACTGCCTCCAATCTGCCACTTTGTCTATAAAACATTATTATCAAGGAGCGAGTTTGTTTCACCCAATAAAGTAATGCAAGTAGTGCACTAAATGCAAACAAGAACACAAATATTCCTCAGAAAAACAAATACAATACAATTAATTTGATGGCTGCAGACTCTCTGCAAAGACCCTAGGTGGGACCAGTCTTTCACTGCTTCTAACTGTATTGACCATCTGTCGGTAAGTTCTTCATACTGCAGTCCCCAGTGCACGGCTTGAGTACAAAGTAGCCCGGAGAATGTGAATAGTTACACCACCTGCAGTAAATTGCTGCAGGGATGCATATTTTGGTTGGCCAACCTCGGAAGTTGGCATCGTGCTGGTTCCACAGGAAAAAAGCCAATGGGATTCTTTCATTGGCTTTTGTATTATTGCCGAAAATAAGCTCTGTGGCAGACAAACATTTCTGATACTTACACGTTTTGTTCAGCGCGATAATGTTGACAAATAAAGACCACTTTTACCACCGTGAATGCAATCAGCAGAAGTAAAAAGCTAAAGTTAATAAACCCCTCTGTCGCATGACTTCACGTCACCACCACTAAGCTAAAGGCGTGATGGCGTTTTTTAGTCTAATTTAATTAACCACTTGTTAACGACCGCCTTTTTAAGACAAGTAAAAATGTCAAAATTCACAAAGGAGGAGTTTACTGATGGATTTAATGTCAAAGATCCACACATTAATATCTCTTAAGCCTGCGTTATCCACATACCTTATTTCAGGCATCTAACAAAAAAACCCATTGACTTTGAGACGAGGGAACCACAAGTGCAGGGTGTTATTGTAATGTTGTGTTGTTGTAATGTTTTACTGGTTAAGATGTGATCAAACCGGACGACTCCAACTGAAGAGAGAGAGAGAGAGGTGTTTGTGTTGCTACTGTAATAGAGACTGTTCATGCTCGATGATGCTGATTGGAACCATGGTACGATTTACATTAACATAAAATCGGGGACTGTTGCCAATAAGCTCATATATAATGTACTCATATAATGTATATTACCTTGTTTAGGAATAGAGCCAAGTAAACAAGTCGGTTGCTGGAGAGAATGATGTTGGAGAATGAGTGATAGTTATTTGTCTTTCTCTGTCCATTCCTATACGCTCTGTCTTGTTCTTTTAACTTTGTGTTATATGTCATACATAAAGACATGTCTTGTTTCTACAAATGTTATACTTAGAAGTGCCCCTCATAATATCAGGCAAAGAAAGAAATACTTGACTCTTAGAATTGGCCTTCATACTGTTATCTCACCTTTTTTTTTGCCCAACTAGAAAACAGATTTTGTTAGGAAGAAAATCCATAATTGGCACCATCGTCCAAGGGAGTTATTTTCCTGAATGGGAGATTATAGAGAATACATCATTGTTAGATATTATTAGTATAACCATTCACAGTCATTTCTCAGAAACTATCGAGCAGCTGGTTTGATAGTAAGCACTCCCTTTGTTGAAGCTGCTTTTGGAGGTTTGGAAGCAACATTGTCTTTTAGAAACATTGCACCTCAGTGGTGTGTGTGTGTGTGTGTGTGTGTGTGTGTGTGTGTGTGCAGTAGTTGAATGTTTGGCATAGATCCTGATAATACTCTTGTTACTTGAATGGCTTTGAGTGCCACCACTGCAGTCTGCAAGCCACATTTCAGTGAAGCAACTGGTCGCTGGCAAACAATCAGTGAAAAGATGTGGCCGCAGAGAGCCACAAGGAACTGCCTGGCCACTTCATGAGGGGCAGAAAAATCTGTGAACCTGAAAACTCTATCAACCCCCTGTGTAAAGCCCATTATTCTTAGTACACAGTACAATAACTCCTTATTACCGTGCAGCATTCATTTCTTCAAGGGCTCTCACAATAATAGTTTTGCAAATGTTGCCAATATTGTTTTCCATCTGCCATGGATTGAAGTGCAATTTGGGTGCATACACCACCAGACGTTTCCTTTGCAATATGCATGAATATTGGTAAAGTATTTAGCATGCTGTGCACATTTCCTTTGAAAGAATGTGTGGGCCGATTCCTAGTCCTGTCTGCTCTTTTTGTAATTATCAATTAGACTTTATTTCCCAGGAGAACAATAACTCACTCCCACAGTGTGTGGTGGAAGACCCTGATCCTGCTGCTGCGTGTGAACAAAGCTTTATCTCAGTACTACTGCGGCAGTGTGACGCTCACAGTAAGAGCGAGAAATGAACAGCTCCTTACATGCATTTTATATGCATGTTAAGATGGCACACAGTAAAATCCACACCGCAAACATATAGTCCAAACTTATTTTTTTGTTGCGTCTGATCACCTGTTTTTCTGGAGAAGGGCTGTATCCTTGAAGTCAGGCCTTGTGCTGACCCATGATTGAAATGCTTGTACAACTACAATCAGACAGCTAAGGTTAATTAGATGACATATGATATATGGTCCGCCCTGACCTCTCTGTAGTTCCTCGTCTTTTGTCCCATTATTCATGCTTTTCACAAACCTGAGCCCCATTAAGATGACTGACACCCCTTCTCTTGCGTTGAAGGGGTCCCTAAGGCGCCCTGAACGAAGCTGAAGCTCATCACTTTCTTTTGAGTGAAAAAAGACTCGATACATTATCTCTGTCAACTACCAACAATGGCTTTTGCTGTTTCAGAGCGTAGTGGACAGGTACTTTTGAAAAACGACACGGCTAAAACAATAAAACAAACCTTCAGATCCACAGGGGTACCAGTCTGATTGATATAGTTGAAGTCAGCAAATATTTCATTTCTTTTTCATCAAGTCTTTTTTGAAAGATGTTGCCCTGCATCTGGTGATACGTGATGCTTTTGCAAAAATACGAGTGTTTACAATACTTTCTCTTTTAATCCTCTTCTAACAGTTTCAGGTTAGTATAAGGAATAACTAAAAGAGATGCATCCATTTTCTTGACCAATTCTAAAATGAGTTGTGAGTAGGCTGTGTGTGTGTGTGTGTGTGTGTAGTTGCACATAAAACATGAATAGATGTTAGAAGCTAGTCGTTTGAAGGAGATGATTTTACAGCAACATAAAATATATATTTGAGATGGAATTACGACCTGTTTAACCTCCCAATGCTTACTCTAAGTAGCTTATAAAGGTGACGATTATAGTACATATTTTAGTTCATTAGCTGTAGGCTATAGGCTTATCAGAAAATGTATGATTAATAATCGTGAAAACCGTGAAACTGATATTTCTTCTGACAACAATCATGATATCACCATTTCTTATCGTGACAGCCCTACACAGTGCTTTGAATCCAACAAAACATCAACGAGTAATTTTAGTAATTTTGAACTACTTCCATACTGCTCTTCAGTGGCTCAGTGCTTTTTTTGTCTTAGGGGGCAAACATTGTTGCTGACTGAAAGCAGCAGCCTCAACTATTGCCTCATTTTGTTGCGTTTCCTCAGTGGTGTCTCATATAAGCTCAGTCTGACAATGTAATTCTCCTGCAACACTCTGGAAAGTCATTTTGGTTAATTAAAAAGCGTTTCTCAAGACCAACAGCCAGACTTGTGACTGGTTTCCTTTAGGTGGTGAGAAGAAAATGAAACTTATTTCAGCTGAACTCCTATTGTAGTTCTCTCATGGTCAACTGATCAATGTCAATGGATGTCAGAAGTACAGTGAACCTGCTTTTATTGTGTTGCAAAATGGGATTACAATCGGTTGAAGTCTGTTGTACAATGACAATAACATCACCTTGTAACCTTGAAAAGAAGATCAAAGTTGGAGTTTGTTCCAGTAACCTGCAATGTCCAAGCTAAGCTTATGTTGAGGCCAACACACCGGCAAAGGTGTCAGCCGGCATGTGTTGTGAGAGGGGGGAGCGCTGTGCACTGCAGCATAGGGGGGTGCAGGGTGCTGTTTATCTGCATGCATGCTACTGCCCATGCTGCAGTGACACAGCTGTGGTTGTTCTGCCAATTTAGGCTGTCTTGTCGAACAAATGCTACAGTCTATATATTTTTGATTAAAAACACGTATGTGCAGGCTACAGTAAGAATATGGGGAGCACATTTCAGATGTCTAAAATTTCAGAGGTAGCATATTTTGATATCTAATATATTCAATAATATCCACAATCAAATAATGCTCCCAATAAGGAAGCATTTTATGCTGCACACTACTCACTCCATGTATAGCGTACGATAAGAATATAGGGAGCACATGTCTTCCTACAGTTTTACACTTTAATTAATATGTAAACCTTTGTTTACATCTTGTTTTGTGTTGCATTATACAATGATACAGCCCACAGTTTATCACAATAAAATAAATAAATAAATTAAAATGGTTTATTTGATTTCTTTTGGAAGAATATAAATCATTTGAATTAATTGACTAGTTGGTCAAATAATCCATAGATTATTCAATAGACAATTAGTTGTTAGTGGCAGCCCAAGTACCTTTTATTAAAGAAATATTCTGTCTTTACCGTCACCTTGCAAAACACGGCAAGTAGGACCGCTGAACTGATTCATCCTCAGTTGTGAATAAAGTCTTCCTGCTTCAGCTGCGTGTTCCTCTTTGATCCGTGTCTGTAAGGTGCAGCTCATCAGCTGCACTGGAGTGAATATATTAAAATAGAAATCAAAGTTTGTCGACAGGAACGAGACAAAGATAGAGAAGCAGGACACCTCACCTTGATCAGGGGCCTAATGCCTGCAGATCTCTGCAGAGCCACTATGTCTTTGATGATGAGGGAACTTACTGAGCCCCCGTACAACCTATGTGTAATAGTGTGGAAACCTGTGTGTGAGGTGGGTATCCTAGGGTACCATTTGTTGAATGAAAAGGGTACTAGGATTAGAAAGTGTGCTTTTTACAAAGGCAGTCAAAGAGAGAATACTCCCAGTCATGATCAAATGATACAAACCTATACCAAGCGAGAGACAAAGGTGCGTCATTGAAAAGTATGTCAGGCTCCGTTATAGACAGCCAAGTAAAGGGATGGATTTAATATCTGCCTGACGAGACATATGGCAGCTGGAAGGAGGAGGAGTGTTACCATATGTAAACTCCTCTCAGCTAATGTTTACAATTACAGTGGTAGCAAATTGGAGATTGGTGGCCAGTTTGCATATCAAACAACGCCGAGGAGGAACTCTTTGGCTTTGGTGCACTGGGATGTGTTTACTCAGCAAACAACTGTTTAATTGGGAAAATCATTTTTCCAGCTGCTGTGGATTTGCAGGCAGTGTGTGAGCGTGTATGCGCATTTACAGTATTCAGTACGAGGCACCTAAATAATTAAAACCAGCCAAGGGGAAATGAATGGACATGGCTTGTTACTGGGCTCCATCATGATAAGACCACCAACCACACAGCCTCCGTAACAGACCTGTCAGAATTCGCTGCATGTGACAGTTGCCATTCTGTGTCCTGACCCCTAATTGATCCTCATGGAGATTGCCTGCAGAAAGAGCTTCTCACAAAGTGCAGGAACTGGAGAAGTATTGACAAAATGTTGGGGAGACTGGGGATGGAAGTACACATGCTATTGAGCAGGAAAGGCTTCCTTAGGGGTGATCTTAATTCTTGATCAATGCTATTATATGGGATGGAATGAATGGGATGCAGCCTGAAGCTTCCGAATTGCCTCATTTCATGAGAAGGTGTAGGTTCGACATCTCTGTCCCATATTTATATGGGCATTGAGTAATAAATTGTGTAGGTAAAAGCACAAATGGGCAAATGCTATTGAATAGTGCGAGTTACATACTTTACTATCGTCGGATGCTTCTATATAAAGAAATAGGGAGAGAAATCCAATACAGAAGCACCTGAAAAGGACAGAAAATCTATCTAACAGTATCTTCAGATAATGAGACTCTCTTTTGTTTTTCAATACTTTGCCAGATTACCCGTATTGACTTTGGAAGAAACAACTGCATATTCTTTTCCGAATCCACTGTCCAGTGTGACAAACTTACAGGTGCTTCCGCTCCACTTCCTCTTCCCTTCTCATCTTTTCCCCCTTTGAGTCTCCCAGTGGCAGAGGAGTCATTAGGATTTGGACAGAGGCACTTTGTCAAGGGGGCCACACAGTCCCCTGGCCTTCAGGCTGAGTATGGCTGAGCTGGACCTACACGATATTGTTCTGACAGGAAAGCAAGGGCAGGACAAAGAATGAAATAAGGTGAAAGGGAAGGAGACAGGGATAGAAAAGTGGAAGGAGAGAAATGGATATCAGTGTTAGGGGACATTGGTAATGAGAAAAAAAAAATCGCAAAAGGACACAGAGGAATAGATTTGTGCCGTCCAAACTATCACTCTTGTGATTTACCTTGACTATAATTTGAGGAGTTTGTATCCATTATAAAAGTTAGTTACAGGTAACCCTAGCCTTTATTCAAAAAATAATTATTTATTATTTTCTGACCAATAGCCGACCCTTGTTAACGAAAAGCTTAGTGCCTTGCATGCAGGGTGCTCTGGTTGATGTGCCTAGCTGCAACAATAACCAATGCACTAACAGGTTGAACCCATCATTTATTTCCACCTGCACAAATCAAGTTCCTGTGTTTCTCTTGCTGCTTACGGATTACAGTGAAGGGGGTTAGCCCCGAAGTTAGAAACAACTCAGGCTCACTTAAGGTGGGCTGACCTTTAATGTGGACCAGCTATTCAGCCTTAAGTGACAAGCCTGCTCAAGTTCTGCTCAGCTTTTTTTTATTTTTTTAATTTTTATTTTAGGCATTAATCGGTCTAAATTATTATTGTTGGTTAATGGTTGAACGGTTAATTATTAACATCCCTACTAAGATATTGCTATCCATGAGATAAATTGAATGAAAACAAATGTGCTTTACGTGAGATAATAAGAAATCCAACAAAAAATTGGATGTAATTAATCTTTGAGAGTAACAGCTGTCACATTTTGTCACAATGCATATTTATGTTTAATCTGAGTTGTAGCTTGTATTATAAACTTTTGAATCAGGCTCGCTTTGTGTATAGATTGCAGATGCTAGCGCCTGATATGAAATCCCGCTTCGTGGAAGGCAAATTTTGAATATCAGTAATTTGACAAGAAAACAAATACATGATAGAAACTGCATGAGGTCGTGCAGTAACACGCTCTTCAGTCCCAAAGGAAAGTTTCAACAGCACATACAGTAGAATGACTAGCTGCCTCAATATCAGTGCCAGTTGTCAGAGCAATCAAGCACCCAGCTGGACTATCATTTGGTGCCACTGAGGTAGTTTCAAAAGTAATAGGATTTCTTGCCCTCCAGAAACAGACTATTCCTTCTGTGTGTGTGTGTGACCTAGAGGAATGGAGAGGCATAAGGACAGGAAGTCCAGGCAGGACAATGTGGTGCTTTCTCCTGATTGAAAATAGTCATTGTTTCCCCTGAGGTACAGTAGAAACACAGTTGTAGTTCCAAAATCTCTTTTAATGCCTTTTTTCTTTTCTGTTTCAACCTCATTTTTCCTGCTCACATACTGTTATATTGATAAGAAGGGTTACAGGAGCAAGATAAAGAGCGTTATAGGTGCCTCTTTGACTGTGTCTTCATTGTCATATTTCTAAACTTTCATTTGTGCACAAGCACACAACTAAAGGACTTCTTAAAGGTGCAATACACGGGAGCAATATAGTGTATGTGAAGACATAGTGGAGTAATGTCTACCTGGACAGAGAATGAAGCACACACACACACACACACACACACATACACTGATCAACATGCTCCTGGCTTACACGACAAATAAATTGCATGTTCATGCTTTAGGGAGATGTAGTTCATTAACAATATATTGCATAATTAAAGCCAGCCTAACTGACATGTATTGAGAAATGACAGCTCAATAGAAGGATTGCTCTGCCACAAAGCATCAGTTGGGCATATGACAATAATAACAAGTATGGACATCCCAGCGGGTGATGTAGTGGTGGATGTGAAATGCATGCTGAGAGTGAAATTGTGTCTTTTCGAGCGCAATGTTAGCCACTATAGGGCTGCATCCTTCAGGCACACACCCTTGCACACATTGTAGTACCATTTTCTGCAAATGTGTACCTTAAGGTACCACATCAGAGAATTCGGAATATTAACAAATAAGCTTGAGCACAATGCTGTGAAATTTGTTTTCAGTTTAGTGAGATCTGTTTAGTCTGATCTGTGGTGCAGTCTTTGGATGGTGGGAAAGTGGTATTGTAAATTATTTTGGTAATAATATCAACATGTAATTTGCGTGAGGGTATTTGAGAAAAGGAGAGACTGCAAAGGGGCAAGATGATCATCCACCCCTTTCTGCCCAAGTTAAGGTAAAACTAGAATTACCGCCTTGCGGTTGTGTGCCTCTGCCAGCCAGTCAAGTTGCCGTTTACATCCATGTCGTTCAAAACTTTCATCACTTTATTATATCCTACTGAACATCTGTGTGAAATTGCCAAAGTTATCATATGAATAATTGAGATATGACCTGTTTTGTGATTTCACAGTGAACTTTGACCATTGAACACCAAAGTCGTATCAGTTCACCCTTGAGTCCAGGTGGATGTTTATGGCAAATTTCAAGAAATTCCTGTCAAGTGGTACTGAGATAATGAAAACTAACAGGATACAGTTGATGATAATAATACATCATTTAGTTCATTAGGTATATTAGAAATGTATTGAATACAGAGTTCCAGAGACAGCAGGTAAAAAAACGGCCTGTAGTAATTTCCTCTGATGTCAGCAGAGGTTTTAGTTAGGTATTAGCTTTATTTCAGACAGTATGGAGTGCTCATCCACTATGATATGCTGTGGGAATCTCAGGAAGATGTTTGTTCAAGTTTTACAATGAAAACTTTGTGAGCTCAGTGCAGGGTCAGCAATGCCTCCAGAAAGGGTCATGGATTGGTCATGTGTGTCGCTGAATGATTGAGCTGGGGGGATTGACTGCTGGTGAAATGTAGCGCTATGTATAAGGATCACATCACTGTCCTCAGGGTGGTGGAACTCGCTCTCTGTGAAGCAGCTCATTGATTCTGAACTAATATCTAAAACAAGCTACCTCTGTGCATCGACAGGAAACGGTGGAGATGGGGAGATACTTGGCGAGAACGCCCATTTGGGGGTATACTGGGAGGTAAACCCATGACATGTTAGAGGGGCCATGGAGCATCTTGGGATTCAAAGCTAGAGGAAAGCTTTTGGGAGAAAAAGGGGGCAAGCAGAGCAACTGAGCTGTTTTTTTTCCCTCTCGCTTTATGGATTGGAAACTTGTCCATCAAAACTAGAAATGCTTTAAATCAGATCAGAAGAGCCTCTAGATTCCAGATTTAACTTGTCATTTTCTCATGTGCTTATACATACATGTACATACATAGACAAAGGAGATGCCGTTCCTCCCAGCCCACAGTAGTGCAGCAAGAAAGGATAAAACTATGTATCTGAAAGCATAAAGAAACACATTTACTTCAGTTACCGTCTACTTAGCTTACTGACACTTTGCAGATCTCCATTCCTAAGAAAGGCTCAGTCTGTTCTCAAAGGCTGTTCCCACTCGTTCAACTGTGAATTCCAGCGACTCCCACCTGGCCTGCAGTTCAAAGCTATAGAATGAAAAGATTCACAACTGCTTTCAGGGCTCCAGACTAACTTTCCACCGTTAGCACTGGGGCTACAAACTTCCTCAGTTGGTCGCACAAGCACATGATTTGGTACAACATGATATTAATTAGTAATGGAAAGAGAATAACTACTTTACTTAAGGACAATTTTGATGCTATTTTTTGTTCTCTGCTACATTTCAGAGGGAAATATTGTACTTTTTACTTCACTAAATATATTTATAGTGAGTATATGAAATACAATGCATTCTTAAACAGTGAATTACACCACCCACCTGTATTGAAAATAAATAAAACTAGTTTATTGCAGCCAGCTTCAACATTAAACTGCATCAATAATAATGATCTAGTAATAAAAAAACTAAAGAGCCCATTGGGCTGCACAGTAATTTTCTTTATTATATACTTACGTACTTTTTCTTGAGTAAGATTTTGAATACAGGACTTTTACTTGTAACAAACAAGTGTTTTTAAATCATGGTATTAGTACTATAACTCAAGTAAAAGAATGTAGTACTGGTGTTAATCAATGGCACTGGCTCAGTCACTTTCATCATCAGTGGCGTCTGAGTCTGAACCTCACGTTGTCTTTCCCTCCGCACCAGCCTCCTCCTCTCTCTCCTCATTTAGCTCGTTAAAATATTCAGCTGTAGACAGCTTCATTTTTGGAACACAGTAACTGCTAAATGGATTGTTTTGTAAAGTTGTAAGCCGCTACATACACTTTCTGTGCACCACCGCGTACACGTGTATGCCGTTTTTAATTACCGTAGTCTCAACCTGCGCACATATAAACCAGGCACATGCATGTGATACAAGCTCACAGAGTGAGCAGAGAAGCCTCCCCGCAAAAGAGCATTTTTGCTCCGCTTGCACAAATGCACCCCCATGAGCAAGGGGCTGTGACGAGCCTCCCTGCGCGCTGGTAACTAATAAAAACTTGCTTGTCAAGTTCACATTTGAGCCTTTTGGGATAGGATAGACAGTGGCTGATGTCTCCACTCCATAATTAATGATCATCATGCACTTACCCAAAAGCAACCATGTTAAATTTGTACTTGCACACTCACAGAAAATTGTTGCAAATGCAGTCTGGAGCGCTGCTTTTATACCTTATAGTAAACATTAATACTGTTCACTAACAGACTGACATGCATTTAAGTCAACCTAATTGCAGTGGATGGAAATGTGTATTTTAAGTTGTATATTGTTAATGTTGAGTGTTTTTGATCATCAGCATGTAAGACGTGCTGAAACATTATTTTAATAGTAATCGACAGGGAATTAGTCAACAGCAATTCCATAATTGATTAATTGTAGAAAAAAAGACACACATTCACTGATTCCAGTTTGTTCAATTTCAGGATTTGGCAGCTTTTAAATATCTTTTTTATTTAATATCCTTGGTTTTGTGATACAAAACATGCAGTTTTAAGACATGACCGTGGGCTCTGTAGAAATGGTAATGGATATTTTCAATATTCTTTTTACATTTTGTAAATGATTAATCCATGAATTGAGATTTTTTTTTTTCTTTTTATAATAATAATAGTTGGAACCGTTTAATTAGTTCCATTATCCAAACCTCTTATCCTGTTCAGGGTCGCGGGGCGCTGGAGCCGATCCCAGCTGACAATGGGCGAAGGCAGGGTACACCCTGGACAGGTCGCCAGTTTATCACAGGGCACATGTAGAGACAGACAAACATTCATGCTCACATTCACACCTACGGGCAATTTCAAGTCTCCAAATAACCTAAGCTACATGTCTTTGGACTGTGGGAGGAAGTCGGGGAACCCGGAGGGAACCCGGAGGAGAACGTGCAAACTCCACACAGAGGGACCACCTGGAATCGGGGATAGAACCCGGAACCCGGGCCCCTCTTGCTGTGAGGTGACAGTGCTATATTAGAGGTGACAGTGCTAGCCACTACACCACCGTGCAGCCCTAGTTGGATATATATATAATATTTCACAGTAAGTTACATTATTATTACATCACAGGTCTGTCTGTACAGTGATATTTCCTGCAGTCTATGAATATTTCACAATATAATACAGTATTCAGACTTTTACTGTGAAATTAATGCAAAGCGTTGCTATTACAGCCATGATTACTGCACACTACTGTGAATCCACCAGGGGGTTTCCATTCTAAGGATATGTGCACTGCGGGCGTTAGGTTTTCACATCACAACTGTGTTAGTTGCATACTGGGCTATGATTGGCTTGCAAAGTAGTTATGTTATAAATCATACTCGTATGTCCACCCCTTACTGATTTTCTGTGAGCAGAGAGAAAATAAACACTTTAAGCAGAAATGTTTTTATGTTGGTGATGTTTGGTGACTGCTAAATAAGTGTGTACAAATGATCATGTTTTTGCTTTTTATTTGAATTGAATTATAAATGTCAATGTTTTAGGTTATTGATGGGTTTACAGTATTTCATGATGAAGTGGTAATTTATGCAATGAATGCAATTAGTAACCAGTAATTTACTGTGAAATTTACAGTCAAATCATTTGAAGTGTAGAATTTATACTGTCAGGTTTGATAAAATGTACCTTATGTCTTACTCTGAACTGGATAAGTGACTAGAAATGAATGGACAGATGGATGGTACAAAAATCTCTCACCTAATTATACACTTGTCGTCGCCTGCTACGGCATGATGGGGAACCCAACAGTGCTGACTGTTGCTCTCTTCAGAGAGTTCTCCATTTTCAGCTCGGATGCACAGCAGGTATCACAGGGCAGGCTTCAGGAGGTGGAAGGGTTGCAAGAGGACAAGACAAAGACAAACTATTTTTTTTCTCAATTCGCATTTCAATTCCTTCATTTAATTTCTACTATATTCTGGTCTCATTTTGTAAATGCATGCAGGTCTTTAGTCCAGGTGACACACTCTCATCCCTGAGGTCCCTTGAGATCAGGATGGCTGGGCAAAAAAAACATTTGTTGTCACTTTGCCCTTATATCACCATGACACATAAAATGCTGCAACATCCTAAATGTGATTATCCTCCATAGCCACTCTAACCCTGAATGGTCTCCATGGTGCACTGATCACACCAACTCCTACTAACTCACTCGTGCCTCCACAGATTGATGCTCCATTATGAAAACCTGACCTGCAGGCAACACAAGCACCTTTGTGCTCCAGTCTTACTTTTTCTGAGTGTATTCTGCTACTGTCATGGATTCATATGACAGTACACTGTCTTTTGGAAAGCAATAATGAATAAGTGGATTGTGTTATCTAATGACTGTTGCTCATGTAATCTTTATACAGCGTATTTCAACTGCTGGGGAGTACATTCATTACAGTCAGTAGAATCTCAAACATGATCCGTTTCATCGCAGTCATTTTTATGCACAGTCAGCAGAAGAGAGAAAAAAAACATTGCTATTAGCAATCTCATTGTCTCTTTTGTGGTTGCATTTGGGAATTGTGGCTCCGTGCAGAGGCAGCTATTGTTATGTCTTTGGTATGCTTTAAAAGCAAAATGCTTGCTTCTAAACCATACTCTGTGGTAGGACAAGCTCTAGAGAGAGAAATTACGACCTCTTTGTCCACCCCGGTGGAAAGTTTGGAAATTGTCTTCGGTAAGTTGAGACTAGACGCAATTATAAGAAACACATGGACATTTGTCTCTATAAAAGGTCCCTATATGTTTACTAAAGGCAAGGTTCAGGAGTACACAAGCTATCCACTGTATCAAAACCTTTGTACTTTTTATTTCAGAGCCCATTTTTAGGACGTCTTGATGTCCACAGGTAATGAAATTCAGAAGGAGAATTATTTTATGCTCCTCGGCATGATATGGCTGTACAGAGTGAAAGTAAACGATTATAACTGCTAATGGCAGTTCTCTAAAAGGACGTGATGGGAGCAATAACAGCCGGCCCAGTTCATGGCTCTTAAGAGGTTTTGGTGAAATATAGAGCACAAATAAGGGGAATACTGTGCACTTGACATAAATATGCCCACAGGGTAGGGCAAGGCCTCCCATAACATACAAAGCACTTACTGATCCAACAGGCACAAGTGCAGAAACGGGGTCTGCAAAGTGCTTGAGGTCCCGCAGGTGCCCAGTGTGCTGACTCCTCTTCGTCAAGCCTTGGTTACATTCACAACCTATTGATCAACCAATTGGTAGAAATATTTGGTCATTTGTTGATGAAAAAAGAGACCAAAAACAGGATTTGTGTGTTTCTAACAATAAAAACTCACACAGGTAAATAAACAAACAGGCAGCACAACACATGCTGAGACCTTTTAAGTGCATTGTGTATCCCTGAAGTGATGTTCCCCTTCTTCAAATGGAGAGAAGAAAATAAAATGGCAGTACAAGAAGGATGACATGCAAAATGTCACGATTAAAGTATTCATGACTGTAAGAACAGGAATTATATTAGGGGTAAAGAAAAACAACTTTGTTAACCTAAAATTCCTTTTGAACAATCAAATTATGAAGTTCATGACCTGGTGGAGGTGACTTGATTTCACTTTGAACATATGTTTATGAGAAGTGTAGCTATAGCAGCATAGAACATTTTTGTAATGACATAATGATAACATTATGATATTACCATTATATCAGTGGCTTATTTCTGAATCAATTTATCGTCCAACAAAAGTAAAATGGCAATGTTTATATTTTACAAAAAGTTATTATAGCCTGACATCCTATTGATTGCATCCCTGGACTGCATTGCTTCTAAAATATGTTTATATTTGTTTCTAAAGAAATGAAAACCCTTCTCACAGAAACACTGGGTTGATTGTTCCTGATAACAGCACGTTGTGCTCTGTTTTTGTTTTTGATGGTTCATGATGGCTGGTTATGGCTATACGGAAGGGAATTTGTGTTTTTCGGCAGCTTGGTTCCCTTTTTCCCTTTTTTGGTGAATTGCCATGAACCTAGTGGAACAAGTGGAAATAGAGGTGCAGTGGTGTCAATGTCAGTCAAGCAGCACAGAGTGTAGTTTTTATGTTTCTATGACACACCCATTTCATCACCCTCTGAGGGTTTTACACCCTTTATCAATGCTGTTTTTGTCACTTTGAAGTCATATAAATATTTCAAACAGGAAAAATAACTTACTGTATTTTTTCATTTTTGCTATATACACATGGCAGTGGTGTGAATGCTTGCCAGCCAACACTGAACCATCAGTATGCACTGCATTGTGCGGAGCAAAGACTATGGACGCAAGCCACATCTTTTATAGATGTCAGGAACTGGCTGCCAAGTTGTTCCAATGGTCCACTATTCCAGTTGTGTTACCTAATATCACCGAAACATTGGGTCGGTTGATCTTCCAGGACTGCAGTAAAATTGTAAGCGTAGGTGTTCTCTCTCAAACTAATTTAATCTGAGGTGCTTTTAACCAAAACATACCATATAACCTAGTATTGCTTTTTTAAAATCGGGTCAGGATTTATTTAATACCCGTACCATTTAGTGATCTCGGCGGAAGCTTCTACCTTCTTTAACATAAAAGCCTTACAATTGGCGGCGCAGAGATGCACTGTCTGACCTTTTTGATATTATGAGTCGCCAAAGTTAAAAGTTATAAAATGGTACAAATAATTCTCCCAGAGACACACTGATGCATGAAAACCCATATGTTACGTTTACACACACACACACACACACACACACGCACACGCACACTACCATGTCCCTCTAGCCATACTCTCCATCACTCAGAGTTATGGTAGCTACACAGTGCCTTCCGGAGAAGCCACAGACTCATCCCCATAGACCTGTCGTACATGGTTCACTGCCTCATTTTCAATTGTTCTTTAGACCCCAATAAATCACCCTTGAGTGTGTGTGTGCGTGTGTGTGCGTGTGTGTGTGTGTGTCAGCATGCTGTGATCTCTACCAGCTGTTCACACATCAGCAGCGTGGACTTGTAATAGCTGAGCCCTAAGCATGGACCTACTTGCCCTAAGCATGTTGCTTGTTGTTTAAACTTCTCAGTTTGCTGTTAAAGGCTGGATTATGTGAACCTTGTAAGAGGGTTCTGCCATCTTTCATTTCAATAATGTCCAGATCTTAGATGACCAGAACATCACAGATATTGATCTATGTCACATTCTCCAGGTTGTAGCATCTGTCATTGCAAGAGTATAAATACAAATCCTGGATCCTAGATGCATTTTAGCTCAAATATTGTAATTATGGTCTGCTAAAATCTCTTCTTAATTGTAATCTTTTCTGTCAGCAGCTGTACTCAGGCCACTTCTTTAGGATGTGTGCTACAACATCTGCAGCTATGAAGTGAATTTCAACTTTGTCTCTCAAACAGCTAGGCCATTGGTCATTCTCAACGTATTCCACATATTCAACCTAATCCTTCTGCAATTCTCTCAGCTCCAAAATCCCTAAGGTGGTGTTTTTCCTTTTCTTTTTATGTGCCTCCCATTGCCACATTTTACTGTAAATGTATGGGATAAAATATCTCCTGGCCACTGTTGGCCCTTCAACCCTGATTGAAGTTTAAACTCTGTCTCCTCTGTTGTCCAACAGCCCTGTAGCCTTTTAATACAAGGTCAGTATTTCTATTCTTTTTAGTCTTTTCTCTAATGCAAGTCTATGTCGAACTTTTCTTTTTTTTTCTTTTTTTTCTTTTTCGGTTCTTTGTAAACTTTGATAACTTATGGTAACTGTACTGGCTACAGTCTGGCTACAGGCACCTCAATGGTGGTAATGAGGGAGGGGAAAGCGCTACTCTTTCAGTTTCCCTACTCAGATTTTTCCTGCCATGGCCTGATAACATCCCTGGTCGGGTACTAAGAGCATGTGCCAACTAGCTAATTTATGTCAACACTGACATTTTCAACATATAACTGTCACAGGAGAGTATTCCTACCTGCTTCAAGAGACCCTCGCACCTAAAAACGTTGCAGTGTCCAGTCTAAATGACTACCGCCCTGTGGCACTCACCCTCATTCTGAATTGCTTTGAGAAGCTGATTCTCCAGCATATCAAAAAACAACATCCCAGCCAGCCTGGACCCTTTACCAGTTTGCATACAGAGCCAGCAGATCCACAGAGGATGCCGTCTCCACTGCTCTCCACTCGGCCCTCACTCATCTTGAAAATAACAACACCTACATCAGAATGATGTTTGTTGATTTCAGCTCACACTATCTCCCCCATGAATCTGATTGGTAAACGTAGCTCTCTGGCCTTCAGTACCACACTCTGCACTTGGATAGTAGGCTTCCTCACAAACAGACCCCAGGCAGCCACACCTCCTCCACTCTAGTGTTGAACACAGGAGCACCCCAGGGCTCTTTGCTCAGCTCCCTCCTGTTGCCCTGCACACTGTACAAAGACTGTGACACCCCCCCCCCCCCCCCCCCCCCCTTTTTTTTTACTTACATAGCAACATGGGACTAACAAACTGCATTTCATTGTGCAACCCTGTGTTAAACAATGACACTAAATTAACCTAATAACCTTGAATCAGACTGAAACCTTCAGGGCCAACATTGTTGGCTGTCAAAATGATAAAATATATCCCAACATTGATTCTCTTTTTCTTATTTTATTGACATGTATTACACAAGAAATGTATTTGGGAAATACACTTAGTTTTATCATCTATAAAGCTAGCATTATTAATATTTCCCATTTGGGATTTGTCTAATTGCATTTACATTGTTAACTTTAAAAGAGGAGCAAAAACTGCTGAAACATCTCTTAGGTTGAACATAAATATTTAAAGAGTTTTTTCTGGACATCACTATGATGTGAATAGGGAACTTGCTTCTGGTACCACCAATAAAGAAAAGTAGTGTCTTCGATTATAATGCGAGGTAATAAGAGGTAATAAATTGCAAAATCTTAATTGCAGGTACATTTGGACTGTGGAACATTTCCTGTACACATCGATGTGTTTAGATTCTCATGTTGTATCACATCAAGCACAAAACACAAACCTGTCCAGTTTGTGAAATTACAGTTGAAGAAATACATGATCATTATAAAAATAAGGCATAAGAGATTACCTTCAGCATACATCATAGTTTGTGTTGGAGACGTTCACCCTTCTTATTCCTTGATCTTAAAGACGTCTCAATGTGATGGGAAATCATCACATGTCGCATGTATTATTTGGTTCAGTCAATATGTTTTCACATGATCAGAGCTGTATTGAGACCTTGTAAAGGCTCGACTCTCCTAAAGCTAAAGGTTGATAATCTTGAGAAACTAGCAAGAGTATGCTAGATTTCTAAAATTATCTAAAAGCCCAGTCCAATGTTGCCATTTTGTTTCTCCAATGAAAGTAGCTATCAGCACTAGCTTCAAAAGTTGCTAAATCGAGATAGTAGTCAATATGGCAACACTTACAGACCATCCCTTCCGCCCTCCCTCCAAAGCCCCTTGCCCAAAATTATCATAATGGATGTAAACAAAGAACATGGCTATTATTTTTCTAGCTCTCACAGCTGTCAAGCAAGCAGCTTGTGTGCCCACAATGAGTGTTTAGAGTGCACGCAGTCCTACGACAGGCACAGAAACCAGATGTTTTTTTCTTTCGTCAGATCATTTGATTTATAATTGCTGTCGGGATGTAATACCAATTTCAACAACATTACCAATAGCTTTAATGTACTTTGTTAATTAGAGAAACAGACATAAGCTTAGAGAAAAATAATAGAACATAGGAACTACAGAGTAAGTAAGATATTTCGAATAATTAGACAGAAATCTTTATTTATGTGGGCGTGTTTGACTGCGTCAAAATTATAGGTATATTTGCTGTTCTCTTTGATTGACTTGATACATATTGGTGTAATTAGGAAATATCTCTTATCCGTCTTTTTAATGAACTAATTCCCTTCTAAATCCCACCAGCTACACTGTCATGTAAAAATCGAATCATCTCAGGTCTCAATGCGTTGGTTGGTCTTCTTCTACACATCACTCTCATCTGATCTGATTACCACATTCAGAACTGTAATTATCATTTGAGCAGACACATTTTGGCTTTTTGAGACACCAGGAGGCAAAATGTGTCTTCTTCAAACTTGGCTTGGAAAGGACGAGTAGAGAGCATGATGAGACATAATGCAAATGCTTTTGGCAACTGTGTCACGTGGATGCTGTGTTTCAATGAGCCGAATATCTCAAGTCACAAAGGAATCTCCTGCCTACAGAGAATCTGTAGGTTGTCATGTGGAGCAGAGAAGGGCATGCATGGTGGGGCAACATCAAACTGGTTGTATTGAACAAATCTGCAGGGAAGTTCACAGACGGAGGAAGCTTAAGCAGCAGCATACGTATGGGGCTTCCATAAGACCCTAATTTCCCACGTCTCTGGCAACAAATCCCTCGTACGGCTGCTGAGACTGTGAGCGAAGTGATTGATAGTCAGGTTTAAATCACATTTTTTGAACAGTCAAAGCTGGCCATCAATCATTGTCTGTCTGCAGGGAAGACACCGGCAATACTGCAGAGACAATATTTCACTCACACACATACTTTTCTCTTCAAACTTAGTCTGTTCTGTTATGTCACGACAACTGTTAAATCACTCAAATGTTTACCACATATCATATGCAAATGCCCATTTTAAGGTTGGACTAATAGAACATATTGATGTGGAGAGAACAAATAAAACTTTTATAGACAAGTTCCCAGAAAAACCGCTCAAGCCTTGAGCCGATTCTTTCAAGCTTGAATGACACACTTTGAAAATGCTGTGTCTTGAAAACACTTGATGAACACAGCAAATATAAAAATGATTCAGGGCCCAATATATGTGGGGACCTTACAATTTTTATTATGGCACTATACTTCCCTATTGATTAAATAACATTTATTTGAGCTACGGTGTAACATCCACTAAATCCTTGAGTGAAATTACTCTGAGCGATGTGTCCGTTGTGAAATAAAATCAATACTCAAAGAGGGGCAAGAACTGCTGGAGGTAATGGCACAGTTTTTTTAATTTATTTAAATTATAGATGCTGCAAACACATTGTCTTCATTAGACTCATTTACAGCTTTTAACAACATTCAGCTTTGTTACGAGTCATGACATTGAAGCACGTTTGATGCAACAAACAAGATAACAAGTTAACTTAAATCAACTAATCTATTAGTTGACCAAATTGTTTGAAGACGAAGAATTTCCTCAGAGGCGGACAGCCCTACATATTTCCATTCGAAATTGCTTTGCACTGGAAGCAACAGCCATCTGTGTAAATGAAAAAAAGTCTTCCTCGCATTGGAATCAATCTTCTTCAAAGGCAAGGGAGGATATTTCAGGAGCCCCCTGGCTGTGTGTTATAGCCCATTAACAGACAATGGGATAATGCGTATGACAACGCATTTTTGTGCTTCTGCAAGTGTGTATTTACAATATTTAACAAGGTCTTTTAAATAATTAAAACAGGTAAATGGGAAACTAATGGCTCCATGCAGTTCACTGGATTCTATCTGGGCCAGACAACAACCCCTGACAATATTCACTCTATTGTTTTTATTGTTATTTGTGTTCATGATGGGACTTGCAGAAATTGAGAACACATGACATTTATTCAGAGAATGGGGTTGTGCACATTGGCCCTGGTTCTTGCCCAAATCTAAAGTTGCATCGCCTGCATCTTTGGTGAAAGCAGACTTCTTATCAATCCTCTTCTCTTTTCTCCACAACAACTACTGGCCATTTCTCTTTGAGATGATCAGATTTGTGTTGTGCTCTTCCACAGTTGGAAATGCCAGCTACATACTGGTTGCCCTTCATCAGTGGGATATTCTCTAAGTGCTGCTCAAGCCGGGTTTCTTTTGGGACCTCTGGCTATCCATTTATGACCCCTATCAGCCTCACACAGGTGCAACTGCAATATTGACTTGCCCTGATAACATCTCAATTTAATCCACAACCACCTAGTCTGAGAGAGGGGTTTAGTGAATGAGAGAGAGAGAAAGTAGACACTGACACATTCTATACTACATTAGTAGTCTCTAAACATGGTTGGTTTGGGTTGAATTTAGAATCAGTTGAGAGGTACCAGGAGTCCAGAAAAGCTATGGCTAAGGGGCAGAAGCAGATGTGATCTGAATGATCGGAAACGTTTGTAGAGCTTGTGAGGGTGACTTTGAGGCAAAGACATGCTGGAAAACCATTTGGGAACTTAGGAGAGAGAGAGGCATCATATTGATTCTTTTAATTCACTAAATATTTTCCGATTGGAGATTATTGTACCTGAGACACAAATGAGCTCTCGCTTGCTTGTTATTTGTTGCCAATGTTTGCCCCTTTCAGCAGTGGCGGCAACCATTCTGTATAGAATTTTAATGTCAACTTTCAGGAGTGTTCATATGGGTTGCCGTCATCTCGAGAGTTGGTGTTTTGAAATGTTTCAGATTGTTTTGCTCCAAGGATGTGCAATTTCTGGCCTTCCCTGCACCTACATATATTTAAGAGAAAATAGTGTGATTTGCATCTAATTTCCATAGTGTTGATGTTAGGTGAGGAAATGCATGTCTAAAATGTCAAAGTCTCAGGAGCTAAGAAAAGCAACCTTATAGTTTAGCTCCTCGCATAGGTGAGAAAACTCAAGATATGACAGTTTTTATACGACAACTCTGACATTTCCACAGTGACATACTGTCTTTGTACGTGGTGTATATGGCACTTGATTTGGTCATTTTTGGAGATATAGTGCAAGCTATTCGACATGTTACTGATTTTGGGTCACACTTTATAATACTGCATATAAAATGAAGCCATAGATATGGTCAATGTTGTCTTTGGAACCTCCATAATATAGTTGTCGTTTGTTTGAAATAGTAGTTTTGATCTGTAGACTATTTCGGTGGCTGATGCGTTTGTTGTTCTCTCTATTGACACCACCATGACTGCAGTGGCAGAATCAAACACAAACCTTTTTTACTGACGTTGTAAGCACAGATATTTGGGTTAATTAAGGCCAGCAATTACTCTCTCTGACAGATGGAATTAAACAGTGAAAATAAATCAACAGACTTTCAATCCATATTTTCTTGTATTATAAGCCCAGCCCAGCCCAGCAAATGCTATTTTTGGGGATTTGTAGGTGAAAATACATCTAGCTGTCTTTTACAACTGGAAGTTTTTTATGAAGTGTTTGAGATTATAAATATCATAAAAAAATGAAGCTGTTCTTCAAGATGACCTCAACTTGTTTCTTGACAAAAGCGGTAATAAAGTAAAGCATTGTCAATGCGCAGGTATGAAAGGCTATGATATGCTGAACTGACAGCACCAGCTGTGAAAAACAAATGCTATTATAAGCGCTGATGATTGCCACAAAGTCTGATGTATGCAGATTATGGTCAGGCTGTTTGGTGATATTTGTTCTGACCTTGTGCCTCTCCTTCATTTGAATATAAATCCAAACAACCGGCATTATGCAATACAAGGATGAAAGGCTCTGCTGCTGTTGGCATCCCAGCTAAACAGGAAAAACTGAAGACATCTTTCCCATGCAGTTGTCGATGGAAGTTTTATGAATAATGCATGAGGATCGGGAGGTGGAGAGAGGATGCCAGTTTCAGCTTTAAACAGAGAATATTTGGCATCTGAGTGAACATGGACTGACTGTAGATCTCTACTTTGACAAACACATCCTTCACTTGACTGCGCTTGCCAGCCATCTTAATTTAAATTTGCCAGTGTGGACTGAAACATTTTATAGTGTATATATTACATCTACATACTGTAGTATATTGTTGCTTCGTTTACACTATGATGACAATTAAACTGTACTGCCAATTTAGGTGAAGAGTGACCCTGATGAATGTGTTATATTTATGGTGTCTTTGATAAGGGTGTGCTGACTGTGTTGGCAGTTCAGCTTCCAACTCTGGAAAGAAATTATTTAATGTTTTGTTATTTTTAGATTTATTTATGACAGCTTTTTTTTTTTTTTTACCGCTAGCAGTGCCTGACATAGACCATGTTTTGTCTGCCATTTTAATATTAAAAAATACTAAAGATAGATGTGGATGGTTTTGACTTTTTCCTGTGCTTATGTGTAATACCTGTAGAGCACCATGGATGTGTATGCACATGTGTATGAGCGGACTTTCTGATCATATTTAAGTGAGCCATACTGTACATCTGTGCAGTTTTGACTATGGGCGCTGGACGCCCTGCGGCTTGTCAGATTAGGAATTCGTCTCGCTTGCCTGATAATTGCATGCTGATTGTAACGGTCGTTTTTGAAGAGCCAGCCATTCTTAATGAAGCCTAAGCCAATGCCTTAAAGCTTTCATTTGGAGTTCAATCCCTTCTCACGTAAAACATTTGCTTCTTCAATTGAAATTCAGATCACTAATACTTTATACTGAACTTTTTAAATGCAGCTAATGACTACAACTTACAAGTGAACGTCTGTCTGGTCAGCTCTATCAGTGTGTCAGCAGTAGGGATTGGTATGTGGTGTGTGTGTGTGTGTGTGTGTGTGTGTGTAGTTGGAGCAGTATAATGCAAAACAGACAGTAAGGCTCCAACCATCAATGATTCTCACAATCACATACTCTGCTGATTATTTTGACTACAATCAAGTGATTAGTAATTTATGGTAGGAATTAAGTAGGCCGAGTCTCTTTTTAAAAAAACAAAGATTATAAAAAAAATACACCATTTTAACTCTCTGTGTTAAAGAAGCGCATGTGGCTACTGCTTAAAAACCCACTAACGTATATGCAAGGAACCTTCTGCTCTGTCTCTGCAGTAATTAGTAGTCACCACATATTTGGAGGGATGTGTGCGACCTGCAACCTTTGGTGCAGTGGTGTAATATGACGTAACAGAAGTCCGAACAGATGTTTGTGTCATCCACTGCTCATGTCCTGTGTGTATACATTTGTGAAGTTGACAAAAAATATCCTGCCGCAGCCATTTGTCAAAACTCAGAACACCAGTGATGTGGCAAGCGCTAGATACACTTTTGAGTTTTGAAAGAACCCGAATTGTGAGTTTGGAAACCAAGAAAGTTGTAACAAAAACAATTTCTCCTAAGGAATGATTGTGGCTTGTGTTTGTCAGTTCAGCAAATGTCATGCTGACGTGAAGACGAGTGCAGCATAACAAACTGATAAAATGGGGATGTGAAAGTAAAAATAAACTCTATTCAGTCTGTTGTTGTATTCAGTTTGGCTTATACGTGAAGACTGATGTTTATAGATGCTGGTGTCGACTGATAGTGATGAATTGCATGCTGCTTGCCTCTAATGAAAATGCTTTTTGGTTTTATTGCAGTTTCTAAAAATACTATACAACGTGTTTTATAGTAAGTACTTAACAGCTAAACGTGGCAACAGTAAAAACAGCAGTGCAATGGAGAACTGGGAAAACCATCGAAGAACAGTTGCAGACAAGGAACAAAAAATCTAGTGTTTGAAGTGGAAATAAATGCATCTTCTGTAGTGGGTCTATAATACTCCTATATTCTTCTAACTGGAAAATTATAGGGTTAAGGTGGTGTGTTTGTATATTTAAAACGATACTATACTTAAAAACTAAACTAGCTATAGATGAATAATTATTTTATTATTTACAGATATCGCAGCCTTTGTCTGAACATTTAATTCTTCTGAAGATTCATAATCATATTCTGTACACCAAAAGATCAGATTCACAAAACCTTTAAATAATGTTCCATTAATTATATTTGTTCACATATAAAAAAAAAAAAAAGAAGCTATGAAGAACAGTTTCCTAATTATTTCACACAAAGGTCATCAATATTAGCATTAATAAATTACAGCATCCTCGTTCTCTCCCTGGGGATGAGAACGAGGATGAGCCTCCCGTCGGCTCGTCCAGATGCTCTCCAACATAGTTTTTAATCTTCATGTTGCTACGAGGCGAGGCGCAAAAATGCTGGCGTTACACTGTTACAAATAACTATTATGTATTTTCGCCCAGAAAATGTTATGCTATTTCTTGATTTCGGTAAGTCTGTTTTTAGACCAAATATTAGCTTTAAAGTGAAGGAATGGGAAGTTTGCTCCAATTCTCATTAATTAATGTTTTAGGTAATTATCAAATCGGTAATAATCATTTCTGGATCAGTAAAAATAAAGATGGTATAAGATCATAACCCACAATATAATTTTGCTTGATAAATGACCAGATTAATGTCCCTTATTATGGGTGTTTAGTGTTTCAAATCCTTTAACAAATGTACAATTAATTAAAACACCAAATGACAATACACACGCAGCATTTGGAGCGCCTGGGTGTCTGGGAAAAGTGGGTAACTGCTCCAAGACTCCAGCCAGATTTAGCCCACGCACTGGGGCACTTCAGGCTGAAGACTAAAGAAGTCAAGTACTTTGATCAAAAGATGAAGGGCAAAGTGATTTGACGGCAGGAGGATGGTGTATGGGATTGACTACGATACCCATGTTCATCACAATGAAAGAACACGTCACCCAGTGCGACTGTGTGGCTCATTGATGGGTTTTTACTGGGCAACCATGGAGGTCTATGGCAGAGGGGAATGAGTTACAGTATCAGGCTAGTTTACAGGATCAATTGGTTGTTGGTTTTGGTCTTTGCATGTGTTTCTTTTTTAGCAGTATGAAATATCGAATATTGTCATCCTTATCTTGTCCATTTGACAGTTTAATGAAGTGAGAGCATGTGACATGTTGAGTGTGGGCTGGATGGATAGATGGCTGGATGGATTATCTGCTTTGTGATTTTTCTTTTTTCAGAGCCCCTCCCCCATCATGTGCTGTAGTGCCAGAGGTTGTTTTAACAATTAATTGGTTTCTTAGAGAACCTTCTGCTGAACCGAGTTGCATTTCATCCCACTGCTGTGAGTTACCCTTAACATTAACAGACCCGAAAAGCTAGCCGTTTGAACTATTGTGGAGCACTAAGGCTTGTCATATCCCAGTAGTTATGATTGTTATGGAGCTACTTGTTCTCTACTTGGGCCTGAGGTTGCTTCTTAAAATACATGATTTGATGCCTTCAGGCAGCTATTCCCTCCGCCATCCGCTCTCATCTACTCCTCTCTTCTGGTTGGCAAGTAATGGTAATAGGACAGCTTCAAAACCCACCACTGCTCACAGCATGTATCGTATGGACTCAATAGTAATGCAGATGTCATCTACATGCATTTGCAAACACACGCGCTATCATTGCCTGCAGACATGGAGTCAGAAGCAGAGTCAATTACAGCTAGATTCGTAGGTTTGAACATCAAGGAAGAAACTGAAGGTGTGGAGATCTCCCATTAAAGCCGCTTTGTGCCTTGTCAACAGTAAAGACATGTCAGTGTGTAAATGTTATGTGACTGTTGTTGCCCATGTTAACATTCATGTTTTTTAGTTGAAGGATCTCAGCTCACTTATCCGTAACCCTTGTCAACACAGAGTGAAGTTAATCTTGAAACCACCTTACAGTTGATTAAGGCCGGGAAACGCACACAAACATGGCATTGATCATCTAGATATTGACTTTCATGTCGGAGAAAACGACCACAGCGAAAGAATAATATTGAAAAGGAACTGAGAAATATCTTCGAGAGCAGCCTCCCCTCCCCTCCCAAGTGCTTCATCAATTATGGAGGTAGCTGATGCAGTTTGAGGTACAGCATGCAATGAAGCAGTAAGAGCAATAGGAGAGGAGACAGCTCTCCCGCCGTCCTACAACCCACTGCTCCCATTATCTGAAGCCGTGAAGGTTAACAACACCAAAACAACAGCACCAAGCCATTATTAATCAATACATGCGGTCTACTGCAGCACCGCTGTTTGCTGAAGTATATCAATAAGAATCAACTCGATTTGGTGTTGAGAGTGTGAGTGCGTGAGTGGGTGTCGGTCCAATAGACTACGCACGCTCACTTCTGGATTTTGAGACGTTTTCACTAAGTTGCCGACGGTCTTGGCTTTTTAAAAAAAATGATATCGCTGAATGAGTTGTCTCTTCCATCATTTGCTCTAGTCATCTTCCTTTGTTTTAAAAAAAACTAACATTTCAATCATAAAAACTCATGTTATATCTAACTCTGCTCTGTGTGTAATGATTGTAATTGTTATGTTCACATATGTGTGCACAATTGCTAATTGTCACGCACCAGCTGGCATTTTGAAAGGGATTGAAATCAGAGAATTTAACAAAACATCCAGCATGTGGTGGTATAAACGCAAAAGGGAAATTAAGAAGCTTTTTCTGAATTAACGAATGAATTATGATTTATTATTTTAGATTAAACTGCCCAGCAGTTAAGTAAATGGTTAAAACAATATTCGTTAGAAAGGTGAGAAGTTAACCAAAAACATTAGATGTTTTTTAAATATTAACAGAATGTTAAGGCCAAAAGTGTTAGACAGTGCACACATCAGCTGATGTGGAAATGGTTAGGCTGACTTATAGCCTGTTATGTACCCCTACATTGTCGTTAAGGTACAGAAGTAGTCAGCATGATTTAGTTGTTTTTATTAATTCAAGGACATAACTCAGGGATGTCAAAGTTATTGAGCCTTTACATCAAGATATGTTTTGATTACGCGTCCAGTCATAATTATCCGGTGATAATTATCTGTGAGTATATTCCTTGATTAGACTTTCATCTTTTTTAACTTGTATGAAATCATAACAGTAGTCAGACTTCCTCCGTCAGAAGTCTACCAGAGAAAGTTGGGCTACACAAAAAAAAAAAAAAAATGCACTAGGCAAACACATAAGGTAGTGCTATTTTTCTTGAGTTCCAGAGTTTTGTGCCATGGAAAATCCCTGCATCAACCCCCACCCGCTGTGCAAGCACTGCAGCACTCCCCCTGTTAGGTGGTATAGTCTGTCGCCTGTGTGAACCTCCTGATCAAAGCTTCAGCAGAATAAGGCTCAACACAGCAGGGTCAGATCCTCTCCCCACAGCTATAACAAGACTGAAAATATTAGGAAATATCTTTGCAGTCATGGGGATTCTCCAATAAGTAAACAGATTGTCATATAACATGAACATAGATTTAAGAACACACATACTGTGCATGCTTATGTGGATATGGACATAGTGCTATATGCACCGTGACAGTATAAATGATTTGACCCAAACATCGTTAAACCTTAAAAGACATCGATAACTTCACTTAAGCTTTCAAAAAAGCTTACTGGCAAAGTGAGTTGCTTGAACTCAGGCTCTTGACTTGCCTGATTCCACTGTAAATCTTTGAGCATAGATCCTTTGTTAGAGCGTAATTACGTCTTGTGCATGTTGGCCCCGTTTAGGGAGTCCCAACGCTTTATATTGAATTCACTTTGAGCCAGCAAATTGGATTCAACACAGATAGAGACAATAGGAAGGGAAAACTCATTAAGGGAAGGCTCTAAATAGGCCTGATAAATGAGAACTGTGTTGTATATCACAGGAATGCGTCTGTTGTGTTTGAGTCTGACAGCTTCATGAATCAACGTGGCTAATTCAATCAAAGTTCTAAGAGTTATGTCATTAGATTGAAATGAGACAAGCCCTTTGACTAACTGCCCTTATTTGAGCTGCCTGAGAGTGTTGAGGCTACTGCTGTTATTAAGACAAAGGATGCAGGAAACATGTTTTTTTTTTTTCTTTCACCTCTTTTAGAAGAATATTTCAATATCTCGTTCCCACTTTTTTTTTTTGAGTAGAAGATACCAGATATTTCTCTTCACAGTTTGGACCATGAGAAAAATATAATCCCACGAACCAATATTCTGAGCAAGTCATAAAAGTGATTGGGCTGTCTCAGTCTTGTCTTTTCAGAAAGCTTTTAACCCCGGTGATTAGCCTCTGTCGGCTCCCTCAAGTCTCTTTGTGACACCTCTTTGGGCTTCTTATCGCCCAATTGTTGCTTTTCCTTCTGGATGCTGGGAGAAAAATCATCATTAGCTCCCCGCCTTATCTCCTCTTTATTTTACCCTTGTGATGAGCCTTGTCGCTGGGATTTGGCTGATAATGATTGGTGCAGCAGTGTAAGCTTAATGGCTTCTCTTTATCTTTAAAGGCTTTGATTCCTCATTGTTGTTGCTTAGCAGACAATTAAGGGGTAAAGGCCATATTGGTGATGGATTTCTGTGAATGTTTTTTTAAGTACACTGCTGAGCTGAAGCCCTGATTAAAAATATGACATGCAGTTAGTAAAACACTGTTGGACAGTCTCCATGAGAACCAAGACCCTTTACCTAGCTCCCAAGCAAGGCATAGAAATAATTAAGCTTTCTGACAAGTTATGTTTGATTTTTTTTTCTGAAGAAAATGCTTGAAAGCCAACAGAACAGTTCATCACATGTTTGGGTAAGTGACACATATGTATTAAAAAAGGCTTTTTTGAAAGACACCAATTTTGTTGAAAAAGATACATATATTTATGTAATGTAAAATCTCACTACCTTTGTCAATTCTTTCACTGTATTTATGAACATTTTCACCAAAATGCACCATAAATGGGCCCTTTGGTGTATCATATTTTTTGTGGGGGATATATTTGCATCAAATACAGATAGAATGAGAGAGATTTATTTTCATTTTTAGACACTTATTTTCATATAATGCAATTTTTTCCCTGTCAAATGGTCTTTATGGGGACTTTTTCAATAATTGTGAGTCAAACTTTGCTCTCATTCTATCAACAGTGTTGGAAATTGTACCGATTTAAGATGAGTGATGATTATATCTCCCCTAATGCAATACGCAACTGTTTATTTTAAGATGTTGTGGGATGAAAACTATGTATTGGTTCAGTTTTATGTGTCACACCATGGGACATTAGGTCATACTAATATACAGTAATGGTAGTTATTGTGATAACTCTACAGTTATAAGCACTCAATTGTAACATAACTCATTCAATATTTTATAGCTCATTATAAAAGCATTGGCTTGTTATTAAAACTTAATTTAAACACGACTAGATGAACCTAGTGTAAGCCGTACTGCGTAATGTCATTCAGTCACTTATTCACTTAGTATGTTACTGAAACTCTTCCAGCACAGCACAAGAAATTACTGCAAAACTATGTGAATTATTTGTTTTTGAAAGGGCTGTATTTTTCAAGGAAACGTTTCAATTATTTTTACTTTCTTTTCTTGGAATCTCTCTCTCTCTCTCTCTGTCCTCTCTCTCCCAGTCATTTCGCTCCCTCAATTCTTTCTGTCTAACCTGGCATTCGCAGATAGAAAGAGACCTTTGCATAGTTTTCCATAATTATATTGTTTAACATACAGTTTTTAATTAAAAAAAACATAATTTTGCAGTGGCACACCAAAGGACAACAAAACATAACACTTAAATAGTGGTTTGAAGAAAGTTAAGTATTTGAACGTGCACGTCAGGGGGTTCACATCGGGCTTAAGTAACATACACTTGAACTTGGGATCCTTCAGCTAGATATATTTGTCTACGGAATTGCCCGATTTAATATTCGGACATTGGTGTTACAAGGGATGGCATGGTTTTCAGTGACAAAATGTATCAAGTTCCTTCGCCTTTTAGAAATATATGGATGAAAAACATGATTGCTATTTACTAAAATAGACACTTGTAAAATGAAGCCTGAAATATTCATCACCATTTTTTATGCTTTTCTTTTTATTTGATACAAGTTGTAATCCATTGAACCTTTAGAAAGTCACACCACAGGACAATTTGAGATTTGGCTCAAATGGTTTTAAAAATCTTAAAAACAACAAAGTTGATCCATTTACTGCATTTTAAATAATGATATTACTAAATATATTTATTTTTATCTTGTCTGACAGTGACAATGACATGTGACATCATTAGGTCTGCTCATTTGCTGTATTTAAGGAACCAGAATGTGTGAAAATCTGACTTGGAAAGTTCAGACATATTTCACTTAAAATGGACCTTATGAGCCCTTCCAAACCTAGATAAAAGAAAAATAATAACATTTAATTTCAAGCAATGCAAACAAGGATGACTAATTACATCATAACTACAATTATGTACCCATTCCGTCCACAATCACTTTCTGTCTCTTTACTGTGCAAGCGAAATGAGTAAGAGTGTCTTGGACTGAATTCATCACATTCATCACATATGGTCTCAAGTCACGTCTTGAGTACAAAATGTGAGCCCACAATTAAGTAAGACAACCTCTTCTCACCTGTTTACTTTAAAATAATCACTTAACAGGGATGGCTCTGCCTTCGAATAAATTGGCAATATTGTTGTAAGGAAGGTAGCAGCACGTGTACAATTTAGATAATGTTTTTTCAATTTGCATGTGACTTGGAATGAATGACCAAACTGAGAATTAAAAATAACTTGCGTGGAACTAAATTGCTGAACTAATTATAGCCCTAATTAGAAAGCGTAGGCATGTCATGTCCTGACAGATGCTAATTAGGGCCCAAGCACCGACGAAGCTGTGGCCTACACCTGATATAGAGCAACATAATGCACGTTTGCACGTGTTCTCTCGTGCAACATAGTGGATACAGGAAGTGTTGGAATATTTGCAATACATTATTTCCAGGGTCACACACTATTATTATATAAACGTCTAATTCAGGGGTATTCAATTAAAATTCAACGAGGTCCAGTTAGAGAGAATTTCCTAATAGATAGTTTATTTTCTGTGCCTTCTTTTCAGATTTGAGTGGATACATTTGCTCAAAAGATTTGAGTTTTGTCTCATTCTCTGAACATATGAGACAAAACTAGTTTTGAACTGCCCGTGGGAAGAATCCCATTCTTGATTAAAGACTCTGGTTTCGCTGTCCATTTTTCTCGTTTTGGAACACGCCATGTGAAA
The DNA here is from genome assembly GCF_050575085.1 of Anarhichas minor. Classification (NCBI taxonomy): domain Eukaryota; kingdom Metazoa; phylum Chordata; class Actinopteri; order Perciformes; family Anarhichadidae; genus Anarhichas; species Anarhichas minor. Next base: position 9,561,068 of record NW_027466460.1, on the reverse strand, counting down.
TAACTTCTCTGACGACTCATTCAGTCTCTCCCGTCTGTTTATATCTCACTCAAGCCACAATGCTTATCGGAATACACAGCCAAATACACATGATTGGCTGAGTAGCATCACATGATATGATTTACAACGCATGCAATTGGTGGCTTTTGTTTTCTGGACCGCTGAACGAGTGCCGTCAAGGCTGGGAAAACTGCACCAGAAAGCACCCTCGACCTGCGCAAGGGTGCGAGGGCCCGATCAATGCTGCTTGCAGCTTTAATTGATTTTGATATATTTGATCTGTGGACACCACAGCACTTGCTTTTATAAAGTGTGCCAGTACTGTACTATCTGACAAATTAGTTTCTCCGTTGCAGTTCAGCGTGTTCTAAATGACTTGATTTTATCGATGTAAAATTAAAGCGACAGGAGAAATAAGCTTCAAGTCCTTATAGTCGCTGTGGATGTTCTACGTATATCAGAGGGAAATAAATGGTGTTCACACTATGTGAAACTACGGGCCTCTTAGATCCCCACAACTTTTACAGTCAAGTAGTTGCTAGGAAAGTTCTCTTCATTTTGACAGCTGCCTCCGGTTCTTTATTCAGGTCTCAGTCCAGTATCATCCTCTGCTGCACCTGACAGTGTAACATCACTTCTTTAACTTGACTCATGTTGTCTACTGATTTCTGGCAGCAGGATGATGCTCCACAGTGGGAAATTCTTCTTTTCACTACCTGGTAGCATTTTTTGTGTATTAAGATTGCCTGTGCAAACGGAGCACAACAGGTAGCCTTGGATGGCAATTTTATGTTCAAATCTCACAAACAACCCCTTCTCATGGACAGTTGACCTTCATCAGGCTGAAACGAGACATGTTCCTGCAGTTAAGATAATCTGATTCATCCGACTTGGAACCATTGTATGAGAAAACCTCACAGAAAGTAGTTCATGATAGCAATACAAACTTTTTCTTGCGTGACGCCCAAAATTTGCCCCGCCTTTATGCATCTTTTGTGTGTTTTATCTTTCAGTATACAAGTTATAAAAGAAGGGTTTACCTTTTTTTTTTGTAGCTGGCACCTGCAGAACTGCAGGTTTGTCTGTCCAACACCTTTGTCTATAGCAAGTTATAATGACATTTACTTTACAATTTATCATGAAATTTACTACTAATAACTGGTGATGATTCCTACTAATATAGCTGATTCCGGATTATTTGTCTCTTCACCCTCATACTTTCCCCCCAACCTTAATGATAAATGGTGAAGTCACTCCTTATTTTAACTCCAGCATTACCATCTGGCTAAATTTCCTCTTCCTCATGCTCCATATGAGCATAAACAATAAGCATTTTAGACACTATGTGCGCCTTCCTCTTTGGTACACTGTGATAGCCTTATTGTAAACATTCACACATTTGATATTCGTTAGGAGAGAATTTAATAATATAATAATAATAGATTTCAACAGTAGGATAGCAACAGAGAGAGCTGACCTCAATCAACCGTTGTCTTTTGCTGCACTGCACTTCACAGGAGTTCTCCTGTTAAGGCTGTGTGATGAGGTCTGGTAAGCCACAACTAAGCTCCTTCATGGAAGGAGGACCTCGTAGTCTGGTTAGCTGGGGAAACAATGTGGCCGTCCTTCATTAGACCAGCCAGTCAACAAACTGACAAGCGTGTTTGCAGCTTGAAAAATATACCCTACTGTGGTTAATACGGCCCACTGTGGCTCAGTCATGGAAAAAGATTTTGCTCTGAAATGCTGACTGACTGTGGAAGATTTCAAATCAGGTACAATTGATTGGTACGGTGTGGAGTACAAATGTCCCACTTTCTCTCAGCTCAGCTTTCACATTGTGGTTGTTGCTGACCTGAAGTGAGGGCTCTCTAAGAATCTGTATCTACAAAGTAGTAGCCTATCTAGTAACCAATATTGCCAAATATATGTTAAACGTACAATATTTTCCTTTGACATGTTGTAGACTAGAAGTATAAAGTTACATAAAATGGAAATACTCAAGTACAGTACAAGTACTTCAACATTTTACTTAAGTACAGTACCGAGTAGCCAATATGTAATTATTTACATTCCACCAGTATACGAGAGCAAGAGTACAAAATTGTTATGGTATAAGCTACTGGACCAACCCATTAATTCTAGTGTGCATTTAAAACACATTTCACAACAACATCCACACACATTTCCAAGTTGTCATGAGAATGTTCGAGATGCTAAAGTTAACCTTTTTCTTGCCGCTCTGCCCGTTACGCATGCCGTCTCTCACTTTCTGGTATTGCAGCCTCATTTTCTTAAGTTTTTCACGGAATTGTTGTGTTGTTGTACCCGCGGTAAATCTCTACATTTTTGTATGTATTATCCAGTTGTGCTAGGATCTTTTTTGTCTGCCCGAATTTAAAGCAAGCATTTAAAGAGTTTTTACGGCTGTGTCTGAACTGGACAGTTGTGTAGTCCGCTTCCTTGTGTTGGTTCAGTTGGTTCTCACACCTGATGTACTCGAGTACACATGATCCGTGCCTGAGACCACCTTTTCAAGTGGACTCGGGCACGAAATTGATGAACCGTTGCCGAGAAATCAAACAAACTGGTCAAGAAAACTCGGACCCGAGCAGTGATACCCGAATGTGAAAGCACCCTCTGTGTCCCAGTATACCTGAAATAATATGGATGTAGAATGAAATGAGCTAAAAAAAGTTTAAATAAGTTGGTTTTTGATGTTTCAGTTGAATAAGAAGTTTATTCTGCTCAATGCTTCAGAGGCTACATAAAACTCCAGCTGTTGTGATGTGATTGCTTTGTGTGCTTGCGCATGTATGCTTCAAACCCATTGTCCTATAGATGGACCGATGGACAGACAAAGATACTCACTTATTAAAATCCATGTATAGGACTACTAATGCTGACACGGAACGGATTGATTAAGTCGTTAAGTCTTGTCTATGTGTCTGAGTCAGGTGTCTGTAAAACTGAATTCAAGTTGATGATCTGCCCTCTGCGTCTTCTAGGCTAATTAAAAAGGAGCAGTGGAAGCCTGCATGGACTTGGCTTTCATTATTTGGTTTGACAGCTCTGGATTAAAACACATTTCAAAAGGTTTGACCCCTCTGCCTCTGAGCAGGGGCATGGCAATTTACCGGAACACGGAGACTGATTTATCTCTAATAATGTTCTGAGTACACAGAACTGTCACTGTTCAAAACAATCACTTGCTGCAACAGTGTAATTATCGCCACTTGCCAGAGCCTGAAACGCTGTCCTGCATGTCCTGCATTATCAAGTTCATTATGTCACAGCCTGGGTCCGTGTCCAAATGCCCTCTACCCTTTTTTGAAGCCTGGACTAAGTAGTAGACTCAGTTGTATATTTAAACACTATTTGGCATGATGATAAGTTGCCTATATTAGTCTTTCTTTGTTTTCACTCTGATCTGAACTCACATAGCGTATACTCAGTCGCAGTGATTAAGAGGATTTACTTTTCCTGGGTTCTGTTTTTCTGTGTTCTTCCTGCTGTGTCGCTCCTTTGCCCGTCTACACACCTGCTCTCAATCAGTCTTGTTAGTCCTTCCCTGCTCCCAGTGTTTTCCTGCTGCCAATCACCTCCCTGCCTGTTCTCCTGCCTACTGTAATCACCTGATCCCCCTCGACCGTGTTTCTCCCCTCATCTCTTCACCTCATCCCCTCTTCAGGTTGGTTTGTATTAAAGTCCTGGTTTTCTGTTCAGTCTTTGTTGGATTCGTGGTTGTGTTCCGTTAAGATCATCTTTGCCTTGCCTGCATGAACCTTGAATAAAAAGTTATTTTCTCCAAGTTCCTGTCAGCTCTGCAGGTGAACCAGAGTGCTAGAAGGATGCTTACGGTCACAGCTTTCTGCTGCACAATGTGTATGGAGGCGACGTGGTCTGTGTTACTCATTAATGTGATGATTGCAATGATGGTGACTGTGACAATGACCTAGATTATTCAGCATTCGCACGTGCCCTGTCTTTGTTTGGTGTGTTCTTTTTTTAACCCCCACCTTTTCTGACTGTCTTCCTTTTGCAAGTCATGCCGTGTTAAACTGTATTGTACTGTGTTGGAGCACCCTGAGTGCTTGTGTCAAAAAAACTTGCACCCATTGCGTCAATCCTCTGAGCCATGCAAATAATTGCGTTCCTGACTGATGTCCCATGCATTTTTCATTCAGGAGCTTGACTGCGTGAGCAATGAGGAAAAAGTTCCTCCTCGCCACCGTACTGTATGTTTCACCTCCCCACACCCTCTACCTTCACCTCATGCTCATCCCTCCCCACGAACATGTCCAGCCTCTATCATTGAAATCAATGGAATTTATTCTCCAGGGGTTAATGGATTTTGCTGCCAAGGTGAGGAAGATGCACTTTAATCATGGCAGATCTTAAATATTTTATCAGGGAGAGCCAAAGATTCAGAGCTGGAGCTGGCAGTGTAGAGGAATGAGTGGTGATGGGGGGGGGGGGAGTGAGGTTCGCTGTGCATCTCAGCACTCTGGTCTAACAATGGGCCAATTGTTCACTTCAGAAAGAAAGCAGCAAAATGGTACGCGGAAGGATTTTCTGTTTGTAGACGAGCTCAGTAATGCACTTGAGTTTAGTTACCAGGTAAGAAGAAGGTACTTATGTCAGCGTACATGGTGGTGTAAACAGATAACTTGAGCTTCTGTGGGAAATTTGGTTCAATTTCCATTTAACACTGTCAGGATGAATAAATTAGAGCAGTTGACCCAAGATTTTGAACACATTTCTGATGTGTACTGATGCATCCACTTTTTGTACTATTTTAATGAGTACAATGCAGTTTTCCAGACGTCTCAATGAGGCTCAGCGGCAGTGTCTTGGGATGATAGTAGTTGAAACATTTACAACATATTTCATTCAAAATCTGTTTTTGTTCTGTAATTGTCATAATGACACTTTATTATCCATTTTTGTGTATTCAGCTTCTGTGGTGTGTTTCCCCTAAGAGTGCAATTATTTTGTTTTGTCGCATACGTTCACATGGTGGACTGTAGGGCTGTACCGACTAGTTCGAAGCTTCACTCATGATGTTGACTTTTGAATGCTGCACAGCTTTCCGTTTTGTCCGTCTATTCATTCTGTTTCAACTAGACGTCAACTGATTTTTAAAGGCCAATATAATTATGATAATTTGGAGCAGGAAAAAGCCGAAATCTCATTGAGCAATTCAAATCAATTTTATTTGTATAGCCCAATGTCACAAAGCACAAATTTGCCTCAGAGGGCTTTACAGTCTGTACAGCATACAACTTCCTCTGTCCTTGGACTCTCCCATCAGATAAGGAAAAATTCCCCCGGAAAAAACTTTCATGGTGAAAAGGACGAAAGCTCAGGGAGACCCACTGAAGAGGCCTCACTCTCTCAGGATAGGCTGAAAGTCAACAGTTAACATGGTTACTCTTTAAACCAAAACCCTGGCCGCCCCTATGTTTTAGTAGGAGTGATTTTTTTTGTGTTACTATAGAAAACTTGGACAATCAATAATATTTTCATTTCATGCCAAAGTTTGTCAGCTAGCTAGCTAATACAGTAACATTAGTTTATTACACAGCACTTCATCATTTGAAATGAAATTGCTGTAACCAGCGTCTCACTAATATGCACAATTTGAATAGTTTGACTTTGAATAGAGTTAACTGGGGACAATTGAACTATCCGTGCTCCTGCAGCAGCAGACACTGAGTCACTACGACTTGCCAGCGCGGTAATGGCCACAGTGTGGGATTGCTATTGGTATGACTCCGAAGCCCAATTTACACAATTGGGGTTCAACCATCTTCTGCATGCACCTCCTTTATTATTTGATCTGTTTTAATTGTATTTCCTTTGGCAACAACCCTGCATTTATGTATGCAGTTCACTATGCGAGCTGTACTTTGCCAAAAGTTCAAATGTATTGAGCTTTGAGCCTGGACTGCACTGACATTTGCGAGCATTGTTCATGACTTTTTGATACAGCTTGAACTGCAATTAAAGATGAATAAGGAATTAATAAGATGTGTTTAGGTATTTCCAAAACTATAAAGAGATAAAACATCACATGAAGGCCAGACGAAAAAGAAAATGGCTTCCTTCCGTGGCCTAGAACTTGCCACAAAATATTAAAAGTATTTCTTATGAGTCGTTGCAACCTAAGCTGTGTTTATTGTTTATTATTATGCACCATTCGCCAAGTCAAATTCCTCGTATGTGCAAAGTACTTGGCAATAAACGGTTCTGATTCTGATTCTGAAAAATAAGTGTATGGCTTTTCACACTGCATGTTCTTAGCCCTGGGATAGCTTTGCCCCTTTTCACACTACACTATTATTATATCTCTGGGTTAATCTAATCACAAAAAATGTGACGCAAATTCTTTTAGTTTATTCAAGCCAAGTTTCACCCTGGTAACTTAGCAGTTTTGGATGATTTTACGGGAATAACCGCTGCAAACTCGAGGCTAACCCTGCTGAGGAGCAGAGCCAGCCCTGAGCTAAAGTCAGAGTAAGCCCACTTTGGATTGTGCCAGTGTGAAAGCTTTCTTAGCCCCAAGCTAAAAGCTCACTTAGCCTGGGGCTAAGTGCAGTGTAAAAAGTCCTTAATTAAAATGAATCCCAAAAATATTAGGGAATTCCACAAATGTACTTAGTTTGTGCAAACTGTGTGCATGAGTCAAAATCTGATCATAAATGAAAAAAGACACACATCAACAATCATTACTTGGTAGTAGTGTTTATAACAAAGGTTCCAATCATCATTAGATATTTCTTTCTCAGGAAGAAAACTGCCTGTACATTAGTACAATTACTACACTGTTACTTACCATATACAAACTTAACAAGCAATCTAAAGAGACTGAATATTTTCTGTCAAAGAAAAGGAATTACATCACGTTATTATTAAAGTGTTGAGGATAGTTTATATTTTTTAAACTGGATGTTGATATATCTCCTGCAATAATTGCCTTAAACTCTTGGAGAAATGATTTGAAATGATTCATATCCTGACCCCCGTAACACTTAAAAACATGAACATTTCTCTTTAGAAGAGACAATTACTTTGATTTAATGACATACAATAAGCCCTGATATGTTCTTCTTGAGTTAATTATTCCACTTTGCCCATCAAAAAGGAGAAGGGTCATGTAGGGTGTACAATCTTGTAGTGTCAATTCTGTGTCATTCCTTAACTTACAGTACATGTAAAAACAAGTCTTGAAGAGTAGTTCTTTTGATGTCTTTTCTAACTGTGCCATAAATATAAACCAAAAACAGTTTAGACTTGAACACACATCCTACCATAGCCTCTCTATACCTGAATAACTTCATTCAATCACGTGTAGTCTGCAGCTGCTTTTAATTCCTTCTTCAGTCAGAAGTTGTTCATCGATGGTTTTCTGCAACAGTGTTAGACCACAGGAGTTACCGCATGTGATTATCGCTGAATATGCACACATCATTATGAAAGCAGTTTCATGTTTTATCTTAATTGACAGTAATACATTAGTGTCGTCATAATTACTTCACTTTCCTATTCAGCAGAAGATTTGTCGAATGAGGAATGAGACATCTGCACCACTGCACACACACAGCAACATCAGAGACACAAACGTTAAATAAAAAAATAATCTGATTACACAGAGGGAATGACACACCAGGTCATGTTCATAATACATTACTTACTGGTTGAAATTATTCTGGGGTTTAAAAATAGATGCTCAGTATCAAGAGGTAAGATGCAACCAAGTCATGTTGGAGGTATTGAATAAATAATTCCAACTCTAACTTACCATGCTCTTATATTACAGTTGCATATTAACACTTTTTTTTTTGCTTACAGAGCACGCATTTAAGTTACCTAATGTTCATGCATATAGCACTATATTATTATGTTTTACCCTACACTTGATGTAATTCATTTATTACATTTTCTGCTCGATTGAACTACTGCTGTTTCCTCTTTTACAAAACAAAATGCGTTGTTGGTACCTGGGTTGAATTCACGAAAAAGCATGGCACTCCCACCATGGACGTATACCCTGAATGCCTCATTTACTAAGCTCCAGCATCAGAAGCTCTGCGTTACCCTTAAACTTGATTAAGAGTAATGTGCATTTTCAATAAATGTATTATAGGCACACTGATTATTTAAAGAAAACTTGTCTCATTTAAATTTGGATCATGCATTGATACTTCTGGCTTTATTTGCCTACATACTGGTGCTCTTCCACCCATGCCATCAAGAGGATCCAAAACACTGCCCAGCATCAGCAACCCATCTGCCATCAGTACCAATAGCAATCACAATTCAGTCCATTTGTACAGTGTGAGGGGCTGCAACAGGAGGAATTACCAGTTATATCCTCATGTAGCCTAGCAGGGACAAACCTGCATGCTGCCAGTCTGTAATTACCCGTCAGTGGCCTAACTAATCTGGATTGCATTGTGTAATGCTTCTGTGAGCTAGCTGCAGTGAGAGGCCTGCCCTACCCTAAGAATTGGCCGGACAAACAACAGGAGCACATGGAGCTGTGTATGCCTGCTTACATTCTCTGACAGCAGGCATACACAGCTGACAGAGTGCAGGATCAGGGGGCTACTCCACTCAGCTGTCTCTGTGCCCTATCCTCGGCACACCAGGCTGGCACACGCTGAGAGTTGGCAGATCCCAACGTGAATAGGTGCCATGCATTTAAAGACGTCCTTTTAAAAATAAAAAATAAAAGAATGTAAGGGAATGCAGTAAAAATAGACTGCGTTGATACGATGCTTGAATTTTTTTTGTGTGCATTTGTTTATGTTTGGAGGCTCACACATTGCAGCATCACTGTGCCTCAAATGGAGACTGCCAGCCATTTGAACAATCAACCCATGTTTCTACCTATGATATCCTTACTGCTCCCCTTATCCTCGCCTCCCTCCTTGTCCTGCAGGTGGCCTGACCTTTTCAAATAGAACTCATCCCTCAGCTGATCCCTTCTCACAAAGCTTTTACATTTATAGCAATGATGCATGTTTGGTTGAAAAGACTGTAGTTTTTTTTAATACGTTGTCATCAATATCGGAATTTGTCTGCATCAAAATGTTTTGCTGATGTATCAATCCTTGAATCTGCTTGACTTTATAGCCCTACACATCTATTGAAGAATGCTCCCAGAGGCTGTTCGAAAGAAACCTAAAACTGAGGGTTTTTATTTTTTAAAACATTACGTAGCTTCTTCAAGCTGATGCATGAGCCAGTGATGTTAAGAATGAGAGGAGGCAGGAGATTTCAGAGAGCAGGTGTGAGATTTATGGTTTGTGGCTGACTTAATACTGTGCGCATTACCAGGTGGCAGTGTGTATGTTGTGTAACATAACATTTATACTGCAGCGGGTCCGGTGGGAGATTTGATAACATTACTCTTAAGATTTAATCCTCTTGATTCTTAATCCTGAATCCTTTCCCTGGCCACCTGAACTCGTTATTTTGATTCACGTAGAAAGTAAATTGTTCGAAAGTTTCATACTCTATATATTTATTCTCTTTACTTGAAATTGTATATATTGTGTGTAAAGTTGCATTTTTATTATGTTTTTTTGATTTTTGGCATGGCTGTGAGTGAATTCTTCAGCGTCCCATATCCCGAGTGAAAAACTTCAACTATTGGATGAGATTCCATGAAGTTTGATACATTCATTGTCCCCAGAGGAGGAATTATCTTTACTTGTCCAATTCTTCACTTCATCACAGAATACTTAGCCTTAATCTCAAAGGGATGGCAATTAACTAACATAGCGAGCTTACATTACATTACATACTAAATGGTTACGTGTACTATGCTAACTATAAGCCATGCTAACCTGCTAATGTTAGCAGGTTAACATTAGCTAAATATTGTTCTCAAACACTATATTAACATCTACAGGTTAGATTGCATGTTAACATTGTCAGCAACTACTTTTGCAATATGTGGTTAATAAGTAGTAATGTGCTGCTGGTAACATTCTTTGTCTCTCACACTTGAGCCAAGTCTTCTAAGAGCTTAGCTTGTAGAGCTAAGGCCGGAGCAAGGTTGTAGACTTGGTTTCTGATTAAATAATTGCTACACTGTTTGGTTTGGAGACTTGGTGTTCGGTAGTAGTTTGATTCATAGTGTAGTTTCCATAAAAAAATCTCACAACTTATAGTATCCTCTACAGTCATGTTTTTTATACTCTGGAATGCATATTTCCTTCTTCGGACTGTGTATGGTTTAATCCTATGGGTACTTATGTGTAAGACTTGAGGCTAAAAGACTAAACCGTGTAGATCACAGTGATGGTAATTCTAACCCTCTCATTGCAAGTAATTAGCTCAGTTGGATCAACAATAATCAAGGCATTTAACTTAATTACAGAAAAGACTGAACTCTTTTGAAATTCATTGTAAGCTAATTCTGTGTCTGAAGCTGGCACAGTAATGGCTAATGTTGTCGTTAACACCAACAGCTTGCCAACTGTCCTCAGTGTTATCACCTTCCTACATAGACCTGTGAAGTAGGAAACGAATAGGAGTCATGAAAAAGCATTATTATGCATTTCACATGTGGCATGTGTTCAATTTAGGCATGGCTTGGCCTGTAAGTGTCCCAGCTCTAAAACTATTACATTTCAAGTTAATATTGAATATTTTCTCAAAGTTGTAACCTGCGCCTGTCACTCATAGTGTTGTCTTGAGGGCTACAATACATTGTTGGTTATATGAGAGAATGAGGCAACACATTTCACAATTGGTTGGATTTCTGTGTTCGATTGATTGCTGTTTTCTTTTTTTTGTCTTACAAGTCGAAAAGAGGATGGAATAAAGGCTATTCAAGCACACAGAACACCTGGCTGTACAGAGCGCTGTGTAACGGTTGGAGGTAAGATCAGTATTGACCTTTCCTGACGGACATAATGTTAATTATAGAGGAACAATCCTCATGATAAAAAAATATCCAGAGAATCAGCCTTGGTTATTAATGAAAATGCTCCTGCAGCTTCAGTAAGACCGATACGAGGATGTTGGCACAGTGCTGTGTTTCTCTGGCAGCCAAGTAATTCAGAAACATAGTAGTAACAGCTAATCCATATCTTTGCTGTACTTTCAACATTGCTGGTCGTCGCGGGGAGATTGAGTGCCCCGAGCCATTTCGTTTCCACTGTTAGAGCCACTGCTAGCATAGCTGGAGTCCTTCTCTTTCTTCTGTGTCAGACAGACTGTTGTAAGTAAAGAAAAATGACCCCTGTACAACACTTCCTGCAGCACTCCAAAAGGCTCATTTAGGGTGGTATATTTGTAATCAAACCACAACTGGCCTGACCCACTGGATTTAGAAGAAGAAACATTCCTTTATTAGTCCCGCAGTGGGGAAATTATTCTCTGCTTGTGTGATATGACCCATCCCTGTATATATAGGGAGCAGTGGGCTGCCCATGCAGGCGCCCGGGGAGCAGTTAGGGGTTCAGTGTCTTGCTCAGGGACACTTCACAGGACACGTTGCAGCCGAGGATCGAACCAGTGACTTTGCGGTTGGCGGACAACCCTCTCTACCCAGTAAGCCACGGTCACCCCTTTAGTGAGAATTTTTGGTCAGAACAATGACTGTATAAGTAAATGAATGAATGTATCACTTATTGCACAAGGCCTTCACTGCCAGTATGGACAAGAGAAAGGATAGGAGCTCTTTTAATGTACTATACATGTACCTATATGTATTTCTTTTAGACAAATGTCATAACCTGTCAGATCCACCTTACTCAAATTAGAAAAAAAGGTTTGTTCCCCAAGCAAGCGAGCGAGTGAATCCCTTTTACAAGACACTGGAAGTCAACAACATGGGATACCAGCAGTGGTACCGTAAAAGAGGATTTTGTAACCAAACATGACAACACGTGATGAGAAATCAATAGCCTCGTCTCTCCACATTCTCTGAAAGGACAAGGAGTGAAAAGAGAAGGGATGGGAGGGGGGGTGTCAGTTCCTTTTTAATGTGGAGAGGATTCATGTGGACCTTGACAGACATTGATTGTTGGTCCCATTAAACTAGATGACACAGCTGAATACAGATAATGATGCATGGACAGAAACACTGCAGTATCTATCTATCTATCTATCTCGTATACACTGTTCTTGTTTTGTCAGCCTTGCTTGGTCAACACACTGGGAGTTTACTGTCAGTGATCGGTTCACATTATTTCAAGTCTATTTCAATACATTATTTGCATACCAACGTATACCTTTAAGGGTTGCAGGGTTGCTGTCATTGTTCCACATGCCCATACTGGTGGCAAAGATATCAATTATTTCAATCTAATGTAATTTGAAAGTGATGGGAGCCAAAATCCACAGTCCTAATTTTGGGCATCAATACATTCTAAAATGAAGCTAAAGTTACAGTCTCTTGTCCTTTGAAATTCCCTCTTTGTGCTTTCATGGTATTGTTTTCGGTGGGATAGTAACACAAAGGGGGACTTTGAAGATACCCTCTTGATTAATCCTATTCAGACTGCTGAAGCCTCATATTAGCGTTTTATTTTTGCACTGAACGAGGACTGTGGATTGTGTCCCCCATCATTTACATTCTAGACTTTCTTTGTTGCCTGTATGGACAGCAGGAGCTATTACAGCAACTAAAAACCTGTTCAATGTACATATCTTCATGTCAGTATTGTTTTCAGATGAAAACACATGAGCCTGTCCTATTTTCCTTTTATTCGATCCATATTACATTTTGAACTGTTCTCGGAGTGTTGTTCAGTCTGCCAGTTTATTTAATTAGCGGTAATCACAGTGTGTTCCTCTGTGGCTCACACAGGCGGCAACACCGGTACTGAAGAGTGAAGCCAATGCGGAAGTGTCTTAAACTTGCATTCTTTGAAATTACCAGCAGGGGGCGACTCCTCTGATTGCAAAAAGTAGTCAGATTGTATGAAAGTCTATGAAAAAATGACCCTACTTCTCAATTGACTTATTACCTCAATGATCATTGTATATATGAGTTTATGCTATCAATCGCTACTTTCAAATCTTCTTCAATACAGCATAATATTAATTTAGTAAATAATGGTCCCATTTAGAGTAACATAGACCATAAAGCAAAGTATGTTTTAAGGCGGGCTTACTGTGATTGACAGGTCGCTACCGCTACCAGAGCCATATACGGCGTCTTTCCGTCACTCCTCCGGAGGCCAAATATGGTCACTTCCGTTCACTGGATGGAAAAAAAAGTCAAAATGGCGACGACCATTCAAAACGTCAGTCCACAAACCAATAGGTGACATCACAACAACTTTGTCTACTTCTCATACATACAAATACAGTCCATTTACCCTGGGTAAAAAGGTAACCAAACAGACTGTATATTCAATTAGATAGAATGTGTGTGTTATAATTTGTGTTTGTGTGTGTGGGAGATCTGCAAGAGCAGGATTGTTTCATTATTTAGCAAGAATTTACCAGTAGAAACAGAAGCACTGCATGAGACTGCACACTATAAGGCTGTTTGTTGACAGCCTATTAGTTTCATTCATTGATTTGTATCCACATTTAAAAAATCTAAAATCTTTACCTGACATTGTAGTATCTTTGATCTTTCAGTCTACACTTTTTGCACACCAAATATTCATAGCTCTTGCTTGTGTTGTCACTCGAGGCGTAGAGTGTCTTCTTTTTTTGTTTGTTGCCACTTTGTGGTACAGACGAGATAAATTCAAAGAGAGGGCACTCAGCAGGGGGAGCCGTCTAGAAGGTGAATATTTTCATGTTGTCTTTGTGGTTCTTGTGGCAAGCCCACAAATACAACATTAATGCACAATAGATGTTAAAAATACAAAAAAAAAAACTCTATGTGACACCTAAATCAATATATGCATAATTTCACGCGCAGGGATTTAAGACATTGGTTTAAGTGAGGCCGGAGAGTGCGCCGAACAAATTTTCTGCCCTGCTCATATTTTGGCCACAGTGTGTATTTGCACCATGGAACGTTTCTCGCTGCAGCTTTTACTGCACTTCAGCTGTGTAACCCGGGCAGAGGCAACATGCACCCCAGACTCAACCATGAATCAAGCTATTGGCTCTCTTTAGTTAATACTGTGAAGGAGTGTATCACAAATTATAATGGGCCTCAAGTGCTATTGGACTGGGTAAATGTGAGGATCCATTCTGCAGGCTTTGGGGCCGAATAGCTGAAAAGGGCATGTTTATTTTCTTCTCAGTGTACTTGTACTGTTCTCCATCTGTAGTGCAATGTCTATTGATTTTCTCCAGCCCCCTCTATCAGTCAGGCTTTAATAAGACAACACACGTCGCCTTTAAAAGAAACGTATTAGAATGTTAATGGATCACTCCACAGACCTGTTTGCCTCTTTGCTGTGGTTTTGTGTGTGTGTTTGTGTGAACACGCACGCACGATTGCGTTTTTGTGTACGTGTGTGCCACCACATTATCATTAAAACAGTCAAAGACAACATTCATCTTGATGGTTTTAAGGAGTAAAGGGGGTGGAAAGCAAGGAAAATGGGGCACTAGTGGGAAGAAGGGATAAGGATGGAGAGAGTAGTAGAAAGTGAAGAAGAAACCTCCTCGTGCTAAGTGGATTCATCTTCTGTCTTATTGCTCCTGCAGGGACCAATTTATCTTCATTTAGGTTTTTGGCACCAACCCCAATCCAGACCAGCCGCCTAAAGAAAACACATAAGCTCAACGTGGCGCTTTGGCCCGTGTGACTTGTTTCTTGGGCTTGACCAGAATTGTTTTTTTAAAGGCTGATTAGATCCTTTGAGGTTTCTGACAATCTAATGAATATCTTTACGTTCAACCAGTTGTGTTAACAACATAATAAATACTAATTGTTGCCCCAAAACTGTAGTTGTAAACAGGTAAACAAAGCCTTATTTGGGGGTTTTATTGAACGTATTCTGACACAATCTCTTACAACCCACACGAATAATATTAGATTATATACCAGCTACTACCCAAAAGGTAGACATTTGAATCTAAGAAATGTAGGCATTTTGTTGTCAATGAGCTAAAATAAAGTTGTGATTGTGTGAAAATGTAATGTTTTTGGTCACAATACAGAAAATAATTTGTGTCCTTACCATCAAAATTGTTTGTATTGTTGCATGGGTCACGCTCATAATTGGATGGGTCAGGTCTATTCAAGATGTAGCTCATATACACAGAAAAATTATCAAAAGATAACCATTACAGATATGCAAGTAGCATAGAAATACTTGTTTTAACCCCTGTTTCTAAGAGATTAAAATGCACTAGTTATTGTGTTTGTTTGTCGCGTTTGCCCTTCAGGGTGATGCTACATGTTTCATATTACATTTTGTCTGTGTTTACCTCTTTCAGGAGTTTTAGGCTGCTGCCCTCTGTGTCTTTATTGAGCTTTGGCTCAGACCACAATACCTTCTCCATTCAGCAGGGTATAAATTAACATTGATTTTAGTGAAGCATCATGGCCTTGGTGGCCAAATAACTAACAATAACCTTCACAGTACGAGTGGGTGGAGAGCCGGCGGAGGCAGCAAATAAAGACAGAGGAACAGAGCTGCATTCTACTCTACATCATATATAATCGCTGATTAAAGCAAAGTCTTTTGCAGAATATTTTGCCAATATTTGCAGATATTACAGCCCAGTCATTCACTATGATGCAGATACATTTTTTCTAAATAACACAAAAAAACATCAATTATCTCTGTCACTTTCTCCGTTCAACCTGTTGATTTAATCCTGTACTAATTACATTACACTATATGAAAAAACTGCCACTGTATACTGTGAATTCTCTCTCACCTACCCTTCTTCCCCTCCTCTCCTTCTCCACCGTATGTAACTTTCAAAATCACATGCTGCACGATGCTGGCTTCACCGTATGGAGCTCAGCAGTCAGACGCTTATCAATTGTTCTGCTGCTACAAAAGGAAAGGATGGGGTGGTGGGGTGGCGAGAGGAGGCTACATAAGGGGAGGGAGACGGATGTCAGAAATCAGAGGGACCCCTGCTGCCATTTCTGGATGCAGCATTGGCTGCGCAGTGAGAGCAGATAAGGAAAGAGAGAGCGGCAGAGTTGTGTCTTTCTGGCTGTGCAGTCTGGTCTAGGTGCCCTACTGACAGCCCAAAGATTGATGGATAAAGCTGTGTATCGCACATAACATCAATTCTGTCCCACTTTCTCTTTCATTCTGAGTCTCACTCCCTCATCACTCCTCCCTTCCCCTCTCTCTCCTTCTCTCTCTCCTTCTCTCTCTCTCTCTCTCTCTCTCTCACCCTCCCTCTCTTCCTCCTGCCGCTGCTCCAGGTCCCTCGCTGGTCCCTCTCTTCCGTATTAGTTTCCAAAAGGCATCTCTAATGCTGCCAGAGAGCGCGCTGTGAGGCAGCAAGAAAGCAAGGCGAGCGGATTGCTATCTTCGTGACAGCTTTTCCACTTGGAAGGCTGCGTGTGAGCCGGGGAACTGGACTGGACTGTGGTGTTTCGTGGAGGAGGTGGGAGGGGAGGTGGAGGAAGGAGAACTGGGGGGCAAGCTGGACAGATGGAGGACGGCACCCAACAACTGGGACACTGCATGGTTGACATGAAAGAGCTGAACGCCAACCCTGAAGGACTGACCGCTGCCGGTGAGCTGACTGCACTGTGTTGCCTGTCTGTCTCTTAACCTGTCTCCTCTAGCTCTCTCCTCTGTCTTCCTCATTCAGTCAAACTCCTAAACACCTCGTCTGCTATTAGAATTGATTCCTGCTCCTGTACAGTATCCCACATTTTCTATAAATGCGCGTCTCAATGATGCTTAGCTTTTGCATATTTTCCCTCTATTTGTGTTTGCAGCTGTTATCTCTCTCTCTCAAACACACATACAGAGAGAGAGAGAGAGAGAGAGAGAGAGAGAGAGAGAGAGAGAGAGAGAGAGAGATTTTTTTTCAAATGCACAATGATCAATAATCACTGAATGACTGAATTCATTGGAGCGTCTTTGTGTTGTTAATGAAAAGAACATATTAACAAAAGAACATTAATTATACATATAATTAAAATGGGTTTCCAGGTGAGTTGTGAAAATTATTAGATTTTTTTTTTTGATGCACAATGACTGCACTCTTTTGATACTGGAGTACTAACAATTATTCAGAGCAATGTCATGTTGATAATGACAAATTATTCTAGAGAATTGATTTTGAAACTTCCGAGCTGCCTTTCCACAGGTTTCCAATTAAGCGGTAGGTTCTTGCAGTGCGGTTGAATTTAAAATCACAAACTTTTTGTCTTAGAATGTGATCAATCATGTTACCTAATTTGGGGCAACATTGAATTTGTTTTAGTGGCTCTGCAGAGTTTGAAGTATGGAAAACACTGTTTGTTGACATGTCCAGAAATTCTCATGTGTGTTTGTACATAGGTTCCTGTGTGTACATTTGTGTGTGCGCGCGCTTTGCTTGTATTTTCTTTCTTTACTGCAGTCATATTCCATAGAGCCTGAATGTGTTGTCACTAATGAGCACTGGCAGAGGCAAACTAGATGTCTCAGTGCCCAACACAACAGGAGAACGCTAAAGAGATTAGCCATATCAGTGATGCCACAAAGCCTGCTCTCCAAGTTTAATACCTTTGCTCACCAAAAGGACAGACACTGCATGCAGCGACACTAAGCATTTGCATTGGCATGCAAGCTCAACACCATCATCTTCCCCATGGGGATAGGTAAATGGAGGCGTACAAAGAGGAATGAAAGTGCAATTCACGATGCCTTCTCTCCTTTGCCTCGAACCACACAGATACAAGCTGAACCAGCTTACATCCACAGTTACAGACATGCTAACACACGCACACACACACACACATAAGGAAATAACATGTGCACAACAGTGCATCCTCACATAAATATACATATGCACAGACATTATCATGCAGGCACGCTCGCACACAGCCACACACGTGCTCATTCTTTTACAGTTATGACCTATTACTATTACTATTACTATAAAATCACACAGTCACAGCTTGGAGATGACATCTGACAGGTCTGGGAGTAAAACAGCAATGACAAACACCTCACTGTACTTCTGTTTTGTTTTTCTCAAGCATCCTGGGAGACAAAAGGGAAGAGCAATTACCATGTTTGGCACAAAAGACAAGTTGACAACCCCGCATTATCAGTCGCAAGGTGAAATAGTTTCTTGACAGGTGCTGTTCAGTAGTTATTAAGGTGGGACTGAATTGGCATTTAACTCCCCACCATAAGGTGTAAAATGTGTACCTATTAACTATTCATAACAGAATTTTCCCGTGCGCATGTGCGTTTTCAAAGAAAGCTGCAATGTAATTGATGGCGTTTTTCAATGCACAATGTTTGACATCAGGAGGCGAAATGTCTCACTCCGTGCCCTTGTTAACCCTACGCGCTACATCTGCCATCGACGTGACAGTCAGGACCTCCTCAGCGCACCCACCTGATTCACAACACTTCATTAAACGCTGGCAACAAAACCATCTGTCCCCGCTCAATCTCCCAGGGCAGTAATGTGACGATAACTCACTCTCCCATTCAGCACCACTTGTCCTAATAGGATGCCTGTTTGTGCAAACATCAATCGTGTTAGCGGTATGTTAGCCTGGCTAATGAATCATCAGAAAGGATCTGCAGGTGTTGTTTTAGGCAATTTAAACTACAGATGCGGCGGAGGGTTAGATTGGACAATGGGAGTCAGAAGAAAAAAACGATTTCATTGTGCGTGTGATGTAGAGTCGGTTTTTGGACTGGTTTATTGAGCGATGGACTGTTATATCTCAGAAATATAACATCCCATGGTGAGCCACATAAGTGAATTATTAATATCATCTCTAAATCCAAAGTAAATGATATTCAAAATATAAAAAGGATTTGTTGATAGACATAGGCCCTGACATGTAATATCTATTCATGAAGAGGATAAGCAGCAGTGATTAAGAATGTGTGCTGTACCCACTGCGAGGGGGTTTATCAAAGCTCTTTTTGGAAATTGCCTGATTTTCTTAGCTGAGCTGGAGGCACGTGATGGGGACCGGAGCAGCGACATGCTGTATTTTGGAGCTTTTCCGCAATTTTTTTTTTTTGTGGAGTCAGGAATAATAATTTTTGTGCGCACTCCCCCACAGTTCCTACCTCCATCCCCCCTCAGAATATCTGCTATAAGCTAGTCAGTGGTTATCACACTGCGCAGTGGGTGAGGAAGCAGGGCAATGAGAAGGGATGAGGGTTAAATGATCATCTGCAAGATGGACAATTCAAGTTCCTGTACATTAATTAACTTTGTCATTCCGGAGAAATCACCTAGTCTGCACACATCCAAAGAAACGACTTTCTCCTCTCCCTTCAGCGTGGCTTTTCCCCACTCATACCACGGGGTGATAGATTGGAGATACCGTGGGCCTGTGCTGTTATTTCTAGAGCCAGATGAAACTGCAGTATAGCGGCTGGGCACATCTCATTTGCTTTGGTCCCCTCTGGGAGTTACATCTGCATGTACTGCCTGCCTGCCACCTTGCTGAGCATATTACCATATTCATAATGCCAGCGGATATCGATTTTAAATACCACACCTGTTCCACTTTTCTTCACATACTTATCCACACATTGGAGCTGGATCACCTGCGAGTTTCATGTGCTAAGGGAGATGCGATTGAGACAGTACAGGTGCTTGATCTTTCCCCGTGTGATGGGTAATTATTGTAATTAGACTTTGTTTTGGTCAGCCTAGTTCTCACCATGAGGTTAATGACATGTGGTGTGTTCGCTGCTCAAAGACAAGAATGGTGTCACAGTGTACATAACAGGTGTCCTGTCCTCCAGTTGTGTACGCATCATTTCTCCCTGACTTTTAATAAATGTGGATATTGAGTTTCCAGAGCTGCAATATTTCATTTCATGTATTCGTTCTCAAAAATGTAACATACTGTAACCTGTGTTGCTTGTCTTATAATCAGTGCATCTGGCATGATCCTTCTTTAAATACTTGACACACGCACAAGCTGTGCTCTGAAATTCAGACATCCGTTAACTCCAACCCTTCTCCTGCTTCACTATCAAGCATATCTAGTTGCTTTGCCAAGTGTAGGCTATTCTCATGATCGGTATCCCCAACCCATATCAGACCCAGACTCAGCTTTACTCCTTATCTGTATTAAATTAATTCTGCAAAGGTATTTCCCACTGCTTTCTATCGCTAGCACTAGATAGGTTGGTGTCTAACACAGATGGAGACCTCCAAAGTAACTGGGCCGTTCAAGTGACAGTCCCTTATGATGCCACCAGAGACAAGACCCAACAGCTGGCACTGTCTCAGCCCACCTAGCTAAAGGACTCTCTGTTGCCGCCACAAAACATCCAGGCTTATTAAAGTTTCATCAACACTCACAAGGAAGCCTTGGTGGTGATAACATGAGGAGACATGACCCCCGAGGAATGGGTTGAAGATGAAAGTAATGTGAAATCTAGATAGCGGCACAGAAAGTTTATTTACGTACATAATTGGCCTACGTGTGTGTGTGTGCATAAACGTGCACTTGATTAATTAGAAGGTTACTCTACTTGTATGCATAACAGATATTGCGTTAAGTTTGCATAAGCCTGTTTATTCAAATGTAGCCTATCCTGACAGCAGCCGACAAGCTAAATTCACTGACACTTTCGAAAACACCAGCAAATTGAGATTTACTTTCAATTTTGTCAACACATTAGGGGCGGCTGTGGCTCAGGGGCAAGAGCGGGTCATCTTCTAGGTGCAAGCGGTTTGAGTGGTTGGAATACTAGAAAGGCACTATATAAATGCAACTCCTTATTTGCTGAATTTATATGCACTGCAAGTTGCTTGTGTTTATTATCAAGAGCCCTGCATTTGGGCTTTCTCATCCTTTTGTAGACAAGTGACTCTCAAGAGGACAAGGGGCAACGCTAATGAGTCCCGTAATTAAGTATGCTTCTCATTAATTAGCAATCCCTGTATTGTTTGTTTTTGAATTAATTTTAAATTAAACATTCCAAAGAGTTTGATTGTGGTCAGAATTTGAAACAAACTCCAAAACTCCAATTTTTCAAAATCCTTTAATTAATTGACAAAGAAACATTAATTAAGATTAATGATTTTAAAATGAATGAAAATGTCTGAAATCCTAATTGAGAGTGATTACATGAAAATAAACATGTAATTTGATAGTCAGTTAATTCTGTATTAAATTAACTGATAATTCCAAGGAGAAGCACTGGATACTGTATAAAAAATATCCAACAATGTTCAAAACCAACTCGAACCTGATTCTAATTTTGACTTCTGCTTTTGAATTAAATATATAATATTCCACCTAAAAATCTTTCAGAACATTGCTGTGATCTTGAATAGCTCTACATGTATCCCTCCAAGATGGAAACCACAGCACCAAGTCATGCAGTAAATCTGAGATGTTGTACAGAAACACCTCTGAACTTTCACGAACAGTTATGGAATAAGCATGTCTCTGGATCTTCTGTATTAGCATAACTGTGGTTATATTTCTTTCTTTGTGAATGGAAGATTCCAGGAGAACAACTGCTTAACAATTGCTTATTATACAGATGATAGAGGGTCAGTGGTTGGTGGTATTATTTTAGGACAGGCAGGTTTTATGTCTTCCCAACATGAAATATTGTCTTCTTCTTCTTCTTACCTTAACATTGCATCATTTTGTTGTGTTGTTTAGTCATATTTGCTCTGAAGTGTGATGAAAGGCTTTACAAATACATTGATCCGGCTTGACGTAAAAGCTGCCAAGAAAGGGTGGTGACTGAAGTAATTATATAGCAAAGTAAATCATTTTTAGTAAAGGATCCTCATTATATAAAATGACTATTACCTAAAGTAGTGTGGCTCCCATACGTCAGTAAGCATCGAGTATCCATAGCCCATTAGTGGGGTTGATGAGCCTTAGAGGCCAATTGTGTCGTAGCACTCCAGGAAGAGGGGAGAATGGCATTTAGTGGTTTAGGGCCCCGCTATGTGTTGCGCCATCATGCAGGTGTTTCATCTGCTTGGTGTTTGAATGGTTGTGTGTCGCACTAGGAGAGTGATGGATGTGAGACGGAGCTGGGGACAGATGATACAAGCAGTCAGTCCTCTACTCATCATTATGGCAAAAGCCCTCAAGGACATTGGATACTTTGATTCTCTCGTTCTGACACTCAAAGAATGCAGTTTGTTTGTATATTCTAACATGAACAGTTTTCACTTATCGCATTTTTGGATCCTGTCATGCCCCTGGCATTTTAAAATTGGTGAAAATGGATCAGAGTCCAGCCCTTTAGTCTACTTTAAAGTCTGTGTCTATGGGTGATGTGGTTATCCCTTTTTTATTCGAAATGGAAGAACACTTCTTCAGTCTGTTGTCAAAAAATAATCGGCAACAGTTTTGATAATACGTAAGGGAAACATGCTAACAATTAAGAGTTAACTGATAGCAAAAGCAAATACAGAAGTATTTTTGTAAATTGAATGTCTTCAGGTTTCGAATAAATTGCTTTATTGATTAATCATAAAGGTAACTGACAGGTTAATCTATGATTATAGTAATCATTAGTTTTAACCCCACATCGGGGGGCAACAGTCAAAGTTCTGATTCACTTTCAATGTGTGTTCTTTGTTTTATTATATTGTCCTAATGTTTGCTTTTTTCCCCACTCCCTCTCTTTCTCTCTTTCTCTCTCTCTCTCTCTCTTAGGTGTTTTTCTAACTCCCAAGCTGCCTCAGGTGGAGTTCAGCCTTGGTAAGTCCTGTGTTTACTCTGTGATTAAAGGGTCATTTAGAGAATATCGCACACTTTTTTTGACATCCTTGTCAGCATATTAGATAAAGGACACATGGACTCACGTGCATGGTGTCACACTGATGGCGAATCTCTCTTCCCTGGTCCAGAAAACCGGCGAAGGTTTATGGCCGATCAGGCATCTTGGCTAAAATACATCCAATTGTAACTGTTGCAAACACACACCAACAAACAGACACATGATGACAGTTGCGCTAATGCAGGAGTCATTCAGAATTAGTGGCATATCTGTCGACATCCTTGATTTTTCTCTCAATGCTGACACACACACCCCAAGTGTGGTTAGAAGGGACAACAGAAAACAGGCATAGAGAAAATTTAAGGCAGAACGGCGAGAGGATCCTTTTGAACTTTTCGTGGAGATGGTCTCATTCATATTTCATGCAACTGAGATGTTGGAATTCTATTTCTAGACATTTCATTGTGGCTCAGGTGAAGTTTCCTAAAGGGAAAATCCAAACAGGAATATTATTCCTGTGGTCTCTGAAAGAAGCGATTGACAGCATCAAAGACTGGTGTCTTGGCTCTCGTGTTTCCGTCTTCTGAGTGGACTGCAACAAAGGCTTCCCACTGTTGCCTTCACACAATTAACTAAGAATGACCGAATACAGATATGGCCAGATATATAGCCGGGAATGGGGCTACAATTTATTTTTCATCTTAATAGTATTAGGAGAGATAATTATTGCACCTTCTTAGTGTCACTTGATGACCTCCAGGCCTGGCCAGTGCTCAGTGTGTCTTATGACCATTAAAACAGTTTTCAATGTGTTTAAAACTGCAATCGCATGTTGATACCTCATGAACACCCCTGATTGTCCCATTGCCATTACATAGAGGGTAAAATTACAGCGAGTCATGAAGAAATGTAATCAGAGTTCATTTATATAGAGACTGTGTGGGGCTCAATAGGAGTCGTTATTGTGAGAACATGCATACACTCTCAAGTGCACACAACTGGGTCTTTATGTGCACACATGGTAGATACAGGCGTATTCTACTCTAATGACACTGTAGGTTTAGCTTCTGCTCTTGAACAGAAAATGATATTTGAATGTAAAATATCCGTCATGGTAGAAAATACAGCTGACAGCTGGCACAGAGAATAACCGTATCCATCTTTAATTGCCCCGGTTGAATGTGTGCTTGAATGTACAGTACATCTGTTTTATTGTGGGGGAGGGGGTTTGTATTATATGTGCATATTCTATTTTTTACATGTATTGATCTTGATAAAAAAAGATATGCACTTTACTTTTAAGCTCTGGAAGGAGGCTACATGTTTAAATGTGTTATTCTTTTCCAAGATAAATTAAATGGTGCTACTGTCGTTAGTAAGAATAAGAATGGTAACCAAACATTCATCCTACTTTGAATCACTATCCCCTAGCGATTATGAGGGCTCAGCAGCTGCTAGCTAGCCAGCTACCTACCGGTAGAAACTCCAGCTCCAAGCTAACTAAGTCAAACTTGAATCATGAAACACATTTCATACCCAACCAGAGACTCTGTGTGGTTAAAATGAAGAATGTAATGTACACAGAAAATAAACAACCGTTCAAGCAGACAGGAGTGAATCAGAACCTGAATCTGACAGCCCACACAAAGTCGATACTAAGTATTGAAAGGCAACAGAAAAAAAATATATCTTGAGGCTGCTTTTGAAAGAAGCACTCAGAGAGAATCTAAAGTCCTCAATGAGGTTATTTGAGCAACTACAAAGCACAAAAAGCAAAGGCAGCTTCACTTGACCATCAGTATAGACCAGTGCCAGATGACTGAGAGATCTGGGCAATTTGTTTTGAGCATGTTGACACATTATGGAGGAAGGCCATTAATTGCTTCAAAGATAATTTTAAAATAAACCCTGGCGTGTACTGGAAGCCAATGCAGTGATTTGAGGAGAGGTTTAATGTACTGTGCTTCCTTTTTTAGTCCCTGTTAAAACTCCTTACCAACAGGGGACTGAGTGGAAGGTGTACATATTGATTGTTAATCCTGTGCACATGACCCTGTGTTTGTGTGTATAGGATTAGTGTGCCCAAATCCAAATTAACTTTGCAGCTAATTAACACCTTCATTACATCACTATAGACAAATATGATATTTGGGGGAATAAGGCTGCTTTTAGATGGTAATAGAAAGCTCGCTCTAGAGCCACAGAAAAAGATAAACGGCTACATTCAAAGTCTGACTGGTACTCATTATGCTATTGTACTATTCATGTGTAAAATCAGTCGAGTGCCCCTTCAAAAGAAAGTCAGCGGCTCAAACAAAAGGTGTTGAGTTTGAAAGAAGTGGGCATTAAAGGACCCATATTTACGAGATTGGCTCTCAACAAGGCAATGGCTGAGCCGGTGGCGAGCAGCTAACAGTGCAAACAACGGCAACAGTGCCGGCAGACTAGACAGTGTTTAAATAAGGGGGAACCGGAGGGTGGGTGCTACGCTTCCGTGACAACGTCGTCAACTGGGACCGCGTTATCAGCTGTATCCGCCCTATGAGCTCATGGTAGAGCAGCGGCCGTGGGCTAGCCAGTGGGGCACTCTCACATGCACAAACATGCAATAATAATACGTGCGGCCGCCACAGCTACGTGAACAAAGAACGGAGAAGCTCGGAAAACAACACACACTGAGGGCCAGTGACCTCATTCTCTTCTCAGGTAGACATTACTCCACTATATCGTTATATAGCAAATAGTTGTTTGCTGCTTTATAAAGCATGCTCTGAATATTGATTTTATCGCCTTTAAGAAGACAAGGAGGGTTAAAGTAAAATTTGCTATCCAGTTGCATTCTGGGAAATGTAGGATCCAGCATTTTTGGAGCGTGACCCACAATACAAAAATCACAATGTCAGCATGATTCTTTTTTCAGTCTGTCCGCAATTATATTGAAGTGTAAGAGTAAATCATTGGAGTGCCCCTATTAAACAAATTCACAAACACATGCACTTATTCTGTCAGCAGAGCAGTCTGTGGTCTTTGCCGCGGTCAATGCAATATTTCAAAGTCACAGATTAAAGCTTAACAATATGACCAGTTATTAAATAGCAAACCATATAAAGCCCCTGAGCTTACATACTGTACTATACTATAAACACAGACTGAGAAACATGTTCTCTTTACTTCTGCACAGGTACAATGTCGAATACAGTGGACAGCTTCTTGTCAGGCTCATCACATGCTGGATTATACTACTGCAGCCAAGGATTTATTTTTCAAGCCAAAAATAATGAGATATGAGTGTTTTAGTGTTTGCTTCTGTTTTGACACGGTGTCATACAAATCGAATGGGAAGAATCGTATCTAGCCAAGATGTAAGATATAAACAAACAAGCACACCGGATAAATTTAAATCTCCTGTATGTTATTGTTAGTTAAGATACGAACCGAGGCATTTGAAACGTTGACTCCTTTGCTTTAGTGGAGACAGTCGGTAGGAGAATTATTCTGTTTATATTTCAACCCTTGGATGAGAAGAAATATTGAGTATATATTGAGTTAATCATTTATCTTGTTATGACTCCCAAGCGCTGTTCTGCTTCAAAAACGTGCAGCAGGGGAACGAACACATGTCTCTTTTTGGGGAGACAAGCCCCTCTCTGGCTACCTCACAATTTCAGCACTAAATTTTATGCAGCAGTACTGGGAAATAAAGAGACTCTAAGAGTCAATACACAACAAAATGTGCCTAATACAGGTGTGTTGACAGTGTATATAGAGTTATGCATAATCACACACTATGTCACACTAGACTCTGTGCCTGCACACACAAGAGCTTAACATTAGCATATTTACATTTTAAATATCTTATACACTTGTCTCTCCTTTTAAGTTTTTTGTTTTTGTCAGCGTAAATGATGGACGTGACATGTTGACTATCAGGATAATTCTGTGCTGTGGTTAACCACAGTAAAAGGGAAAGCTGACTTTTTATTCCTACAAAGAGTGTTAGAAGACATTAGGTTTAAAAATACACTGTCGCTATTCAAAGAACGCGATGCATAAATGTTGCATAAATATCCAAAAGTAACAGATGCACATTTTCTGTGAGTGTCAGCTTCACAAATACACTTTGTATTATCCACAATTCATTTTAAAACAGGCCCCAGTCACATATGAAACAAGAAATCACAGGCATTATATTAAAGTACATCATATGCTTGTCAATATCTAATGAATTTACATGAGTGATCAGCAGCACTATGCAGCAGGTGAAAGACATATTCATCACGACACAACAGCCCCCTATTTTCTCAGTTTTCCCCAGACCAACTGGCAAACAGGTGTGCAGATGGCGGCACATGCAAATAATGTTGTCAAATTAATTGAAGTGTTGAAATAATTATCATGATGAATAAGCGTCTTCTAGAGATGAGCATTATATTCCTGTCTCCTGTGGCAACTCCCAGGGCTTCCCTCAGATTAAATGGAATTTAGATTCATTGTGGGGTCTCGGAGGCCCAATGCATTAAAACTCATTTCCAGCAAATTCATGTTGAAAGAGCTCAGCATACTCCAATCACACAAAATAAATACAGCATAGTAATTGAAGCCTCCCAGGATTGGCAAACATTATTACTCCAATTGCTCAATTGTTATGGTAATTTAGGAATCAGTCTCAGTATACTTTAATAGTTGAGTCGCTTGACTAAAATTGTGAGTCACGTCATTGTTGAATTTATTCTCACCTAAGTAACGGCATTTAATTCACTTAGAAGTGACCAAAAATCTGCAAATGTCACTCTATCCTATACGCTCACTCCATTATATGAATCTCTGTCACTTTAATAGACCGTCGTCTTTCCTCCTCCGTGTCACTCCCTCATTATCTCCCCTCTCACTCAGGCTTCCTTCCTCAAACTCAAAATGCCTCTCTAAGGGACTCCCCTGTCCTTTCCCTCTGTCACCCTCTTTATTTCCCTTTCCTGCCACCCCCACCCAGCATCATAATAGCTCTGACCTTAGAGGGTCAGTCGAAGTGTCATATCCCCGTAAGAGAGCCAGTCTGGTGATGCATGGTTGGGCACCCAGTCCCATTTCAATCACCAGTCTGGCTGTGGTTAACTGCGCAGCGGGGTAGAGGTGATCCCTCAGGCCAATCAAATATATACGTCCCCTGAGGTGACTGATGGGGACAGTCAGCAGCTTATCTGCAGTATCTCATCTTGGGTCTTGTGTGTGAAAAAAGAAAATAATGATTGAATCATGTCAAGAAAAGAGGGCCAGTGTAATTTCATTGTAGAGAAAGGGAGGGCCACTAAGTGATATGAGGTGATATGATGAAACTGCGTGAAAGAAAAAAAAAGATCAAGCTCTTTGGAAACCTTCGTGGCCTCCAGTGTTTATGTTCGTGTGTGTCATCGCATACGGCACATGCTTCAGTTGCATGCGCTGGTACGCGTCAGTGCGGGTCTGTGAATATCTTTTGCACCTACAGTGTTGACACAACAGACCCCCGATCAGAGCCACGCAGATGCTTTTTATATGAACATCAGATCCAATGAACGTTTTCATGACTTAGTTTTGGTTTGTGCCCGCATAAGCAAAAGTGAGACCTCCTTTAATGTGAGTTCAAAAGACCTGGCACCAGGATCTTGAAGAGAGAAAGGGAATGTGGAATCAGAATAGCCCCTAAGAGATAGTACATGCACAAGCTCTGCTGCACTGTAAGATATTCTTCAACTCTTGCTTGTAGCCTTTTCCCAACAGCTGCTAAGAGAATGTTACTCTTCCATGTTACGGAAATGTTTGTTGTCTTGTTATTTCCTCAAGTCAGTCTTTCATGCACGACATACACTGCATGGATGACAACTGATTTCAACCCTAATTGGTCACCTCTGATTTGGGCTAAATTAAAAAATGTCTGGCATTTGAGAAATGTCGATTCCAACTGCTGTCAAAAGATGAATTACAAGCTGCAGTAAGATTATTTTGATATTATTGTAGTAATATTTAACACGATGGCTTAAATGTTGTCTAATCTCTATAGACAGCTTCTGCATTGATATGCAGAACAGGAGTGGGATAGGAGGAGTTTTTGGTATCAGTAAACAGTGCGTGTGAAGAGCAAAATAGGCGGAATGCATTGGCCGAAATGCAATCTCGGATCCCACCAGGTATAGATGAGGATGATTCTGATTTTTATTGGTTTAAAAGTAGCTTGTAAGCTGGTTCCTTTAAAAACAATCCGGTCGTACACATTGTCTCTCAACTCCAACTCCAGTCTTGCAATCTCATGTTAGAAATGGGACAGCACGGAAAAGAAAGTCTTGGCCCGGATATCCGCAGGCTACACATGAAGCCCAGAAATATAGCCCCTTGCCCCCAGAGACTTATCCGTCATCAGACAGATAGCTGATGGGTTCAGAGATTGACAGTTGTCTTGACTGAATGTGCTGACTGAGTAGAAATAAAACGCAATGTTGTTGCAACACAGACCATATTGCGTACACCTTCCCAGCTGCCTGCAGACCAATATTCTCCATTTTTCTTCTTTTTTTGTTTAAGCAAAGTATGTTCCAAGTAATGCTGCCTGTCTCCTTTTTTTGGAGGATGCTATCTTGTTTTTTGTGTAAGCATGCGCTTTATGACCGGTTGATTGATGTGTACATTCTGAGCATAGAAACCATAGGAGGTGTGGTGCGAGTGTAATGAGGAAGAACGTACAGTGTCTGTCTGCCCACATTTATGCACACTTTGCAAGGGACACATGTCTCATTGCTCAGTGATGTATACTGCATGACCTCCTCAAACATGCACACAGGCAATAATGGGACATGGGAATCCTTGGGTCATCTATATAAATCCACTGGTCACCAGTGGGTTCATTGCAGCTAATCTCAAACAGTTGTTAAACGGGCAATACGATATATATACACATACAACCAAACACACATACTGAAATTGAGACCCCAGATCGCGTCAACCTTGTTTCGTTGACTCTCTTTCATTACCTCCTCTGGTTTTACGGGAACACACGAGATGTAGATCAATGCTTCTTAATCCCAGTTCTGAGGACTCTGGCTGGTTTTAAATCTTACACGGTGCAGTCATGCTGCTTTACAGCCTGGGCATCCAAGGTAAAGTCACACAGATGATACCTTGGTACAGAAAACCTATAGATGCCAGATCTAATGGATCATAATCTTTACAGTATGACAAACTGAAATAGTTTTGCTGTAAAAACTGCTTTTATGGGCAATAAATCCATAAGATATACAAACCTACAATCCATAAACTATAGTCTGGTAAACAAATGAGTTTCTTCTTACAGCCTTCCCCTCTTTTTGTATCAGTAGCAGAACAGCATCAGTAATGCATGTTTCTAGGTTTGCCTTGTAATGGCTGCATGCACTGAAGTCCATTTAGACCGAGTTATTCCCTTCATGATTCACTCTACGCTCCCCTGCTGTGGCGGCGCTCCTTACTCCCAGACTCTTTTAGCAATTCTCAGATAAAACGGAGACTTAACCCAAGAATGTACAGACAGTTGTTAATGGCTTCAATAAAGCACTTTTCAAGTTTTGTTTTGATCATCTTTAAGTAGTCTCATTACTAGACATACCCTGGAGAATTAGCCAATGTGCTTTAGTGTAATACAGCAGTCACATGGTTTGAATGTAATAGATGGGGATTTCTATCAGAATCACACATTCTTTTGAGACTCCATCTAGTTTAGATCCTGACCAATTAAAAACAAATCAACTCAACATAGTTATTCAGCACTTTGAGGTCAGGTTTATATCCACTGATGCCCTCTTGACAGTTTCTAAGCAAAAATCTTTGTTAAAACGTAATCTTAAGATTTTCTTTCACAATAGTTATTCTCTATGAAACATAACACGATTTCACACAGTTGTCAATATGTTTTATTAATGACTATACAAACATTCTCTTTAATTGAACTCTTTTGGATATTTTAGTGTGTGAGCCAACCTTCAACCAAACATGTCTCTGGTGCTTTTGATTGGTGTGTTCAGTTTCACATGAAATAGGTTGAAATGGAATAGTAAAGTCACAGATTACAAAGAAAGCTTTACATTTGGTATGCTGAAAGCATCTTTTATTCCTCTGCTTTCTTGCAGACACGTGTGTGACAAATTCTCATTAAATCTCTGCTTTGTTTGTGTTGCTGTTGTTAAATAAAGCCAAGGACAGTCACCTTGACAGTACAATCAGTATACTGGTGCTGCTGGAAAATGTCTTGGTTCTGTCTTAGTTTCACAATAGGTGAAGGTTTGCAAGTGTGTGTGTGTGTGTGTGTGTGTGTGTGTGTGTGTGTGTGTGTGTGTGTGTGTGTGTGTGTGTGTGTGTGTGTGTGTGTGTGTGTGTGTGCAAAGGACGCCCTTGCTGCTCGCTGTGTCTTTAATTTTTATTGTTTACAGAATGGGTGCTACCCAATGGTTAATAGTACAGTTTAATTTAATTAATTAATAGAAATAACTTAAAAATAAAACTCTATTGACATCGGACGCTTATCTGCTCTATTTTTAGGGCGCTCCTGAAAAAACCTTGGGTGCATAGAGAGAAAAAAGAATGACACTCAGCAATGCAAAAGCAGCATGCAAAACACTTCACTCTCATTGAATAAATAACAAATAGACTGCACCAGGCTTCTAAAAAGCTCTCGGTCAGATCGGGGCCATATACCGTGTAGTATATGTGTCTATGTACATCTTACAATCAGGTACAATTTGAAATGATCATTTTTTTCCAGGTGCACTTAGGAAAAGAAACACTTTACCATGCAGATTTTCTTTACCTAACAAATCAGAGAAAACCACCTCGAAACCTGAGAAAAGAACGGTCTACATTCCTTTGTTGTCCTTCAATTGAACCAATTAATTTCTTTCTGCAACTGTATTCTTGCTCTCCACACCCTTTACAATTCCTTCCACAAGAACCCCTTTCATCTCTAGTTGCTGTTCAGTTGCTTAAACATTCAAATCAAGCCCACGAAGATGCAGCTGCACACAAAAAGGCAATCTTCTGTTTCACCCACCGAGTAATATTATCCAGACTTTGTTTTGCAGAGTAATGTGTGAAACTGACCAGGCATCGGGAGCAGATCAATTTCTGTTTACATGACAGAATTGTGCTGGATAGATAGAATGCAGCTCTTGGACAGGATCCAAGGACGTTACTGAACACAAATCTGTCATTACGCTACTCGGGTGCATACAAATGGTCATTAATACATAAATTCAGGGCCATATGGTCTAATTTACTTGGTATCAGGCTGGGTGTTTTTATTGGCCTTCTATTTGAAGCAGATTTAATACAGACGAGTCACATCTTTAAAACTATCCACAGAAATTCTCTTTTTTCCTGCACAAGGTTCAGTAAAGATCTACCTTTCTTTGCTTTGACTTGATCGAAAGTGCACCTTTACTCCTGTGTATGTGACTTTTAAGAGATAACAAGGATGTCTTGGTACAGTAGTGTTTTTCACTGAAAGATCCGTTTAGCTGTGAGTTTCTATTCGGAACCAGGAAGCGTTGGTTTCCTATAAAGGAATTGTGGGATGCAAAGTCTTTCCTGTCCTTGGAATCCAGTGGGGCTGAGTGACAAGCTGCTTTTGTTGTTGGAAATGAAAGCCCGAATAAAACTGATATCTCTCTGCCAGGGGGAAATTCTACTGCCATTTTAATCTACTGCTAAGGCAACAATTTTATATCTCAATATATATATATATATATATATATATATATATTTCATTAATTTCCTTAAACTTTTATTGTGTTTTGAGGAGAGGCCTCAGAGAAGCGAGGACAGCGTATTTATCTTCTTTTTTCTTTGTGGTGATGCAGCTCTTTAGTGCTTTGACATGTGATATCTAATCTGATGGAAGATATTTATAAATCCTCTACCTTAGCCGTTCTTCTCTTTTTTTCCCTGTTTATTTAACTTGTTCTTTTCTTATTTATTGTCACATTCTCCACACTCAGTGTCGTGATTTGTATGACTTAACCCCTCTCATCTTGGTTTTCTTCCTCTTCTCCTTCCTCCTTCCATCCTCTCCTCTCCTCCCTCCCTCGTCTCCCCCTCCCTCTCTGTAGCCTGTAATGATCTGGTGGCCTCAGGCAGTGACAGGAAGCCCAATGCTTTGGTCCAGGTGGCTGTCATAGATCCCCACAAGCAGCACCTCGTCTCTCATGCCTGCACAGAGATAGTGGAGGTAAGGCTGCACACACACACACACCTGTACAGACACACACATGCACTATCCTCTCTCCGACCTTTGATGTTTGTTGTTTTGCTGTGTCTCTGGGTCTCTGGGTCACTGGGTCCTGGTTGGTGTTCCTTCCAACACTGTCCGCCCTCCTTTTTCTCAACCTTTTTTCACCCATCTGACTCATTGAACTGGAACAGACAAGCTTTTACTTTCTATTTCCTGTGACAGTCTAGACATCTGAAAGAGTTGATGTGTAGCTCTTAATCAGTATCGTCCCTCAGTATGCACAGTATATGTTTTGGGGTTTCATAGTGTGGGAGTGAGAGTGTTATGTGGGCTTTAACCTCTTTGAATGCTTCTTTTATTACCTCCAGTCTGACATTGCTGTTGGCACGACATTAGTCACACAAGTGTTTTTTTAGGCGGCAACAGCTGCCCCCTGTCCCACTATGGAACACACACTTACACACACGCATATATATATATATATACATACAGACACAATTTGTTGTCTCTCCTCATACAAGGGCAAAGTTTCCTGACGCATTTTATTTTCCTGCTAATCCAGTGAAGCTAAATGTGTATAACCGTCTCTTTCAAAGACTGCATTTAGACTTTTCCCCTCAGTCCTGTCAAGGCAACAGCAGTGTGTGTGTGTGTGTGTGTGTGTAGAAACACAGGATGTGGTAGGATACTGTATGCTGGCTCAGCCAGCTCTGCAGACACTCTGAGTGCCGCTGGAGTTTTGATTTCATGGCTGTAATGTTCAGGATTTTGGGAAGGATCTGAGGATATGGACTGCTTTCGTCTTCACAAAAAACGGGTACGTGCGCATTCTGTGTGATTTTACAAGTCTGTTTTAAAAGAGAGGTTTGCAGCCTCAGAAGACATGTTTAAGATAGTCGAGGAGTTTTCTCTGCCATATATTAATTGTGTTAGTCTGGATAGTATAATATAAATGAAGATACTTGCCATAACACAAACAAGTATGTCTAGCATTGCACACAGAAATCCGATCAATCTGATAAGTAATATGAGAGTTACTATGACCCAGAAGCAGCACGACATTGAAAATATTCAATTTGACTTTGAAATCCTCCTTGAATAAAGTGTAAGTCGTGGTTTAAAGGAACAGAGGTTACTTGTCTGGACAGTGGTAACCAGTAGGGTTTCATACTAATACATCTTCCAAAATGCACAGCAGATGTTCATTAACCTGTGTGGCCAAAGGTGAACCTGTGTGTGTGTGTGTGTATGTGCGTGTGTGTGTGCTAGAGAGCCTCACTGTGTGTGAATAATGCATCTGAAAACGGCTCAACTGCCACTTGTGTTTCTCCTGTTTGTCACATTCCCGGGATGCCTGCTCTCAACAGCTGCAGCCGGCTTTGCTGGACACTGATTGAGTCTTGGTTGCATGGAAGCTTCAGCATGTTATAGGAGCCCACGGTATATGACACAAGAGTTTAATTTAGAAGATAAATGAAGGAACAAGCCCTCTTTACTCAAACCCATGAATCACAGGGGTCAGGTACAAAGAACAGGATAGCATTTAATCACATTGGATCTGAACTTTCTCCTCTTCAGTTAAACGACCTCTCCCTGTTTTATTTATTGAAAAGGGCACTTTTGGAGAATACACTGCCTCTAAATATATCTTAAATCACTAACTGCTACTGTTCCAAAACACAAAACATTGTGTTACCTTATGTTAGAAGTAGTGTGATCAGACTATAAGTGACAATAAAAGGTATGCTTAAAGGTCAGTATGATTACTAATATTGATTAGAATGCTTTTAAATTTGATATATGGTGTTTTTATTATTACAAAACACTCAAGTGCATTCTTTTCTTGTAATTTCCCGAAATAGCGCACTGTTGACATTAGCACATAGTTTATACTCAATAGTATTGATTCACTGTATGGTATGAAACTGGATCACAGCGCCATATTTTCACAAAAGACAGACCCTCTTTATCTCCACAGAGCGAGTGTATGTCTCAATGTGAGTACTGTATCCTAATCTACTGTTGGTAAAACAGAAAGGACCAGCGACAACTTAAGAAGAAAATCGAAAGCCCTGTAAATCTCTTTAAAGTGCAACAGGAAGCGTCTTCGACAAATTGTATTTGAAGCTGGGGAAACAAAAACGCTATCTAGCATCTCGTAGGGAAATCCCGTTCCTAAAACATGGGGAAGAGGTCCAGGGGTGGTGGGACTTGAGGGGATTTGACGTCACGGAAAGCCAAAGGATAAAACAGCCTTTGATGTCATGCTAGTCAAGCGAAGAACCCCCTGCCTGGAACAAGTTCAGAAAGTCTAGTCTGTCTGTCTGTCTGTGTGTGTGTGTGTGTGTGTGTGTGTGTGTGTGTGTGCAAGACCCAATCCAATCATACACACACACACACACACGCACACACCCTCTAATGGCCTAAATTGGCCATTCCACAGAGGTTTGCAACCCAAACAAAAAGACGAGAGAGGGGCAGCTGTTTCCCAAAGCATATGTTGACCACTTGTATGGCAGACTGGCTTACTTCTCTGCGTAGATGGAGACAGGCTTACCACTTTAGCTCATCTCAGCCCATCAGTAGCGCTAAGAAGATCCAGCCGCAGCTGAGGCTGCCAACCATGCTGGTAAGTCTGAATGAGGCCTATTCAGTGTGCCAGTGAGGCAAGCGTAAGGGCTTGTGTGTGTTTATGTGTGTTTGTGTCTGTACCTGCACATTCTTGAGTATAATGGCTCTGTCTGTCTTTTTGTTAATGTACAGTACTGGTATATATCCAGCTTTGCACTAAGCTCAAAGCAGTGCAATGGTTCCACTGTGTCTGTACACGCTGTGCTGTGTTTAGGATATTAGAGTACACAAACCACAAAGCTTCATGGCTCGGCGGCAAAATGGCAGCGAGCATCAAGACTGGTATTACCATGTCTAGAGAGGCTGAAACAAGAAGCGATATACTTGTTTTATTTCCCCTCTGTCAGCGCATGGACGATTTCTGAAGGATCAACAGGGTTTGTGGTGCGGTGAGGTGGTGTGTCTGTGTATTCCCTCCGTGTGTATGTGTGCAGTTGAACACATAATTCTACCTTTGTGTGTGATTTAAATACACCGCTGTTTTTAGCTCGCTTCACGCATTGGCTCCCAATCCTCTCGACATTCCTTATTGTAGCAAAGGATTTGAGGCTTGTTGGTGTCAGTCCTACCTGAGCCGCGGTCCAGTTCCAAAATCAACTTAAACTAAATAAATAATTCTCCAGCCAAAATATTTTTCAACCGGCCATAAAACTGCATACACAAACAAACGAGCAGGTCCTATTTACTGAGTACCGACCATTGTATTGCCATTGCTATCCTAAAAAATACAATCTCGCCCCCCTCTGTGAAGCTTCACTTCTCTGTTAATGTTCTTTAAACCGAACTTCCACCATGATCTTGATTTGTTTTCCTTTAAGTTGATCTGCTCTAACAATGTTCCGCCCCGTGCACTCTCTTTGCGGTTGGGGCAAAATTTCCCTCTGTGGTACCGGTGGTACTGGTAATCAAGCCGGATAGCGAGCTAGATAATTTAACCGTAACTGACAATGGTCAGGGAGGATTAACCAAAGAATAACAATACAATTATATAAGTTGCATGCCGCCACCAGTGTGCAGAGTCGATGCTAACCTTGTAGTAAAGTAGGCGTCTTTATTTTCTCCGCCAATGTAGATTTGCCCTTGCACTTTGCAGGTGTTCATTTTGGACACTGGCTGGAATTATGCGGGCTAGACATTCATGTAGCATTTGTTTTGTCTATCCAACAAACTGATGCAATGTTTAAGCCTTTTGATGCAATAATCAGCTATTGTGCAGGCAAGACTAACATCTGTGCACTGACCCTAAACCACAAATGAACTTAAGTAGAGTAACAGAGGGAAGGGGTTTCCATTTTTAAACATTTAAACCTAAGATCAGACATCGCAGCATTGTCTATTTCAATTTGTGGTTTGGAGATTAGTTGGATCAATTGTGTGCCTATAACTCAGTTCCTTCTAATATTGAAGTTATGGGCAATAAGTCAGTGTTAACGTTTTATCAACTTTGGGAGAAATAACATTTAAATTAGAGATGCACCGATTTTCAGACCAAGTACCCGTACTTCATTTGGGTATTTGCCAGTACTGAGTATCAATTGAAGTACTTTATAATACCATTACAGTTCTAACAATAACTTTGTAATTTTCATCAGAGTTTTGCAGAGTTTGCACTAGGGATATTAATAGTTAACCATGCTATAATTTAAACAGTTAAAAAAAGTATTAAAAATAAATTGATATTTATTATCTGGCAATAAATGACGGATTTAACGTGTTTGTGGCAGCAATAAACAAAATAAGTTATTGACATTCAGATTTTAGTTTTACATGTGTTAAGAGTTGTATCTAACAAAATGCAGTGAAACACAGTACATTACTGTGCACACTAGCTAGATTATTACACTTGTGATTTTGCCTACAGTTGTCACATACCAAGGTGTCTATTATTGATTGTTAAGTCAAGGGTGTGATCATACATTCATATGTCTGCCAGTCTGTCTATGTCAGTCTCATTACTGCTCCCCAGTGTGTCCCCAAACGGTCGCAGAGGGCTGCATTCTAGAAACGCCCATCAGAGCAGAGCAGAGGAAGAGGAAGCCCCCAGTGTAAACACAAAGTGCTTTGAATTGGTTCAAGTAGACAACACCAAATTACGAAACAATCCTTGAGACTTCCCAGTAAAGCCCCTCAGCTCCTGGTGCAATACAATCTACTTATATTAAAATTTATTGCAGATTCAAAACATCCATTACATCTCCGACTTTATGTTGGAGGGGATTTATTCCATAAAGCAACAGATTAAAGTGAAAGAAAAGTATGATTGTGAGAGACATGAAAAGGTTCCTGCGCTAGGAATCGACTCAAAGACATATTTTAGCTATGGTATGCACCTTAGCCAGGTGAATCTCTAACTACACTTAGAATCATAACAT
Source organism: Anarhichas minor (assembly GCF_050575085.1). Taxonomy (NCBI): domain Eukaryota; kingdom Metazoa; phylum Chordata; class Actinopteri; order Perciformes; family Anarhichadidae; genus Anarhichas; species Anarhichas minor. The sequence continues at coordinate 9,523,023 of NW_027466460.1, read as the reverse complement.
ATGTTTTTAAATCGCCACTTCCACTTGGCGGAAAATTGGAAACTCTCAGAATTGTTCCCTTTTTTTTAGAATATTTGTAACTGGGCACAATATCTAGAAAATGGCAGAGAAACCTGCCTTATTTCATGATTCTCTCTCCTGTTTGGCAAAAACAAATCCTCCCAACAGGTGAAACAGAGGACATACAGGTCCTCACTCTGCGTGTACTGCAGTGGTTTTAGAGAAGGTTTTAAATTTAAAGTACATACCAGTAACAACCTTGTAAAGACATTTTTACAGTGCAATGAAAGCAAGGTCTTTGAAGGCCGTCGTAAAACAAGCCATGCGGTTCAAAAGGCATGGAAGTTAAAGGTTCTGAGTGCTTATGAATATGTATTTGCTAATGCCATACAGCCTTCTGGTATGTTTGAAGACCCAACACTGGGTGCTGGGAACACTGGTTTAATCCCATCACTGTGCCAATTTACCCGTCAACACTTGTTGCTCCTGACCTGCGGTCTCGTTTGGGAGACTGTAGTTATGCCAGAGCTCCAGGTAAACCCACCAGGGTGAGCTCTATCTTCTCCTTCTTTTGTGCCCAGGAGAGGCAGCTTGGGCAGCTGGGGAGCCGAGAGGAATGGGGTGAAACGCTGGGAGGAGGAGGAGGAGGACGGACTCAGCCCAGCTGTTGGCTCATTCACCCACCCAAGTCTCCCTCTCTTCTTTAATCCCTTCAGCTTCCTGACTTTTTTTTTTTTTTTGCAGTACAAATGTGCATATAAGAGTACACACCACCACACATGCACACACGCACACATATCTCACCCTGTTTCTGTGTTGTCCCTCTCTCTGACAGGCGAACAAAGACCCGCTGTTCCTGACGGGGGTGACCTTCCCTTCAGAGTATCCTGCTAGCCCGGAGACACTAGTCAAGCTAACTGTGTATGATGCAAAGGACAAGAGCCAGGAATCAGTGAGTAAACAGTTGCTGTGTTTCTGTGTGTTTGTTGCACGTTTGCATTTTGAAAATCTTGTGTGTGTGTGTGTGTAAGAGAGCGAGATGATAATGAGAATGCGTTCAAAGCCAGCCGTGAAGCCGTCATCCCACATGTGTTGGTGGTGCAGGCACTGCGCTTTAAACTTTACAAAGAACGAACATGAAAAGCTGTGAGAACTCTGGAGCAGAATCTCATTATGTTTATATTTGTCCTACAGATTTAAGGAGCAACACATTTGTTGATTTACAGCAGGCAGTGAATTATAGTACTCACTTAGTAATCATTCATTTGAGCCTCAGACAAAGACCTTAGCCTTGAGTTTTGAAGGAAAAGGGTGTGTAGCCTTGGATTAGCATCTGTGCATGGCAGCCCGTCATTCTCGATGATCCCGTGAGAAAAACCAGCCGGCACATCAGTGGGAATGGGAAAGAGAGCCAGACATAGAATCCTGAATGGGCCGGGCCCTCTGATTCTGACATTTTAAACAGACTTTATAGCAGGCTCTCAAGTGTGGGTGTATGCGTGATCCTAATCAAGCGCCCCACTAAACCCTGAGTGCCAAGATCTTAATTTGGCCTAACTTATTATGAAACATTCACAAGCTCGCAGATGGGTAAGGACACCATCATATTTTGGGGATCTGTCAGCTCATGGAGCTACGCATAAATATTCAGACTTTTTTGCTTTTTCTACAGAACATGCACATATGATTAACTCAATAGAAGCTCTTGATTGCTTAGGTAAAACAAAATGTTGTGGTTATGTAGCCTATCTGCATAGCTTCTTAAATAACTTACAAGCGATTTCTGAATCTGGAGACGTAATGTCATCTGAAACAGGGACATCATCTGGTCCTGTATGCATATTTGGAGTGTAGTATTTTAGTATTTGGGTCAGTATTGTCCTCTGGACTCCTGTCTCCTGGTAATATAACGACGGCAGGAAGCTGATACAAGGCCAATAAAACTCCACCTGTTGGTAATATATCCATCCAACTAGTAATGGTTTCACCTGCTGCAGCTTCTTTTCCAGATTGTGTCGCTCTTTGCCAGGATAGCGTTGTTTGCCAAATGTGCAAAAATTGGTTCTGAGTTTGCTGCTGTGCTTGAACGCAGTTTCAACAAATCTCAGGACGTTTTTAGATTGTTCACCAATTCTTGGAAAATGAATGTTAACACACACATTCTTGCTGTTTGAGAAACATAGATGTTTAAAATGTCATTTTTAAAAAGGAAACGACATTGAATGGAAAACAACCAAAAGTTATATTCTGAACTTGTACAATAGAGTAGTTCAGTTTACCTTATCTTTTACTTGAGTTTTGTCATGTAGCACAGCATTTACTTGCATTTTTTGGGAATATAGCAATGCCTTTGTGTCTAACTGTATAGTCATCATTTGTCTCTTTGAATTCAACCTTGAAACATAATCCCAGATGGAATTTCCTTGAAATAGGAACACAATGGTTTATTCTAAGGTGTGTATTGAATATTCATGTTGAACAACACCCATGTGAGCTCAACACTGTATAAATTCTCCATTCATCCCCCAACTCCTACCTCGGGGCATTTCTTGTGTTGTGCTGTGTTGTGCAGTGCGTTCCCACCAGAGGTTTTACTAAACAGTATGTGGCCAGGCAAGCTAATACCTGGATATAAAGATATTTCACTGTATATTTATCACCTAAATTTAAGTTTATAAGAACAGCTATTTAAAAAAAGTCAGTTTTCCTAGGCAGGTGCTTTCTACGGATACTGTAATGTACAGGCACTGGGTAGAATATCTTAATAACTTCTTTAGAATTTGGGATTTTGAATGTCTCTGTCTTTCATCCTGTCCCTCACTCTGTCTCTCTGTGAGTGATCTTTCTCAGTAGCTCCTGTCAGTCTGTCAAGAATATCACTGATACACAACACAGCATTTCACTCAAGCTTGGCTTCAAGAGCTTAAGGCTGAACCAACAGCCTTACAGGACAGGTCAACAGGTCCTGTTGAGCCTTTCAAACGCTTCACTCATCTCCACAGTTTTGAATGACGAGCTGCATAACAACCTCCTGTGACCATTTCCATAAAATAGCTGGATCATAACTTTTTGGAGCCATTAAAAAAAAAAATGAGCAAAGTCTCCTCTCCCTTTCTCTTAGTGGGCGTCACGTAGTGGCCTTGCATTAAATATATTTTTTCTTAGGCACCAGTGCTCTCGTGCTCTGGTTGGCTTTTCGATTTTTTGGTTATGCTCAACTGGGCACAGTGTGTCTGTCTGGGTCTCATTAGAGAGCCTTTAAGTGACACAGGCATGACCCTGAACATGAGCCGGCACAATCAGCCCCCGGCCTTAAGTGGCAGATCGGGAATCACTCAGCCAAGGCTCGGTCATTTCATTTAGCTTTTTTTTGAGAGAGAGAGAGAGAGAGAGAGAGAGAGAGAGAGAGAGAGAGAGAGAGAGAGAGAATATGGGGCAATTTGTGTGTGTGTGTGTGTGTGTGTATATGTGTTTTACAAATCAGCTGTCAAAAAGTTTTACATCCCACTTTCAGCTCCAGTAGCAGATGTTGTGCCACGAGCTGATTCACTGCAATGGAAAGCAGATATCACATATGGCATCCTCTGAATATTTATTAAAACATATTTTTGCAAATTGCCATTTTGTGTGGTATGCCATATCTATTCACCATAAGAAGTTTGGAGTGGAAATAAGAAGAGAAGAAATTGTCATGGTGAGGGGGAGGGAACTGATGGAGCGAGGTTTATAGATGACTGCTTTAACATTCGCCGGAGACCGGAGACTTTCATAGTAGGATGATTTCCTTCTGCCTTGGGCTTCCCATTTAGATATTCTAAGATGACACTGGCTGCATGGTCATGAATATTTGAGAACATGCACAGGGCTGAGAGAACGATAAGTGAGGGAGTGGAGGTCTGAGAAGGAGTATGACTGGGTTAGATATCTCTCAGGTGTAAGTGATCCCCCCCCCTTCAAGCTCTAGTTATCAAAGGACGACAGGTTAGCCTTACTTTGTCACTGATGTCTTACCTGCATCTTTCAGCTCGCATTCTGATCACTAAATCAAGAAATATTCAGTCTACTGTCAGCCTAAAAGAGGTATACTTCACAGAGATGACTCAATTCTATCATAAGCTCAGTGAAAAATCTTTGAGCAAAATCACCTAAACAAAGATGATTTAAAGTATAACTAATTTGCTACATCTTGTCTCGAAATTGTATAAATGAGGAATGAGCGAAAACCATTTCTGGCTGTCATGCTAGAAGGCACACATTATAATTACATTTTAAATAAAGTCTAGAGAAAAGCACTTTTTTTTTTCAATACGTTTTTTCAATGAGTTTAAAAAACAGCATTTGTGGTCAGACAGAACATTTGGAGATTAATTCTCAGTAGCCAGTCCTTCATCAGCAGTCAGAGCAAGGTTCGACTGAGAGGTAAGTAAATTGAAAGCCTTGAGTTCATATGAAATGGGTAAATAAGATTATCTGTTTGTGTTTGGTGCATCAGCTTTGAGCTCACTTATCTCCCTGAAGAGGCTCGAAGACACCCTGTTAATGAGAGACCTGTGGTTTGTTGTCAGTAAAAACCTATTACTGAGTCTTCTTGTGGTAAAAACGGGATAGGACTGCTGCCTCTGGAAGAGCTCTTCTCTCTAATCGCAGCCTCAGTTATCCTGCCTTTGCTTTCTGCAATCTGGAATGAACATTTAAAGCAGTTTTCCCTTTTGCATTCTTATTACTGGCCACGGTGAGGGATTGTGAGTGGTTTCTGTGATGCACACTGTAGTGTGACAAACAAAAGACCGCATCTGAGTAAAACAGGAAAATGGTACATGTCCGGTCATTTCCATAAAGCCGTCATAAAATGTATTCGATCAAATAAAACACAAGCAGAGGGGATTTTACTGTGTTACTATAATGGCCATTTCATCCTCTGGCCGCCACAAGCAGCCTGATAAACAGGCACACACACACACACACACACACACACGCACACACACACCATCTGCACTGAAGGGAAAGAGCAAGATGTCTTTTATTCAGAGGGCAATGGTACTGATCAAAGTTTCATCTCAAACAGCTGACCCCCTTGCCACACACACATACACACAGTATACACACAAACACCCACACACTACCAAAATTGGATAGAGGTTGTATGAGAGAGGATCCCAAAGCATGAGTAGGATGAGATATCTTTTTCTCTTTTCATAACGGGTCAAAGGTGTTTTTGAAACTTTCCCTGATGTGTGAATTCTGTCTTGTTAAAATGAAATCAGACCATATACCAGTTGACTTTCAACACATTAAGGATGACTACATCATGATCATTATTGCAATAATCTGAACAATTATCAAAAATCTTGCTTTTAAATGCATTTTTTACACTACAATATCTTAAACTGTACATGAGAAATATGTTTAATACCAGTCTACAATGTATCATGTTGACTGGCAAAACAATGTGTTTGACAGACAATACCCTTGCAGAAGCCATCCATCAATGTTTGTATCACCAAATGTTTTGCAAGTCTATAGATGAGAATGCTTTAAAAACTTAGCTTTAAAAAGTAGTCTGTACAAATAGGTGATTTAACATTGTCTCCTCCAGTTAATGGAGCTTTAGATAGAATTTCAGTCACTCCATACCATATGTATACCACATGGCAATGTTGTGGCTGTTGCAGTCTCTGATTCCACTGTCTAGATGTTTCACAACTATTAGACTGGCAGATATTTGCTACATCTCAGGAGGCAGTTTGAGCAGCCACTGTTCCGCGGTGAATTGCCGCTCCAATGATGAACTGCTGAAGTATGAAGAATCCCAGCCTCAGTTAATCCTGCCCTGTCAATAATCATGATGTGTAAAAGGTGGTGACTTGACATATTTTTGGCATATAGCCACTTGCTTTTAGCTGGATGAGTGTCGGTGTGGTGGGAATTTTCTGTAAGTGCACGCGTTTACTGCCAGAAAGGGAGGGGGGGGGGGGGGGGGTGGAAGCGGACAGGGAAACAGCAGACAGCGACAGAGGGCTAGAGGGTACACACACACACACACACACACACACACACACACACACACACAAACAGAGAAACACACTTTTACAAGAACCAATCTTAGAGATATCCAAGAAAGGTCTTGGTAGTGATTGGGTGGACAGCTGAGCAGTGATAACCTACGAGAGTAAGAGTCCTCAGATAAGAACTGTCTCTCGTCTGATGGCCACTTTGCTTCCCTCACCATCACTGTGGCAATGTCAGCCAATGTCACAAGTGCTGAAAAGTGCTGCTGTTCAAGTGGGCAATACTAAAATTAGTCAAACCAGTGGCCCCTCTCCTTCTTGCTCGCTGGAAGTCTTGCCAGGCAGAAAATGTCAAATAGTTTAATGGTACTTTTACTTTGGCTATGAGCAGCAAACAAAACATTTCCCCTCTGTTTTAGTGTCAGGTCTACTGCTGTAATGGATGCATGCTTTCTTGTCCAATTAGTGTTACGTCAACATAGTATGTTAAAATGTCAAAAATGCAATCAATACATAAGTGTGTCCTGCCTTATTAATTGTATTTCTTTCCCCAGATAAATACAAATGTATTCACAGCCTCCTCTAGGATAATGCCACTGTCTTTGTAATGTCAGAGCAATGTTGTTGCTATTATTTTTTGTAGAACTACTTTGACACCTTACTTGCATCAGAATGTCTTGTAAAAAGTGACATTGAACATGCATGGCATTTTCTTTTGCCATTTCTTTTATTCATGGTGTTTACTGAAGGTTGTGCTTTCCTTAAGGAGCGTCTTGCTTTCACAATAACATACTTTCACACCCACGAGCTGCCTGGTACACCCACAGTAAATGGTAAATGGACTGTACTTATTTAGTGCTTTACTGCTTTAACGGACAAAGTGATTTTCAATTTGCCTCTCATCCACCAGTCCTGACCATCAGGAGCATCTTGAGCATCACTGTCTTGCTAAAGGGGATCAAACCACCGACCCTGAGATAAATGGATGACCCTCTCGACCTCCTTAGCCACAGGCGCCTGCTGCATAGGTCTGATAGTCTGATCCATTGGCCACTGAGAAGCTCTATTGGTGCAGTTGAGGTTTAAGGATTTGGGGTTAAGGGTCAGCCCATAGAGCGCCACAGTGGTGAAAATGAGGGAGGGGAGACGCGCTGCTCTTTAACCTTTCCTGCAGATTCAGCCTGTTTGTGGATTAAGCTTCAGGTTAAAGATGTTAGTATGTGCATGAAAACAGATTATACCAAAGCTTTCATCAGCCAGCTGTCCTTTAAACACTTGGGAAATAATTTGAGAAAAGTTGGCAGAGGTGTGACTCTTGCCAATCACAGCAAAGATGAGTGAGCTCCATGGATGGTGACAGGTTTGACATTTGTCAATCATGGCGATGGCAAGTGAGCCACACGGATGGGGACAAATCATAACAGTGGGAACTTGAGGGGTAGCACCCACACACACTGTGTGTGTGTGTGTGTGTGAGAGAAACAGCTACAGTATGCTGTGTAGGAAAAGTTCTGCACCCTGAGTGATTATGATATGATATACTGTACACAGATGTTCAACTTTTGCCGCTCTCACATTTTATCCATTCCAACTGGCCATAAATTATGCTCATTTATGTGCTTTTACACATTCCACCCAGGGAGGCAACAAAGAGTGCATTTGATGGATCGCACAATTACACTTCTGTGAACTTCCAGTTCTCAATATCCAGGAAGTGCGTCTCTTTTATCTGCATAAATACACACAGTGTCTTTTGAAATCATCTTTCATCGATTCATCTTCATTTCAACTTCTATCTCTAAATTGAAATGATTTTGCTTTGAAAGCCCTGCTAATTATTCACTTGATTACAGAGCCTCTAATTTTGTTTTTAACACTGCTCCTATTACTGTCGCAAATGGCCTCAGAGTTTCATGCCCCATTGTAAGCAAAAGGGAGCGGATAAAACATCCGGCAAGGAAGGAGAGTGCAACCTTCTGTGATAATTAGTGAAGCTTTCTCTTTGGCAGAAGTAAAACACCTCTGGACAAGACTTTTGCATTAAGTGCGTGAGCTGGAAAATGTATGGGTAATAGTCTTGTTTGTGAACACAGCCTGCAAATCAAGCACATCATTGAAGACAACATGGCAGCTTTTAATATTATGGATTCAGAATATATACTCTATGGCAAGCCTCCAAAACCTGAATGGAATTTGCCTTTCATAAGACAGATAAATTTGACATAGCAATGAATTAAAGTGCTTCTTCAACATGAGGTACTGTACAGATAGGGCGAGATTGCCCTCAAAGCTTTGGAAGCAGTGCTCTGTCTGCCTTTTCTTATTAAGAAAGAAAATCCTGTTAACTTTAGCACACTTGTTAAAAGTGTTGGAGCCAGACATGACAATTAAGTGGGAATAAATGCTCCCTGACCCCAGAGAATAGAAAGTTTAAACACTCTAAAGCATTTTTATTGACAACCGTGTACTCTGCCATGTCAGGTTAACACTACACATCTCTTACATGGCATCTGAAAAGCCCCATGGACAGGCTGTTAGCTGCGTAACGTGCGGCGGAGCGATGTGATGGAAAACATTTCAGGGTTTTCCAAAGCCTGAGCTTCTGAAGTGCTTTTTCGCAGTAATGATATCATTTTCATTGCTGACAATACTTCAAACTCCCGTGTACTGTATTTACTGTAGGAAGGCACCAGATAATTACTTTGTTTCCCCACATTGTTCCTGCCCCTGTGTTGACACGCGCTTCAATAAAGTGACTCATTGTGCCAATGAATATTTTACAATTGTTGGAAATTAAGTGCACTCTAGGTTTCGTTGTGAGGGTGAAAGCAGTCATTCGTTAAAATAGTTGTTGGAATAGTGCAAGCTCATTAAAAGCAACCAACTAAATCCAAGCAGAGAGGCTAATTACTTATAAAAACTGCTGAGCAGATGTCTGGTGCTGTTGCCATGAGGGGACGCCCTTTCTTTCCAGGGTAAAACCACAAGTTAACACAAGTGAAGTACACCAGTAAACAGTCTATTTTTAATCAAGTATTACAAGGAAGCCTCCCTGGAGACGCTGCTGGATTTAGTGGCAATTAATTAAGTGTATTTTCATTAGTATTTACAGATGTCCATCTTGTAACACTCTAGAAAATACATTTACAGGTGATTTAGAAAACTTTAGATAGAGAATGCGTACCAAGCATCCATACAAGTCACACAATGCACAAACAAAGAAAAAAGTAACTAATGTTAGTGTACATAAAACACTTTCTAAAGCACAGTCAATATTCACAGTAAAAATAAAAAAAATCAACAAAACAAAGAACAAAATAAAAAGAATTCTTCAACATTATGAGAAATATGTTAAGTCACCATCTTGCCAAGAGTTAGATGAGAAGATCTCATGTTTGTCTGTTCATTATGAAGCTGGAACCAGCAGCAGTTTAGCTTAGTTTAGCATTAAGACAGGAAACTGAAGGAAAGGAGTAAGTGTAGTTGCAAAAATGTCAAACTATTTCTTTAAAGACAGAACTAAATTTATATAGATTATAACTTGGTATTAATTTCCAGTAAAATAAAACTGACATTCCCTTTAAGTCAGCCATACATGACGATGCAATTCATTGTAAGAGAAAACAACAACTTTGTTAACAAATAAACAATTAAACAAGGAGGGAACAGAAATAGTTTGAGGTTGTTGTTTTTTTTCTTCTCAAGGCCATCCGATTGAAAAGGTTATGGAAATCTGCAATACCCTTTTAGGGCTATATCCCACACAAGGTATTACTGTGCATGTAACTCACAGTTTGTTCTATCCGCATGCATATAAATGGATCAAGCACCAGGTAACCACTTGATACTGAAGTGCACCTTCCCAGGAAACCTCCTCTCTGTCATAACCTCTCCCAAACCCTTCCTTGTATAATCCTACTCCAATCTCCTCAAGGTGGGATTTGTCTGGATCAATTTCATAATGCATTATTCATTTGAGAATTTAATCAAATATCGCCTACACCAATCAGCTCAACCCATACCCCTCTAAAACCCCCCTCGCCTCTCTACCCATCATATCGGTGATTGTTAGTGTCACCTGCAATAGCAGATTATCAGCCAAATGAATTACTGGGTCACAGGTGAATTAGACGCTTGGCTGACTGTAATCTCTCTTTCTCTGGCAAAAGTAGCTTACTGTAAGTTAGTTCGTTTTTGTTTCATTTTTGAGAGAGGAAGAGAGAAAAAAGTGCTTGAGAAAATCCCCTTTCTGCCTGGCTTCCCATGGTGTTTCTGCAGTGTAATGGTTTCCTTTGAGAGGCACTGGTGGAAAGTGCTGATGATTGTTGGCTGTGTGTGTGTGTGTGTGTGTGTGTAAAGGCAGCTATTTTCCATGGCTAACCGAGTCACTGATGAGCTTGCCAGCCAGGCCAGGGGCTTGTACAGTGTGTGAGTTTGTGTGTGTCTGCACATGCACATGTAAGCCAGTGGGCAAACGGCATTCGTAATCCCATGTGTGTGTGTGCCAGTGTACTGTATAGTCATGCTGGGTGCAATTAAAACCCTACAGTTGGTCAATTGAAATATATATGAAACATTTTATGGCAGTAATTTTTAATCTGTCCGGACATCGTGAAATATATATGAAACATTTTATGGCAGTCATTTTTAATCTGTCCGGACATCGCTATGTGCAAACATTAAATTGTATCGCTGCTTGTACAGCAGTCTGCCTTCTAACTTTGTTGATGGAGGTAATGACACATTGCTTTTCTCCTCCTCTCCTCACCCTGGAGGACAGAAAAGTAAATAAATGTGGGGCAGAAGTGTTCTTGTTGCTGCTTTGTTGTTCCGTTCCGTTAGTGCAGATGGAATTATATGATAATCAGAAATCAGTTTGCATAGTTCCCCCCTCTGTACACCCAAAGAGGGTAGGAAGCCTTTAAACATCTCAAAGAGGCATTTTTCCCTCCCCAGGAAATACAAATGTATTTGTTTTGATCTTATCTCTTTTTTTGAAGAACCTTATGTGCTATTCATGAGTGTACACAACAAAACCACTGAATCTATTCATCTGCTATCATAGCCACCAAGGACAAGTTGTACTTTCACATAAGCCGTATATTTAGTTCAAAAGGCTATTTTGTTGATGTTGTTCTACATCAACTGGCAAATATGTCATTTAGGCAACTAATATGGCTTTGTTGTGCTGAGGAACAAAAATTGCTGGCGGCTGTAGCACTTCTCCCACTGTTTTCTGCATCTTGTTGTTTACTAAGTCAAGGTGGTGCAAGCCGTCTGAAATCGCAGCGTCTGTTCTGTACGGACTTAGCTGTATACGTTGTCCCACGGGAAAGGAAGGTGCAGCAGAGCTGGTTCAGAAACTCCTACACAGTAAGAGTGTGTGTGCTGCCAGAGCTTTTATAAGCTACAGTTTGAGGCTCACCTCTTGCACCGCGAGTGACATGGACACGCACAGACACTCACAAATTACAGTGGGTAGTGTGGTGTTTCAGTCTGTTGTTGCAGTCTTTACCGCTAGGCAAATGATGTCAAAGTAAAACATGCAACGTTCACGTAACACAGAAGAACATGCACACAGTCACACACAAGACCCATTATTTTCTACTAAGATAATGCAATGTAGTATTCGTCTATAGTGAAGACAGTTGGTACTAAAGCACTATCAGTCTGTGGGAAAAGTGTTGCAGGAAGAACTGTCTTCCCACACAGAGCTTTGACCCCTATCTGCTCCGACGAAATGCATTAAAAACCCACACTACGTTGTTTGAATCTCGCATACCGAGGGATAAGTGCGCCCAGGTACAGTTTGTGTATCCTCAGGGCAGAGCTCAGTGTGCTTCGACATGTATGTTCAGCAAGGATGCAGTGCACCTCGGATCTGCCTGTACAGTGAAGTCATTGAGGAGCACACTCTCTAGTTTATACGGGGCATCAATCCCTGTCTGTCTGCCTGTCGAGGCTGTTAACCACCTCTGGGCTGCACCATTGATCTTCGTAATTGTCTCCCACTCTTCAAAGGGAGCTGAGAGTTGGTTTGATCCGAGCTGTTTACTTTCACAGCCCCTATAGTCCTGCTCTCTGAAGAAGAGCGCTATCAAGCACTTCAGGCATGAGCTAGCATATTATAGTACTATTACTGTGTGTGTTTGTGTTTGGTCGCAAGTGTGTGTGTGTGTGTGTGTGTGTGTGTGTGTGTGTGTGCGTAATAGGAAGGAAGGAAGCAAAGTACAGAGAGAGAGAGAACCAGCATAGCCTCTAGCCTTACAGGCCTGGGGGTGAGCTAGCAGCTTCTAATACAACAGAGATGATTTGACAGACAGGATGTTGAGCTGAGCAACATGTTTTGTGAGTGCTAAAAAAAATAATGTGCATCATTTCTCCACTCTGCGCGCACAGTCTTTCCGTTGCTACATTTGTGGACTTCAGCTCAAACCGCAGAGTCAGAAGAGGGGAAGCTGCTAACCACAGCCTCCGCCAGGTCTGGCTGATCGCAGCTCGCAATAAGTGGCTGATGATACACACTTGCATATTGTAAGCGCATGATCATATGGATCAGTCTCATCTGCTGACAGGGTCTATTAAAATGTGACTCTATTAAAAACAGCTTCAAGTTTACCGTGCTGCAATTTAAATATAGTACTCAAGTCAATAGAGGGGATTTGAATGGGGCTGTACAGGCTCTGGACCTGCTACCAAGTCATGTTTGCAGACTGTGAGTGAAGGAGCCTTGATTTTTTTATCACCTAGTCTGCAGTGGGGTTAGCCATTAAAGTTTATGGACCAAAGCCGAGAGTGTGGGGGAAGGCATCGGCAGTGTGCTTCCAGTGTACCACGGGCAGGCTGCATTTGCCACAAGTTAAGTTTCTTTTTCTCCTACCTGCAGCTTTCAGTCTGTGCGGTAAATAGACGTGAACACGGGAATCTGATTTCCCATTTATACATTTTCATCATCCTTGGTGCCCTGTGTATTATTTGGAGGCTTCTGTCAGAAAACATTGGTTCCCTGATAGTTGGCCAGGCTCTGAAAGGGCGCAGCCAAATCCTGATTCAATAAGCAAGAGCAGGAATAGAGGGAGGGGGAGAAAACTAATGAAGTGGTAGGAAGGGCTTTTTGTTTTGGGGCAAGCATTGACAAGCTGAAGAATGTATGAGAGCAGGTATGAACACTTATTGCAGTGTTATTCTCGCCTCTCTTTCTATGACAGAGAATCAAAGATACTTGGGAACCTTAAACTGTTTCGTAAAAAAGAGGAATATTAACTTTTTCAGTGCATTGCAACGTTACATGGCTAGATATCTCTTTACGTACAAAAACTGAAGGAGAAGGAATCCTAAACGAAGTTTTCGCCGCCTCTCAGCAGTCAGCTTTCGGTGAGTATTTTCCTTTCTCTTCTGCCTCTTTTGAGTCCTGTTGAAGTCCGAGTCTTCTTGGTTCTTAAAGTTTTAGCGCGGAAAAATGTGTCACTTTAAATGTTTCTGAGGAACAGGAGATAACGCATCATAGAACATGTATTAGAAGCAGACTAATTATATTCAATGACAGCCTCTGTCAGCGCTGACAGAGAGCTGCCTACATGGTAAATGGACGGCATTTATACAGAGTTGTACGTTCCAAGGCGCTTTACAATTTGCTTCTCATTCACCCATTCACACAAGCATCCAGACAACAATAGTGGCGAAGCTGCAATACAAGGCGAGGAGCAAATTGGAGTTCAGTGTCTTGCTCGAGGACACTCATTCGATTCACAGTGTTTAGATGATGTGGGATTTTGTTGACGTCTTTGTGCAAGAATTGGGACATTATCTGATTAAAAAGCAACATCCACAGTGCCAGAAAATGCCCTGTTCGGTTATACTGCAGATTTTTGCATTGGTAAAAAATAGCACAACTGAGAGACTGATAAATTAATTTAATGGAAAATCTCCAGCCCCCCCCCCCCCCCCCCCCTCCCCAAATATGGAGACTTGATATTCAGTGCAACACTATAGCGATACAGGCTGGGATAATGATTGAGTTTGTTTGTCATTGTAGCCCATATTTCAGCACAGCAAGCTGTATTCCTCAAACAGTTGACTAATTAAACTATCAAATGAATTAAGTATTGACATAACTGCACCATTCTAGCTCCAATTTTAACATCACTCCAATATTAAAATATTGATTCAGTTCTTCATCATAATGCACAGCAATGTATCCCTTGTTGTTATTCTTCACAGTTCACTTCAGAATTGACTTTAGATATGGATTTTTCTTAAACCCTCTGTGTGTTTTCATGGTAATTTACACTTGTCTGACTCCAAAGAGAGATAAGAACTATCCCTAAATTATGTGAACACAGAAGTTAAGTCATGGAAAGCTATGCCAATTAAGAGCCCACTTCCATGATTTTACCCTCAGTAAGCTTTCGAGACTTGAAAAAGATTAAAGTTTAGCTTTCTTTATATCAAACCAGACCCAGAAGGCATTTATCTCTCCCGTTTCAGTTTCATGTTTGCACAACGAGTCCCGCTTTTTGTTTTACAGTAGGTACGTTTGGTGCCTTTGATACATTTCAAAAGTTATTCATAAAGGAGACAGAAATAGTACAAACGATTAATAAGGCATGTAATGGCACCAAAAACACCAGAAGAACACATCAAAGTATTTTGTATCCAAGCTCAAATCTGTATTATTAGACTCACATAAGTCTGCCTCACATTACTTGGGAGCATGCTCGCACACACAGGACCAGCGTGAGTAACATAACAAGAAGCACACAGCATCAGAAGCCTGCTATACGTTCCCTACACAGGTCAGACTAGAACAATTAGAAATCCATTAGTAACTGACTACATCAAAACTCATATATATATATATATATATATATATATATATATATCAGTTACTGTAAGCTATTTTATGGAGTTACCTTTTAGTAAAACACTCTGAGGGAATTTGAGTTCCCTCTGGTGAACAGTTATTCAGTTTATATGTCTCGGTCTTTTATTCCGAAATGTAAGAAGATAATAAGTGGATCTGATATGTGCTGCCTTTGTCATGGTTGAAAGGAGTAATAAAGTTTGCCATCTTGATTCTGACTTTGGAGCCAACGTGTCACTTCCTTGCCAGGTAAATATTCACGTTCTTTGTGAAAGTACTCATGGAAAAAACAACAGATCAAAAGAATATATAAATCTGAAAATGAATCCCACAAAAAAACGTTCCCGGTGTATAAAGGCCTTTAAAGTAAAGCGCCAGCCTAGCAACATTAAGGCTACAAACAACCCATAATGCAACACTCCATCTATAATACCACCTCCATCTAGTATATTCAAGCCAATACGCAGAAATCTTTGAGAGAGACAATATCGGTGCTGTTTGGTTGTCTCTTTTACGTAATCTATTGGTAATGCATTGAGGAAACAGACGGGGAAGGGCAGAAGTGGGTGAGCTCAGGTCTTTCTGCAGACTTTTCTTTTCTTTTTTTTCTTCTTTTTTAACAGATCAAGAGCAGGGGAATGAGTTCAAGGTAGAGAACTGTGAAACAAATAAGTCAGGGAAGAATGGGAGGACAATGTCGAGGGTAGACGGCTGAGAATGAGAACATCAGCTCATCCTGGGAAAACGCAGCCGCCTGCTTTTGTCTGTGCCTGTCTGGGTTTGGGGGGGGGGGACTGGTTGTCTAAGATCCCTTGTTGCCGTCTGTGCAAAAACCTCAGCTGCCAGTAGCATTTGTTCTGTGATCTTTACATGGACTAACACATCCACCGCCTACAGATTCAAATAAGGCCCTTGAATAATGTGTGAGGCATGTGCAGTGGTGATAGTGTTCAACCAGTTGTGAGTGCTGGTTGAAAAATGCTAAAAGGTAGGAATTACGAAGTACTTAGGCTTTTCCTTTTTACAGCCAGGAGCCTCAAACATTTCCCCTGCGGTCGGTAGCTTGTGCTTCATGTTTTGAATATAACACCATTCCCTGCCGATCTCTGTGTGCTTTTCAGGAACTCACAGTTTGAATGCTCTAAAATATGTCTGACATGACATTTTGAACTTCAAAGTAGGGCATTACATAAATGCCAATTTTTTTGGTGTGCTTGATTCAGTATTTTACACAAGCTTTGATCCAGGACTGCCCGTGTTGTTATTCAACCTTCATTTTATCTGTTACGAGATTCAAATAAATTCTAATTGTACGCAGATTTTTAGAGTAGGAATGCACACAAAAAAAGCAACAGAACAGAATTCGTAATCACCGACAAAGATTGAGCAGTAACCAACGAAAATGGATTCGGCAACAGCAGGGATGCGCATCAATACTGTTACGTAGCCAGACTAATCATTTTGTTAGACTGTGAAGCCTTTTTGGTAATCTTTTTGGAGTTTCTGCGTTATCTGACTGTGGCTTCCACTTGGCACCCAGGTCATCAATCGTCATGGTAGTGAAGAACGTTTCAAATCCTGTGTTTCCATCCACGCTACCTGATTCCACACCCCACCTCCTTTATTGGGAAAGGTTGACGACTCATCACCGTGACCTCCAGTGCTCAGTGTATTTGTACATTACAGTTTGTGTGTCTCTTTCAAATGTTAGCTGCTGGGTGTGGGTGTGCGCGTGCATGTGTGCTTAAAGTGTTAAGTGTGTGCGTTTGTCATTGTGTTTGCTTGTGTACCTGCTCGGGGTGATAAGGGCCAGTGTTAGAGTGTGTCCTTTGTTCTGCCAGAATTACTCATCCCCCTGTGTCAGCATGGGTAAATGAAACCCTGCTTAATCCGAGGTTCAAGCCCAGATAGTTCAAACCTAAGCTTGGTGTCAGCTGTGTGGGTTTGTTCGTCATTGTCTCCATGTCTCAAAATGGATGGGTTGATATTTTCTTTTTCTCTCGCAGCTGCTTGTATCAAAATGTGCAGAGTGTTTCAACAAGCCTCTTGTGTGATCCTCGAGTATGTCAGTGCGTGTTTTGAAGTGTTTATCCGTGTTGTAGGCGCACTCCTATACCTTGCACCATGTGGTCGGAATCCATGTTAATTCAAGTAGCCATAACAAGTGTTTCTTTTCCTGTTGGCTATCTGAGTCACGGGCTGCAACCGAGGTGTGACACACAACTCTGTCTCTCTCTCTCTCTCTCTCTCTCTCTCTCTCTCTCTCTCTCTCTCTCTCTCTCTCTCTCTCTCTCTTCTTCTATATCTCCCTTCCTTTCCTGTGTTGCTATCTTGGTTCTCTACCCATTAATTGTCTGTCTTCCTTCCTTTCCGTCTGTCTCTTCTTCTTCTGTTTTGTTCCACCCTCCTCCTCCTTCTTCATCTTGACTGCTTGTATTTCTCAACTCCCTCCCCTCTTGTGGCTCCCTCCTCCTCCTCCTCCCCCTCTATCTCTCTCTCTCTCTTTCTTTCTCTCGCTGTCTCGCTTTCTGTCAAGCCAGCCACAGCAGCAACAGTGGTAACGCCAGTAGCTCACTGTATGCAGTCACAGCGGAGGCTGCAGTGTGTGGGTCTAACTGTGTGTGAGTGTTGTGTTTGCGTGTTTACAGTGTGTGTATCAGCCAGTGTGCCTGCTGGTCTTTCAAGAGTGAATATAACATATGGAGTTACTCTAACTGACGACTGGAGGAAGATATGTAGGGAGAACCGTCCTGAAGCTCATTAAGAGGAAGAACGAACAAATAACATCCCTTTTCCTCTTTCGCACTTTTTTTATTTCAGTCTCTCTCTCTCTCTCTCTTTCTGTCGGCCTCCTAATTTCGGGAGCTCTTCTCTCACTGTCTTACTCGATTGCTGCTGCTAGGATTGTGTGCAACATAACCGTAAGTGGAGTTCCTTGTCTGTGTGTGTGTGAGCCTGTTGTTATATTATGTATGTGGTGTGTGTGTGTGTGTGTGTGTGTGTGTGTGTGATCTCACTCCATGTAAATTTTTACTTACTGCGACCATAATTTGTGCCTAAGTGCATACATTTGCATGTAAGTATAAATGGCGTCTCATGACATCGCCAATGACTTAATTAGGCCAATTTGTAAAGCCCTAATTGTAGTGAAGGGGCTGTGTATTCATGTAGACATCACTGACCTCCATGGTATAAATCTGTTCATATTCATAAATGTTTGCCAGATGTGTATTATTCAGCGAGTGCCAAAACTGTCACCGCTGCCATTTAATGTCCCAAAATGTCACTTGTTGGCATAACATTTGAATGGATGTCCTCTCCTCCAGGTATTCTCTGCAGTTTGTGAGAGTGAGAGACAAATAGGGAATGAAGGAATGATTGAGAGAGAGTTAGTATGTCTATGTGAGTGTGTGTCCCTCTGTCACCCAGGGCATGGAGAAAATCAATAGATCTAGCTTGAGTTGGACCGTTTACCTCTGTCAAGTGATGGACAGACACTGTGGCCTTCACAGTTCCACTGACAAGTGCTTGGGATTGCCTGTAGACGTACGATGTCAGCTCCGCACGTTCCTTCTCAAGTGTCTTTCGCTTTTCGTCTGTGATTGATCTTTCATGTGTGCGCATGTGTTCTGGAAAGCACTTTTGTGTTTGGTTAGGTAGGTGGATTTATGTCTGAGCTTGTGTAAAATGTCTCGCTGTCTCCTTTATTTTTTTTACTAAAGTTCGTGAAGGAGATCGTCGATCAAAAGTTTGTTTTGTAGCCTGCAACTGGCATGGCCAGTAGAACCAGTCAAATGGATGAGCAAGAGCGGGCGAAAAAGATGGATAGAAAGAAGAGAGAGCCAGAGCATGTGAGAAGGGAACAGAGCGAGACCATCGTAATCAATCCTCCATGATCCTGGAAGAGCATCATTTGTCTTCTTTTCTCACTCCACTCCTCCTCTTGCCCCCATCTTTCTCTCATTTTCTGTGGTACAGTCACTTTGAGCATGCGTAAGAGGACGGTCTCCAGAGCTTCATTACTTTTAAAGCCTTCATCCTGAGGGGCCATAAAAAGATGCTAAGGAATGGATTTCTAAGACCATTTACCGGTCTGTACCGGCTTGCAAGTAATGACTACATAGGAATATAATGTTCCTCCACGGTGTGTAATGGCCTTTTGTGCCTGGCGCTCTGGGTTATCAGGGCAAACTAGGATTGGCTACGATACGTCATTGCTAAGGGATATGACGTTGTGCATAACAAGTGATGCCTACTGGGGATCGTAGCTCTGTTTAATTCAATAAGGTAGACATGGCAGTATGCTGCATAAACCTGAAACTGAATACGATGCTTGGGGCTGTGTGTTTGTCTTGGCAAATTTGAGCCGCTTTTTAAACCACTCACTGTGTTTCAATATTTTGTATTGTTTTTTAAAAATGTTTATTCGTCATAGCGCTGTTGACTGACCTCGTGTTTTGGTCTCTTCCTCTTTCTGTGTGTGCACGCATGCGCGAGTCGCTGTGTCTGCCTACTTGTGAGTGGGCCAGGGCAGCGGAGTAGGTCTGGGGCGGTGTTTGGCTTAAAGCGTATATGGGGGATTTGGGTAGCAGGAAGATGCTCAGGGAGGAAATGATTGAGAGGAAAGGTCAGTAGACAGGATGCCCTATTTTATCTGATACAGGAGACGAAAAAAGGGAGAGAAAGAGCGCTGTAGTGGTAAGAGATTAGAGGTGAAAGTGAAGCCAAACAACAGAAGAAAAGACAGAGGAAATGTGAATAAAAAGAGCATGTTAAGCATAACTAACTCAAAAAAGCCATACATAATATTTTCATCCAGAAACAATATCTCATAAATTAAAAAAATCAGTCAGCCTTCTGTGACGACTTCATAATAAGTAATGCAACATTCATGTGACCTGTGAGCTTTGCTGTGTTTTGAGGTCTCACAGTGTCAGATCTGAGATCCTGTTACATATCTTTTGTGATGCTTTTTACATTGTTTCACTGTAGAGATGCATCAATCCAAGTGTTTCTCTCCTGATACTTCAACTCCGGGATTCTCATTAGAATCATTTGAGTCATTTTTATGAAAGGTGACATGAAGTCAGGGACTATTGTGCATAATAAGTTGGTGGCGTTTTGTGACTGAATAAATAACTGAATTTGATAATGATCACAAAGAAACTGTATTTAATGTGGAAGCTTGAGCTGAAAGTCGATTAATCGATACGTCGAAATAGGAGTAATTGTCCTCATTTTTCAAGTATATGTGCCAACCATACTCTGGCTTTAGCCTCTCAAAAAAGTTTTGTAGCTTTTCTTTGGTCATAAATAATAGTAAACTGAATATCTTTGGGTTTGGACTGATAAAATAAAGAATCTGGAAAGTTATGATGGCGATTTCCGTTATTTTCAGATAGTTTATAGACAAAATTTTGGATCAATGAAGTGAGGAAATGGTCTGCAGATTATCCTATAATGACAAAGTGGTTGTTACCTGCAGCACTAGTCAGGACTCGCAGGCCCGATACTGATCCGGCATATCAAACTTGTGCTCTGTTTTGTGTGAGGAGAGTAGAAATGTATCGAACGTGTGGAAGCTTTCTGGTGTTTCCTTACAATACCTGAAACACCTCAACTCTCAACAGCCGACACAATTGTGTTTTCAACTCTAGAGGCAAGGTGCAGCCTTTGGCAGCTATCTTAAGCAACAGACACAAGGAAAGACACAAATCACCTATTTGCAGAGCCATCACTGGCACTATTGTAAAAGCTTACAAATGTAAATAAAAAAATCTGAATTTGGTGGATAAAAGGGCTGTAAGTAATACTGTAGCATCTCAGTATCTCAGAGGAGAGTGTGAACAGGCTGCGGATACTTTAATTAAGATCGTTTTTACCCCGTATGATGAAACATGTGGAATCACCTTTGTACCTGTTGTTAATTACCAACTCTGTGTTTCAGCTTTGTTCGCAGCAGCTTGTGTCCTTTGCACGGTCTTAGTCCTCCCCTCCTGCAGTATAAGCTAGCATGTTAATGATGTTACTTGCAGGTGCAGGACTTTTCTGTGTGTGTGTGTGTGTGTGTGTTTTCTACGAATGTAGATCATCTCTCTTCTTTATTGATGGGCTCGTCCCCTACCTCTATCTCCATGACCCAGTTATTGTGTGCTGACACCCCCTATTCACATCATGCCTGCAGCAAACACGTGTTGTCAGAGCAGTGAGAAAGGAGGGGGGGGGGGGGGGGGGGGGGGAGTGGGTGAACAGGAGACAGTGAAGGAGAGTAGATTGTATGTCCCTGTGTCTCGCATCTCAAATTTTATATATGTATCTCACGTTTTTGCTTTTTTAGATCACAGGTCTCTCAAAGTAAATTCTGACACACTTAGCTGTTTCTAGCTGTATACCATCAAAAGAAGAAAGGACTTATTCAGCGGTTTCTTTTTTTATTGTTTCATCTTTTAACTGTTTACTTGCTGCTGAAATACTTTGCCCCATGTTAACCGCCTATTTTCTTTCTTCCCTTGTCTGGTTCTACAGAGCAGCTTCCTGGGCAGTGCCACATTCTCAGTAGGCGATCTGCTGAGGGCTAAAGATGAACGACTGACCTTGAGTCTCAGGTGAGTGCATGTTTCTGTCGTACTCTGTTCGTCGCTCTCTGTGTCCCTCCAGGCTAAATAAAATCCAGACTTCGGAGTCCAAAGAGTACGCTTCTTCACACAAGAACTGACAGAACAACTTAGAAATCAAACTAAGATGAGTTGGGGAAAAGAAACCTGCCTGCAGATGTTGCAACAGCAGTTTCAGGAATGTTGCAGTAGCTGCCAGAGTTGTTTGTATCAGAGGTGTTCTGTTAGCGTGTGGGAATACAGTACTCTGATCTGTTTTTCTGTTGTAAATGGGGGTGGGAAAAAGTGTAATTTCTCAGAGGTAGTGAAATGAATGCAATGAATAGGAACACGTGTATTGTTTGAAAGGAGGGCAAAAACATTTGATTAATTAATCAAGAATTTCTTTCTAATGATTGGTCTGCATGTACATGTGCGTAAAGGTCATGAGCTTGGATGTCAATCAAGCTACAGTATGGAAGCCAACAGAAAAAGAAGGGATAGTAAGAGCTTTATTTTTTTAGAGCTCTTACTATCCCGTCTTATCTTCTTGCATAAGAGCACTAGCGTCCTTAAAGACAGAACACTGAAGATATAATTAGTGATTTTGCCACAAAGAAGATTAGCCGTTTTCCTCTTGGAGGACGAATTGATACAAGCAACACATAAGCTGTGCTCCTGAACATGATTAATGGTGCGTCCTTCTTATGAAGCGCTTGACATTATTGCTAATACATATGATTTGTGTCTATAAATAAATGGCCGGCCGAGGCTTGACAAGCGTGAAATGGTATGTTGCTGGTAGGTTTAGTTATCTTACAAGCTGGTGTTTGGTGAGAGGATTGACTGTCGAAAAAAATGCCAAGTGCAACTCGTGCATTAGTTGAAAATGTTTTTTGGGATAATTGTGTAAATACTTGCTGCTTTAGGGAATGAGGAACATATATAGAATACACTGCATTTACATGCTTGACTCATACTCATTTATTAAAACTAATGTTAAATCTCAAATAAGAGGACTAGACTGTATGCTGTTGACACTCAAGAGATGCCAGTATGTGGCATATTAAGCATCACGATACTGAGTCCTTTTAACGTCAACCACGTTAACTAGGCAACTGATCACCTGTCAGCATTTAAGAATTGCAGAACGGAGCGTCAATAGTTTCCATCAATATCCTCTTATACTGTGCGTATAATCACCATTTTAGTTTTCATATATATTTTTTTCTGTGTAAAGTCACTGCAGTGAACCCGACTGTGCTGTCAGGTGCACAGATCGCACTGGAGACACGACGGTGGCTGCCACACGCTCTGCCTTCTCCATCCCCCTCACCCAGCACATCCTCACCACCGTATAGTCTCCCCCGCATTGATAGCTGTCGTATTGCTGTCAGTCTCAAGCTGCTTCACGTCATTGAGATGCAGAAGGACAGTGTTGTTGTTTTTTTTTAAAGACCATAATTACAGAGGTCCAGACTTTAACTGACCTCATACTTTAGCTGACTATACAGCCATGGCAGCCACTGCATTGGAAATACGTGCACAACCAACCTGATTCATTCACTTTAAGCTGATTCATTAAGTAGTTTAACTCGACAACACAGCATTCAAACACATATTTCATCATCTGGCATGTTTGCATACAGAGTGCAGCAATAAACGTTCTACATCTCTCCTGTTTGTATTATCAAACTGAATGTCCTTTTCTCTTCACACTCATATTTGTGTCTGAAAATATTCCCCTTTGGCAATGTTTTTTTTTTTTTCCTACTCTCTTTTGTTATGCTTTTCATTTCCTGTAGGTGATCCCATGTCTCTGGGTATAATTGTATCTTGCATGATTGACTATATGAGCTGCAGTAAGAAAATAAACAACAGCCCGCCCCCCCCCCCCCCCCCCCCCCCCTGCACCCCTGTGTGTTTGCACATGTGTTTGTTTGCATGCATACCTTTATGCGGGTGTTGGTCTTGGTGTTGATCAACAGAGACTTGTCATTTTACTCCCCTGTAGTCACACTTGTGTTTCTGGCTCATTTTGTTGTTCGCTAGTGTTTTATTTATTCCTGAGGATAACAGGAAGTCCCATGATACTTGGAATTCTGCCACAATGCTTTTTAACAACGGGGAAACCAAAAATCTGTTTTTCATAAAATGTCAACAGTTGGCTTCAGTATTCAGAGGTTGCTGTCAGTATCACTATAGCTTTCTCCATCTACACGTACCAAAGGCTAGATGTTCATCAGTTTTTCAGTGATTCTCAAAGTATGGGTCAGCACTCCCAAAAAGGGTCTGAGAATAAATCAGAAGGGTCTCGAAATGATTAAGAAACCCGAACCCATATTCTGCCACTCAAATCATATTGATTTTTTCAGACGTAGCCTCAATATTTGCTTTTTTTCCTTCTGAATAAATGGTTGATTTGACTTCTTCAGGCCTTTAAATTATTCAATTAAAACAAGGAAGAACAGTTGTTTTTTAAGTAAAGTAAATGCATGAAATAAAAGCACTTTGTAGTTCTGTTTAACGACAACAGATTATTCAAGCACGATAGTTTAAAACATGTACTGTGCTAAATAATGACAGGTACCGTATTTAAAATACAAAACAGACACGCACAAAGTTATTATGGCCTGAGGAGCTGCTGCCGGTGTGGTGCTGTCGCAGCTCAAATGTGTTAACACTGCACAGCAATGCATGCATTACACATACAGACACACAGAGGGAACCTTTTTTGATTTGATATGCTGTTTGCTTGTTGGTTTATCCACTGAGAAAATATTTCAAAGATGAGCAGCTCTTCATGAGCATTCACTCTGGGCTGTACGACCTGTGCACGAGTCTGTGATTCACAGTTGAAATTAGTTCCGCTGACCAAGCAGCTCCGATGCTGCAGCACCGACATGGACAGGACTGCAATTATTTCGGCCCGTTAAGGAAGAGATTCTTCATTTTACTACAGTGTTCTAATCCCCATCCGGTTGGTTGTTGCAAAAAAAGTCAGTTAATTTGAGTTGACTTCGCTCAGCAGAGGGAATAAGGGACTGCTTTTATCTCCACGAGGCAGGGATTGATTCCCTTCTGTGAATCTCAAAACCAATATGACTTTGACCAACTTCTCTTCATACGCTCTAGATTAACGTTGGTGCTGGGCATATTTAGAGAGGAAATTGGTATTTGACCAGCGCCAGTGTGTGTATGTGACTTCTGCTTTTAGTTTGACCCTTCAGTAAAGTTCACTTTGCTACAGCGATGTCCACCTCAAAGCTCTTTCCTTTTTCCCATGAATTCTTTCTGCATTTCAGCCCCTCTCTCGGGTCGTACGCTTGCTTTCTTGTGTAACTGGTTTGATTTGGGTCACCTTTTTTTTTTTTGAGGTGCCCGACAGTGTCACTTTGAATGAGTGGGAGTGTCGGATACATGGACTCAGTCCTTGTGAAAATCTGTCTTTCACAGGCACCATAAGCCCTTGAAGAGAGGATAAGGAAATCTTACCTTTCTGTATTCTCACACAACCAAAAAGAACACTCCGATGCTCACAGTCAACAACATACAAACAAAAGCATCACCGACACACCTGCCTTAATACAACACACACACACACAAAGTTGCAACATAAATAAAAGGCTGGATTGAGAATTGAGTAGTTTCATTGAAATCTGGACCTTTTACTAATCAAAGAGCAGAAAACTGATTTAAAGGGAATTATCGATGATTTGTTTGGTCAGCACACAAAGTCAGTTCAAGTTTGCCTCATGATACTTCTGTAATCCACCTTCAAAATCACGAAATTCTATTTAAAGGCTACAGTCTCTTTGAATGTCTCGGGCGGTATGGGAATGAGTGTAAACGCTGAAATCATCAACAAAAGTTGTTTCCTGTGAAGTTTTGTTTTAAAAAGACTGTATGCATGTATGGAGCAGGAATTGATGTGTTTTGCTGGACATTTGTAGGAAAACACACGAAAAACAAGGATTTACTTTTTGAAAGAGACCATACTGTTGAATGAGGATATGTTCAACAGTAAAGTTGCAAAAACAAAATAATGAGCTGAAAGATGCTAAAATGCTCCAAGGAGCTGAGAGTAACTTATATTAATGAGGTTGTGATAATCATCTTACCTATATTGTTATTTGTATCTGTAATCACAATTAACCGTCCGTCACACCAAATATGCCGTCACATACTGCAGCATGCTGCCTCTGCCCTGTTAACTGCTCGGAGCTTGTAGTAAATCTCTCTCTGGTTGTGTGTTATATGGACTCGGGAGTCCTTGCCTGATTCCCTTGTGGCCATTATTCACACAGAATGAAGGAGCTACTGTACCTTAGAAGTGCTTCACAAAGCCAGAATAAGTCAGAAGTGTTTATTCACAATGCAATAACTAATCACGATCATAATTGGGTTCTTAATTGCCTGCTGCTTTCAAACAAAGATGCATACAGTACATCATCTGTAGCATTTACTTTAGGGTTAGTATTTAGGTGGTAATGCTAATGATAGCAATGTAACAAGGGATTTAAAGGATTTCCATGTCATTTGTTCTTGATTTTGTTGCGTTTTATTTCAATCTCAAGCGAGAAATAAATTCACATACATTTGCAAGTTTTATCCTGCTTCTTTCTAAGCCCTGTAGACATTGTTTTTTTTTTTTTTACTGAATAACCTGAAAAAGGTTGTACCTACTTCTACCTCCGGTGAAGAGTTTGTCTTACTTTGCAGGCACGCACATTTCTAAATCTAGCGCGGTTAAAATGAGGACTAGGGACAAACAACACAGCCGCTGTGCTACAGGAGCTGGAAGGATGTCAGCACTGCAGAGGTCTCTCAATAATGCATGCTATGTATACACATGGGAGGCAAGATTATTATCTCCAAAAAGGGAGGTGAGCCTCCGTCACCCAACCACAAAAGAATATAGTGTTGTCTAAATGGGACAATAGGTAATATGAAAATGCGCATTCAATGTACAGAAGTGTATTTAGTTGCACATTACGAATATAAAGCCTAAGAATGTGTGTGCCAAATTACTGACACACTTTCCAGTTGTTTTGCTGAAAGCTTTGCGTTCAGCCTCTTGCCCTCTCAGTCTCATGCTGTAGTTCCCCTTTTGCTCTTCTTGTTATCGCTAAAACTTCATACACTCAGTAGGAGAGGCACATGACCCAGTTCTACTGCACAGTTTGAGATTTGATTTTGATATGAATTTGTATGCTTGTGTAAGTGTGCTGGCGTGCACATGTACGTGCATCAGAGGTTTACCCGTAGCAAGGCTACATTATCTCAGACCAGTGCCTCTGCTGCCGGGCTTCAAGGCTTATTCATCCATTCCCATTGGATAGAGTTTCTCTTTGCTGTCCCACCAGAAACCGTTTAGCCCGCTATCATGATAATACCACTTTACCACCCCAGAGCCCTCACTATCGCCCTGTCACGATTCTCGCACTTACCCAGAGAAAGCCACATCTCCCTTACACTGTATCCCCCGTGACAGATTTTTATCTGTGCCTGACCTGAAAGACCCACTATCTGATACAGTTATACTGAAGAAGAAAAAATGTGTGTGTATGGGTTTGTGCGTTCTTGTATTAGTCATGTTGTGGGGGCATTGATCTTTTCACACAATCACATAATGGGGACTTTCCCTCCCTTTTGGGGATAAAGATCTGGTCCCCACATGGTAAGATTAGTTTTTTGGTTGAGGTTTGGTTAAAGGTTGGGGTTAGGCATGTAGTGGTCATGGTTACAAAAGTCACAAAAACAGCATTTAATGTGCATTTGGTTTGGGAGTCCTTCAAGGGAATTCTAAATTAATGAGCTCCACATTGTAAACGGCATGACACAAAAATGCCAGACAGTAATTAAATAACTTTTGTGTGCATATGACTGCGTGTGTGCCAAATGTAAAGCAGTCTTGCTAATTACACTACTCTGCGGAGTGACTCCTCTTCCCTCCCTTGTGACAGTCACACACACTCACACATGTCCCCGGTTGCCACTGTGTAGTCATTAGCTGCTCAATTTAAAGCAGAGGAATATTTAGTTTGGGAAAAAATGAAATAAGGAGGGTAATTATTAAACCTATGAACGCCTTAATTTATGGTGTCTCCATTTTATCCATGTAGCAGTGAATAGAGGAACATATGTACTGAAGCAATGGGGCAGGCTAAAGGACACTTAAGGCCACGGCACTTTAGTGTATGGCTGGTGGGAACTGTTTTATCTGTAGTTTTCACATTGAAGGGGCTCTTGGAAGGGGCTCGTGTGTGTGTGTGTGTGTGTGTGTGTGTGTGTGTGTGTGTGTGTGTGTGCGTGCGCGTGTGTGAGAGGAATTATTGAATAAAATGCATTTAATGCAGGTGGAATGGGTTCACACTCACATCAACTTGAATGCACGAAAGCACACACACACAAGGATAACCATGCACACAAATCACAAAGACGCAGAGTTGCTTTGCATGCAGTATATATGGTAATACTAGCACACACAACCACACACGCCACATATGCATGCATAAGAAGGAGAAAAGGCACTCAGGTGGGGTGAAATAAATGCAGATATGGCCTCCTCATTTTTCCTACATCAATACTAAAAATGCTTCTTTTCTGCACAGTTCTTCTGCATAATCTGTTAGATCCCCGGGGCATCTGGGCTCACGGGCAGAATATGAAAATAACTAACTCGGCCAATGCTGCACCGTGATATCAAAATGCAACTCTGAGAGGAGAATGGTGGTGGTGGGGGGGGGGGGAGAAATATTACATTGACAAGCTGCCTTAATTACCTGCCATGACTAATTTCAATTCCAATAAACCTCAAGCATAAGTATAGAGCTGTTAACCTAATGTCCATTTTAAACAAGGTAAGATCTATTAGTCTGGGCCAATCATTCATTGGGTGCTTCCCATAGCTCTCTTTGCAACATAACACGTATAGGTCGAAGGGATGGGAACATGAGATGGAGCCAAAGATGGGGGAGAGAGATTTAATAAATCTTTCCTGACGTGGTGCTGAGGCATGCTAGGGCCACAGCTCATGCCAAGTCCTTGTCTAAGTCATGAGAGGATGATAATGAGGACGAATAGAGGGGGGAAGAGCCTAGGTGTATAAAATCATGTCTTACAGGTTTCTTTTTTTTTCTCCTCTCTTTTTGCTCTGAGATTAAATTGTCGTGTGCCATCTTTCAAGCACCCAGCTGGGACGATGTGACAGAGAGAAATGCAATCTTTCCTTTTCTTCCATTTCAAATATGTGCACCGGAGAAGGTGAGGTCAAGCATAATATCCTGTCTTGCTTGCTATTTAATATCATCCTCAATAATGCAATGCAGTATCCATTTGTTGGCATGTACTGGCTTTTAATATTCAAATAGTTGTAGTCCTTGTAGGGTGCAACGACAACAGCGTGCTGCTTCTCTATTTCCATCTCAACCGAAATATTTAGGGGGCATTTATTGTAGAGCTTTATGTTAATATAAAATCCCATGTTTTGACAAACTACTGTGTGCACAGCACATTTGTACACAAGCTCTCATCTGGTGGTGTTGCGTGATACCCTCATCTGGTAGCTTTCGACATATTTAATCTCTGTGAAGTTTAGATCTGCAGATCCTTTCATTTATGTCCCTTCTCACTGTGGGGTTGGATGCGATATTGCAGCCTACCAATGATATGAGAAGTTGACAGAAGCGTGAGGATAGCAAATATCAACATAAGGTAACATCGATGTTTACCAGAAGGGCAAGCATATACAGTATGCGTACAAGTATTTTTATTATGCTCTTTTTAAAATGTGCATGTATGATATACCTGTAGTAATAAGCTTTGCTGTACAAGCCAGCTTTGAGGCCAGTTTTGGCTTGTTTTCACGACAACATTGTTAAATTTTGTTTTGTGTGATGTCACTGAAAGGTCAAGGTGTACTTTGTCTCACGTCAGCATGTGCGACAAAGCTAAAAGAAGAGAGAAAGCGACGTCAGTCTCTCCAAACAGTCCGGACAACTGACCTAAGTACTTATATATTATATTAAACATTTAAAAAAAGAAACGGTTATAGCCTAAATGTATATGTTCCAAATCCCACACATTATAAAGTCAAATTAACTAATTTATTCCAGACCTCTAAACCAAATATGTGCAAAACTATATCAAAGTTGAAGTAGGTTCAAAGACCAGTGTAGCCACTAAGAGAAGGTTAATTCTGATTTTGTTGCGGTATTTGTTTTGGTGTCTGATTCCACTGACCTTGGTAAATCTCTAGAGTCACCAGCTCATTACTGTTACAAGCATCTCAACAAACAAGAATAACTCTCTTCTATTGGACTTGTGTTTGTCCAATCATGCAGGCTGCATATCCACTGTGACATGTATCCCCCCCCCCCCCCCCCCCCCCCCCCCCACTACCATAACAAGAAGCCAATGTTGACTCATAATGTTGACACTGTTTGGAGTAAATTATGAGTTGAGCTGCACTGCAGGGACATGCCGCTCGGGTGCATTCCTATTATTTTGTTCACCTGCATTTACATAAATGGTCACTCAGGTTCTGTTCTCTCAGTGTGTGTGTGAGCCAAAGAAGTTAGGACGTGTTGTTTCGGACATTGAGATGCATAAAAACACACAACACAAAACACACACACACACACACCCACACACCACAGGGGCTGGTAGTAGTGTGGCCAAATCCTCCATTAAAATGCCTTCATGTTTTTGTAATGAAGGCTGACTGTGTCTTTGCAAAGTTCAAACTGAGAAATTAATTCGTCGTTTAAGGTCGAGGTAAAATCTGTATCGTGTTGCCGTAGCCCAGTAATGGGTACACTGCACCAAGGTATTGTGTCTTACTTATGTGCCATGGGTTTTATTTTTTGTTACTCTCGAGAAAGCCGAAGAGATGGAAAGAGATAACAATTCAACAGCAATAAAAAAAGAATCCTCACAAAAGCATGGCTTCCATTGCTCTATTTGTGTCCAGGAAAGGAGAAAGCACAGAGGTTATATTATTATTATTACAGTGTACATACAATCCACGATTTACATAAAGTTAAAATAAACTGCTCCATGTTAGTTGAAGTTGTTTTATTTAGGAAGACGCATATTAACGATGCAGAATAGTATCGCTGTCAGGGGAGCAGCATGCTAACTGCTTGCCTTGTCTACACCCATGACTTGTATCAACACAGCTCACTGAAGAGAGCTCTGTGCTGCCTGCCTTAACCTGACTTTGAAACGCTAGTTTCCATAGCAGAGTTAGGGCTGACCTTTCTTATTGTGTTTTGTAAAGTGACTTATACTCCCTTGAGCTGAAAACACACTGACAGCGTGTCATTTGATGCGCTTCAAGTGCCCTCGCTCCTCGCACCAGAAAGAAGCGTCACGCTGCAGTGGAGTCATTTTACACTGTGTTATTACTTTTTTTTTTTACTAAAGTAAAAGACTCCCCCTCTGCATTAGCTTAAAATGATGTGTGGACATTTCTTCAGGGGCAGCATGGTTGGAAATAGTATTGTGGTAATAAGGGACGCTGGGTGGCGCGTAAACTTGCGCCGGCTCTCACCTAGCCTCGTGTTTTGGCCTTTAAGGAGGCCTGAGACTCAACTAGTTGATCTCCAATTGCACACTGCACATATTTTGTTTTGAGTTTACTCCTTGTCATGTTTGTGTGTGACTGTAAAATGCTAGCGACCATTTAGCTATTTAAAATGAAAGGGAAAAATGCCCTATTTCATTTATTTTAGTCACACTTGAGGCAGAACAAAAGAGTCCAGAATACAATATGTCAACGTTTGAATTTGGTCATTCGTTTCCATTCAGCTCATAACATAGCTCCTGCAGTTGAGCCTAAGTACATGCAGGGACAACATACAGATAGGCCGATGAACATATGGCTGAGCGTGACAAACTGAGCGTGCAATGTCTTAAAATGGCCACTGTACAGAGGAGAATCTATTTTGATGTTATGGCCTTTAGCACCATCTTCTTCTGGGTTTCCCTCCAAGTAGTGTGGACAATCTAACTGTACATACGGTGATGCTTACTTCGGATTGTATTGGTAGTCCATACTTGCTGGTCAGTGTTTTGTATGAACTGTATTCGGCACAGCAAACTCTTTCAGCATTTACAAAGTTGTGAAGCGATGGTATTTTCTATGCAAGTATATTTCCCACCTGTTAAGCTACAAATAGTCGAAAATGTCAGCTATTCAGCAAGCACACATTTTTTCCTGCAATTGTATACACTGAGACACCCACACACAGCTGCTGATTATTTGTTTTCGAGGTAGCAGATATTAACCCGTCCTTGGCACATCTATTAACAACTTCCATGTTATGTTACTTACTCTTCTGTGTTGTGAACAGTTTTCTACAGTCCTCTTCCTCTTATTCTACACATTCTCTTTCTCTCTTTCACACACAGAACCAGAAAAATGAAAAAATAAAACATACAGACTAATTTCTACCAACATACAGACTTTTTGTTCTTGATGGCCTGAAAGGAGGGAAGCGGTAGACTAGTAAATCGGTGTTGCGTCGCTAAGCAACTCCACAAATCCTGTAAGAACGTGAATTAACATGTGCCTGTCCCAAAAGAGAAATATAACATACGGTGGAACAATTACATTGTTTGATAATACTGTAATTTGCACAAGAAAGGCCAAACAAACTGAGAAAAGACAAAATTGAAATAACTGGTCATGGGGTAATGAGGACTGTAAACTCTGCAGACAGAGATATAGATGAGGGAGAACAAGCTGAGCTTTTTCTCTTGACTGAAGCCTGTTTGCTTGCTGCTGGAAAAGAGTCTTTCTTGAATTGGGAAATAATAGTTTCACAAACAATCGCAACTCAAGGTTCACTCACAAGCTTTTTCGAGAACTTTCAATTGAAACACAGATGGAGTTTTGCTTGTTTTCTTGCCATAATGATTTCATCCATGGCCTTTCTCGGTTTCGTGTTCCTGTTTGCTTAAAAGTAGAGCTTGAAATCTCGTTCTTGACCTTGGAAATATTTCTTTCATTTTAAGTGATTAAGAGTGATAATGAAAATCATGTGATATGGTTGAAGGTTCACCCAAAAAGTGGATCTTATGATTGTTTTGTCTGAGAATCTTATTTCTCTGTATTTTGTAAAATGTAGGTGCACTTAAGAACGCTTGGTAAAGTTTTGGACTGATTTGCTGTGCTGACATTTGTTTAAGGCTTTTACCAAAGTTGTGGAGCCAAGAAATCAATGGCACAATCATCATCAACCTTTATACTGCAGTCCTGCTCTCAGGGCGCGAGGCACCACACTGCAATCACAACCACTGACAACATTAGCTCTCACTTTCCATCTGCTTTGCTGTAGCTCACACACACACACTGTTTCTTCCTCTCTAACACACACAGATTCATGCACATGGTGCTGTTTGCATGCAGCATCCCTTTCAATCCCCAGATGAAAGTCGTGTGGGAACAGAGACAAAGGCTTGTTAGTGCTTCCTCCACTGAGGTATTCCTCGTGGCTTGGTTCTGTTGGGTCCCCAAGGATCCTGATCATAGATCATCCTGACACAGTCCTTTTGCAGTTTTCCAGGTAACAGTCACATAACAATCACATGCCACATCTCATGTCTTTCCGCTAAATATGAAACCATTGCCAGCAGCCGGAGATGCTTAGAGGCGCTGGTACGTGTATTTTCTTGCCTTTGGACAGAGCCAGGCTATAGCTGTTTCCCTATTTCCAGTCTTTATGCTAACCACCATGAGAGTGTTGTCAATCTTCACATTAGTCTATTACGCCTAGTTCACAATATACAACTTAAGCCCGGTTTTTTCAACCTGCCATTTTTGGAGCTCCCAAACTAAATCCCCAGATTAGAGGCAAATTGACAGCGGCTCGGCACTCCCAAATCAGAATTTGCAACAGTTGTTTTTGCACCAAGAGGAAACGGGTAAATGTGATAGTAAAGACGTGTGGAAACCACGGCAGCTGTATAGTCTACATGTGTGCCAACGACAACATCAATAAGCAAGACTACAAAGAAAGTTCAGCGGATAGTTTGAATGAAAAAATCCTGTCTTGCGCATAGCATTACGTAATTTACCCTCACTTCTCGCATGTTTCGTTACTATTGTAAAATAGCGTATGTACATTGAGAGCGGAGTGGAAACCGGAGCCAAATTCCATGTATGCGTACATGTACATGGCCAATAAAGCTGATTCTGATTCTGAATAAGAGTATTTCCCAAAACTTTTGCATTATTCCTTTAATATTTTCTCATCAAGCTTTACTATCTTGTGAAAAACAAAAACAAAATTGGACACACAATTTATTTAAATACCAATTTACCTCCTACAATCCTCCAGTAAGCGTATGCTTGCCAGACGGCGGTGGCGGTCTAGATGCTGTTGGCTGACTTCTTATTCAAGAGCAATTACAGAACAAAACCTCCAGTTTGACAAAGATGAAAGGAGACTCTTTTTTTTTTTTTTTGTCGGCTCTTTTACAGTTTGTTGAAAAATAATTATGGAGCCCCAGTGACTCTCTGTGGAGGCATCTACTCTCCTTCTGTTTCTGACTCATTACTCCTCAAACAGACTGTGATTTTCTCTGCAGTTTTTCAGAATCTGCTGCATGTGTGAGAATGGATTTGCGGGTTTTTTTCCCCATGTGTTGCAATGCAGCTTGCAAGCTTAGTCTGACCCCCGACCACATAAGTGTTGATGGTGTAGTATTGATTGAGTGAGTGGTGATGAAGGTCATCATACGGAACGCTCTGTGTCACTGCACCACCGCTCATTCAATTGTTATTGGGCTGCATTTAGCAGCATTTAACTTTTGGCCCTTTACTGTGACACTATACTGTAAACACATATACGATAAAAAATGTTACATTGAATTGTGCTACAGTAATAATAAGAACTGTTGGGTGTATGTATCAAACAGTCTTGATTATGTGTTCCATTCATTAACTCAGCAAGGCAGAAATCCTGGGGACATTTTCAATCAAAACCTCAGCTTTAGACACACATGTAAATCAATGGGTCAGTCCTGCTTTCATCATCTCAGAAATATTTCAAAGACAAGAACATTTCTGTCTGTTAAGTATCTGGAAACCTTCATAACTGGTAGGTTAGTCTACTGTGACTCCTTGCTCTCTGGCATCAGCATAACATCTTTCTCCCGCTTCCAGCTCATCCAAAACTCTGCTGCTAGGATTTTTACTCGGTCTAAGGAATTTCAAGATTTTCAAAGCCCAAATGATCTATCAGATATTGCACAGTGACCCCTCCGGCACCCTGAGATTTGTCGTTCCTTGTTGTGCCAAAAGCAAGATTGTTATGTAAAGATGATGTAGCTTTTGTCTCAACTTTCCAATCCCTTTTAAAAACCCACTCTTTTAAAATTGCTTTGCTGTGATTTTTACATTTGTTTTATGACATTTTTGTTTGTTTTACTCTATGTGTTTATGTGTTTTGTTCTTGGCATTTAGTTCATAGTATTCCTATTGTGTTTTATGTGCCTTCTGTTTTTATTATAAAGCACTTGTGTTTAGAAAGTTGCTTTATAAATTATTATTATTATGTAGCTCAGAGTATTGGAAGCAGACAAAGGATAATGTGTCTGTATTTGAAGGGTGAGGTGAGGAATGAAGACTGAAATTGCATTTCTTCTTGTGATTAATACTTACTGCTCGCCCTTATCCGGTTCATACGGCACATCTGGCCTTAATCCAATTTTCAATAATTTGGCAGAAAGCAAGGGATGTTCACGGCGGTAATGGCAAATGCCATGTGTTCTTGATTTTGTGCCGACACATCTGAGTGTGAATTCTACATTGTGTGTGCAAATATTTGCAATAGCACCTGCTATTATATAATACTTATACTATATACGTATATATACCAATATTCTAGTAAAGTTAGAAATGACATACAAGAATCCAAGTCTCTGTACTAAATTGCTTCGAGCAGATCGCAGGAATATGGAACTCAGTGGTGAACACAATTCTACGGATACATTCTTGTTAAACTCAAATGACTTTCATGCTATTAGTTGCTAAGATACCTGCTAGATGGCCAACCAATGCAGCTCAATACTTTGAATGAGCACCACCTTTCCAGTCTCATTAGCGCCGGTCGGCATTGCACATATTGTTGTAGCCATGCTCCTCAGCATGAAATGAGGCTCATCTTTTCTTAAGCTGGAGTTCGTAACCACATCCCGACACTACATTACATGTTCATCTTTTTTAGTTTAACTTTTTCCCATGGCCCGTCACAGTAATGGGCTAGACTAAACAAGACATCGTCAATCGTTGATATGTTTTATTATTCTTGAACATCAAGATTTGACATGCAGTAGCTTCTGCTCACAGTTGTCGTGTGTACGGTACCATATCCATTTATATTCATATTTGTGAAGATCACTCTGCCATAGTAGCTGGTATATTAATGTAGCGCAAGGGAGTTTCTCGTTGGGTTTTCTTTGTTCTTTTCCTACATCAACAGCTTTCTCATCATCTCCTGACATCTCTGACTGTCCTGAAATTCTATGAAATCCATAAACATTGCACACAGCAGTCATCAACCACATAGTTTTGAGCCCCAGCCTGGATTGATGTGATTGGTAAAAAAAAAAAAAATAGCATCCTTTCTGCATAGTTTTTCCACCTTGCTTCTTCTGTGAAAACAGCTTATCCCAGACTGTTTCTGACACTGGTTGAGCACTAACATAAAAGTAAATGTAGTGTGAAGACGCTTCTCGTCATGCAAGGATACAGAAGTGTGTGTGATGGGACTGGAACAAATAGGATGCGTTAAAACTCACAAATCTTCTGCAAGTATGCATCCTGGCCCGACACAGCTCCTATTCTGATTATTACAGATGTATTGCAGCAGACAAAATGTTTTTTTTTTACATTGCATAAATTTGCATGTTGCAGAGATTGATCACACTGGTATATTCTGGATAAATCTGCTAGTTTTTGCTTGAAAATGTGATCCTTGCTTAACCTTTCATGCATAACATCCCTCTGAGCATGCCACTGCCAATAAAATATACTTAATTTCCATACCAAACATCTTTTTTCGAAACTTTTGTAACATTTTTATATACCCGGGCATATTCTTTGGGAATATACTTCAAGTGGTCTAGACAAGGTTCCGGTGCTCGGTTTAGGCTTCCCTGGTGATTCTGGCCAACTCTATACAAACAAGGCGTCCGGTGTAGTGTTATTGATTGAGTCAGTCCTTCAGTTGCAAAATGTGCAAGTACTGCTGAGTCACTCCTCGTTCTGAGTCATTCATCCCCAACACAAGATTAAGGATTGTCACCATCACTTGTAAAGCTGGCATTTCCCATTATTACAGTCTCATGTTCTAACATCTGTCCTCAGTGAAAACTAGCCAGCGCTATATTTAGCCCACCCGTCCAGCTGTATATAGGTCAAGAATCCCATCTACACTTCAAGGCTGCAGTGTTCATGTTGCTTGTGTAAGATCCTGGCACTTAGTTTTCTCTGACCACTCCCATTCTACAGACAACGTACAGTTTTAAGGACTAAAAAGATAATCCTCTGTGGGCAAAATCCAGTGCAAAAAGCAAAAAAATTAAAACCGGTTCTGTTTTATATTTTTTGTTTTTTACAGTTGAAGAAAAAAAGCCCTTGTGAGGGGAAAAGCCAACACTGTTTTGTGGCTGTCAGGTGTTTCACTTTGTGAGGCTTCCTACAGAGAAAACTGCCTGACGGCCACAGAAGTATTGCTGCTTTGAAGTTTTTTGATGAACTTTTCCCACCCACAGGCTGTTAAATTCCCACCTTTGAAAATGTATTACACTTGTCCTTCCTTTGGCATCAATATGTGCGTATTCCCTTCTTTAGGTTCACAAGGCAGCGGAAAGAGGGCATTTGCTTGGTCACTTTTACTCTTCTAAGTAGTCTATTCCTCTAGTCAACTTCCCAAGGTGTGCTCTGTTCCAACCAGAAACAAAGATCAGCTTGATCAGGGACAAAAAAAAATACTGAATATCATCTATTGCATCTTACAACTTAACTGCGCAAAAAAATAAAATAACAGATAACAACCATCACCATCTGTTTCTGTCTTCTATTCAAAGTAGCATGAGAAAATGCTAATAATGGTAATTGTGATACAATGGAAAACCGCAAACAATGGTCCTCAGGTTTTTGTTACATAATAATACACAATTATGTCCAGTTCAACCACTAGGCTGGATGTTTATTCAAACCGCTCAAACTGGGATAATGATTTCCTTTTTAAATGTAGTGGTTTAGGTGTTAATAGTACTCGTAAATACTAAAATTCAACATAATCCATTCTGTCAATTTTAAGCCAAAGTTAGCAGACATTTTCCTGAAGGGCCTTGTGGATATCTGTTTCTCCTTTATATAAATAACGCACTCATCCTCTTTGTAAGAGTTGACAGATTGCTTGACAGAACTGTAATACAAACCGTTATATAGACAGTTAAAGTAATTGACAAACCCCTCATTAAAGGCTGAGCTTCACCTCACTTAATGTGTCTGTTGTTATATTTTGAATAGCCAGTGTATTTTCATTCCAAGGACAAAATTGGTTCGACATAAATTTACAACTCATTGAACCTTGAAATGTTCTAACTGAACCATGTCATGTTTGGGGTGATCCTTAGTAGATAACATACTATTCATTTTCTCTAAATGTATCGATTGATAAACAACGTTTTTATTCCTGAGAAGAAGTAAATGTAAGATTTGTCACACAGTAGAGGACTTGTATTTCATGCAAATGATTTATTGACTCTTGTTTGAGCAGTTGCTGTATGGTACCGTGTAAAAGCACTTAAAGCATAAGGCTCATACATCAGGAGCCTCTTAAGACCTCTTAGACCGGCAGGGCACAGATTACTTATTTAAAACTAAGTACACTGCATCTTCCTACATTGGAAAATGTGTTTGTAAATTGCAAGCAAGGCCTTTCAAATATAATAACTTTTAAATGTAACTTATAACTGATAACTAATTATTTCTTTAATCGTGCCAAATTCTTGGCAGCCATTTTAAGCACATTCATTTTGTCACTTTAACAAAGCTGTCTGATTAACTGTTGTCATAAAAGAGATCATGGGCCAATTTGATTTATAAAAATAAAATAATAAAAAAGCGATCGCTTGCAGGCAAAGTACAGTCTGCGGATTTGTTTCCCTGCCAACTCTAACAGACGGGAAGAGATGGTTGGAGGAGGAGGCGTAGTAGGAGGGAGAGGGTAGGTTTAGACAGGCTTCTTTTTCATCCACAGCTCTCGACAGAACCTTTAAAGTTAATTCAGGGTCAGTTAGTATGCATGCTAAAACACTGTAGTTTGCAAAATAAGAAAGTTTATGTCACTTCAGATCAGTCATTCTGTCACGAAGTTAACATCTCTGCCCTTTTCCTTGCTTGAATTTCAGCAGAATTTAATAAATAAACCAGCAATGCGGCGGTCGGTCTCATCGCTAGAATGAGCAGCTGAAGAGTACTTTTCCTCACAGACAATAATGTAAAATGATTTACTTGAACAGCTCCTGAGTTTAAGTTTGGCCTCATATCAAAACAATAACAATATATCTCTCAACGGCATAGATCAATTATCTTAAAGCAATTCTAACAAAGTCCCCTCTGTCTGTTTAAATGAAGCATTTCATTAGTGGATTGAGGCAGAGCAATCTAAAGAGTAGAGGGCCACTTTAACCCCAAAGGTTTGCATGGGGATGACTATCACCGAATGGGATGCATGTTAATCTCCATTTCCTCGATTATGTGCGGGCCACTGCCAGTACAAACTGTTTGTTCAAAGTCAGGGTGACTTTCTTTTACCGTGCTTAAGTCCTCTGTTGCACGGAGAAAGAGAGGGAGAGAGAGAGAGATGATGAGGAATAGGGGGAAACGGAGAGATGAGCAGAGGAGTAAACACTGAGACAGGTGTCTGGCAAGGGACAATGATTAGATTTATAAACCAAGCAATGTTATTTCCTCTGCTCGGGGACTCCTGTAAGACATTAAGCGCTAACTGAAGCTCCCAGAGTCCCACAGCAGAGACCCTTGTCCCCCATTCTCCCTCCTTGGAAATCCAATCCTCCTTTATTTTTATTCCCTCACATTCCTTCCTGCCTCTCAGCTCAGCATCTCTTCTTCTTTTTTATATTTTCTCCCTCGCGTCCGACCAAGATGGATCGGCCTTGAAAGCATCCTTTCTGCTTCCATCACCCTCCTTGTGTTTTCTCTTCTTCAGTCAGGGGTGTGTCATCCTTTCCTCCCCAGTCCCTCCAGACCACTGGCTGGCACATAATTCATTGTGCAATTCACTTCCAGCTGGAGTGGAACTGAGCACATTAGAGATGGGTCTGCTAAGGTGTGCGATGCCCAGGGACCATTTTTCTTCATTTGAAAGCATCTGTCTTGCTGTCAATACTATAGATTTTCTATCAGCTCCTTAATTATGGCTCCATGATTGGGAACGTTATTGGTCGAGCTCCCTGATATGAAAACTCTAGTATCAATTCTGTGTCTGTCAGGGCACACAGCCTGGGTTATTAGACGGCCATTTGAACAGTTATATGAAATAGTCCTTCCTTCCCCCCTTTTCCGTGTACAGCTGGAGCAGGATCGGCTTTATTCAGCTTGCATACTCCTCTGCGAAATCTGTCAGAAAATGAAATCGCCGCAGTACAAGCATTCATGTCCTGATTCCAGCTTTATAACTTCACAACCTGTTCGAGGCTCAAAATAAGCTCATTAGGTTTGGTGAGTTTTGGGGGCCCAACATGGAGACGAATATTATTCAGGCCCATGGAGGGGTAGAGGAAAACATCATTTCACAGAACAGACGTTTTGCTCAGCATGATTAAATGACGAGGCGAACGCAATGTAAATCTTTTTCGCTCTTCCTTTCTCCCTCTAGGTCATCTGATGGCGTGTGCGCAGCAGGATCAGTGGTGGTGAGTCGTCTGAAAATGGGGGAGATGGAAGACGTTGACGTGGACCACATCACCACCGAGATACCATCACACAAGGTAAAATAGCAGGGTGAAGACACAAAGCAGGAGTCTCCATGCTCCAGAGGCCTAGCGCTAATGCTAGGATTAGACTGGCACTGCTCAAGTCCTCCAATGAGATTAAATACACTTCAGTAAACCCTAATGGGGATTTAGAGGATGTGTGTGTGCGTGTAATGTCTGTGTCTGTGACTCCGTTTGTTTTTTCTTTCTGTCATATATAGAATAGATTAAAAAGAGCCTGATCAAATTAGCATCCTGACACTCGCACCCTGTTTGTGATTGTGTAGCCAGTCCTGCAGCCTTCCTTCATCTGACCAAGTGGAAGATGCTTCCTGAATGTGGCTTTTTTGCCGTCGCCACCCCCATCTCCACTCTAATCTCATAGAATACATACCGATTAACTCTGCTCTCAAGTGACTTACATAATCAGGGGAGAGAAAGCGGAAGAAAAGAGTATTCTCCTTCAGAGTTTGACAGAAAACCGAAGATTGTGTCATCCGAATGGGGTGCAACTACACCAGAAATGAAGTTGTATGTACCCTGATTTCACTTTATTTTCTTTACATTCCTAATGTAGCCAGATTTGTTAAAAAAAGTGAGTCTCAAGTGAGGTTGTTTAGAGCCAGAGTCAGGTATTAAAAATATTTTTTCTTATGTGTAAAGAGGAACATTCAGATTTTCTCTTACCACAGCACAGCTCTGCAAGGCAGCACGGACACTTGTAGTCCTTGCCTTCTTTTGATTTGTTGTTTTGTGTGTGTTTTGTGTGTGTGTGTGTGTGTGTGTGTGTGTGTGTGTGTGTGTGTGTGTGTGTATGTATGAATCACTGTCTTATATAATTGACCAAGGGCTTCTACATGGCTGACTGGCTTTCGGTTCTGCCGACCCCTGTTGCTGGTGCAGGGAGGTTCCCTGCTAGGCTTCAGAGTGTCACTGACAATCTGCCCACGTCGCCTTGATGAATGTGTTGCCTAGTGTGTGTGTGTGTGTGTGTGTGTGTTGTAACAGCACATTTCCCCTTGTGTGTTGTTACTTGTAGAAGATGAGGGGAGGAAAGAGGGAAGGGATATGACAAACATTAGGGAGGGCTCACTTGAGACTCAAGACTCACTTGTGGGGAGGTTCTTGTTCAATTACCTTAGTTGTGTGCATGTCTTGCTGCCTGAATTTACTGTTTAATGTGTGTGTGTTTGTGTGTTGGGGTTGGAGGCACTTGTTTGATCATTCCCTGTGATTGCTTGAGTGCTGCCACTCATGAATATCCCGCTGACCCCTCAACATCAGCTGAAACAAGAAAGAGACTCCAGTCACCTTTGATCTGATCTCTTTACATATTTTAGTCATCAAAGAGACGTTGAACACATGCTGCCTACAATTACAATGGGACTCCTTTTCGCAGCTGTGGCTCATTGTTAATACTTTTCATTATCTGAGAGCTTACTTGTATGCTGACTGAAATGTCCAGATTGTTTCTGTCTGTATTTTTCAACGGACACATTTCATTTTCGAGTTTGTGTGTGTGAGCATGGGTGTTGGGTTGGGTGTCTACTTTATTCAGGATCCGTTTCTAAGCTAGGAGAGGTGATGGATTGTTCCTAGCAGTCACTAAAGTCCTTTTCTGGGGACAGGTTGGGCTGTCTGGCTGTGTTAAATGGTTCATCAGACAGGGCAGAGCTGACAGACAGCAAGCTAAAAAAAATTGTTAGTTGTCACTATTGCTTTGATGAGGAGTCCCAGACTTAATGCATCACGAGGCATTGAAGGTTTTCAGTATCGGAGTCCTAGCAGAGGTTGCGTTGTCACCAGGCGTTAACCACCGCTTCTGCCGAGTGAAGCCAGTGCGGACGTGTCTTAACATTCTCTCTACCGACCAGCCTCCTTCGGATGCAAAAAGAAGTCTGATTGTATGGAAGTCTATGAGAAACTGACCCTACTTCTCACTTGATTTATTACTTCAGTAAACATTGTAAACATGAGTTTATTGTCTCAATTGCTAGTTTCAAGTCTTCTTCAATATGATGTAAATAGTAGTAAATTATGATCCATTTAGAGTCAAACTGACCGTAAAGCGGAGTATGTTTTAGTGCGGGCTTAGTGTGATTGACAGGTTGCTGCCGCTGCCAGAGCCTAATACTGCGTCTCTACTTCACTCCTCCGTATTCCAAATATGGTAACTACCGTTCATTGGTTGTGAAAAAACAACAACATGCCTTCAAAATGGCAGTCCACAAACCAATGGGTGACGTCACGATGACTTCTTCCACTTCTTATATACAGTCTATGGTTATAACATGGACACATTTGAATTGTATGTGTAGCAGAGTGAAAAGATGGAAGGGTATAGTTTTACACTATTTGTTCAATTAACTTGATGGTTTTTAAACTTAATAGCACCAAAAATATCCTGAATTAAAACAGAGTAAAGCAACAATTATTTGTGTAAGGAGTGGTTGAACAGTGTTTAATCGTTAGCCGGCTAACTAGCTTACAAATTTGGCTCAAATGTCCACTTGAACTCAAGGATGAACTGATTAGAATACAAAGAGCAAAGGTCAAGGTCACTGTGATCTCACAAAACACATTTTTGGCCATTACTCAAGAATTACTAATTATGACAATTACGCACAAATGTCTGATGGGATAAAATAACGAAGTGATTACATTTTGGACTGACATGGATGTAAACTTGAACATGTTCGGTGGGCGGAGGCATACAGCCGCAAGGCGGTAATTTCTAGATTCTACATGGATCATCAACTTTTGAGGATGCTGAATTTTTTCCCCTGTGACATGCAGATGTAGCCTCAGTCTTTTAGCACAACATCATCTATGTAGCTGTTTAATGCACGTTCAAGATCTATTTTACAAGATTCACATTAAAAAGTCAACCAGAAACTACGATTTTAAACTCATGGAGCTGATGTTCGCGTTATTAGCTCGCCAGCTACAGCTGATAATCGTGAGCCAGCTTGAGTTGTCGGCCAGAATTGAGAGGCTGCTTTTATCTACCTCTTTCTGAAATCAAGGACCCATTGTTTAAATTCCGTCACTGTTATCATGTTAACATGTGCCATGTGGCAGATTTGAAAGCTTGACCGGCATAGCAACAGTTACTAAAGGGATGGGACTTTGCAAGCAACCAATTGTGGTTCATTGGATACAAATTTTTCAACTTTGCTTGGGTTTGAAAAACTGCCCTTGTTTGAAATTCCCCAAAACTAGAATAAGACATTACAGTATATGTTCAGTATATTTATGTCGTATGAAGAAGGATTTCTGAGGGGGGATTTTTTGCTTCATCTCATCATTGTTCCTCTGGTAGGTTCACTGAAAGAACCACTTTAAAGATAAGATAAGGTGAGTTGAAAAAAACTGAAATGTGGATGGAGGTAATAATTTCTCAACCAGCAACCCATTGAGTGAAGTCACAGCAGTGTGCTTTCCTTCAGCTGTCACCTGCTGGAACATCGCTGATTGCAGAAGTGCAACATACTTGAGAATTTGAACTAAAAAGGGAGCAGTGCAACAGCAGCTGTTGTCTCTGTGTGGCACCATGGGTTTAATCTTTAAATGTAGTGTTTGTAATGTGCATATAGCACAAATTGTTTCATTGAAATTAATTGGCATTATGGTATTGATGCAAACAAAAGCCCCCCCAAAAAAAACACATGAAACCATCCACGCATCATATTTAGTTATTATGTACTA
This sequence comes from Anarhichas minor, assembly GCF_050575085.1. Lineage (NCBI taxonomy): Eukaryota > Metazoa > Chordata > Actinopteri > Perciformes > Anarhichadidae > Anarhichas > Anarhichas minor. The sequence goes on along the minus strand of NW_027466460.1, from coordinate 9,478,831 downwards.
ATTTGTGCTGGTTTTAAGTTTCATGTTTTATTTTAGTTAAATGGGTTTGGTCTCCATTGTACCTCATAAGTAATAGTCATGATTAAAGCCCTCCTAGTCAAGAGAAAAATATTATTATGATATAAATATTCTCTGTTTCTCTCCTTCTGTTCTTTTCCTTTCCAGTGTCCCTTGGTTTATGAGTCTGCGTCCCATGCCTGCATCGACCGGGAGAATAACCCGCTGACAGGTCCAGGTATGATTTACATCTTGAACACTTGTAATCTCACTTATTGCTGAATGATGTGGCAATCAAAGAAAGGAAAAGAAAGAAACATGTGTTCTCTAATTTTCTTTTCTTTCTATTCCTTTTTTTTTCTTTGTGCACTTGGAATAAAATAAGTTAGGGCATAGTGCTAACTTACTTTATCCAAAAGTCCTTTAATGTTGATCTGTATCAAGGTGACTTTTTCCATTACCAAGATCTCTGGGATATCGTATTTGATTAAAGAATTTGTATTTGTATTATTATTTAAAAAAAGAAGACCCCGAGGTAAACCCTCTTGGTTCTTTGTGGACGAACTGAAGACAAGCTAAGGATGCCATGCTAGCTATGTGAGATTAACAAATAAAGCTCTCTCTCACTAGTAGATAAAGAGAGAAGTGTTGAGAGAAAATGAAAGACGTGTAGACAGAAAAGGGGTAGACTTAAAAAGGTCACAAGTCCAACTGTTTTTAAAACTTCACAGCTCTTGTTCACAGGACACTTTTCACACGTTTCACCCCATGCATTCGTTTGTTCAACACATCAATTTTCTCTTTTATCCAGATTCCCACCACCTCCTTAAGCTTCCCAGCAGCCCCATGCCTGTTGTCATGGTGTCATTGTCGTTTACTGTTTCTACGGAGATTAGCTAGTGAACTGAAGCCATGTTTGTAGTTGCACATCTGCAGCCCGTCAAAACAATACCCTCCCTGCAGACCCCACCAGATTGAGTAATGCAATTTAGTCTTTCACTTTTATTACCTTTCAAAATGTGCATGCAGAGAGCAGGGCGAGAGGGGAGCCCACACACAGCATGTCTCAGGAAGTCATTTTCTTAAGAGGTGTCGGAAAGAAAAAACAGAAGCACCTGATTGTTGGTCAGATTAGTGTGGTGGCAGGGAGGAGTTCAGGGGTTAATCTGCTTCTCTGACGGAGGTGGAAGTCAGCAACTGTCGCTCTTCCGATTAAGGTCATGCCTTCAAACCTCTTCTCTCCCATGTGGTCCTTGCTCCCCATTTATTTTTGTGATCAATTTCACTTTATCTAATCCCCATGCCAACAATGTCTCAGTATTCCATTTAATTTAGTTGCAGTTATGAATCCTTTCTGGGGTCATTCCAGGCTTAACCTTAATCATCATTCATTTTAACATCAACTTCAGCAGCGTAGAAAAATAATAATAAGCCTCTCTACAGCATTTGGCGAACAGTTATTGTCCTTCGGAGAAGCTCTGATTGTCTGTATGTACCTGGGTTTATAGTGTATCCACTATCCACACAATATTGTTTGCGTATTATGATGTAACAAACAAAAACAATTTAGCCTTTTTAACAATATATCTTCAAGTATTTTATAGATATTTTGATGCTCAACATGTATTTAACAGTAAACAAAGATATGCAGAAAACAGTGATAGAAACACCTGGTGAAGAAGGTCAGAAGTGTCTAAAGATGTTCTCTGTTATGCTATTCTATGGTGCTTAATTTCTACTGTGCTCCTCATACTGTATGTTGCTATTAGTTTGTCCAATTCAAACTCATCAACTGCATAGTTTCCACCTTTATATGCAGCGATGTCAGCAACCCCCCAGACCTGTCTTGAAACACAGGCCCTGTTTCGTTCACCTTGCTTTATGGGTGTGACTTTTTTTGCTGTGTCATCCTCACCACTTATACCATGTGTTTATGATTAAATTATTTACTTGAGCACGCCTAAAAGTTCTGCATTTAAAATCTTAAGTAGAAGTACAAAAGTGTTAGCATCAAAATATACTTAATGATCCGAAAATTAAAGTGTCCTCTACATAGAATGGCACATTTCAGAATGAGATATATTATATCATTGGAATACTTTCCGCTTTTGCGTTGCCGAACGCATGTTTGCCGAAATGAACCAGCGTTTTTGAAACACATTTGAGGTAGTTGTTGAAACCAGCCAGTAAACACACTTCTTGACATTGCATCGTATATTAAAATCCTCTTACGACACAAGAACTCTCACTGTAGTTCACATTCTTGAAACAATCTGCATTGGAGTGCATCACTGAAATTGAACACTCGAAGACAAATGACATAGCACCACCAGGAGTAATGACTTGGTCACTTGGACGGATGACTTTGGAAAGAGGACAATGTGGGGCCAGATCAGGGTACAGTTCAGTGTGAAGGGTTCGGTAGGGGGAGGGTTCTCTGTGCTGTCAACATGAGCAGAAGTGTGGCTCGCGCTTATGAGTTCAAGTGAAAACATTTTACTGGTGCCATGAATGTTTGACTGCCTACAGCGAGATTGTAGAAGTTTTACCCCGGGTGCTTCAGCTCCGACTCATTGAGTGACTTCCTTTATGACTGCAGCTCTGGAAACGGAAAGGAGTGGTAAACACTGTTCAAGGCACAGCTTTCTTGCCCTTTGCTGCCAGCATGCAGATAAGAGCATTAGAGCTGTTTTTCGTTTCCAGCCTTCGATTGATGCTATTAGCCACTCGCTGCAAAAATGAAGAAGCTGGTGCTGAATCTGAATAGGTTTTAATGGGTGGTGGGGTTAGCAAGAAGAGTTCCGAAGTGAGTCAAGTCTCTCTGACCGACCGTTGTACAATAAACAAGCAATTTAAATGGAAATGGAAGAAAAACGATGCACAGGACAAGGTCTCACTATTTCAGTCAGTATTCTAGTCTGCTGTGCTGCCACTGAAGTAGAAAGAGAGAAAGAAAAAGGGCCTTGGAAGATGATAAAAACCTTATCTTTGGCAGACACAGTTATTGATTATTGAATTTAATTTGTGCGTCATACATCATGTGACTCTTGAAGAGTTTCTGTATGTACCTTCCTTAAGGGTTCCAGCTGTCAAAGTTGGTTTAGATCTTAGAATTTCAAAAGTTAAAATGATCTTTGATGAGAATGTGTTGTATTTTCTACCGTGTCAGATGGTTCAATATACCTTTCTTCCCTCCCTTTGTCTCCCTCTCTCCCTCAGTGTTCAAGAACCCAATATGCAAGGTGTACAGATTTCAAACAGTGGACAGCAAGTGGATGCTTGTGCGAGAACAAATGGAGGAGTGCACGTTGTCCTTTAGCATCCCCAAGCAGCTGCTCTCACTGTATATTCAGGAGGACATGAGCAGGTAAGTCACTCTGAACTCATACTGTTGATCCAGTGGATGTCACTACCAGCTTTCTCATTGCATCGGAAAGCCCATTTTCTTGTTTGCATCAACTAACCAGCCAATGAAGAACAATCAAAAGTTCAAAGTAAAACTGCAACCCGGTGTTACTTCATAATGTGTACAGTAAGTGTGTGTAGTTTCTAGATCGTCGTTCCCGACCCAGTTCATCGTAAGTGATTGTTTAAAAGTTCCGCCTGTATTTGGAGAGGCGTGAATTATTCAGATCTGTTCAACACTTCCAACGAGGCTGCTATGCTCATGTATCCAGCACACGACTAACTTTGTCTCTGTCAAACACACACTCGCGCTTCTCCTGGTCCTCTCATGAAGCATTGAAAGAAGGCTCTTTGAATGTCCTGCCACAGGTGCTGAATAGGACAAAAAACTCCTTAAGATTTCAGTCCTGGTTCATTCTGTGACATAGGTGCAGGTTAATACTACAGGTCCCTTAATTATGGGGGCAGCAAATACTCCTTGATCAGCCATTGTTTCAGAAATACAACAGAGAAGCAACTGGTGTATCTGTCAGCAGCGCAGCCAAAAAAACTCAGTAAGTAAAGTTAGTAATTGGCCTTTTTACCGTCATGTCATGAGCAATTATGGTCTGACTGTATGCTGTGCACGGTGCAAGTAGTTTTCCACACAATGGCAGGTTTAAGTAAAGTTGTTTACATTGCAGAGGAGCCTGCAAACCTTTATCCAACAGCTCGCCTTTGGCGTCTCCTTCTTGATCTATTACTCCCCTAGAATATAAAACTGCTAGATTGTTTTAGTACATATTAAACTCCATCAAAACAGAGCTCAAGAACATTACTGCAATTAAAGTCCAGTCCAGTTGATAGTCTGTGAGCATACTGTGTGAGAATGAGGACAGGTGGGTGATGTTTCACCGCTCCTTGAGTGTGCACTCGTAATTAGATCCCGTGGTCCCTTCCTTCAGGCTCGACCAGTGTTTGTCAAGGCAGATCATTCCTCAACTGGCCTGTTGTCCGTGGCAACCCTTTATATAACACACAAAGGCGTCCATACATACACGCACACACAGCTTCAGATGATTTATCTCTACCCCCTTTAATAAAACAAAGAATTAAAAGGCGAAATACCCCCCTTTCGATGGACCACGATAGGACCATGATCCCATTTAAATTGAGCAATGAATTACACATATGATGCTTGTCAATTTAAAAGATCGTTTTTACACACATCGCTTCTGTATAGGCATGAAAAGATGCAATCAGAGACTTTGACGAATCGTCTGTGGGAGAATAGCTTGATTTGTAATCACAGTGTGCACCCTAAAGGATCATGGAGAGTTCAAGGACACAATCACATGCTGAAATATACACACAAGTGTGTTCAAACCCTCCACCGCACACATGCACATAGAAACAATCACACAGCCATTATTGACCGATTGACTAGACAAGCTTTGTTATCAGTTCACCTGTCTTATACAATGGGTTCACATTTCTAGACCATGGTTCCCACTTTCTCAGTATCTCCTACCCTACTTTCTATTTAAATAGAAGACGAACTGCTCTGCAAACCGATCATTTAAATCACAAATACATTTAGAGGACAATTATAGAATATTTATTAAATCTCTTATCTGTACAATGCAGCTCATGAGCACACAGCAGGCTCCTAACCATGACTACCATATAGAATGTTTGTTCATTAATAGGCATGTGTACCGTATCTCCAGCTTGGTTAAGCACCTCTCCTATAATCCTCTTTAAATGTTGTCTTTCTCCATGGTGCCTCTCCATTTAGCCGATTCTGTCAGCGAGCCTAACACTGTTGCTTGCGCTCTGTGTTTTTAAATGATTCGGTTATTGCTTCGAAGTTGTGAGTGTAGCGGCGGATGGTGGGTGGCTTAGTTTGCTTCACCGCTCTGTGATAATCTTGGATATTTCTTCCTTGTGTGTGTTCGCTTTGATGACTACAGTCATGTATTAATCTAACTCTGCGAACACTGAGGTGCCTGATTTTCCTTCTTTCCTCCAGTGATAATGCTGTGGCTCCTTGTGTTGGTGTGTGTGGTTATAAAGATAATGAATGCATGTATAGTAGTGTGTCGGTGTGTGGGTGTCAATTTAACCCCATTCATTAAGAGCTGTCTGGTTTCTGATTAATGGGGTAAAAAACATGCCACCTTCTTTTCCTGTTAATAAATAAGTACTGTGATAACGTATCAAGATCATATAGGTGACATGTTGAAATCCGGCTTCATTCTTTCCAATTGTTCTCTACATTCAAGATCAGTATTAATGACATCAGTGCTTGTTGGATGGGCCTGTTTTTTTCCAGCACAAGCTGCAGTTTAGTACAAGAAGGTTTTATTGACCCCACACACAAAGCCCTTTGTGAATAAATTTAAATGGCACTATAACGCATCATGAAATGCAGGTGCCTAAATTACAACAAATATATTCTGTTGTCCCAGTCAGCTGTCTTGTCATTGTTCTACTTGATTATTGTCCATCTTTTAATTTTCTAGTACCTGCTTAATATTTTAGTCAAGATAAATTACTAAACTAAATTTTATTCAAAACTTAATCATTGTCTTATAGACTTTTTTCTTAAAATCTTAGTAATTATATCCCCTCCCCTCTTCCATTCTTTCTTTTCTTGTAGGATACTGTTTTTTGTCAACCTATTTTTATTTGTTGTCCATTAAGCCATTTATTATATCCTCCAGGAGTTAATGAGATCAGTCGTGTGTACGCCCATCTCTGTGTCTGTCCACGGCTAATTTGCATTTGATACTGCCAGAGACACAGTTATTCCGAGTCTTTTCATTGGGCATCAACCTAATATTATACGTGTATTGTCTAAAAAGTAGACTTGAAGCCTAACGTAACGCTTCAAGTTGCAGTTACGTCCACGAGACAAAGAGCTGGTGCAGACATCTTCATAGATAAAAATGAGAGCATACTGTATCTGTTGCGAGTGAAAAACACCATTGATGGTCGTTGCAGACACATTTGTCTGAGATCTAATGCACCTTTGGCGTTATCTCGTACTTTCAAGGCCTTTTTTCGGATTGGGGGTGGACACAGAAAGGAGAGAAATGGCAGGTATGTTGGTCGACGTTACCCCCCATCACAGCCAGTTGTCAGGAACTGGCCAAGTGTTCCTGGAAGAAAAGATGCCATGGGAGGTGCAAGTGCTTTCAGTTGGTACTTCCATGTACAGCACTCTGCAGCTGCATATGTGAGCAGTAGCAGTTGGAAGATGAATGTGCCCGATGACCGTACCTCTGTGCGGCGTTACTGCAGACATTCAGATCTAAATGATACCCCCTGAACAGTGACATTGACATTAATGCACCTAAATTTGGTGCTACATATTAGTTTGAGGCTAAGTCCTCAGCAATTGTAATTAAAATTGCATTTAAATAACTGAAAAATGATAAAAACAAAAAACAATGTTCATGTTACAATTGGTTATAATCACTTTATGGCAACTGCAAACTTGTTGATTTTCATATCAGTTCAGTATCTAGTGCTGTAAGATAATTAGTTTCCGTCCAGACTGTTGTGGAATATTTCTTATGACTAGTCGGGAGAAGAAAGTTGAGGTTTTCTATCAATATAAAGTAAAACAGAGTTTTGATGAACGATCAAGGTTTATAAAGTCAATTTATTTGCTTGCAAGCAAAGAGAACAGTCTCACAGACACATCGCCGTCATCTGGGAGAATGCTCTACTTAACAGTCAGAATGCATGGACTTTTATGCTCAGACAGCTTCCTGTTATCTGCTTAGCTAACAAGAATACACAAAGAACACAACAAAAGGCAGGTCATCCTTCGAGCCTTAGTATATCATTTAAGACAGTCAGGAAGATGCTTTTATCTCCTGTTTACAAATCCCTTTTGTTCACAGTTTGCCTTACACTAATCAGTTTAAACTCACAACAGATGCTTCTTTTGAAGTCACTGTGACAACATAAAAATGACCATTTGCAGAGACAGAACAGACATTCTTTACCCTCACCCATCCCATCTGCATGCAAAGGTTTACGCCTTTACAACTTCAGATAACGCGTCACAAATGACTTCAAAAGTATTTAAAACAGAGGATCTCTGTTAATTAAGGTCTCTCTGTGTCTCTGTCTTACGAAGAGTAAACAAACAGTGCACAAGATAACAGATAACAAGACACCTGGATACTAAACTAATTAAAGTCATCTACTGAAACTACAGTTTGGTGTCTGCTCTTTTAGGACTTACATTCCTTAAACCTTCACATTAGACTATGACATATTTTCCCATTACAAGACTGACTAGTCTAGCAATGTTTCATATGTTATGTATAGTTAAATCTCCATAAAGAATCTCAACTACTTTCCAACGGTGCTGATATATCCTAGCAACTCTTATAATGTTGCACATGTGAATTTAGCTGCTTTGATTTCGTGTTTAGAATAATATTGTAGATCTTATATGAAAATGTAGCATCTTTTACAATGTTTAAAATGTGAAGTCCAGTTGTTTCATTTATTGAAAGAGTTACAGCTTTTTTACCGTCCATGCTGAATAGACTAGTCTGGGAATGTACTATAAGTTATACATTTATCTTTAATATCAAATGTATTATTGTCAGATGAATTAAGTGTCCAGTGCCATACAGTTTGTTTTGTCCAGTTTGATATTATATTATTGTAATGTTCAATTTGAACATAGTTGAAGGAAATGATTTTCATAAGAGTTGAATTATTAATTGACACTTATATTCATTACTTTTTCCACAAAATGTCCAATTACATCAGCACATTCATTATTCTAGTGTTATAGTTGTGGGTAATTATTAAAGCATCTTTTATTACCTACAAATAGACACCAAGATCATTCAAATCGGGGAAATACAAAGTTTTATTTGAAGAAAACAAATTTTCGGGAGGCCCAATTGGCGGCCATCTTGAAAAATAGCCGCCATCTTGGATCTTTGAACGGCCAATCGGGCAGGTTTGACCAGATACCTCTGGAGAACAACTCCACCAAATGTCATGCTTGTATCATAATTTGCACAATTAATCTACTATCTGCCCCACTACATAAAACATTACACAATCATTTATATCAGTATTTTAAGAGGATTCATATTTTTTATTTATAAAAATAATATATATAAATAATAGTAATAATAATAATAATAATATATATATATGGTTACATATAGTTTAATTTCTTTGCCATATTTTAAGGATCATCAGAAATCATTACATTCATAAATTCAAAGATAAACATTCAATCTGGTATCCATAGTAACGATGCCATCGAGGACTCCATGGATAGAATGTTGTCATGACGACATCACGGATTCTTTTTGCCTTTAATGTTGAGGATTCCATGATAGAATGGTCTCTTTATGACATCACAAATTCTGTGGCTTTGATGTTAAGACTATATAACCCTGTACATTCCCTCACACATTTGAGAGCAGACATCAACATACACACTTGACAATTACATTGAAAACTTTCACAGCTTTACACAGCACACATAAGATTCTTTCAGATACACATTTGACAATTGCAATGGAGAACTCACCAATCAATTTTTACCTAAGTTCCCTGGAGGAACAAGTAAGATGTGAACTGTTGGACAGCGAGGCGAGGATCACCCAAACAAAAACTAAGGACAGAGTCCTCCTAGAAATTCATGAAGACTGTCTTCAACATTTTCTAGATGTTCTCCACGAAAAGAACGAAACCACGGAGTCCACCAAGGAGGTATCTAAGAACCTCTGTCAGGCTACTGTTGATAATCAGTTAGATGTCATCAGTCAGCTCAAGGAGGCTCTTCATAAGGCCGAACAGGAGCTGAAAAATGAGCAAGAGGAGAAGTCCTCCCTCAAAGCACGCCAGCAAAAAACCTGTGAATATCTTCAATCACAGGGGCGTCTCATCACTTCCTTTCGAGCACATGACCAGCAAGCAGCAAAACAGACGCTGGAAAAAGCCCAGGCTTTCCATAAAGTCCAGATGGAAGAACAGAGAGCGGAGACGAACAGGATCGCAGCAGCTCTGAAAGAAACACAGGACCTGCTGGAGACTGAGCGTGTTCAACATAAAACTACCACCAAGGCTGAGTTGGAGATATTGAAGAATCTCTGTCAGGCTCAAATTGTTGAAGTGTTAGATGACAACAGTAAGCTCAAGGCAGCCTTTATCAAGGCTGAGAATGAGCTGAAGAATAAACATCTACTGTGGCAACAGGAGAAGTCCTCCTTCAAAGCACGCCAGCAAACAAACTGTGACCACTTTCCCTCCCAGGTGGAGGTCATCGCATCCATTCGAGCACAAGAGCAGGAAGCAGTAAAACAGAAGCTGGAAGAAGCCGAAGCTTTCCATAAAGCCCAGATGGAAGAACAGAGAGCGGAGACGAACAGGATCGCAGCAGCTCTGAAAGAAACACAGGACCTGCTGGAGACTGAGCGTGTTCAACATAAAACTACCACCGAGGCTGAGTTGGAGATATTGAAGAATCTCTGTCAGGCTCAAATTGTTGAAGTGTTAGATGACAACAGTAAGCTCAAGGCAGCCTTTATCAAGGCTGAGAATGAGCTGAAGAATAAACATCTACTGTGGCAACAGGAGAAGGCCTCCTTCAAAGCACGCCAGCAAACAAACTGTGACCACTTTCGCTCCCAGGTGGAGGTCATCGCATCCATTCGAGCACAAGAGCAGGAAGCAGTAAAACAGAAGCTGGAAGAAGCCGAAGCTTTCCATAAAGCCCAGATGGAAGAACAGAGAGCGGAGACGAACAGGATCGCAGCAGCTCTGAAAGAAACACAGGACCTGCTGGAGACTGAGCGTCACATTCAGCCTAAAACTACCACCGAGGAGGAGATGGAGATATTGCAGAACCTCTGTCGGGCTAGAATTAATGAACTGTTAGATGTCAACAGTAAGCTCAAGGCGGCTCTTCGTAAGGCCGACCAGGAGCTGAAAAATGGACATCTACAATGGCAAGAGGAGAAGTCTTCCCTCAAAGCACGCCAGCAAAAAAATTGTGACGAATTTCACTCCCAGGTGGAGGTCATCGCTTCCATTCGAGCACAAGAGCAGGAAGCAGCAAAGCAGACTCTGGAAAAAGTCCAGGCTTTCTCTAAAGCCCAGATGGAAGAACAGAGAGCGGAGACGAACAGGATCGCAGCAGCTCTGAAAGAAACACAGGACCTGCTGGAGACTGAGCCTCACATTCAGCCTAAAACTACCACCGAGGAGGAGATGGAGATATTTCAGAACCTCTGTCAGGCTACAGTTGATGAACAGTTAGATGTCAGCAGTAAGCTCAAGGCGGCTCTTGATAAGGCTGAGCAGGAGCTGAAGAATAGAGATCTACAATGGCAAGAGGAGAAGTCTTCCTTCGTAGACCAGAATAAAAAAGCCTCTGAACTTTATCATACCCAGCTGAAGACCATAGCTGATTTTGGAAGAATGGAGAAGGAGGCTAAGCGGACACTAGAGAGATTCCAGGCAGCCCATGAAGGCCAGCTGGAAGAACAGAGAGCAGAGACCAGCAAGATCTTGGCAGTTCTGAAAAAGACTGAAGATCAGTTAGAAGCTGAGCGTCTCCGTTCCCAGGAACAGCCATCCCTCACGGCACACCTGGAAAAAACATACAGTGACCTCGATCATGCCCAGCTGAAGAACATAGCTACTCTTCAAACATTGGAGGAGGAAGCTACGCAGATGGTCAACAGAAACCAGGTGTCCCAAGCCCAGCTGGAGGAGCAGAGAGTGGAGATAAACAGGATCAAAGCAGCCCGGAAAAAGACAGAAGATCTGTTAGAAACTGAGCGTCTTCTTTGGCAGCAGGAGAAGTCTTCCCTCCTTCAGGCCACCGAAGATCTTCAGAGCCAGATCACCAACAAGCAGAAGAAGAAGAAAAAATGGTTCAAACTCTTCTAATGCCCGGCTCCCTACTGTCAAAACATCAGACAGTAAAACACTGACAGGGTACATTTTACTGCACGGGTACTTCTACTTTTGGTACTCTTAAGCACATCTTGTTGATTATAACATACTAGACTAAGGTTTCGAATGCAGAACTTTTACTCGTCGTGGATTGTTTCATCAGTATGGTATTAGTACTTTTACTGTAGTGAAGGATCTGAATAATTTTTCCTCCACTAATTACTTGTAAGTGAGTTTGGCAAACAGTTAATATACAAACAGTGGTTCTTAACCCTGGCTCCAGATCCTTGACCGGAATTAAGGATCTGGAGCTAGGGTTAAGAACCACTGTTTGTATGTTAACTGCTTGCCAAGTAAGTTCCCAAACTTAAATCACTTACAAGTAATTAGTGGATGCAGTAAATAACCCCTCTGAGGCAAATTTGTAATTCGTGACTATACAAAAATTTAAAAAAAAAGTTTAAAAAAAAGTACCAAAAGTAGAAGTACCCTTGCAGTAAATAACCCCACGCCCCCCCTACCCCACCCCCCTACCCCCCCTACCCTCCCTCACCCCTACCCCACCCCCTACCCCGCCCCCACACCCCTAGGGTTCATTCTGTATACACGACATCATTGCACTTCTGTCCATCCTGGGAGAGGGATCCCTCCTCTGTTGCTTTCCCACAGGTTTCTTCCTCTTTTCTCCCCGTTAAAGGGGTTTTTGGGGGAGTTTTTCCTGTTTCGATGCGAGGGTTCTGGGACAGAGGATGTCGTATGTGTACAGATTGTAAAACCCTTTGAGGCAAATTTTTATAAAAATAAAACAAAAAAAAAATAAAAAATTAATTGAATGTGTGTTTTAATTATGTCATGCTTGTAAATCGTTGTTGAAAATTCTAAGTTGTACTACGGTCATGTTTAATATTTTAATGTGTAAAAATACATTTTGATGTATAAATTCAGGGACAATCACTGATGAGTTCTCATTTGCACCCAACAGCCTGAACATATACAGTAAGTTGGCTCAACTGATTTGACATGTTGGCCCAAATATAGTGTCTATAGTCTGTTGGTCATCTAAAGAGAATAATTCAATTAAAAACACCTGAACATTACTTTCTGCAACATTTTGCTGGTTTAGTACAAGTCTAAAGTGGCTTGAGAACTTAAGGCAAGAAGGTTCATTTAATGTTACAGCACCTTTCAAAAACAGCTGCAATTCAAGGTTTTATGGCAAGGAAATGCATTAGAAAGGTTAATATATCCAGCATCCAGCAGCAGTGAGCAGAGGGCTGTAAAGACCCGCTGACGACATCATCAACTGTCTGAAGAGACCTGAAGCCCCGCCCACGCTGCTGCACAGAGCGCCAACGCTTGTATAGTATTAATTATCGTTAATATTATTTATTTATTCAGATGCATCGATACCGAAGCATATTTCTGATATCAGTCCAAAACTGACTCAAATAGCCAAATCAGCTATCGGTGACGACATGCAGATCCGGTATTGGATACCAATATTTAAATAAATAACAATTAAGTAATTAATATTTATCTATGTATTTATTCGTCTAATTTTGTTTTTCAAAGTTGGGAAAGCAATGTTTAAGTCAAGCCTGATTTTGCCTTAGACATAAAATAATGATCATAGGAACTTCCACACAGTGAGGCATACAGTTAAGTAATAACACTGGTATCAGATCGGTACTCGGTATCGGCCGATACACAAAACCCAGGTTTCATTATCAGTATAAGGACGGAAAAAGTCAGATCCTTGTATCTCTATTTATTTATTTCATGTATTTATTTATTAGTGTTTATTTATACATGTATGTTTACATACGTACATTTAAAAACTTAGGTATCATATATTGTGTGTATATAAATATACATAAAATTGTGAATCAATTAGTATAGTGGTTGATCTGCTGTTCAGAGGCAGCTTATAGAATAACAGCAGCAGTGAATTAAAATCACTGGCGGTCAGAAGTGAGATTTGAACCCACGCCTCCATACAAACAAACACATACTAACTTTACACAGGTTCAGGTGGTTATATGTGCATGTAGGTGTGAAGGTAGGTGACTTTGGACCTACCTGACTTTACAAAGCTGGTCATCTCGTGGTCTTCAAACTGTGCTCCCTTTTAAAATCAGGTCCCACCATCATTTGTGTTCGGATCGCTGGATCCACGATATAGGTAATGCCAATTTACGTCAACGTTCTGAAAGAGTTTTTACAAACAGTTTATCTTGCGTTGGTTTTGTGCAAATGTTACACACTGAATGATGATGATGTCCATTCAGTTTTCCAGATGAATTTATTGTGCTGTGAATACAACAAGACAGTCTCAGATGAATATCTGCTTCTGCGATCTCGACTGTCCTTTTTGGTCTAGCTCGCTTATCTTAGACAAGAATTACATGAATTGTGAACACACAACCTGAAATATACAGCCTAACAAACTACTGCTTATATCTGTCACAGGACACACCATTTATCTGTATATAAACTTACATGGGAACAATACAATTATCAGGCCAGGTTACTGACGTTACAATGGCGCTAAACCGCTAGCGCGCGAATAGTCTTGTTTAGCTAATGATGCTAGCCTTAGTTAGCGGCCCTACATTTCAGTATTAAACACTTTATAAACATCAAAACATGGCACCGCAAAAGCGAGCAAACATAATATAAATATGGCGCTTATGTACTTATGTACTTCTCTCACCTGTGAATACAACAAGACAGTCTCAGATGAATATCTGCTTCTGTGATCTCGATTGTCCTTTCTGGTCTAGCTCGCTCATTTCAGACAAGAATTACAGCGGCAGTCATACCAAAACCCGCTACTGCCACCTATTGGCGAAAATGAGTATCGCCCTGCAGCTACTTTAGGTGAAAGTAGGTGAGTTTAAAGGCAAAGTCCATCCTCCTTTCTTTGTTGACAAAGAGTTTAATCCCACGGTTGTAGGCCTACAGTACATTGTGTCAGTTCCAGTAAGAAGTCCTTCTCGATTCATGGACGCCAGTGACAGGCGAGCCTCCCCAGTTGTATTTTGCCGGTCTGCGGCGGCTGGTTCGCAGCGGGGCCGGGATCCCCCCTCCGCTGGCCGCCGTGCCCGCCAGCCCGCAGACCGCGGTTGTGGAGCTCCGTTTCCCTGCGAACGTGTTCGTTGATCTGTAGATCCACTCGGGTTTCTCCAAAAGTTTTCAAAAGCACCGTAGTGTCCTGCCGTGCTATGGCGTCCTGAGGTTAGCGTAGCGTAGCTCCAAACACCAAGATGCTCAGTTAAAATGAAACACATTCCCAGCCATAAAATGTGCGACGCTGTCATTTTATAATTTCTTCCATTTCTTGCAATTTGAACTCTTACTACTCCAACTAACTTCTGCCAGCTTCCTTAAATTTCACATTAGTCACGCGCTGGCCCACTGACCAATCACGGCGCATGTTAATGCTGACGTACTTAGCAGGTACCTGGGTAGCAGTGGCACGTCAAAGAATACGCCCAACATGTCAAACTAAAGAACTGATTTGTTGAAGACTATGACAATCAACAATATCGTCCCCGTTCACTTAAACTGCACATGGATTCACTTGTGAGTCTGCAGGCCTCGGGCATCTCTTCTTACCTAGAGACACAGAGGTGAAATCTGATTGGATAAAAGCTCTACTTAAAACAAGCTGCACTGGAAGCAGAGCAACAGAGGAAGACAGTAGCTGTGCAATGAGAAAATAAGATAATGGAAAAATATTTTTATAAATTATAATACATGTAGTTTATTTAAGAAAAATGTATTTATTATAAAATAGCTATAACTTTGTGATTCTGTTTAGGCCAGCAGAGACGGCCTTGCAGGCCCTGACGGCCCACCACTGATGTATGGATATATATACGTATGAATGTTTATGGACATAAACACACATATATGTATATATGCATATACGAATGTACATATGTACTGTATAATGTCAACAAACCCTAAACATTAACAAAAAATGATTAACAAACTTACTAATTATCATCAGTAAACAACAGGACAAGGAAAATGGGTTAATTCTCACCACAGTATACAGTATTAGAGCATAACTACAGTATCTTAATAATGATACATTGAACAAAATAGGTTGCCCAGTGTGTGTGTACAGTAGAATGTCCATGCATTTAACAAGTTTGGTAATTTGAACCTTGTAAATGAATAATTTGTAATTTTATCTTGTAGCTCCTACTGTATAATATTCAATATTACACTGACAATTTGTTTTCCCACTCTGAAAAATGAAATCTCAGATATTTTCTTACCTATAAAATGTTTATTGGAGCACTTTTTTCAAATGTATGGTGTTCGATGTAACACCGAAAAACCTGAGTGACCTTTTTTTACATGCATATACCGGTAGTTAATTAGTCTACACTTGCTCTTATCGCGCCTTTCCCCAATCACACCTTTACTCTTTCCAGACAATAGACCACTGATTAAGGAGGTGATACCATAGCTCTCTACCCACTGCCTTATCACCCTAATTTAGCAAGCAGATATGTTTCTCTATTATTTTATCCATTATCTATTATTTAGGCTGAGATTGTCCACCCTGACCTCCCCTCCAGACTTCCTTACCGAAAATAACAGATCTCTCAGGAGACAATAGTCCACTATGACACTGTGATCCACAATTAGCAGTGTCTGAGAGGTATAGTTAGAGGTTAAGATCATTGTGAATAGTTGCAATCTCTTAAAGGGAATGGTAATGATCTTGTGCCATGTAATATTTGCTGTATTAATCAGTAAATTAGAGAACATCCAATTGATTAAAATTGCCCAGTTATGGTACAAGGGGTCACTTCAACTGAACTGGGTACACGGTTACAGAGCACCACTATTGTGTCATAAAGTGGCTCATTTCGTCTGTGTACATAAACATCCTTAATGACTACTAATAAAGTATCAGGGCCTCCAAGGGTTGTCCCATTTCATTGGGTAAGGTTTCAACAACTACCCATTTTAACTCTGTTCCGAAGTGCAACTCAAAAACTATGGTGTAGCGTTAAAAAAACGGAATGGGATATATATATATAAGCTGGGAAATCTACTTCAATGCTGGTGTCCTTTAACAAGCATCAATGAAAGACGCTTGATTTCGTTTTATTTTTTATATATATTAGTAGTTTGTGTTTCCCTTTTTAAGAACTGATGCTTTTTTCCCTTTGTTTTCCTCTTAAAATTAATAGCCACTGTCATTTCCAACAATATTATTAATTTTTTAGACTTTTCCAAAATAACAGCTTTTGAATAAACATGTTTATTCATCATTGGTCTCTGTTTAATAAATTCCTCTATATAGGAATGGTTTCAAGCACTGCCAAACGTAAAAAAAATATTCTTCCTTCGAATAACCTAAACATCCTTTGCTCATGGTAATCTGGAATGCACTTACTTTTTGAGGAAGCCTCCTGTCTATCTTCCTATGCCATAAGCACATCTTACACAACCACTTGCAGAGCGTGTTGGCAGAGTTGCCAACTATTAGACAGAGGCGAGGGACGAGGATAATGTCTAATGTTTGTGATCTACCATTTGTTTTACAGCTGGTTCAGTTGTTTTTAGCCGTGCTTGAATTTGATTTTAAAATGTTAGATGTATGTAGTTTGCTGATTGCATACTGTGCTGGAGTGTGTATTTCAAGAGTCAGTTCACCCAAATTATGATGAATACAATTTTTTTTCAATTACCTCTAGTGGTATCAACCCATGCAGATCATTACATTGTTATCTATATTTAGGAGTTAAAATAACTAATATCACATTTCTTTTCCCTTTATTTTTGACCTAGATTATAAATCAATACTCTCCGGTTGCCAACTATGGAGACGCTGTTCCTGAATTACCTCAAACCTATTTTGGCATTCTGTTGTGCAATTTCTTATTACTTAAAGTTCTACGCTCCCCACAAGGAAACATCAAGCTAAGCACAGCAGGGAGTGAAATGCTAACAACAGCGGTAGCAGCAGTAGCAGCAAGTAATGGAATAGCTTTCTGGTAAACGGCGTCACAGCAAACATGCAGCAAAAGAGAGAGCAGAGCACTGACGGCTTAAGTAGACCGCCGTGATTAAAAGGGTGCATTTGATATATACGATGAGACTGTGCCATGTGAGTGAAGCGGAGGACTCAAGTTGGGCGTCCTGACCCTGCTCGCGGGCATCACTTTGTTAAGCTTATATTGGCAAATATATCAGTCTAGCTGTAGTGACAACAGTGTTTAGAAAAGTCACATTTATTTACTTTTTTAAGGGTTGAATTTTAAATTAGAACTATAACATGTCTTTTCAGAAACAATGTGTCTGGGTAATTAGCAGGCATGGCTACCACTAGAAATACGTATATGAGAAAATATGTTTTGTTTGTTTTGGCTGAAACCCCCTCTTGAAAAACTTGTGGGTTTGATCATTCATATACATCACCTTGACTCACTCTGTCTCTCTCACACTATCTCTCTCTGGCACTATTTCTATCGTGCTCTGCTGTGTATTGAAGTACTTCAAAGTAATCTAAAAATAACTTACTTACCTGGAGGAGACCAGGAAATAGTCTGGAGAGGCTATCAGCGCCTTACGCTTTGTTGTAGTAGTTGAACTATACAACAAAGAAATAACTACTACATTATGCATTCAAGCAATTATGCCTGGTCTTAACAATAAGTCGAACCAATGAGCATGCAGCCTTTCATTTTAAGATATACTTTATACAAAATGCATGAGGTATAATCACTGAAAATTGGGCTCGTTATCATGAAAGCAATGCATATGATCATGTATTTGTTATCCTGAATACAATGTTGAACCTCCTTCAACCTCTAATTTCTATAATATCAGTGCAATTTACTTTTCAATGGGTGCTGGAGGGCAGGTTTCTGAATGATATCTGTCCATCTGATGTTGCCTTTCAGATGCAAATAATGAGCCAATGAAAGAGGCTGTACTTCCTACTAGGCAATCAGCTCCTACACACACAGACACACACTCAGGCATGGACACTGTTTATTCCTAAAGAAGGAGCACAGATGATTGTGGCCTTAGGCTGCAGACATAGCTGAAGGACAGTCAACCCATCGCTCCAGTGACACCAGTAAAGACTGGATGGGTGTCTTTTATACTTAATGGTAAAAGAATGGCGGGAGCAATGGAGGAATTTGATAGGGCAGAGTGGATAAGTGGGCACCAGCTACTAGCCTCAGGTGCAGAAATGTGTTTATCTGGCTCAGCACAGGGTGCTTCGGGTCGCTACTGTGTGTACATGTGTGTCTTGGCCAGTATGTGCAAGCCTGTGTCTGCGATTTACCATAATTGTTAAGTATTGCAATAATACCCAATACGTTTTTCTCTCTTGATTTAGATAGTTTTATGTCTAATGTCAATGCTTTAAACAAAAGAGAAGCTAAGCAGAAGGAGCCAAAATGTGTGGACGTCATTAATGATTTGTTTGACATCCATTAAAACCACAAAGGTCCTCATAGATCTGTGTTTATCTGCAGGGTGCAGGACCTGAGAGAGCTTGGCGAGCTTTCTCCTCACTGGGACAACTTAAGAAAAGAGGTGATGACTCGATACGGAGGAATCATCAACTCCTACCAGGAGACTTTGGCTGAACTGGACAAGATTACTGGTATGACTGCACCCGCTGCTACATTTTACATTCATATCTGTGTCCACACATGCATTCATGCACACTCTGCATACAAAGGTTTTTCACTCTAAATCATACAAACTCACTTGGTTATAAATGAGTTCCAAGATGTGTCCCTGGTTGTATTGCTTTATTGACCCGCCTTTGTTCAAATATGATTATCCAGGTTTTATAAAAATATGTTTTTTTTCTCTTCTATCACGGTTTGTCCTTGGATGGCATACTGTTGGCGTACTGTGAAAAAGTAGAAGTAGAGCACCTGGCTTAGGTTTGCAGGTGACACTGCTTACATTGTCAATCAACCAACACTTTGTCTTTCCAGTAAAATTTGTAATTTGTTCGTAAAAAGTAAGAATCTGTTGGTTGTGGTGAAAGTTGCCTCTTACTGTAATGTGTGGTCCCTAAATATAGAAAGATGTTGGGAGTAACTAAAGGAGTGGGGTGTGCATGTAATCTGCCCTGACCTGTCAGTACATTCTGGGTGATTTGTGTCAGTGAAAAGCTCAGTGAGAGGTTGATTCATTTATCTACTCGCTGTCAAAGAGTTTCCATAGCAACAGAGGTTTCATCAGGGCCAGTGTAAATGTGTGTGCCCATGTGCCCCTCTGTGTTTTGTGAAAGTAAACGTTTGCAGTGCGCATAAAAACGGATGCAAATCTGTGCCATGTGCAAACACAACACGAGTCTTGCATCTCATTTACAAATAGTCTGTGTTCTACTTGGTATGCAAATAATATTGCACACTTTTTGCAAATGTTTTACATAATAAAATTAAGCAGTTATCTCTGATGTGAGCACAGAAAGTAATGAGGCTGCCTCTGACACTTAACAAGGAAACGTTGGACATGTGATCATGCCACAGAATGCCAGTGTGGTGTTTAAATTGTATTTAGAAAGAGAAATGTAGCAGATTTATTTGCTTTGTTTAGTTTCATTACTCAAAAGGACTTTTTGGACATAACCTCACCACAACGCTATCAAAAAACGTGTGCACAAATCACTGGTTCTGCTGCCAAACAATCCGTTGCGTTTTCTATCGGCCCTCCAGACTTGTCTGTCTCCTTACCGGCCCCCTGTCTGTGCCGCTCCAGTAAAACTTGTACTTACGTCATAGGCTCCGCCATAGCCTATTCTGTCGCTGCTGTTGCGCCTGTTAAGTGGTGGATGGATTTTTTTGAGTGTCACAATCCTGGCGAAATGACTCGTTTCACTATCACAATTTGATCAAGTCGGTCGGATAACATTTGGAAAATCTAGAAGAGCGGCACGATTGGACTGTTTCATCCCCATTCAAGTTAGCATAGGGCTAAACAGCAGTGAGATGGAATAAACCCTCACCTATTATTGAGCATGGTTTCAGAGCCTTCAGCGGACACGCCCCCCCCCCACCCAGCGTTTCAGAACAAAGAAAGCTGCTTTTTTTTCTCCACGATTGTGAAATATAATTTTACATACCTGTCGACTTTTTGGCAGGTATGTCAATTTGGCTGGGTGGTCAATAACATAAACGCAGAACATATGTTTAGTTTTGCTTTACCCCGACTTTGAATTATCATGGATTTAAACTATAGCAGGAATAACAAAACAGACATTAAAGCGCTCATCAATCACTCTGGATTTGTTTCTTTCCCTCTCCATAAGCTTTCCCTGTGCATATTCTAGTTTCCTATGGGTATAGGAACATTATGGCTCCTGATTAATTTAACTCTGATTTACTCTCATCCCCATAATGAGATATTTGTCACTGCTTCATTTGCTTTGGCCAGCTGATAAGAGATGGTGGTGGCTAAGCCTCTGCACTGCCTGCCTGAGCTCTGAGGGAGGGAGTCGAGGGCGAGGGGAACAGATAATGTGGCATTGGTCATTATTGTTCCTGACAAGTCCCTTGTGGCACAGATGCTGCAATACACAAAGGCACCCCTGTCACATGTACCACTGTAATTCTGTCCTGCATTAACTTAACAGGATGACAGACACTGCTAAACAAGTTGGGTGGGCAAGCTGTTTCAGATAAATTATTAATAAGTAAGATCATTAGAAAATGCAGAAAGTAGAGATACAAAAATAATTTGTGGTGTGGAGATGGTTTGAGTGTGAAGACCAGTGGGTGAGCAAAGACATGGAAAAAAGCATCATTATTCTCGTAACTTGTCAATACTACACAAATCAATACTTTAAGGTATTAATATGTATTAATACGATTTTACTTTAAAATAACAACGGAATTGGAGAAACTGCAGGCAGAGAAAGAAGAGAAACAGTCTGCTGGGAGGTGGCGGTAAAGTCCTCATGTTTGGATTCCATTGAATACATTTTTAATGATGAGCTGACCTCAGCAAACAATTCGGATGCTCTAATAACTCTATTCCATTCATAAATGAATCATTCCTACTTTCATTGTTTGCCAGCCGGCGAATTAAAGGCATAGATATAATCCTGTTAGCGTGGTGTTTGTTGGACCTCCGATACTGCCAGCAATTCTCTGCACAAAAGTGTCAGTCACTCTTAAACTCCACTTATGGGATAACTTCCAGCTTAAGGCCCAGAGCTACGTATTGCAGATTAAGGCTCATACCTTACATTCTCTCTTTAATAGCTGTATTAGAACAGAAGTCTCTGTTGTCTGTTGCCTGTAGGTAAAGATGTTCAGCTGTGGAGTACACAGACATTTTATGTTCTGCAGGTTACTTCAGACAACATGAAAAACAATAGTAACAAAGAAAAGCCCTTAAAAGCAATGACCAAAATGTTAAAAGACATAAATTGGATCCAAGTTATAAAAAATTAAAAAAAACAGTCAGACACGACTCACTTGTCCAATTCACACCTCTCTCAGGCTGATTCCACTGCTCACACAGCGTGTGTCCAATCCCCCTCTATGTCTACAACATATCTAGCTGTGGATTGATTAAAAAAGCCTGCTGTGCTCTCAGCGCCACAGGACCATGAAGATGAAACCCTTAACATGCTACCGACCTACATTGATCTGACAGGCCTCACTTATAAGAAGGTGTTGCTGAAGTTTGTGATCGGTTTTTCTTTTCTTCTCAGCTTGTTGTCAGGATCACAGGCAGACATTTCTAAAAGCACAGGATATAGGTTGCTCATATCCTGAAGGATTCAAAGAGTAGAGAAAAGTGGCTAAGAGCAAAGAAATAACAGGAAAGATTAAAAGAAGAGATAGTGGCCCGATGTTGGTCAATATTGCTGGCAACCAGCCCTTCTGTCACATAGCCAGCCCACCTGGGCAAACAGATGGGGATGTGATACGGCTAATTCATCTAACCTACAATGGTCACTAGCTCGATTAGCTTGGTCCCCAGAGCTCTACAGCAGACAGTGAGAGTCCACTGAGCAGAAATGACAGCTTAGCCATCGACTTGAATGTTAGCTTTTGGAAACAGCTCCTCCTTATGTAGCACAGAAATTGGTTGGTGTACACCGAGGAACGCAGTTATTCAGTCTGGATTGGATGAATTTTAAAGTTTTGTACGGACATTCATGTTCCCCAGAGGATGAAGCCTACTGACTTTGGTGATCCTCTGACTTTTACTCTTAGCACCACTATGAGATTGACTTCTTCTTTTTGATTATTTGATGGATTTCTTTGAAATTTGCAACAAATATTGAAGGTCCCTTGAGGATCAATTCTAATAACTTTGATGATCCTCTCGAAATTTAATTTAGTGCCATCATCTGGTCAAAAATGTTATTTTGTTTCATTGCCAAAGTCCTGCAAAAGCTAATGCCATTCCCCTCAGTCTCAGCTGTACTTTATGGTTAGTGGTGGTTGGGGAATGTTAGCATGCTCAAGATTCATGTCTTTTATTGCTCAAGTGCAAGTGTACAAGGGCATTGGAATTATTGTGTGGATCATTCAGTCAAGTAAAAAATACATACGATAAATACAATAAAAATATGCAAATTATAATAAATATAAAGAGATACACATGATTGACAGAAGGAATATGTAGCTTCTATTTAGTAACATGCTCAACTGAGAGTGTTATGTCCAGTTTATTGTTCTAGACTGCAAATTTCTACATGTGGAGATTATGTTTTGGTCTTCACTATATTTAGACAGATTGTATATTCAGTGGTTAGAAATGGCATCTGTTTACATTTGCACTTTGGTAAGTAGCAGCAAATCTGTTAACACCTTAGGAAGAAGACATGATTGATTTTCAGTTCTTAAGTCACATCGCCGTCATGCTCCAGCTGAGTCATATATCCCTTTCTGAGAGGCAACACATTTCAGCTTGAGTGGGTCAGCAGTTGCAGCATTATATACACAGTGATGTAGGTGCAGTGGATTTGTTTTCATGTTTGGCCAACCTGCCTAATGATGTTAAAATCTGTGGCAGGTAACTGATTTTCCCATCTAGATTCTGTGTAAACATAAACCTTCTGTAGCACTGAAGCTTTGATTGGTGCATTCTGGTCTGTTGCCTCGAGAGTAATTAATGAACAGGACTGAAAAGAGTGTGTACTGCGTAGTTTAGTTCTTCCCAACACAAAGTAAAAGTTAGGGCACATGCCAGTTAGAAAGTGTGGATACTAAGTCTGTCTTGGCATCACGCTGCAATTAATATACACTGTGAGGAGTAGTACACAGAAACACACTCTGTTTGACATTAATATTTGGAAATAGTAGCTGAATTTCAGTCATTTACTCTACTCGCCTTTTTGGTGTTTTTATAAATAAGAAAATAATCATTGTCTACAATATATGTACACCAGTCAGTGTCTTTGAGAAATATGAGTATTTAATGAAATCCTTATCTTAATTCTGCTGTCACATATTCATATAGTCATGATAATCTCTTGTCCACATCCAGGCGCCTTCTCACTCCCTCTTCCTCTCCTTGCAGCTCTGGAACAACTGCAGTTTAATCCAGAAACTACAATTACTAACGGCAGTACGCTACCAGCAGAGACACTGGGCACAGTAATCTTCTTCAGCAGTGTTGATATTAATCATGACGATTAAACCAATCAGGTAGTGCTGTGGGTGAGACTTTGCATTAGAGCCAAAGTAGTGCATTCTTCAGTTAATTTACTTTTATCAGCAAACAGATTTAAAAAACAAACAATAATGCAAAAGGGCTGAATATCGCGGCCGATAATCAGCCAGACAATCGATCAAGACAGAGAGACGGACAGACAGACAGATAGATAGATAGATAAGTCACAACACAACATCTGCACAGCTGTTAACAGGGGGGGAGAATTAACAGAAGGAACGAGCACATCGGGTATTTACCTGCACTTCCATATAACTAATTTGCAATATTTGTTTCATTACAATTTGGATTAGTGAATCACATCAACGTGTTTATTCCATCAATGTGCTCTATGACCTTCACGATGAAATTACTTTTCCGCACACAAGCTGGAAAACACTTTTGTAACCTGAGCTTTATTCCTTAGAGAGGAAATTCAAAGTCACGTGTGTTTAAAGAGGATTTAAAAGCCAAACTAGATTATGAAACTTTGTGATACGAGTATTTTTGTTCACCCTTTTGGACTTCTGTGCCCATTTTGAATACCTTCTTTTTAACTCAATTACTTCTGCGATAGCAAACATCACAACTCCTCTAAATTGCCTCTGTTCCTTGATTGTTCTTGAAAGCTTTGCCTCAACTCAAAGAGGCTCATCAACCCTTTTTACATATTTGAGCAGGCAACATGGAGTGTCAGATTGTGTTTTTGAGCTTAAATGTAAGCCACTGACAAAGAGTATCATTTGTCAGAAAATTTTAATTGGACGTTCTGAGCAAAGTAGTGGCTGCAACGGGCATAAAATCCTATGCTTAAAGGATTACACTGCTCGTTAGAGGATGTTATAAGCAGTTGATTCAAATGAGCTACTTTTGAAATGCTTGTTCTCTAATTGATACATTGTCTATCTGATGGACATATACGTATGTGTTAAATGATCTTTCATGGGAATTTAAACGTGGAATGGTTTGGAGGAACTTGATTTTAATCACAAACCAAGAATAATTTGTAGTTTACTGTTTGTGTTAAAATTATGCTTTCTTTGGGGAAATTGGGCTTTACTAATTTGAAATATTGGCTGTGCAGTTCTTTGTTTTGGGGTATTCTGAAAGCTTTGTTAAGAAACCATTCACTCACTTTAATCTTTCACTCAGTTGTTCATTAAATATATCTCAAGACATTCAATTACACAACGTTTTTTTTTTAAATTGGAAAATCAAAGAGAACATTTGAACATCAATCCACATTATTATCTAATGTTTGCTTGTTTCTGTGCCTCACTTCATAAGCACAGAAACAAGGTTATAAAGAGAACAGCCATCTAAAGCAATCATGTTGGAAAGATCGTAGTAAAGCTGAAAGCAGACGGTGAGGTATTAAGTGCAAGGGATGTTTATCTTTTAAACATCCACCCCAATTATATTTCATGACAATGTGACATATACTTGTGTACTTTTTTTTAGGTTGTTCATTCAAGCCAAGCTGCTGCAAAGCCCAGAAATCTCTGGAGTTCATCCCAATAAACCTGCACACCCAGAGGATGAGAGTGACGTGCCCCAGAAAAACAGGTATAATTACACTACTGCTTTAGACTTCTGTTGGACCTATTATTACGCCTTATACTTACACCTGATGAAGGTAAGTCCAATATTCACACTCTTTTTGCCCATCAACCTCTGTGTGAAAATATGATGCTGTTAAGTGCTACACTTTGTTCACCAGCTAGTTGCTGAGTGTGTCTATCTGCTGTTTGGTGCGGAGCAAATCGGGTACAATGTTTTTTAGAGATTTTTCGCAAACAGTTGGCCACACAAACAGTGCTATGAGAGCGCTGACAGTGAACCAAAACAGTAAAATTTAGCTGAAACTCACCATAAAATTCCATACAACTAAAGGGTAGCTGCAGATTCAGGTGATAATTCTCTGTACGTGTATCAATGCAAGCGACCCCTTTCCCATTGTCATGTTATTTCCCATAGTCATTTCATATATTGTTGTTATATATATTGTAAAAATAGATTAAAGCCGCTTCAAAATGTAATACAAACCTGCTCAAAAGCAACTTGGCAATACAGAAAAAGCAGGTATTGTGGAAAAGTGGTTTCATATGCAAACTTTTCTATTCGCTGCTCTACTTTTGTGTTTCTATGCCTGTGACTTCTCCACCTGTCAGAGATACTCAGAGGGCTCAGACGGGGTGGTTCTAGTTCATCGTCCAGGTTGAAAGGTGAGAATTAACTTGGCCTGAGAAAGATAGACTGAACACTAATTAAGCCCTTTGCGTTTTTCCAGAGAGAAATACTGGGTTGTCTCCTCCACCGCTGCTCTCTAGCTGGCAGAGCCTGTTATTACCCTGGAACTGTCTCTGTGTATCAGGGCGACTAACGCTGCCTCACTACCTGTGAGTGGGCTCCATTTCGATGATTGATGGAGAAGTTGAAGACAGACAAATCTTGATATAAACTGTGCTTCTTTCAGTGAAGACATCAGGGATGACAGATAAAATAAGTAAAATCAAGTCATCATACAACCCTGAAACTGTCCTGCACTGTCAGGGCAGAAAAAGAGGGAAATAAAGATAAAACGAGCCTGAGAGAAGTTTGTCAATTGATTGATAGACACTCTGATAATGACCCTCTGTGGGGCCAATTCACACATTGATTCAATTCCAGGCAGTGGTGCTGTAGCTGATATGTCTGTGTGTGTTAACTCTACTTTTATACTTCAGTAGGACCTTGAGTACTAGCAGGAATACACAGCTCCCATCGGCTTCATCATTTTAATTAAGAAATCTGGGTAAAAGCAGTGATAAATGGCTCACAAAAACAAAACCTTGATTAATACAAAGAAGATATGTTTCACACAAATGAAGTAAATCTTTAAAAAGATAAATCAAGCTCAGCCCATTAAATGTTTTATTGAATACACTTTCATGCATAAGCTGTCCGCCCCCCCCTTTATTCTTACCTTAAACATGCTGCGCATCGTCTCACATACAAGTCAGTTACAGTAAATGTCAATGGATTCATGAAAAGAGACATCACTTGACATGCAGTGAGCAGAAAATCATTGTAATGTGAGTTTGACATACACCCTGTGCTGCCGTCATTCCTCATACAGGAAGAGTTTCCTTTAAATGATGACTAGATATTAGCCCAAAAATGATGTGGAATTGTAAGGATAGCACATTTAGAAACATGTCTTTGGATATAAACCTTATTTTTGATTCGCTTATATTTTCAAATTTTAGTACCTTTTATCAAATTAGATGAAGTGTATTATCGTCTTTCACCACTGTGTACGAGTAGGAACGTAGGAACACACGGCAGCATCCAGGTGGAATAGTAGCTGCATTGCATATAGTGCAACACCCCCATTTGACCTTTGTTGCATGTAATTTACCCCTCTTTCTCTCTGCC
This sequence comes from Anarhichas minor, assembly GCF_050575085.1. Taxonomy (NCBI): domain Eukaryota; kingdom Metazoa; phylum Chordata; class Actinopteri; order Perciformes; family Anarhichadidae; genus Anarhichas; species Anarhichas minor. The sequence goes on along the minus strand of NW_027466460.1, from coordinate 9,451,408 downwards.
CATCTTCCCTGTCTGTACCTTAACTGTCATTTAACCAATAATCGTAAAAATAATGGAACCGTCTTCTTAATGTAGCGATTCCTAATTTTCAACTGTTGCCAATTGCTCTATTGTTACCTTTGAGTTTCTGAAATGATGCTTTTCCTTGCTATGCATTCCACTCAACAACGATGAACCATTCATTTTCATTTCGTCTATTGATCATCCAGCAAAAACAATGGCTCTTGGGAAATACAGCTGTCTTCTGCCTCCAAAATGACAAGTGCAAAATGTTTCCAGCCTAAAAAGCTCAGCAGAACTGAAAGTGTTGTTCAGCACTCATTTGGGTCAAAAAGGACCCTTTGTCATTGTTGAACAGGTTTGTGGAATGGGTTCAGTGTGAATTATAACCACTTATCCTGACTGCCGCAATCAATTTCCTCTTTTAGAGAGCAACTGTCCTCTCAGTACTTAAACAGCTTATTCTGTTGTTGATATATTGTATATTGAAAAAAGGACAGTGTAAGAGCGAGACCAGGCAAATCGAGCACAAATTGGTCATTGCGCTTGATGTTCTGAAACCCGCCATTGTATTATGGTACACTTCTGCTGCGGGAGAACCAATTAAGGGAACTTGGACACCCACAAACTCTTGGGGCCAAACGTGTGGTGGACAGGGAGCCTCAAGGCCAGGCACAGGGATAATGAATGGAAGAAGCAGTGTAGCAAAGCGCGAATATAGAACCACTCTTGGTCTATTGTGGTGGTGTTAGGGGACGGGAGGCTGTTGGCCGCATTGCCATTCACATCTCTGTGGCGACACTTGGAGCTGTGTTGCGTCATTAATTTCTAGTTTCAACGATTTTTCAAGCAGTGTTTTCCTACAGTCGGCGCTGTGCACTGTTGCTTTCCCTGAGGTGTTCATTAACTGACCCGGCACTGAACCACACCAAAATATTCACCCCCATAAACCCCCGTCCACCTGCTCTCCCTCCTCCCTTTTTTTCTGATTTAATTGTCAGCCTCATACATTACTCATTCAAAACAAGGCCTTTTGTAAGCACCCCTGTGCTCGCCTAGCCGTCTGTGAAGTGTTTATTTACTTGTGACGGCGGTGTGCAAATTGGAATGAAGTGCTGTGACATTCGTCGTCCTTCTGGTTCAACGTGGGACCAACGTTAAGACCAAAAGATGGCTGGAGAGAAATGAGGCCTAAAAGATACTGGCCAAGTGCAGAATAATGTCATGTCTTATGTCAATGTCTTATTTGTGCTTGAATATGCTGCATCTGTGGGCTTAAAACTACAGAGTGCAGGTTAGAATTTACCTTCGCCCAATACTCATTTTTACTGAATAGAGCTTGAAGGCATCGTAAATATAACACTTATTAGATGTATCGCTGTAAAGTATATTTAGCAAAATTCTGACTCAAAATCAGGTATATTTTACACTTTGACCGGGATTAATTTATCTCCTTGAATCTCATTTTTCTTGTTCCTTTAGTGCGAATCTTCCACGGTGCTGTATAACACATCTCCTTATTTTAATTCCATCAAATCTATTTTCTGTCTTACAGATGCATTCTACGACATTGTCACTGTCGGCGCCCCTGCAGCCCATTTCCAGGGGTTCAAGTGTGGTGGTCTGCAGCGTCTCCTTACCAGATATGAAACAGAGAAAAAGAGGTAGGAGAAAGAAAAACACCTGGCCAACCTGTACACCAATGGTGTTAAGAGGGAGCATGGATGATTTAATACGGGACACATGCTGAGGTGGAAACAGCCTTCCATTGACAAAATAATTTAACTTGGGCATAATTGATAGTGGCAGAGAAATGTGTTGTCCCTGGCCTATGGACTTGATCTTCACAGCCCCCTACAGTTACTCACAGCCAAGCCATGCTGAATTTAGACTGGAACTCCACTGCCTCCGACAGCTCAATTTGACTGGAGGCAACAGACATTATGGAAAAGTCTTGTTGAGTCAGAAGTTCCTCTGTACTGGTTCTTTTCCCTGGCAGGCATTGTGTTTTCTCCACCCTGAAGTTGTATGCTAACTTGCCACTGAAGAGCCACATATTTTACTGCACATTTTTGTTACAACTTCCCAGCTGCCAGCTGGAGCTCGCTCTTAAAAAGCACTTCAATTCAAAACCAAATGATCGGTCCAAATAATCAGAAGTTTTTATGCAATGAATGAGGACATTTCTCATCTGAGGTAATGTCTGGTGCTAATATTGTTACTACAAAGAGTATGAGATGTGTAGAGTGCAATTGAACAGCATTCCATAATCATTGACTGACAGAAATTAGTCTACAATAAGCCCTGCAATAACCAATCATCATTACGGCAAAAATATTTCACAAGGAGTGAGTTCTTAATCAGAAAAACTATGAGTAAAGTCTGAGTGATATAGTGGCTTTGCTCAGACCAGCAGAGACGTTTTGTTGGTCTCACTAACACACAGTTTGATGTTAGATTGGGTTCAGACTGTGGCTGTGTCTCTGGTTGATTGCTTGATGGGGAAAATATGTCTTGTGTGTTTCTTTTACTGACTGAAACCGCTGGCTCCACAAACGCTCAAGGTTGACTGAATAAATTGAGTCCACACTACTATGGTTGTGTTATACAAACACAGACTGAAAGTGCACTCCGGGAGAACAAATCCATATGACTTCCTCAAGATCAGCAGTATCCTGTACATTTTGCTGTCTATGCCATTTAGATGCAGGACGGAGGTATATGTCACTGGAGTTCAGTATGTGGTCACTTGAGTGATGCCAGAAGAAATGAAGGGTGATTTTTCCCAAAGCTCCCTATAGAGTGCAAAGTCATTACAGACCATGCCAGATCCAATTAGTTACAGAGTTTGCAGCTCAAGAAAGAGGGGAAGAGAGGCAAGATGGAGAGGGCTGAGGTGTGGGTATGAAATGTATTGGTGTTGATGGGAAAATAGTTGGGGGCCTGTGCTGATAATAAAAAGAAAAAAAAGAAAAGACTTCTTTACGCTAAAATGCACAAGTGAATTTGCTGAAGATGGTCAGTTTTATCTGCTGGCATGAACTCTGATAAGGTTAGCATATTTACGAGAATCCACTGAAGTGAAATCATTTTCTTTATATGAGAGATTAGACTTCAGAAAGAATTCTCCAGGGAGACGGAGCTTTTTGTTTCATATTTGACTTAGCTAATGACTCACTGTAGCTTAAATTTTCCAATTTTACGGCTGGCTAACTGACTACGTCCTGCGCTGAGCCTTATCCGTGTTTGACCTGGAATGCAGTAATTTGTCAGCCATCGTCAGAAATAGGAATAAACTTAAAGACGATTTTGTAGCGTTTCGCAGAGGCCATTGTAATGAAGGTTCATGTTTGCGTTAAATGAGGAACATTCATTATTTCATGGTTTAATTAGCTTTTATTATGCATGCACTAAACATCTAACCAAATATTAAGCTTAGAGGGACCTGATGTGGGTTTTGTTTTAGTTGTCAGTAAATGTGATGTACTGTAGTCGTGTGCTCAAGTCCAGTTGAGAGTCACTTAATTGCGTCAGCCCATCTGAGCAGAGCAAAGATTTGTGTGTGTGGGCGTGTATGTGTGTGTGCGCACACGCACATGCAGGCACTCATTATACGTGTGTCTCCTCGCCTATCTGAGCAGCCTTTTGTAATCACATTTGATTAAAAAGGGAACAATCGGCAAGATGTGAGACTTGGCTATTCAATGGGATATTAATTCATCAAAGAGAAGATGGAAAAGGATTGAGGGATGGGGGAAAAAGGAAAACCTGAGCACAGAGGTGTTACCAGGAGGGCAATAAAAGAGCGATATGTCTTTGTTCCCTGGACACTAGAAGAGAGGAAGGGGGGTTCTTTTCAGATCCATTAAAAACCTGCATGGGCCAAGCTTGGCAATGACCAGAGTATGCAATGAAGTTTGTCTCTCAGGATGGGCCAGGAAAGAGTTTAATCAATAACTACATTTAGTATTCCTCCTGGAACCTTGCACATGTACACACAGGGCAAGAGCATTTAGCTATCATTAATGCATGCAGTCCCACTTAAATGGCTGTTTTAGAAGTCACTGGATTTTTATCCTTTTTTAATTGAACCCTATAGAACTATCTGTGGATTTGCTGAGGTGGTCTAATCTTTCATTAATGGCCTCTTTTAAATTATTCAGCTAATCTGCATAACGATGCGACATGCTTTTTTTTGGGAGATAATGTTGTATGGAACCTGAACATTGACACATTTTGTCTATACCTGTACTGATGATGTGTGTTTGTTTTTATTGCAGGTGTATAGAAGTATAGGAGATTTACAGTAGTCTATATTTATTATTTATTATTTTTCAGTATAATGTCAGACAGGCCCCTGTTTTAAGGTCAGCTTTACTTAGTTGGTGCAGAAACTGGGCAGTAGATCTCCTCTCGACATGTGTCTTTGAATTCCGTCCACTAACAGAGAGGAAGGAAGAACTGTCATTTCGCCAGGCGTCCTGGTCAAGCAGAACTGCCGAATGACACATTTCTTGGACACAAAGTGGTTGAAACTACATCACACAGTCTCTTGGGTCCAATGTTCAGATTTAATGTGACTAGCAGCTCGTTGTCCAACAAAATAACTTTCTACCAGGATTACTGTGTGTGTGTGCGTGTGTGTGCGTGTGTGTGCGTGTGTGTTTCAGAGACAGGACATTGGCAGTGGCTGGGACTCGGGTCATGCTGATGGACAGCAGCTTCTTAGTTCTTTGAAATAGCCTGCTCCAGGTTCTGTGGGTGACGGTGCTGGCAGCAGCTTTGAGGCTTATCTGTTCTCAGATCAGGGTTCCTAGTTTGTGTCTGAACTGAGAAAAGCTTTGGCTGTTACTCTGAGAACTGATATGAAATCAGTGCCCAGTGGAGGATTCAACGACAGATGGAGTTTGGCAGTTAAAAGAAGCTGGTTTTAGATCAGATCTCTCAGCTTGTATCAATAGCAGACTGTATATTTTTTTACTGTGGCTATGTGGCAGTGTCCTGGTGTAGGAACGGTGTTTACAGTATGCTGTCTAAATGACGAAGGAGGCATTGGCAGTCACCTGGAGTGCTGCAGGGCTCTCTGCTGACGTAGCTGCATTTTTCTCCTGCTGGCTGTCAGCAGCAGGCCGCAAGCTCTTCATTAATTTCCTCGCCAGTATTAATTAGCCATGCGCTGGAGATGCTGGCTTAATTAGGCCGCTGGGCCCAGCGGTTTTCTCCCTCTCATTACAGTTATAACCAATTCCCATTGATCATTTAGGAAAATAAAGGAAGAAGTTCATCCTGGACACACTGCTAGTTTTGGTAATCTGTTAGTAGATTGGAGTCCTCTTAGACTCGAGTTTACCTGATGTAGCGTTGCGCCACTAATGTGTGAACACTTTGATGGGTCCCTATTCTTGGAGATCCAGTGCTATTTCTCTCTGTGAAACTTGAATTATAAGAAGGCCAAGGGCGATAATTTCATGAATCAAAGTGCAGGTGCATAGCGCAGTCAAGTGTGCTTTCCATATTGTGCAGAGCGAGTGGCACCTTCTGTATTTTCATGGCTGGAGGCGCGGGGCACACCCAGTGTGCACATGGAAATCAGGTGGGATTAAGAAAATTGCAAGGGCATGGCAGCAATTATTTCTAAAAGCATTGCTATGATGTACAGACATCAGGTAATGGAGTCTGGAAGAGCTTCACCTAAGAGGAAATTAATATTCTCTCACAGGAGGCGGAGAGTTGCAATTATAGCCCAGCACAAATATGTATCCAAGGCCAGATAAGTTAAATTCTTGTTTCTGAACATATGAAATATCCAGCAGCCTCCTCCATTGTTTTCTGTGATCATTTGGTATTTTATTTGGAATCGATAAAGGGTGCATTGACAGCTTGCATGCATCAATAATGTCACAGCTGCCAAACAGGGAACAAAACAATTTTCAGTTTAGACCTCTTTATGTCTGTAAAGTAAAAATGAACGTATTGACACTGGATTCGAGCCACAAATACAGTAAAAAAAAAAAAAAGGTGAGTTTGTTTCTATAACAAACTCTTTTCACACAACCATAATTGGAGTATGACTGTTTCATTTAGATTTGTCTGCAGGTCAGTGAAACTTGAATAAAAGTGGTTTGTGTGTGACAAGAATATCACAAAACACAGGTGCACCGTGTACAGTGCACTTGTGACGTGCATAATGAGTCCTAACATATCATTTATGTGTGTTGTGTATTCTAGTTTTACACAGTCTGCACAAATATGCCTCTTTAATCTATCGTAGCTCCAATTTGAGATTATTTCACTGGAATGCAATTTGAATGCTCTCCACATGCTGCTGTAAGACTGCATACATGTGGAGATTTTCTAATGTGCAAGAAATCAGATATTTATTTCTCATCATGGCAAAGTAAAAATTGAACTTCTGTATCATTCCGTTTAAAATGCTCAAAAGACTGAAGCGCTAGTCCTTAGTTTGTCTCATTATGAGGGAAAACAAGAAAAACAGTTCACTTGAAATGCTCTATACTATTTAAACAGCCATCAAACGTCTTATTTTAAATTTCAAAGGATTTTCCACTCTCTTTGTGATCATTCCAGATAAGAAAAGGAAATGAATACTATTGAAATCAAATGCTCAAAATGGTCTGATCAAATGGCAACTGCATTAGAACCAAATTGTTTAACTTAAAAGAAATGCATCCAGATTGTAACATGAAATAGTTCTACCATCAAACAAACGGTAAATAACAAGTTCTTCTGGGAGCTCCTTTAAACAAAAGTAAAGGATTTGTGAAGCGGGAGGCCTTTTATGAGTCCAGGTTTGCTGTGAATCAGCTTGAGGCTGTGACTTGAAGTCTTGCCAAGGTAAAAGCCAGACAGGTGGAAGGATTTCCTGCTCGAGTGTTTATTTATGAAAATGTCATGGACTCTAATGACACCACAAACTATGGCCTCAGACATGACCCCAGGCTTCAATCACCACCTACATATTACAACAATAGTAGTAAGTAAAATAGTACAAGATCCACAAAGGAATCCAGGGCTGTTGTATTGGATTATATTGTGCATCCACCCCCTTGTTTTATTGGCACCATGTTTGAAAAACTTGGCACACAGCACTCCCAAATTACATCAGGGATGGAAAACATACCCAGGGCTTGAAATGACAATCAGTTCCTCATGTGCAACATCACCTACGGCCTTTCATCAAGTTTTCATACACAGATTTATACTTTTTTACCTTTTCATGGTTTGCTGTCTTTGTAGATTCATTTGGAATGAGAGCATTGCTGATGAGACAATTAAAGTTCCTTGCCTTAGCCAGCCTTAGAGAGGATCAATTCTGTCGTCTAGCATCAGGTGGCAGGTCCTAGCATTCAGTATTGCCTGCATAGGCTCCCTAATGGGATTGGATTTGTACTTATGAGTCAACAGAGCTGTTATTGAATCTCAGTCGCTGAAGGAATTTTCCTCTTCCCAACAACTTTCTCCTTTTGCCTTTTTTTCTGGAGTATCTGCATTGTTGCAGGCCTTCGGGATTTTTTTTTCTCTTTAGTTCTGCATAATGCAGTAAGACGAATGTAAGCTCACGGAGGATGAAAGGGGTTTAGAGAAAAGGGTTTTGTTGCAGTAGATTATTCAATTATGGTCTTCTCTGTGACTGAAATCGTAGCATTTGGAGGTATGGTTGTGGAGGTGGGGGTAACAGAAGTGTGCAAGTAGACATGGTGGGGTTGTGTGTGGTTGAGTATCTCACACTGTTTGCCCGGTGTATTTCTCTCATTTAGTGATTCCGTTGATTAGCCTTGAGCTAGTGGGTGGTAGTCCTCCAGGGAGCTCATTAGTAGTAATGACAAGGCCAAGATTGATAAAGTTAGCCAGTCAAAGACATAGTTATAGTACCTACTACAGCTAATTTCTTAAGGCCTTCAGATTTCCACACTTTCTTATAAATCAGGTAGTGCTGTTCCACACAGGGCGACTTCTAAAGAAGCACTCTTTCCCTCGCTGAAAATATTATGAGCGCTGCAGATAATACTGTATTATGCCAGCCCTTTGTATGTGCCCCTCCCTCCCTTCCTCTCTCTCTCTCTCTCTCTCTCTCTCTCTCTCTCTCTCTCTGTCAATTATGCCTTAGGATCTGGCTCTGGGGTCTGGCCTACATAGAGGCTTGCAGGGCTGACTCTAAACTAGCTGAGAGGGTTGCAAATGACTGCCTCGCTCCACGCTACATCTGATGGCAGGAAGTCAGCAGAAACTCATTGAAAGTCACGGGAACTTTACCCGAGGAGAATGTTTGATTGGAGTGATTTGCCCTGAATCTAGGAACTGACAAAAGGCGTTTTTGTCTGAGATTAAATAGCTCCCTAGAAATGAAGAGGAGATTAATTATTCATAAAGAGAAAATGGGTTGACATTGGACTGCAGTTTCAATTTGACAGTTCATGCCGAATACCTGGAAAGCAGTTCTGCTGTACATTTTCCAGGCAGCAAAAGTAGACTAAATTCGTGTGCCATAACACAACATTTATACTCAATAAAAACCCACTGTTTGTCTGTTTGACAAAGAATAGCCATTTGATATTGTAAAGTTATGATCGACCACTCTATGACATATTTTTGATTAGAAGTGAAGAGAGTTACTGTGAAGCTTTTCTACTGTTGTTGGGTAACAATAAGAGTTATAGTTATCTTCATCCTCAAGCTTTGTAGTCGTTTACCAATTTACGCTGTGATAAAATGTAAATACATTCAGATGCAACTGCTGTTAGTAAAGGTTGCCCTTGTTATTCTCAGCAGGGCAGTAGCTCCACAAAGCAACTGGTCGCGGTGCATCACATACTCCACAACATTCAAAGGCTTCGAGATAAATCATTTTCTGATAATTAAATATATTTGATATCAAATACGGTCTCTTTCTACTCTGCTAGTTTTGGCAAACGCTGGTAGCAAGTGGACACAATGAAAACCAGCAGCACTTATCTAAACACACATGGGATGAGCTTCTGTTCAGTACTGTCTGTCTACAATCTCATTACAAGCTAGTGTGGCCCAGTTCTTTTAAAATCAGGTTTTGATGGTGCGACTGTCAAATCTGAATCGATGTGTTTTTTTCTTTCACCACAGCTTCAGCACTGCCTACCAGTGTATCTACTACTCCCCAGAGCACACAGCTAAAGCTCAGGAGGTACTCAGCACCATGAGCCTCCTCCTGCCCCTCATCACAAGCTTAGCAGACCAGCTCCTCCAGGCTGCCCAGGAGCACTCTTCTCCTGGTCTGAGGGATGCACTCAAGAACCTTTCTGACAAGGTGAGGCCGCCGCCAAACCCTCCGCCCACTCTCACTTCCATCTTAACTATCCCTTTATTCCTCTTGGCCTCAAGCTGCTGCAACCAACCATTCTATTCTTGGACACATCAACAAACATTGTCAGGTAATACCTCAGCCCGAAAAGCCTTTTAGATGTATCTTTAAGTCTTTTGAGGGTAATTTGTGATTTTTGGTAATATGAATAAAACAGGCTAGATATTACGTGTGTGTGTGCACAGGTGTGTACATGTGTGAACAAGTGAGCATGATTCTGTGTGTGCATGCGAGCACATATATCTTTGTTTTGTCTGAAAAGAAAAGCAGATTTTTGTGAAAGACGACCAGATGTGGAGGAGGAAATATGGATAGTTTTTGAGGCTTGAAGAGAGCTGATGTCACTTGAACATCAGCTTTTTGACATACAGACAGAAACACCTCCACTGCCTTCAACCACACACACACACACACACAAACACAGCTTGATATTTTAATCAGAGAGCAGCCCCGCTTGTGCTGACCAGGCCAGGGGTTTACTAGGCCAATGTGTGCGTGTCTAATCAAGGATGAGAAGAAGTGGTGACAGAGCGAATGTACCAATTAAGCAGGCTGATTGGGCTCTATTCCACTGTGGCAAAAACAATCTCTCCCACAACAGATTGCAATCTGACAGCACCAGATGTAATTCATTAATTATACTGATAAAAACGCCTCTACTCCATAAACCTCCATGCTGCTATTCACTTTTGTTAGTCTGGCATTTTTATGATGAGTTATGGATTTTTCCCGAGGTTGTCTTTTCAGAGTGAGAAGCAAACTGCTGAATTGTAAGTTTTAAAGTTATTTCTAGAATTTTTAAATGTTGCAGTTCTATTTTCGAAGAAAAAAGCAGAGTAATATTACCAGCACTGGTACTAAGTCTCTCTTGTAGGATAACTCCACTAAGGTAAACATTTGGTAAACAGTATCACAGTCAATTTAGACCTATGCATCCACCCGAGTAGTCCGCTGAATGCAACTCTACCAAGAAAACTATTGGACACAGGCTAAGGAGCAGAAAGCTGTTTTTGGATGAGTTTGGGTTTGAATAAACTTAACGCCACAGTTAACAAAGTAATTGGCAGATTAATCGATAATGAAAATAAAAACACCCCCAAAAAACCCTCCATACTCACACTCAGACATGTGTCACTGCGGTGTGTGTGAAGTGTCTTCAATAAAGACAGTGAGTTACACCTTCAGAGAATCTGAGATGATGATGGGAAGATGAGACACCTCCAGAGAAAATCAGGGGGATGAAAGAGCTTTTTTTTATCAAGTACTCGTTGCATCTGACTTTTTCCTTCTTGCTTCACATCACCCGACTCGAGGCCTAATGAAATATTACACTTCTTTACTTCACAACGGGCGCGGCAAATGTGCTGTTGCTTCTCTATATATGGTGATAATTCTGTTAATGATGATAATAATGACTTCACTCTGATGATAATCACAGTGAAAAGAACATTTGCAACACATCTCCCATCCCTCCAGCTGTGTCCTGGGACAAGTTGAATGTCTCCATCTTAACAGTTACCTGGGAAGAGCTGTGGTTTGATCGTCTATGCACACGATTATGTTAGATTATAAGGTGTATGGAGGTTATATACGCAATCGTGAATAAGTGTCCTGACAGCCAAGTGCTGTTGGAGAGAGAGCTGGTCAGATTCCATCCAGCCTCCCTTAACTTCTCTCAAGTGAAGTCACATCGAGTGAAAAAAGCTCTATTTTTAACTCAGCCAAAATCCGCTCATCCTTCAGGGTAAAACCATCCAAAACCATTCAGGGTGAATAGATTTCTTCAGTTTTCTTCTTTTTTAAATCAGATGTAACTTATTTTTCCGCAGTATAGGTCCACAGAGGCACTTTCTGACTTGCACAACTGCTCAGTCAAGATCATATCAGCAGATATATTGAAGGAAGACTAGCAACTGAATTTGTCCCAGGGGATTTTGAGCGTTTCAGATCTCTAAAACAGGTAGGTGGGGAAGAGCTACACTAAGGAGTAGTTCTTTTGTGCGGGGAGGAGCAAAGTTGCTTTGGTTTAGTCTTGGTAAGAGAATGACGCCGCAATGCTTTCCTCCTTTGCCCAAAGGAGGGCACCTCTGATATTCTATTTTGAACACAGTATCTATATGGATCCTGGTGCACGGCATATCATTAAAATGCTTTCTGCTCTTCGCCGTAGATCCTGATCTTAGACGATACAAGCCTTGGTACTGGCTGAATATTTAGGAATGTGATTGAATGATTGGTTGGTTTCTAATGTAATGCCTGGGTTGCATAGAAAATAAGTTTCAAAAAAAGTTACTCAAATGCATGACTTCTTTGACCCTGTGGTTAAGAAGTGCAAATAAGATCCAGATTCTTTTAAATTCAGTGTTGGGCTTTGTTCGCTCATCTCAGGAATGATGATGAATAAAACATGGTTTCATAGACTGCAAATTAACATTGAGGTCAGATAAGCAGAGTTCAATTTGAATGCGAATTTACATTTTGAATCCCCAGTTCCTGTTAAGTGTTTTGATTGCTCGATCAAGTGTAGCTTATTTTTTCCATGTAGGACATTTTTCTATCTTTAAAATGATGTTTACTTCTTTATGTATGATTGTGCGCATCGCAGAATAGTATTTTAGCACAAGTGCTTGTTCTCAGATAATTACACACAGTCTTACCCATAGATTTCAGCCCTCACATCATTGACTTACAGTAATGGAACACATTTGGATCCAAGCAAGGTAATTATAATGGATATGAATTGGATACAATGGTGTTTTAAGTGTGGTCATCATTTGCTCTCTCTGCTCAAACATTCATCAAATGGCTCATTCTATGTGGATAAGTCTTTATATGTTTTAAATCAATATATGTTATATGATTTTTTTAATGACTGAAACAGACTGTAGCTGCATCATAAGAGGAACAAAGATGCTCTTTACTCAAGTCAGCAGTTTATTCTCAGTTAAAGTGTCAGATTTGTGAAAAGTGGTCAAAGTAACAGAAGTGTTTGGAACTGCAGCTCAATAAGCTAGAGATCAACTGTAAGCGTTTGACGATCGACTCCACCGACGTGAAGCATCTTTGTTCAGTGTACGCCCGTATGATGATAGGAAATAGGTCGTGCAGACCGGGCGTCTTGCCATTTTTACATTTTCTTGTTAATCTGTATGCCATGTTAACATTAAGGTTAACATTAAGTTTATTAATAACACCACGTCAAAAGATTCCATCTAAATACAAAACATGCAAACATTTTAAAAAAAAACAAATTCTCTCTCATAATCAGGACATTGTAATCATATATAGAGCATTAGACAAGAAGACTGCCATCCTTATGAAAACATCCACATGTCATAGGCTTGTGTATAGACTAGACTAGACTTGCACTGTACTCAGTGATCAGCAACAGACTGAACCGACTGTTGAACTGAAGACAGTCAGAATCAGAGTCGAGATATGATTAGAGAAAAAACAAAGTTTCTTTCTTATTATTATTATTGGATGAGTAATGGATAATTACGCAAATAACACAATCAGAGAAGTGAAAATAATTTCTTTGGTAAAATGCTGACCGGTCACGCAGCTTTTTAAAAGGAGTCACAAGTCGACATTGCTTCATTTTAAGGAGTCACCAGCAGACAAAGTTCAGAATCACTTCCTTTTGACATCCACACAAAGCGTCTCTCGTACCGGCCCTGGGTATCTTTTCCTCAGTTGTCTACTTCTTTGCTGACAAAGCTCACTGTTCAGTCCACATCAAGGAGGGAGGATGAAATATGACACACACAAAAAGCCTACAACAACATAACTACTTGGCCTTTTAAGCTGCCCACAGTGGTGGTGGAATTGGCTGCGAAGCCAGGGGCGGCAGCTAAAATTTGCACCAAATGTGTTTGTATGGCAAATATATGCATACATATGAATGACATCACCGGTTTCTTTTCATGGAGGGCTTGGCTCGTGTTTTGTTAGATTGCATTTTGCTGTGGTAATAAAATTGCCTTTTGCAGCGCTAACTCAATTACTCTTGAGAGCCCTTATCATTTTTCACGCAGTGGCGGCAGCGAGCGCGAGGCTCCTTGGTACCGGGATCATCATCAACTTACAGTAGCTGGTGAATTTGAGATCAAAGGAGGTGTGCTCCTCACAGAAGCAGGCTGGAGGAGGAGTAATTGAATTGTTTGTTGTTTGTTGCTGTTTTTGTTGCTCACCGGCTGTGCTGCAGTAATGGAGAGGAGCTAGTTTATGGTGAAGGAATGTTCATTTTCCTTGTTTCTCTTCCCTTCCTCTGTAAATAGTATACTTTCCACCTGTATTTTCTTACCCCCGCAAATGTGACAATCTCTTCCCACTTTCTCTGTCTCTTTTGCTTTTTCCAGCACTTACATTTTAATTTGTTTTCCAATCTGTCTTTCTCGCTCTCTTTGCTACAGACGGAACAATTTGTTCACACACTTAAGGATGAATTGGTCAAGAGTGCACTACTGGCACTGCATGCAGCGCGGCCCGGATACGTTTCCAAGCACCAGAAGCAAACCCCGGTGCTGGGAGGCCAACATCAGGGCCACATCCTCCAGGGCAGTGACCAGAATCCGAGCCCAGTCCAGGGACTTCCAGGTCACAGTCCGGCCACGTCGATCACCGACAGCACAGCCGTGTGTAATAATGTGGAAGGATTACAGAGCACGACTAGAGGCGAAGGTGGGCCGCTGAAGCACCAAGACTCCATACCGCACCATAAAGAGTACGACGAGGAGGAATGGGTGAGCGTGACTACTTTTCTAAGTCATTAAGAAGAGTAGAGTTTTATTTATTTTTAAGAACAATGATACAAACTATCATATTTACTGCTGGCCTTGTGGTCGATTACACACGGGGAGATAAACTATCAGGACAGATTAACCATTTTTATGGCATAAAACTTTTAAAAAATGGGATTGTATACCAAACATAACACTTTTTTTAATGAGAGTTTTCTCAAAGGAGTTTCAACATTTTATCATGACAAAGTCACTGCAGAATAAGTCATGCTGCTTCTTTCCATTGAAGTGTGTGTATGGCTGTTGGTTTGTTTGCGTGTGAGCACGGCATCGGCCTTACTGACAGCAGGAGTTTGACATGATTTCTGCACACCAATGCCTAATTATCGCTCAAAATTTTCCTTACCGTTTTATCAAGTTCAAACCATATTTTTGAAGCACGAAAGACCAAAATAAACAACACTATTCACAAAACTCACACACACTTAGATTATCATATTTGTACACACGCACACACAAGTGAAAGCATCTATTGGTCCGCTCAGGAAACGCCAGAGAAAGCTGGAAACAATTGAAACGCTTTGAGAGTAATCTCATAATATCCAGACAGCTATTTCCTTTTAACCTTTTGGACATGAAGCCAGTTTACACTGTAAAGCTGCTTCAACCGTTTTTGTTTCCGGTTTTATTGCAAGTTTTGGTTTTCCTCAATTTCACAATCTCAATCTCAATCTCTGACTGCTGATTGTATATTTGGCTCTTTTAGGACAGGGTGTGGGCCAACGTGGCCAAATGTCTCAACTGTGTCATCGCCATGGTGGATAAACTCCAGGAGGAAGACAACAGCAAGCAAAACCCAGTCCCTGAGCAGCAGCAGCTAGCTGATGTCATCATCTCACACAAACCCGGTAAACATCTGTTTTTGTGAAGCGCAATCATCAATCAGTGAAACATCTATTAAATGTTGGTATGTTAATGCTGTAAATGGGTGTAATTTTGGCACATAACTGACTCACTGGAAACCCTGTTCTCTCATTAGTCTCGTCATCTGATGTTGGCTGATCAGTATTAAAAAATATTATGCTGCTTTCACATTATGAGCGACACAGCAACATTCTACGAGTCATTGTCAATGGAGGTCGATGACGTGAACCTACAAACTGAAGTGTCGGGCGTGACCCACAACAAATCAGAGTCGAGCTCGTCTTTGTCAGTGCTTCAGTGAGCTATAAGTACCAAACAATCATATGTTTCTGTTTCACCTTGTTACATTTCACCTGCCTTTAGCCAGTTCCCTGTGCTATTTAACATGAAGGTTGTATTGTACTGTAAAGGACATCCATCTATCCGTCCCTCCACTTTCTAAACTAAATTGATATAATTGATAGATTATTTTTATAAAATTAGCCCTTGAATGTATGTGTTCTTTATTTCTATACAAACATCTGTTTCAGTTTTCTTTTGTTGTCGTCGATTTAGGTACATTTCTTTAGCTGCAGAATCACAACCCAAAACCAACTTAATGCTTATAATGAATCAAATATACTTAATTTAAACCCATACCTTATGGATGAAGACCTATTCTAGATAACCCTTACTCCCTCTTCCTCCCACAGTCCAGCAGTGAGGCTTCGGTTAATTGATGACTCTAAATAGTAGGTGTGAATGTGAGCGTGAATGGTCGTCTGTCGCTGCTTGTCAATTTAGAGATAGTTTGTATGCCTCCATGCAGGCGACAGTCGTGGCTGGATTATTATGTTTTTGGGTTGTCCGTCCAGTCTATTCTCGTGAACGTGGTATCTCAGGAACGTCTGAATGGAATTTCTTTAAATTTGGCACAAATATCCACCTTGACTCAAGGATGATTAGATTGACTGATTAGATTTTGGTTGTGTAAGGTCACTGTTACCATGAGGTTGTAACTCTAGATCTCTCTTCAGGTAAACCAATATACTGTGAGCCATCATAGGTAACTTTATGTCGTACAATGCAGAGTTGTCTTTAGCATCATATGTTATTAGTATTAGCTAATACTAAGCTATTAGCTTATTTTAGCTTAAGAAAACGTTTTGACCCAAAAAATATATTAAACGAAATCAAACACAATTTTACTGAGGGGAAATAACACTGAGCAGTCAATGTTTTGGAGTCTATCTACAGCCTGAGTGAGACAAGACTCAACTTAACTCAACTTACAGGCTCCCTGATGTTTAAGCATTTGCAAAATACAAACTTAAATCGTTGCCAGAGAAGTGGATGAAAGCAATATTTGATATGCAGAGCCATTCACTGTTGACCGCAAGCTGCCCAGTCTTCCCTTACGTCCAATGAAATCCTGCCTCAAGCTTGTGTACAGACAAGTGCCCAGTCTGTTACAACTGCCAACTGGCACACAGAGCTGCAGCATTAGTCTGACTAGGCGACAAGGGGAGACTGTGTGTGTGTGTGTGTGTGTGTGTGTGTGTGTGTGTGTGTGTGTGTGTGTGTGTGTGTGTGTGTGTGTGTGTGTGTGTGTGTGTGTGTGTGTGTGTGTGTGTGTGTGTGTGTGTGTGTGTGTGTGTGTGTGTGTGTGTGTGTGTGTGTGCAAGCATTTGTATCATTTTGTGCCTCTGTGTCCATGTGTTTCTGCCTGCATCTATCTGTCCAAATGAGCTGGCAGATAGGAAAAAGGCCATCCACCTGGTGTTCAGTCTGAAAGAGAAGCTCAACCCCCCCGAGCACCTTTATTAAGACGCTGAACAGGCTCAGAGCAAGTGGTCATCTGCCTGTCTAAATACAAACATGGACAGAATAATGAGAGAGGCTTTATCTCCTAGCGGAGACCGGTGAAGCCCGGGCGTCTGATGACAAGACTTTGTGGGGGTTTTGATGTTTGGACAGGTGGGCTGGCGAAGAGATGACAGCTGGAGTTCTGTTTCTCCTTCTTTGTGCAGAGGCGGTATTTGCAGAACGAGATAAGACATGATTTTTCTGGCATGGGCAAGGCTGATGTGCCATACATTATTGGTGGAATCCAACTGTGCTTTTGTTTGTCTGTGTGTGTGCCTGTCCACACTAATCCAGCCCCCCATCCCCTAGAACTTTTAAATATGTTGAAGTTGAACCAAATGCTCGGTGGGAAACTAGTTTTGCTTATTGCTTAACCAACACTGCCCCCTGTTGGCTTGAGAGCAGATCATCAGAAACTTGTTTTGGATGGAGGAAATGCATATCACCATGAAATCACAGCCATCTGAAGGCAGCAGGACAGATATGTTGCTAAATCATAAACTACTTCTTGTGAATCTACGCCATTTTAATTCGGCTTTGTCTCAGACAAAGAGGACTTTTTGAATTTATTTCAAGGCCAGTCAAGACCACAACTGCAGGGATATATACTAAATTACCTGGCCATTCTCTGATTCATTTGTTTTACGTCATTACTGTGATTGGATGTAAATCTCCCTGCTTCAAATGCAACCAATAGCTGACCTCATTTCTAATTTAAAATTGTTGTGACTGTTAACGACTGTCACCGGTCCCTGCCCCCCCTTCACAGGCACACCAAGAAAGTGAATGCGTGACAGTAGAGGAAGCTGTGGTTGGTTATAACTATTTTTTTTTTTTTTGCGTGTTTATGTGGGAGACATGACAAAGTGTTCTATGTTTTATTCTTGAAATGTAGGTACGTCATATCAATTACAATACGATGTAATCATTTAGGACGTAATGTAGTGCAGAATTAGGACTGAAATAGCGTTGAATAATGCGATCATATAAATGGCTTCAACAAACTATTTTTCTTTTCTTTTTTAATGATTTCTTTCTTTCGTCAGCGTACTAATTAACTGTTAAAAACTTCACACCATCTGCCTTTGGCTGCAGATTTGTGGTGCTGTGTGTTCACATTGTGCCACTATCCAGTCAACAATATAGTTTCCTGGAGGAGCATAGAGCTGTTGTTGATATCATACTTCACTGATTGGCACAGCTGTTTCAGAGCTATGACATCAATGATGTGTATTTATATTTATAATTATCACCACACCTTCCTTTAATTATATTTCAACCCGCCCTTTACACTTTACACTGCTACACGTACATCTACCAAATTAGCAGGTGTACTTGGAGACACCCATACAGCTTGTTGGGCCCAAAGTGTTTCCCTTAAGGACACAACAGCACTTAGCAGTAAAAGACATTCACTGATTCAAAGATACAATAGTGATATCATGCATTAGCCAATCATTTGCCTTTGTTCGCTGTGCCTAACAATACAATAAATAATTGCATGAGTATACTGTGTATACCAGTTTTATTTAATTTTCATCTAAAGTTGTATGTGCAATGTTTTTGTATGTGGTTCCTCTGGTTCCTCTTTAAACAGCTTGAAGTTTTTTGTTTTTGTTTTGTGTTTGTCTTTCCGGTAATTCCTTCCCCTCTTTCAAGCAAACGTAAACCGGTTTCACTTTACAGGTAAGCTGTGTGTTGTTTCTGGCAGAGAACACAAGTGTTAAGACGTACTCTAATACAGCCACGTCACTAGTGTCATATCTCTGTCTACACCTTTTTATCCAATTTTTTATCCAATTTTTCTCTGCAGGTGACTGGAGGGAGCAGCTGTGTCCTCTGGTGACCAGGTTAAAGGAGTGTGTGATGGAGGTGGTGGAGAAGGCAAAGAGAGCCATGACATTTGTGCTCCTGCAGGAGGCAGCCTGCAGCATTCCACAGGGCTTCCTCCTCCAACAGAGGCGAGATGTGGTCTTCAGTCAGGCAGTAGGTAGCCACACCGAGATAATACTGCAAAACATCCCCAGTAAAACAAAACTTTGTGATTGTACAGATTGTACAGATTTCACTTTCTTTGTTTGCCCTGAAGAGGGCAAACAAAGAAAGTTTGTTGAAGTAAGCAGTGCAATTTAAAACCTTGATACACAATCTGTACAATCACAAAGTTTTACTTTGTTTTACTAGGGATGTTTTGCAGTATTATCTCGGTGTGACCTTTGTATTGCAGCTGTATTTCAGACCCTGCACATTGTTGGATTCCCATTTTACATGTATGCAGTTTGTGGCGAGGGCAACTTCCAGGATATATGGCCTAAAAGTGTGTGTGTGTGTGTGTGTGTGTGTGTGTGTGTGTGTGTGTGTGTGTGTGTGTGTGTGTGTGTGTGTGTGTGTGTGTGTGTGTGTGTGTGTGTGTGTGTGTGTGTGTGTGTGTGTGTGCGTGCGTGTGTGTGTGGCAGCTGGCAGCCCTAGCCTGTGGTTTTGTTATGAGGCTGTATGCAGGAATGCAGGACCAAGGCTTCCTGAGGCAGCTCCACCTGGTTGGCCTGGTGGCCCAGTTTGAGAGTCTGCTCAGCACCTACAGTGAGTACATTTTCAAAGATAAAATCTGAAATGGCAACCTCAAAACCTCCACTGAACACAGTTGTTCACTTTCATTTGCTTTCTAGAAAGGAAACACCTAAAAGAGTGGTTTGGTTTGGTTTGGTTTAGTTTGTTTTGGGCGAGCCTGAGCAATGTGATGAGTAAATGTGAAGCTGTAACAAATTATGTAACAAGATGATGAGTCACTGCAGTTTTTTATTACTTGCACCTTTATATTGTTGTGTTTTAATCAACATGTTCCAGGTGAAGGTTGACGAGAGTGTCATGAATGGATTCTTAACAGATCAAACAGAGATTAGAGACTGATTTGAAGAGAGTTCCCTGTAGATATGAGTAGATCTATTCTAGTTATTTGCAGGTCCGTGATCAAAGTTCTCATTCATGTTAGTTTGCAGCTCTCAAGGAAGTGCAATGGACTGGTCAGCAGAATTAACAGCTGGAAGACAGCTAATGCTTTAACCTTTTATTACGATGAAAACAACGTCTCTGCAGTATAAAATGTGTGCAGTTTCTGAATTATATTCATCATCCAGTTTTAACCCTCTGACATTTTAAAATTTGAGCCGAACTCACCTAATTTTGAAGAACTAAAAAGACATTTGACAAGCAAGGATTAATTCACTACTAATATTGTTTTGTTGAACTGATTAAGGTGAGGAGATCGGGATGCTGGAGGACATGGAGGTTGGAATCTCAGACCTGCAGAGAGTCCTGTTCCAGATTACAGAGGCCAAGACAGACAACCTCAGTGACCTCCAGCCTTTAGTGTGTGGCCGACGGTGAGACATCATCATCTCCTTCTCTGCTTGCTTTTCTTTGCCTGAATCTAACATGTTCAATTAGCCTCTTGAGTACTGCAACCTGTTTTAGTACTAGCATAGAACTGCGCTACTATGCTAGTAGTGACATTATACATTATTAGCTACATTATAAGGAACAAGTACAGACAACTGTCAGTTCAATAAGGAGAGACAAGTGAATGATTAGTAGTCAACATTTATTATGACAGATGATGCATGTTACGGCCTATATGGTGTGCCTAGGGGTACACAGGAAGTAACATAAAAGGTGATGGTGATTAATGAGTGACAGAAATTCTTTGGCGCTTGAACTTGACGAGGAGATTTGTGATCGAGTTGTGATTCTACTGAGCGGCAACAAGATAAACCCCCCCCGTGGAGTCCAGACACTGGTGGTGATGGTGGCTGATGAGGTTGATAGAATGATGAGTTGATGACGCTGATGAATCTGCGGAGATGGGGAGGTGGAGGGTTGCGCAACAGCAGCATGAATGTACTGAAGGCAGAGAGACAATCGTATTTAAGAGAGACAGCTGCAAGATGATAGGCTAACGATGTAATTGTGTCGTTGTGCTATTGGATAGAGACACCAGCTGATCTAGACAGCTGATACCATGATTGACAGCCCCAAACAATAACAGCAAGGAAATAATGAGTGTGCTTGCACGAGGAGTGATGGCAGATGTATAGTAAATACACTGTCCTGTCTGAACTTACGCTAGAGCTTTATTTGTAAGTCTCTTGACAAGCATTTAAATCAAGCAATTCATTAAATTAACATATTTTAGTTTTGAGAGTTATTTTACAGGTCCAATCATTTTTTTTTTTTCTTAGAAAACAAAACCCAACTACGCTAATATTGTGTAATTTCCTTAATCTTTCTTACGGTGGAAATCCAGCATATGATCATATGATCTGGAACGTTTTTAAGAAAGTGAGTTTAGTGTGCAAACTTTTTATGTTTTTTTTCTCTATCAAAGTTTTTAATCTGACGCATCTATCAATAAGTGTGTAAGACCTTTTTAGTAACTATAACATGCTGGTTCTCAAGTACTCAGATGGTACTCACTATGTGTGGTGTGTTAGAACATTGTTCCCATATTGCCTGATTAACAACATCATAGTCACAGACTATAAAATTCTCTGCACAATCACTGACTGTATACTCAAACTGTACAAAGGTTTCTGTCGATCATTAGCTAATTACAACTGGACGGAGTTATAGGAGTTGCAGCCAGTTCCTCTTTGACTGTCACATAGTAAGAAATCGAGTGTTTTCACAACACCAGGTTATTTTATATATATATATATATATATATATATATACATACATATATATGTGTGTGTGTGTCATATTCGGTGTACTGAGATAAAAGATAAAATTAGTATTGAACAGTTCCTATCAGTAGTTACTGTAAAAGCACTGAAAGTATTGACTAATCTTTCAGGATCAAAAGTGGTTGTCTGCTCAGATTTTGTGCCATTTTATTCCCATGTGCAGCCTGTGAATCAAACTCCAGACCACTGGGCATACATCTACTTGATTTGTAATCAATGCCTGACCATAATTATTGTATGTTTATGATAGTTATCTGGCTCTTCAGGGGCAAATTCCTGTAGTGAGTGTGTTTGTGTTTGTTTGTGCACAAAAATGATAGCAAGGCTGCAAAAGTGCATTACGGTATGAGCTGTTTGGGCCAAAGAAAGCCCCAAGTGACCTGTAAAGTGGAAAAATGGAGTGTTAAAAAACACCAAGCAGGACAGCTCTTCTATACAGCCGGCAATAAGGATGTAGCTCAGACTTTTGAACCTTGGAAACCCTTGGAAATTGTGCATGCTGGCTCACTGTGATGGCTGTATAACATCAAGCCAGTTGATTTGAGGTAGTAACTGTGCGCATGATGCCAAGTGTGATAAGATGATCCTCTTGCCCCACCCCACTCCAAGTCAATCTGTAAGGCAATCTGTCTCACAAAATCACACTCTTTCTCTCATGCATATACACGCAATCTGTCTTTCTTTGTATAGCTTGCACAGGCCTGTCTTAAGTGTCAAATTGCACAACTTCCCAAACTCCTCAGGTTCTACAGAATTGCAAAATGTGTTGAATTTCTTTTTTCTTCTTCTTTCCCTGCATTCAGAGACCACTTCACTGTCGAAGTGCCATTACCAAGACTGGTTTTCCAGACCTTGCCAGAGGAGATCAAGGAGGGCAAGCCTCTACGAGTATTCCCGGTGCTGTTTAACGTGGGCATCAACGAACAGCAAACAATAGCAGAGAGGTACTGCAGTCGTTGTTCACCACATTCTGTTGAACTTACTTACAAGCGCTCTTTGTGTGAACATGTTAAACAAGGCCAGTGTGGTCATAAACTAATGTGCATCTATTCCAGAAATGAAATTCAAAAATACTTCTGTGCTGGAGACATTCGAACCTTTAATGGCATACTCACTCAAATAATTGTTTAAAATGTAACTATGTTGCATTTACTTATGTTAACTGGTTGAAAATGTTTAGGTATTCTCTTTTTGAAAAAGCAACTTTTTTCATGTTTTATAACCTTTTTTTTTTCTCAACTGAACACCGCTCGGCACATTTTCTCGAGCGTCTTGGTGATGCTGGACCATAACCGTCCTTATTCTCTTCATCCTCTTAGGTTCGGAGATATCTCTCTACAGGAAAGAATAAACCAGAGGAACTTCGAGATGTTAGAGGCATATTACAAATCATTAAGTGAGAAGGTGCCACTAGCATGTAAGTGCACAAATGTTTCATTTATTTTTACCAAAATAAAATGTCTATCTCTGAAATCTTTGAGAAATACTAGAACTGGTGTTCCACTGCTGCAGCAAAGTGACTCTCATGTGCAGTTACAAAGATGTGAGGAAAGCAGTATTGGCAAATAATTGTTTGAAACTGTTTTAGTATGCATTGAGTATCTTAAGGAGTTTACCACACCAGGACAATTTATACAGTGTCACTTTATCAGTTAGAAAGCCTAGGAATGTAATTTTCTTCAACAAAATGTGTTGAGTGATTTGTTTCCCTTTTGTCTACTAACACACATCAATCCATCAGAACCTGCATTCAGCTCTGAGTGGCAGCCTGTACTCAAACTTTTTTTGAGTATTTTCACCAGAACAAAGCAAGAAACACAGCCACTCACTTAGAATGTGTTTTGTACTTTGTATGAACAGGTCTACCATGTTTTCAGACACAGACTGACATCAAAGAATTACTTGAAACCCTGGGCCAGAATGTAGTTACAAAGAAGAGAAAGAATGTGGAGATACTATGGATTGCTGGAACGGTGAGCAGTTTTTTTTATTGCGACTTTACGTTATTGTCGAGGAAGACTCTGTTCTCTGAACGCCATTAAATAAACTTCCTATCTTGGTAACTGTGATCTGTAAACACTACGTAGCGTAGTATTACGTTTTTGACATATTGATATTTCATGTGCTAATGACAGCCAAACAAAAAGTAACTGCCTGAGTATGATGGATTGACTTTGGAAGAGGATACTTTATAGACACTGACCTTTTACCTGGTATTCATCATCTGATAATGAATTGTTTAACATGTTCTTACAGTGCTTGTGATTCACAGAAGATGCTAGATGTAAGAATCTACAGCCATGCTAGCGGCTCTGTGCTGATGTTCGGGTGGAAATGTGTTTACCATGTTCATTTTCTTAATTGAATGTGTTATCATGCTAATATTTTCTAATAAGCGCAAAACACAAAGTTCTGCTGAGTTAGAAGATCACCCAAGTTATTAAAGTCTATCTTCTGTGGATCACGAATGTCTCTACAAAGTTTTGTGGCAATCCATCTAAAGGTTGTTGAGACATTTCTTTTTTTAAGCTATATTTTAGAGTTTTTTTTCTATTTATTAGACAAGACAATGAGATTAGCTATCTTCTCAAGGTTCTAATATGTACATAAAGAAAAAAAATATTGTATAGTAAAGTAACAAAAAAACAACACACATGTGTTTCAGCAAATAAGACCACAATCGTTTGAGGTAATTAGATTTAAAGTCAGGGTCAAATGCAGATGTAAAACAAGGCAAAGATTTTCAATTTGAGTCACTATTACTGACAAAGAAGGAACAATTTGCTTTTAGTGATGCATGTAAACATTAGGTGTGTTTTTCTTTCCACTTCCCTCCAGATCTGCCGAAGGTTAAATGGCATCAGGTTTACCAGCTGTAAAAGTGCCAAAGACCGGACATCCATGTCTGTCACATTAGAGCAGTGTGCCCTCCTACGTGACGAACACCAGCTCAGCAAGGATTTCTTCATCCGTGCTCTGGACTGTATGCGGAGGTAAGACAGCAATAGAAGATACTATAAACTATTATGGGTGCAAGTTATTATTCCAACCAATCCCAAACATGCTGCATTTAAAAAGTCAACCATCTATTTTGACTCAGTAATATGTAGCCGTGCAGATAGTTTTGGTTTTATTTGGTCAGATAAAATCTCAGAGATGTGTCTCCGAGATTTCCGTCACCACCCCCAATGCTGAAAGCTAAGAAAAACATGTAACAACTTCAGTAGCAGCTTGTTAACTCTTCATAGTTCCTATGAAAGCGATTGTCAATGAGATCTATGGATTAACAAGGTTGTTGTTTCTGGAAAGACACAATCTTGGGTTTTCAAATTGGTGAATTTTAAGTGCTTCAAAGAGCACAAATTAAATACCATTCACTTGAACTGCATTGGGTTGTCAGCAGAGTTTTCAGTGTAGATATCTCAAAATCTCAGCTCGCAAAACTGAAACTAACAGCATGGCTAGATACTACAAGAGGCAAGTGATAGAACTGTGCGTGATCTGACCTTTTAGCCAGTAACGCCGAAGATTTAGCAGTTGCATTCTTTAATCCTTGAAAAGACATGTGATTACAAAAGTCTGGTTAAAGAAATAACCTGCACCCACAACAAATGTTACGTGAGTCAAAGCTGACGCCATCATCGCACACATGAAAGACATTTTGTCTCCACCGTCGCCTCCCATCTTATCACCGTTTGATGTGCCACTGTATACATCATGTGTTCCCTCCACCATCACCGCCTTCCCTCACACATTCAAAGGCAACCATGCATGTTCCCATCAGTGCTGCAGGGACACTGTTGCCTTTAATGTTTGTATGTGCCGGCAGGGTAAACATCTGCATCTGTCTAAATCCGATAAGTTCTAACTTTAGACATTTTTTAAGGCCGTCGGTGAAGTGCCTGTGGCCCACTGATGAAAGTATTTCAATATCTAGTCATTTGCAGTAACTGGAGGTCTGTGGTGACATTCCCGAAACAAATGCTGCTTTCTCTCCATTGTATACACACACAAAATGGAACTATGCTCACTATTCTCAAAATGTAATGCTCACTTAGCAACAAACTGACTCCAGACTGTTTTAAACTCTAAGCACAAGTGTTTTCACTCATGTGGAAATTCAAAGTCAGTCAGGATGGAAATCTTAAGGATTGCCAGTTTGAATAAGCTCATCCTAAATCATACGTACATAATAACCTGTTTTTATGAAGTAAGTTAACAAGTTAATGAAATGAATACATTGAACCGATGAGATGAACATTTGCTGGTGTGATGTAAAACATCAAGTTGTACAATAGGCACAGTAAGCAACTTAACAAACCGTAACAATATTATATCTCTAGGGTGGTGGGTGTGGAAGGGTTTACGGACTAGAAACATTGTTACAGTCAACACACTCAATAAATAAGTCTTCACCCAACCAAATGGTTGATACATAACTAACAATACAGTCTTGGTCAAGTGTAGTTGAAATATACAAAAATGAATGCTTTAATAGAAATCTTTGCAGTAAGTTTGCTATTTAGAATTATTACAAACTACTCAACCTTGTGACGAGTTCATCAGATCTCCTCATATACAGTAGAATGCATAACCAATTTGTAGAATATTGTAAATTGATTCAACCTTGAAAATAAATAGATCCTGGCAATTACCAGCCCTGGGCACATCTAATAATGTTAAGTAGATTATAATAAGGATCTTGTTACACAAAAGCGTTCCTCTAAATGTATGTGTAGCGGACTATTATTATCCCTTTGTGATGTCTAAAGAATTTGAACACGTGCCACAGAGCTCTGGAGTGAAACAGCAGTAGATCACCGTCTTACTACAGGTGCTGTATTCAAACAGTAGCTCAGTGTTTGAATGCAGCACCGACAGTGATACTTTAAACTTACTAAAAATACGTGCTTTAGGTTTTCTCAATGGAATTTTTTATAAATGCATGATGGTGGTAGGTCAGTGATGAAGATCTAGTCTAAAAAGATAAAAGGAAGCTGCGTTTTAGCTGTGAAAGTGCACTCCAGTAATCTGCAGTGATATCCTCCAGGCACAATGAAGTGATACTCTTTGACTTCTCAAAAGTTCTACTTTGTTAAACCACTGTACTTATTAAATTGATTCGTTTTTAAAAGAAGTGGAATTTAACATTAATTTAGAGTTGAAGTGAGGGGGAGGTGGGGGCGGATAATGGAGGAAGTTAATTGTAAGCTCAAAGGAGCAAAAGAAAATCTTTATACGTGTAAAAGATTCTTAAGTGGCAAATATGAGCTGCGTTATATTTCTAGTAGTACTTTTCGCTGACACATTTTTTGTTTGCTGCAAACCAAAAGATTAGCTGTGTTTTAATGGAATTAGTTTGGATATAAGCTTAATGTTTTTAAATTAATAAAACATAACTAGATCTATCTGTACGGTCAAGTGGTTAAAACAGCACTAACATCAGTGTATTTACCATGATTAAAGGCACCGTCGTTTGAGTTTGTTGGGTCACATCTATCTGGTTGACAATGCAACTGCGATCTAACATCATCACTTTAGTAAGTGATACATCTGCTTTCTCCGCAACCTGATGCTTATTCTGCACAGGAAAGACAGTGAGTTGAAACAACTGCACAAACGTGACAATATAAATATGCTAATTTGCTTTCATTTTCACAGGGTGGAAACTGCAACGTTAGCAGGTATATGAGTCAACTGTGCTTGTTGTAGTCAAAGGAAGCTGAGATTTCTTCTCATATTTGTCTGTTTATTGATTTTGGTTTGATGTTTTGTTTTGAATAAGAATAGGGAAGGCTAATGCTGCTGATAAGACAAGCTGGACCGGTCGTTCACCCATCCATGAAGTTTGGACAGACGTGTTTTACTGTACATGATAAGAACTTTGATGTCAGGAAGTGTGTACTTCACACAACCTACTGGTTGATACTTGTAGCATTAAGGTATTTGGCTGTTTGGATGGTATTACGCTGTTCAGGCATGTGGTTGTCTGTCTTTTCCTAGTTTCATTATCCACACGCTAAAGATCATACGAATTAATGAATGTCTAACATGGACATTCTGCGCTTGTCAAAAGTTGTTTATTATCTCAAAAGGGAGCAGTTTTACTCTTTAATAATTATGTTTTCTGTTCTGCCCAAAGTGACAGTGAGTTAAGTCTCTCATAAACAAAGTGTGAATCAAGTGAAATTCTATCCAAAAGGACATCGAAGTGTCACATTACCTGTTACTCCGCGTCCGTAAACAATGAGTCTTCTGCTCTAGACTTAAGTAAATGCAAATCAGCTGGATCAGATGTAATGAAAACACATTGATTCTGCATAAAACTGTCACTATAAAATGTGCATAAAACTGCATGCCTCCTCTGTCCATCCTCTGCCAAGCAAGTCATTTCATTATGCAGCTTAACATGCAGCTCTTCGTGAGTCTGTTTCTCACATTTCTGCTCCGTTCATCAATGCCTGCTTGTCTGTGGCTCTTTGTGTCAAAGTCTGTACTAATGGCTCTGTGTCTAAGTGGGTCTTCTGGTACCAGCCTAGTATGATCTCGCAAGTGATCAATCTGTGCTAGAAGTCCCACTTAGACAGCATCTAGACTGCACTAACACCACCGGTTTTTGATCTGTTCGTTCTGTTTCACTCTGATGGGCGCCCCTGCAGTCGGCTGACCCAGGGAGACATTGGGCAGTGGGAGGACCCTGAGGCTGGCTCCATGACAGAGAACAAACCAGCGTCACGACACTTTTACCCCATTGCCCTGCTGCTCGTTAGCTCGCACTTACTGGTTGTGTGGCTCATTTTAAGTCTTGTTTTTCTGCTTGCAAAATATCAATAAATTGCTGACAATGCCATCTCTACTCACTCCTTTGTCTGTGTTTGCTGGTTATTCTCTTTTGAGGGGTGGTAGTGGGATCTGACAGACTTTCTCGAAGAAAGTTAATAAGCGCGAGTGATTTCATATCAACATCAAGCTGTGAGGTGTTAACCCCTGATTAGCTTCGAAGGATTGGGGAAAATCAATTTCAATCAGATGGTATCAAGTAAAATAGCCGGCAATTAAATGTTTACTCTTTCTTGATTTGCAAGGAATCTTTTCTGACAAGCTTTAAGTCAGTCCTTAATATCTGACAAGAACAAACTTTATTTAGACTAATGTTAAAGCTAGGCTCACGCTAACTGGAGATCGATATACATTACATTTATATTGACTCGCAGACATCTTCATTTTAAGGTGGATATGCCTGGCATTTGTCAATATTTTTCCAAGAGCTGAACAATGTTCAAAGCTTTCTGACTTCCCGTCCCTGACTGTGTTAACCAGCCCCAAGCCCATTAATACTACTTATACAAAAAAAAAAAGTAAAAAGGCTGTTGTTTTCGTGAAACAGCTGGGCACTCTCGTTTTTTTTGCTTTAAGCTGCGGAATAATACTCATTTGGTTTACTGGTGAGAACAGGTATTTACAGCGGCAGGACGATGTATGAGGGATTGGTCCAAAATATACTACAGTTCCTATGTTCATCATAATGAAAGATCATGTCACCCATTGCAACAATGGGGCTCATTGATGTGTGTTTAATAGTTTTTGAAAAAAAAACTACTTTTTTGTTTTTTTACCATCATGGTGTGCTCCGTGTATCTGTGTGAGTGTAGCTCGTGGCTGATTTCCACACACAGTGTCAGAGAGAGCTCAACGCACTGCAGCTTGAGAAAACACAAGTAGATTTAAGTATTAGGACAGTAGCTTTCATTGTTTTGGCTCCAGCACACTGGATTCCCCACACTGTTGACGATAAACACCTTTAAAAGTGCTCATATCAAAACTATCACAAAACTTTATTGCAGCAATTTATGCAGTGTGGGAAAGCAAATGTTAGCTATTGCACCTCATGAGGAAATGAAGTGTACCCAGAGGCAGCTTCACTTCCTTAATTAACTTAAGGGTGACTCCCTTACAGTTGTCGGAATCCTGGAGGGCAGCTTGTTTGTCATTTGTCTGGAAATCTAACTGTCTTGCCCAACACCAAATTGTGCTTTTAAACAGAAACATCATTTTTGATATATCACTGAATCATTGGAAGACATGAGTGAATACAGTGTTACTGCACTTGAAGGTAGTGTTTAGCAGTGGTGGGCCAGCAAAGCCTTCTCTGCTGGCCTAGACAGAATCAATAAGTTATAGCTATTTTATAATTTAATAATTTTTCATAAAAACACTACATGTATTATAATTTTTTTCCCCCATTAGCTTATTTTCTCATTGCACAACTGTCTTCCTTAGCTGCTCTGCTTCCAGCCTGCAGCGTTGCTTCCAGTGCAGCTTGTTTTAAGTAGAGCTATTATCCAATCAGATTTCGCCCCTATGTTGTCTCTAGGTTAAAAAAATCTGCCCGGAGGCCTTCAGAATTACAAGTGAATCCCTTTGCAGTTTAAGTGAATGGGGACGATATTGTTGAGTGTCATAGTTTTCAACCAATCAGATTTTTAGTTTGACATATTGGACGTATTCTTTAACATGCCAGAGCCTGCTAGCTGGCCTAGCCATACGTGATTGGTCAGTGGGCTAGCGTGACATGTTAGGTGGTGACAATCCCAATATCTGCTGCCTCTGTCGAGCGGACATTTTCAGCCCTCAAACGCATTAAAACGTATTCAAGAAATACAACTGGGGAGGCTCGACTGTCATCACTGGCGTCGATGAATCGAGAAGGACTTCTTACTGGAACTAAAACGCACGGATGTAACGTTACTGAACAACCGTGTCATTGAACTCTTTATTAACAAAGAAAGGAGGATGGACTTTGTCTTTAAATAGTGAACAGTGTTGTGTCAGAAACACTACCATTAGGTTGTGGCTGAAATGAAGAGAAGAGACGCAGTTCTTGGAGTAGCAACCAGCGGGAAATGAGCACACGGCAACATCCAACAAGTCCAATGTATTACTTTTTACAGCTTACACTTATAGTCTAAATTCACCCCCCTCAGGTCACTTTCCACCAATCAAATGCGTCGATTGAACCACAAACCCAGCATCTTATATAATATGTAATTTGGTCATATGTTTCATCTTCATCGGGGACACAGTAACAGAACATCTTGGCAGGATATTCGGCTCTTTAGATGGGAAGTGTTTCTGGTACTCGGCCAAAATTCCTGACACCATCATCTATCCTTCTAGGAAAGCTGGTTTCCATACTTCTAAGAACTATCTGTTGTTGAACTGTGTTGAGATATCTGTTCTAAAACCTGTTTTCAGTATAGTTATATGATGTTTTTCTTCAACAACAGAAGCGTTGGTAAGTGAACTGCTTTTGTTTTTAAATCTGCAGTAGCTTTAATATGCTTGTTTATATATTATTATTTGTACAACTTGTTTTTATGAATATGGATTTTTGTTTGGTTTTATATGTGATATGAACTATTGTTACGTCCAATGTTGCACTGGGGACACATTTAGTCGGTGCACAGCAGCAAGAAGACACGTGAAGCGGCAGAAGTCTATGTACTCTGCGCAAAGTGTTAAAGTCAAGGTGTTAAAGTTAATTTTAAGTTTAAGTGTTTAAGTCATCATCTTTGAAGATTCATGTGTTTTCAAGTGGACTCATTTTCCCTCTCGGTGTTGACAGACGAATAAATCCGTCAGTAACAAGAACTAAGGTGTCGTGTATTTCCTGGAAGGAGTGATAGGAGCGTTACTACTGTGTTAATTTGTCTATGGTGTGGTTAATATTGTTCCCTCTGATGTGAATAATATTTGAATGGCTCGTGCTCTTTAGTGTGTGGAGGAATGCGTGTTTTAGCTCCGCCATTTTGCAAATTGATTTTGACTATATGCATTGTCCGTTAATGACGCAGCGTCCCGTCATGCGCGTATTCATGTATCTGCACTCTGCAGTTAGTGTATTTGTAGGTGTTGAGCCTCATTTTTACACGAAACAAATAGTCATAATGAGGTTATTAGGAGGTGGTTCAACTGTAGTAGGACAGCACTGAAGGCCCAGGTATAAATTGCACGCCCCACCACTGGTTTTTAGGATTCATGTGAACAATTTTTAACTCTAAAGGAGAACATTTTTTAATATAAAATGATCTGATGCTCTTTCTCTCACATAATCCTCCTCCCTGTTCATTTTGGCTAATTAGCGGATCTGTCGTTGTTCAAGTGAAGGAAGAGCGAATTCTTAGTGAAAATGGGTTTAGAGGAAAAGTCAGTCTTTACCCCTGACATTGACGGGCTGAAAACAAAGGAGTCATACAAAGACTGCAAACAGTTAAATATATTACACCATGGCCCCTGGTAATTCAGGATTCTGATTTGTTGAATGTTAAACAGTGACACTTATGACCCAAGTGTTATGTGCCTTGTTTACACTACACCAGCTAGACAGCTATGAAATAGTGTTATCAGTTGTTACCAATCAAATGTGTCATGCATGTATTCATTCAGTGTGGCTTTGTAGTAAAACTGCCTGTGCCAAAGCTCACTGTATATAATCAATCAGGCTTAATAATGTTTATCCAGAAAGTTTGGCGCGCTTCTCCTCACACAGCGTTGCTAACACCTGCGCAAAAAATACATCAAAACGTGCGGCCTGATCGGGAATTGTGTGCTATCTATTTTCTAGAGAGATTCGCCCAGCGGTTTCCCCGAAAATCCCGAAAAACGAAGCAAATGGGAAGTGAATGGGATTTCAGATTTTATAATGGGTGTGTATTGCACGGAATGTTCAGCGCTAGAGTGAGGACATAACTGTCAGAGTGGAGCAGAGCAGGAAAATATTCTGTGATTTTTCCAAACAAATTGCTCAAGGTCCCATCATTTTTACTCTTTATACACCATTTTTGGCCAAAAAGCTTGCAAATGTTGTGGTTTTTTTTCTATTAAAATGTGTACACTGCACTCTGGTCCTGCCTTGTATGAATTTGTGGTTACTTGTAAGCCCAAGTGGTTACTTGTAAGTGGGTTGGGTGTAGTTATGCATGATACATTGATAATACATTTTTAAAAACATTCTTTCAGTCATTCATTGATTCATTTCCTGTTGCAATGGTAATTAAACAAGACAATACAACCATTGTATTCTCTACATGTCTCTCACAGTGAAACACACAGAGCATGTGGTGTACCTTGAAAATACATGCTTAGTTACTACCGGCAATATCGGCGTGTATATATATTGCGACGTCTTCGGGCAGTAGCAGCCACACTGTCAAAATTTCCTGCGGAATTTTCTAGTTTTTTAGTTTTTCAACAAACAAATACTTAATTCAATGAGAACACAAATTAGTATTTTGGGATGTCATCTTGTTTCGGGACTAAATTAAATCATATTTTGTGTCTATCATTAGAAACCTAATTTAAAAACTCATTCATGTTTACTTTTTTGTTTTCCTTTCTTTTCTTTCTCTCATTCCCTTTTTTCCTTCTTTTTTTTTTTTGATCACCAGAGAAGGATGTCGGATTGAGAACGTTCAAAAGAATATTAGATGCAGGAAATATGCCTTCAACATGTTGCAGCTGATGGCCTTTCCCAAGTGCTACCGACCACCGGAGGGGACCTACGGTAAAGTTGACTCTTGAGGACCTAAGCCACAGTCATTGTGTGTTACCCCAGTTTTAAATATGAAAGCTGGTTAAAATGTTTTGTTTGTAACCCAAAAAAAATATGGCTGTATTTTACATTTTGCTGGATGTGCTCATCGATTTCCAAGCTGGATTTGTCAGACACGTTATTTGTAAAATGAATGCACTTTCCGTTATTGCCTTGTTTTATTTTTCATGGCCTAAGCAGTGACGAGCGGTGCAGCGGTGTGGGCAAACCACAGTTTGTAGATAATCTTTGTGTGGATGTACAGAGTGTTAATGATCTTTCTTTAGACTTTAAGCAGTTCAACCAGCATTTGTGTGCATGAATTATTCCCCTTTTGCTGAAATGATAAGTGTGTGTGTGACAACATAGTATTAGCTCAAAGGTCCACTTATTATCTTTTCTGAGCTATTTCGGAGGAGATCCATTCACTGACAGTGAGCTTAAGTTAAAAGTTTTTCTCTTTTTTTTAATATGCTACTTGGGGGACCTTTTGAATCGAGGCAATAGTTTGTTGAAGAATGAACTTACATGCTTTTGTGGTAGAAATACTGCTCTCTCCAATTACTTGGAAACAAACTGTTTATAGCCTCATTCAATGTTTGGATGTTCTGAGTTTTATATGATGAAAGTACAAGATTTCTGCAGTTCTTGAGCAATTGTTATCTACTTTTTGATGTGATCACATATTCAGGTCCAAACATTGCCTGTATTGTTTTGGACTGATGCAGATGTATTTTCCATTAATTTGTAATAAGTAACATACCAGTATTTTAAAGCATATGTTAAGTCCTGTTTCCTAACTCATCTTATTGAGCTTTTTCCATAATATTTTTCATATCTCAAGGTACAGGCCATAATGAGGATATTGGACCAGCGTTTCTGAATGCGATATATCAAATTCAATTATTTATTTTTGTATTCTAAAATGATTTTATACTTTAAGGGTTAATACCTTGGACTGTAATGCATGTTTGTTGTGTTAAACATTGGACATTTACAATTGTTTATTGTAATAAAATGAAATAAAAGGGATTAAAGTGGATATGTGTGATTGTATGTGTGATTGTATGACTGTGTGATGTTTTACATACTGTTTACATTTAATATCATTCATTTATATAAGTGCGTTTAATGGAAGTAAACTGCTACAAGTCATAAGTGCAGTCTACACAAGTCATAATTTAAATCATGTGTTGTGCAACCATGTGCATTAAAAACATTCCCAACTTGCAAGATACATTCAAGTAATCCACTCAAATAGATGAGAGGATTATATCATCTTTGGCTAGATAAAATAACGATTATTTATAAAATGTTGTATCTGAAATTAAAACACTTGAATCCCAAACACTTAATTGAACAATCCACCAAATATTCAGATTTTGAGTATCAACTACCTACCGCCTGTAGTCTTGAAAAGGTGGCTTGCTCCTTCGACAGCAGCTGTAGTCAGCTTCAATTCACAACAATAACTTTGTATTGCAATGGTGACGAAGGGTCACGGCAAAAAAACAAAAAGAAACATTCCTGAAGCAAAACTCAGTCTCTGCCCTGCAGCTGTATGATAAGTATGTTCCAACAATCCTCCCTTTGACTTGAATCTTTCACCTTTCAGCAGATTTCTGGGATCAAGGTTTGCAATCTATCTCTGGATCTCTGGAATGATGACTGTCTTTGCCAAATTCCTCAATCAGTCGTTCATACAAATTAACAACTTCTCATCCATGCTGGACATGTTCCATCAGCAACTGCCAAACTTGAGACCTGAGCCTGACACCAGACCAGAGGCTATTTCTGTACTTCATCAATTACTGACTGTTGGCTCACCAGGTTAACGCAATGCAGAACTTTAGAACAAAGAGCTCAAATACTGATTTTAATTTGTTCCTTTGATACATTTGTTTATCTATCATCATTTTCTTGGCTTTTTATACTTACTTAAAGGTAACCTGTGGATTTTTTTTTTTACCTCTCGTGCATTAGGGCTTGCATTTTCTCACATCTTGACATCTGCTTTCGGCTATTCCGCTAAACAACAGTTGGTAATTGAAATGCACCGACAAACATAGCAATGTGCCAACAAAAAGAGTTAGTAAGAAGAATACTAGTGTGGTATATTTTCAGGTCTTACACAGTACAGCGAAGACCCCAAGTGTAGTTGTCTTAGATGAAAACCAGATGTGCAGGAGACCAGGGGCAGAAGGGGGGATGTGTAGAATGAGGAGGCCACATACATTCTCTTACGTTCCGCCCAGATGTAAACATAACATGTACCCTATATAAAGATGAAGCGAGCGCCCTAGAAGGAGGGACTTTTCGGATTCGACTTGAGACCTCCGGACGATCTAGACGTCCGTAATGGCATGTGTTGCTTGTTTGTAATAAACTTTATTATACCAGCAAGAACAGTGTCCACGGAGCATCCTTCCTCATCACTTCAACAGAACTGTCGCATGCAAGATACGACATAGATGGCGTCACGAGCAGTATCGGAAGTGGCCTGGCAGTTTCCTACGACGACTTCACATACGGTGAGCTCTCTCGATTGAATGCTGGTCATTAATTGGGACTGTTATGTGGAATTGTTATGTGGAGTTGCTTGGACACACCGTAAATTAAGAACCTTCTTGTTATGGACATGTCCTGTTGATTTGATGTTTAAAGTGAGGCTCCGTGCTAAATTTAATGTAAAAATGGGGGAAGATATAAAAAGTGAAGGAAAAGAAATAGTTTAGAATAGCTTCATGGTAACGATAAGGTGGGCTAAATAGTATCGTGCAAGATTAATGAAGAGGGGCCCTCAACTTCTTAACGGTAAGACACATGCATATTAGTCACTGCGTAACGATGGCTCTGACATAGTCCGGAATTAAGTTAGAAAAACAAAAGTGGGAGAAACCTGGATCCAGGTAATTTGAATAAATAAATGTAAAAGGTTAAAGGAAAGAGTGATAAGGAAATAAAGGAAATGATCATATGATTGAGCCGCAAATCAGATAGGTAGAGCCCTCAAGTGTAGGAGCATGTAGTACGGGCCGCGTAAAACCTGAAACGACATCTTATGGTCAGTTTAATAACTGGAGAGTGTAAATTCACAAATCGATTGACTGTTACCACTCTGACATTTGTTGACGAACGGTGTCTGATGCAGCCTCTCATCGAATATTTACACCTCAGAGGTAGCATAAATTTTATAAGAAAAAGGAAAATAGCGGCAAAAAGCATGCTGTGTGAATGAAGACTAAGAGAAGGTATGTGTGTGTGTGTTTACTTTGGGATTGAGCAGAGAGGGAGAATGGGTGTGCGTAGAAGGCTGAAAATATGTGTGTGAAACTTAGCTGCTGATGTGTTCCAGATGTGGGCTAGAAAAATGCATAGGATGAGAATAGATATGTTAAAAGAAAGAAAAAACATATTATGATTGAATAAACGTACATAGGTGGTGATTTGAGAACGGGACATTTAATAATTTGAAAGGACAGATATGTGGCCCGATGTATTTTATAAAACAATGAGCTTCGTTTGAGAAGACGTAATGAATTGAACGATGTATTGTATAAAACAATGAGCTTCGTTTGAGAAGACGTAATGAATTGAACGATGTATTTTATAAAACAATGAGCTTCGGTTGAGAAGACGTAATGAATTGAACGATGTATTTTATAAAACAATGAGCTTCGTTTGAGAAGACTAATGAATTGAACGAGTAAGTAAATAAAACATGAGCTCTTCTTAAAAGGGACGTAAAATAACAAATGAGCTGTTAAATGCACAATGAACTTCATTTAAGAAGGGTCGAATTTGACACCCCCCCCTTACTCGTCTCAAAGTTCCCTCCAGATGGAGGTCGGAATGTGAGGGTGGAAAGGCGTTAGGTGATGATAAAACTCTCTTGGGAGATACAGAGAATTTCTTTGCCATTTGAACTGTTGGGTTCAGTTGGAGTTCACTAAATGCTACAATGTTTAGGGAAGGGGTTCAAGCTAGGAATAATATTCATGTATGCTGTTAACGGGACCGAAGGGGTTAATAAGAGACTAAATCATTGCCTGTTTCTTGTCTGTTATGCCATTTATGGTGAATGAGAATTGAGAAGGGGAGACAAGGAAGTGGACCGGCACATCACGGAGTGTGGCTGGCTGACGTCCAAGGGGAGGCTTACGTTTCAATCTACTAAAGGCCGGTACAAATTTATCTACAGACTCTTTAGCAGTCGTAGGTAATATTGATGGTACACATATAAACCTGCTTTCATTTATTAGCCTAAGAGGATACTGACCTGCTCCTATACACATGAAAGAATACATGCTCTAGGCAGATAGGAGAAATAAATAAATAAATAAATAGAAAACTTGGCAACTGATTGACCAGTTAATGCATTTAATAAATTAATGGCATATGATTGTTTGGTCTAACCTCTGCTGACAATTGCAGATGTCCATTTTTGTTATTGTGCGTGGTTTGTTCTGATCTGTGCTGTGGTGTACATCAATATGGTGACTGTCTGATGATTTGAGCTGAATATTGGATAATTGATTGATTTGTTGATTGATTGATTGGATAATTGATTGATTTGTTGACTGATTGGTTTGTTAATGTGTTAATTGGTTGATTGGTTAATTGGATACTTGGTTAATTTGATAATTGGTTAATTGGTTAATTTGTTGATTGGTTAATTGAAGGGGGGAAGTAATCTAAATAGCCTTGAGTAGTTTTAATTGTAGCAATTAATTCTTAAAGTACAATAACGGAAAATAAGAGGAAGTCATTATAATGGGAAAAAAGAACACTAAAAATCCAAAAGTAATCACTCCTGTTGAAGTGGTACAGAAGAATAATCCTCTAATTAGAGGCATTGCAAACATTGCAAAAATATCGGAAAAATGGCATAAACGCTGGCCTGAAATTGACCAACCATGGCCAGTGGAGGGGACTCTTAACCCAGATGTAATTAAAATAATGCTGGTACTTGTATCAACATACAAGGCAGAGCAAAAGAAGGGAAAAAAGGGGAGAAAACGCAAGGAGAAGAGGCAAGTGGAGCTTGGCATTCTCCAGTTGTTTGAAAATGAGGGACAGAAACTGATCAAAGCTGCAAACGATAAGAGGGATAAAGATGCAGAAGAAATAAAACAAAATACAGAACAAACAGAAAAACTGATGAAAGCCACCAATTCATTGTTCTCACATATGAACCCAGTGAAGGGACCGCCACCTTATGAGGTAGGGACGAAGTCCAAGAAAATCTATCCTCAGATCCCAGTGATCAGTCAGGAGGGTGACTACCGTATCAGAAACGAGGAGGACATAATAATAGAAACAGGACGAGCGGAGACAACTATAACGATGCATCCAAGATCCAAAAGTAAGAAGAAAACAAAGTTTGAAGAAGGGAAGCAAGGGCGGAGCCATGGATACGAGAGTGACCAAAGCGACCAGGACGGGAGCAGGGGAGGATATGACCCTGAAGTCAGGCGGATGCTGGCCAGAGCGGAAAAGAAAGGAAATGTTAGCTCTGATGACAGTGGGGATGAAGAGAGCAGTGAAGAGGAAGCCCGGAAGACTTTGAGAAAGGTCGAAATAAGCATAGACCGATGCATCCGTGAACGACAAAAAACTGATAGGCCAGAAGAACGAAGAGAACTAGAGTACCAGCTGGAGGAATTGCGGCTTCGGAAGGAAGAGGTAGAGAATGCAAACTTCAACCAATCTGCCACGAAAGATAGAGTGCGCTCTAGAAAACAGTTGAATCCCAGCAGGATGACTCCCGTGGTCATCCGAGGACGGAATTTGGAGTATAAGCCTTGGCAGAGTACAGATATGTCAAACATACTTGAAAAGTTACCTACTCTTCAAGATGGAGCACATCCTTGGATTTCGAAGTTGGAAGAGATCCTGGTGGGAGAGCAACCAGCCATGGGAGATATCAAGAGACTCTTGGCCAACCTCGTTGGAATTCACGCTATGGGAGAGATTCTACAGAAAGCTGGACTTAATCGATATGTGGGAACTGCTGTGAATGATTCAGAGCTGTTTGCTGCAAATAGAGGTCAAGTGTGCAGGGCGCTGAAAGACACATTTCCGACAAATGCACATCCTGACAATATTTTTATTGAACCACTGGGACAAGAAGAAAACCCGAGGGCCTATGTGTCGAGAGTTCATCAAGTGTGGAGAAATGTCACAGGAAATGACCCGGATTTGAATCAAATGGAGCGGTCAATTTTGCGAGCCAGAATACAGAAGGGGTTGCCCCTGCCAGTGAGAAGCAAGTTGGCAGAGGTGGTTGGTCTTGGAAGCATGACAAAGGGTGTCTATACGGATCATATAGCCCACCAAGTGGAGCTGTATAGGAAAAAGGAACATGATCAGAAAGACCAGGACCAAGAGACCATCAGGAAACTTAATCAAATACAACTGACGGATACCAGGAAGATGGAGAAGAAGCAGGCTCTGGTTATGCAGAATCAGGCTCCACTAGATCAACTAGTACCACAGCCTCAGCCGAACCAGGTTCAGCTCCAATTGTTCCAGCCACCGCCGGTGAGTCCATTTGTCTCTTACCCACAGCCAGCGTTTGATCAAGCGCAACCCTGGAGAGGAAGAGATCAAAGAAACTTCGGAAGAGGAGGAAGGTTTAATCCAAGCTTTCAACAGCAATCAAACGAATGTTATACTTGTGGACAACACGGCCATTTTGCTCGCGAGTGCAACAGGTCAAGAGGAAATTTCTACAAGTACTAAAGGGGTTCAGAAACAAGTTACTACAGTAACCACTCCAAGGGTGATTAGTACACAGAGGAAACTTGTTACGTTAGTTCCAGAAACAACTAAGAATATTCATACAACTACGCAGACTACTACTCTAGCTATGACTACAAAGGGGATGAATGCTACAACAGTGACGACATCTGTGGCACCCACGACAT
Source organism: Anarhichas minor (assembly GCF_050575085.1). Lineage (NCBI taxonomy): Eukaryota > Metazoa > Chordata > Actinopteri > Perciformes > Anarhichadidae > Anarhichas > Anarhichas minor. Next base: position 9,411,284 of record NW_027466460.1, on the reverse strand, counting down.
TTGTAAACATAACGCGGACATCTAATATGACATCTAGGACGTTTAAGGATGTGATTAATGCAACCCAGAAGCTAATATCAAAAATAGAGCCTAGCGTGAACAACAGTAAAGACATGGTTGAAGTTAGAGAACAAAGGATGGAAGAGAAGCATGTAGAGTCATCCATGACTGCTCAGAGGACTATTTCAAACGTAGATAATAACTTTGGTGACTCTGATCAGGCACCAGAGTACATGATGGATCAATACCATACAGTACAAAAGAGGGACACTAAATGGAAGGCATTGCAGTGTTAGTTCAGATTTTGGTAGCGCTCGTTCTGTCGTTGTGTGTGATGTTTTGTTTTTGTACGCTGTTGTTGACCTTTGCAAAGGCAATGATAATTAGATGGGTTGGAGTTGTGCTACCCGGCGATCAAACTCTGATGCCATTATTACACGAAGCTGACACGGACATGGATGAGGATGACGCAATAAAGATCGAAGTGGTGGAGGAATATCCATTTTGAATATCTCATGATTATAATCCTATTATTTACCTATGTTAGTGCTTGCGTAGTTTGTAGTGTTGATTTTGTTTTGCTCTTTCGAGACTTTGTTTAGTCTCGAAGGGGGGGTATGGAAACAAATGAACAATATGATTAATGGACATTATGAGTTATAATCTCACATTTTACTTATAGAAGTGTTATTATTCGGTGTTTGATGTTTTAATGTGTATCTGTTCTGTATGCAAAAGATACTGGCCTTCTTTTCTTTCATTCTAGAACATATTGGGGGAAGACCACTGTGAGGGTGGTGGATTGTCAGGGACTCCGATGGGCTGAATGGATTCAGACACTTCAAACATGAAAACATGAAAATCTGAAGGACTCTGAACGTGGACTGGCGATACAACATCCAGATTCAAGACATCTTCGATACTACACCTGAGTCACGGCTGCTGAGAAACTGCAGCGTTATACAGTCTTATGTCTTCACTGAAATGTTACATTAGTATTATTAAAAATGAATTTTCGTCTTTGTATATTAAATGCTTGGGAAATGATGGTTTCTAAATATAATGGGACCTCGGATGTTTTCTTTTTCTCGATGTTTAGGGACAGTGGGGTAGGCAGGAAAAGGTCCATAGAAAGGTGCGATGGGTCGACCAGCCTGACTTTGGACATTGTTTTGTTTTGATTTGCTGAGTGTTCCATATGTATTTGCTTAAGTCATTTCCTTACACAAATTGCTAAATTTCTCATTTCAGTGTTTTGGAGTATTACTTATGGTTGCCTTGGCAGAGGGACCGTGAGAGAATTTTCCTGTTTACATTGTTTAATGGATATTTCAAGAAAAATTAGCTGCCTAACAGGTTTTTCACTCTCACTTTTATATACTCCGTACCGTTGCTTTAATGTTAAAAAGGACGGGTTGTTAATTTTGTCATGATTATACACTTGTATGTCTCTTCTGTTATTTTTTCGAGACTTTGTGTAAGTCTCGAAGGGGGGAATATGTGGTATATTTTCAGGTCTTACACAGTACAGCGAAGACCCCAAGTGTAGTTGTCTTAGATGAAAACCAGATGTGCAGGAGACCAGGGGCAGAAGGGGGGATGTGTAGAATGAGGAGGCCACATACATTCTCTTACGTTCCGCCCAGATGTAAACATAACATGTACCCTATATAAAGATGAAGCGAGCGCCCTAGAAGGAGGGACTTTTCGGATTCGACTTGAGACCTCCGGACGATCTAGACGTCCGTAATGGCATGTGTTGCTTGTTTGTAATAAACTTTATTATACCAGCAAGAACAGTGTCCACGGAGCATCCTTCCTCATCACTTCAACAGAACTGTCGCATGCAAGATACGACACTAGCAAATGAACACTTACGTATGTAACCAATACAAAAATACATTTTTAAGTGTTTTATCAGGAAGGAAATGCACTCAGCATGTTTGCTAGACCTCAAGGATAGAAACAATGCACTTTGGTGAGTGCATTCAGACCAACTTTAGCTTTGCATGGCTCCCTTAATCTTTTGAATGAGGCCAGTTTGTCAATGCAGGGGGCTTCTGGGTCGCCCAATGCTGCATCATCCGGCATGCTGCTCCGTTGGCCAATAAATACATCCAAGCACAGACTCCTGATAGATTACTTTGTAACATGAACCTTATATTTCTACAGTTTACCTCATGATTGTCATGACCAAAGATATAGCTATCGCCACTCTAACTTTCCAGAGTTGTAATATCCCATGTGGTTTGGTGTCTGATAAGTCTTTAAACTCTAAACAGGCCTTTCTGGGTCATAGTTCATGTCTCACTAGTATCTGATGCAACACGCCCGCACCAACACAGATGCACGCTTGCATGATTTTATGCAAAGCTGTTTTCAGTCTGAATGCCCACAAACATGAAATGGAAACAAAACTGTTTCTACAAAACAAACTCTATAAAGCACATTTAACAATCACTTGAGATAAAAAAAAAGGCTAAAATATATAGAATGAAAGACTTTATAGTTGTGGTATTATTTACTGGATTGAGCAACTATTCTGAAGATACTTGAGTTCATTAGGCATATACTGTATAATAGGTGTCACATTCAGTAGTGTTTAGCGGTGAGCTTAATAATATTATACATTCTGTATACAGTACATGTTGCTACTTCCTGTTACTTCTCTCAAAACTGTACTAAAGGCAAGATACACAGTGACTTCATGTGCACAGTTATAAACAATCAATGGCTTAAGATACTGTTCTGTCATCCATTTCAACTTATATTCTAAAATACAGGACGGCATGCTTTGTCACACTTAGTTACAAGTTTGATATTTACAAAATATAAACAGCCACAATTCTTTACAAATATTTACAAATACACATTAGTAGCTTATACTATATTTCTGTACTACTTTATTATTGTCGAACTAATCATTTCTTGCAAAAGGCTATTGAATCTTCCCATGAATACTGTAATATTTTTAAGTGCGTATGCTTCACATGGTGGACAGTCAACCTAAAATTCAAAAGAGACAAAACGTATATTTAAACATAAATACCGTTCATATTTTAAAAGTGAAAATATAAATAAACGCTAATATGGCACAGAGGTTTTGTGTAATGTCATGTGTGGTGGTCAAAATTAAAAATGTATGCAAAATGTTTCCACATAACCACTGATTGCAGAATCCAGCTTCATCGGTGGTTATGCGAGAGTAGCTCGCATAACCACCGATTTTAACCGTAGTTAAAAAAGTAAGGACAGACCCTCCAAGGGGGATTTTGTTAACAGGACTTACAGGGTAAGCTGCAGGCTGCTTGTCCAATGGAGGCAGGTCTTCATTAAAATCTAGGATGCAATGTGTTTCAGCATCCTGAATTTCTTCTTCAATGATGACCATCACCAACTCCATCAAGTAACATTTGAGTGACATTCTTTTACAGTTTTCCTTGTAAAAAGAGAAATGAACAATAATTCACATATTTTTGTAGCTGTGTCCGGCCTTTTGTGCACATTACACAGATAATAACAGCACTAAGGCAGAAACTTGATCAAGCTCACAAATAAAGCTTTAACATGAATTCTGTTTTAAGTTTATTCTTTTTAATACTGCCACTGCTTTCCTAGCTAGACAATCATTGTGCTGCACAATGAATAGAATATGTATCTGTAAACGGATGTCATTGTGGTGTCCTGAAAGGAGACAGTTGGCAATATTCTATTAACAAATCCCATGAAAAGGCCAAAACTAACCACGCCTCAGTCTGAGTACTTTCTGACTTCCTCGCCCTATGCTGCTTAGCCCATTTATTCCTACTGCAGATGTAAAACTTGAAAAATGATCACAAATATATATTTTAATTTTCAAACAAGATTAAGACTCTACAGCCATGCTCGCAGCTCTGTGAGGTTGTACTTAAGCACAGTGGTGCTTTGTGCTAAATGCTAACACCAGCATGCTAACATGCTGATATTTAGCAGGCATAATGTTTTCCATGTTCACCATCTGAGTTTGGTGTCTAAGCATGCGATAATTGGCTAATTAGCACTATATAGACTAATCATTTCCTAAAACAGCTGGGCCCTGTAGTTTTCAGCAAACTCAAATATGAGTAAATGGAGCATTTGTTGTTTCAACTATGGATTGATACACATTTGGTGCACTAGTGAGTATGTTTACTCAATAAACTACTGTGACCACGTTCGTTGCAATGACATAAAATGTCACCCAGTGCAACAATGTGCCTCACTGACGTTTACACACAGACAATACATGTTAGTAGGAAACGTTCATAGATGGTTTTGGTCCTTTTCAAAGGGTTGGTTGACAATAGGATAACAATATTGACTCAAATATGCAGACATGTCCTCTAATCTTTTCATCTTTCTTCAAACTAAAATCAGAACAGAAAAATATAGCCTACTTTTACTACTTACTTTAATGTCATTATTTGACGGAGCATACAGCATCGCCTCAGATCTCTATAAAAAGGGGTAAGAAAAAAAACAGCAATGATATAATTAATATTTTTAAATATGAAACAAAAAACAAACCAGTACATGTGTAAAAAGGATACAGAACAGTATCAGAGGACATACAAATATGATGATTTCTACATCTGGTACAAAACAAATGCTTTCATCATCAGTGGTAAAACACAAACATTGACAAAATTGAATAGTATTTGATACCTTCTCTCACCTCAATGGCATTTTTCAGTTTATCCAAGCCTTTCAAGCACTTCTGTAGATTTGCGGTTGACTTATAAGGAGCAGCACACGTAGATGTACTCAGGAGACTTTAAGAGAATGAAGAGACACTAATTACAATATATTAATTTCAATAATGTGGTGTCTTTTTGTTCTTTTGAGTTTTTACATAAAAGCTGGCACTTCAAAATAATGCAAGTAGATGTCATTTTTTTCCCTTTCTGAGGAAACTTTCCCAGTATTACCAAGCCATGTATATCTGTATGGGTACGCAACATCAAGTTATACAAGAGCAAAGAAAATGACTACATTTCATGCACATAACATTTCCATTTCCTATCATATAATCATAAAAAGAATCCTTTGTTATTAATATTTCCCCAGAATATCTGACTTAACTTGTGTTGTATTTGTTAGTGTGTTTTTTCCATCTTCATTACTGATTATAGAAATATTTCCTCTGTCATTTGTATGTATGGTAAGTATGATAACCAATAATTTAGAGAAACAAGTCACACACTGTATGCCTACCTCAGAACTAAGAAACAAAGCCAGACCTGAGTTTTGTGACTCTCTCTGCACAGGTGACAGGTCGACCAGTACTGGACACCTTTCTGGAAATAACACATAGAAATACAGTTTGATTGAATCTGTTATGAGAAGAGTAAGGCCAATTTCACCTTAATGCTACTTCATTTAAGAACTTGGATTTGACAGTTATCGATATGATAAAAACAAAACAACAAAACTGTTGATTTTATTTAATTTAGGATTGTTTTAAGTTTTAACCATCCGCTGCAGTGCTGCTGATATTTTCTTGGCTTTAACAGAACTTCTTAAATCACACACTGCACACGTTTTTTCTCTCCTTGAATTTGTCTTTAGGCTACAATAACTTCCTCTTTAACGAACCTTACACCATGTGCCCAATTTAGGTATTTTGTGATCTTGCAGCAATTTGCTGCCTTTTGGTCAGTCCATGTACTTTGAATTCACATCTTCATACAATTTTAATCTCTGTCGTCGTTTTACGAATCTTTGTGATTGCTTTGCGTCTCTTGTGTTTTTTTGCGACTCTTTGTGCTAATTTTTCAGCGATGGAAGTAACAAATTACATTTGGGCCTATACTCTTGTTGCTGTAATAAAGTCGTTTTTTGTGTATTTTTTAAAATCAGTCTGTGGTGGCGGGCGTGGGTGGCTCAGCTGTGGAGGGGACGGAGTGTGGGAGTGGTTCAGGGAACGGTGCCGGGAAGAGACTTAATTAGGCGCAGCTGAAACTGATCCTGATTAAGTCTCTTACAGCTGTATTAAATCAACAGTAGCGACGGAGGCGAGGAGGACAGCTCGGGACGAGCACGGAGAACACACGGCCAAGCTAGGCCGATTCCTTACAAATAAAGAACATTGCAAACCGGCATTTAACCGTGTACTGGCGTCATTGTGCTCAACAGACCCACCGTGTAGCAGGGAGCCTGTTACACAGTCATTTTACTTTAACTCCACTGTATTATTTATCACACGTAGGCTATTGTACGAACCCCTTGGGGAGATTACATTGTTCACATATCCACGTTGCCTGTTTTGATGATGTTTTATTCCACTGGTGATTGTAACAGAAGTTTCAGGCATCGCTGTACATAGCTCGTTTTATTTATTGTTTTATTGAATTGTCTACATTTTGTCTCCTTGCTGGTTAATCCTTTAAGGCTACACTAATGAAGGCAGTGTGTATATTTGATAAATGACCAGTTTTAGAGTTCTTGTTGCTGATGTTGTTCCACTTGTGTATAAGTTGACATTAATGCAATGCAATGCAAAATATATTCTTTAATTTAACAATAGTATCATATACGACAGTCACTTCATACAGCCTCTGGTCCTGTACCCCGTATGTCTGTTCAGTGATCCATGAAACTAATAAACCAAGTATTTATAATCTCCTGACTCTGCTTTCAGTCAGGCGATAGGTATTTGGCATCAGGAGGCGGGACCAGATTTTAGGAGGAGCCTTTGCCGCCCCTGACAACTACTCCGCCCCGTCTCTGCCTAGCACGACGCTGTCAAATTCAAAGCGTACAAAGATTGTTCTGAGTTCTGTTAACCATATAAACAGGGTGAAGCTGATTGCACATTATATTTTTAATTAGCCTTTGATTTAATTAAGGCTAAAAGTTTGGTGGTGTTTACGGTATAGATCAGTGTGCCTTCATGTAATTGTGTTTCCCTTCAGGTAACGTGTCTGTTTATAGTTGATGACCTTTAAGCTATTGGTTGCATTGTTTTATTGTATTCCATTTAGCCACAAAATGGACTCAAAGTTAAATTTGACTGTTGTCTCACTGAACACAAAGGATAGGTGTGCCATGCCTCCAGTAAAAATGTGTATCCTCCTGTTTGGTTGGGTAACACATTGTGCAATACAAAATGGATTCTGTTGGGCAATGTTGGATTAAGGTTGTTGAATATTATATTGTCAGAAGGCTATGATATGTAGATCTGTAACTCACAGTTATTTTCATCATTGATTGATGTGCTTCATTTGATTTAATTATTGCCTATATGACCCTGATGTGAAGCTGAAAAGTGAAATACCACATACACAGAAGTTGTGTGACAAGTAAAGAGAACGTTAAGTCAGGGCCTTTGAAGTAATTAAAGTCAACGGTCATCTAGGTAAAGAGAACTGAGTAGAAAGAAAATGAAATCATTAAAAGTTAATTGAACGCATTTGTTCCAAACAATCGAGACAAACTGTATTACCAAATCCTTGTCTAAATGTTTTCACTGGTGGTGATGACTTTAAAGATCTCCTCTAGTCATGTTTTAAGACATAAATACTCTGCTTGGAGTATTCATTTCTGTCTGTTGATTTTGCACAACAAAAAAAAACTTCTTCTCGCTCATTGAAAAATCCAGAATATTATTTACATTTTAAAGTGGAAGGGACTTAAAGGAGCTGTATTTCATATTCTGAACATTAATACAGCACCAAACATCTATTTGCTATGTAAAGATATAGCGGAGTAATGTCTACCTGAACAGAGAATGAAGTCGCGCTCTCCCCCTGAGTTAATAATTATAATTTAATATTAAAATCTGTATAATAAATACAATATAATGACTAAATCCTGAAATCAGCCACCCTGCATAAGTACTGATACTTTTGGTTCTTTAAGTACTTTTACATAAGTAGGATTTTGAAGAATAATAATAGTAAGAAATATTATTTATAGTGCTTTTCAAAACCAACTTTACAAAGTGCTTTTTCTAAAATAAGCAATAAAATAAAGACACTGGATTAAAACAAGCAATGCAGAAACAGATATGAATCTAAAATTATACAGCGTATGAAACATAATGACATTTTGAGCATCAAAAATATAGTTGTATGTCGTGCTTTAAAGGAAGATAGTGATTTGGTAGACAGGTCACTCCAAAGCAAGGACGCAATTCCCTTAGTCTTGAATCTGGACACATCTGGCAGGTTCTTGTCAAAAGACCCTCGACTGTTGACAAGTTAGTAAGAGTAGAGTAACTCAGAAGAATAATACCTCGAGCACAAAGGTAAACAATAAAATCTTAAATTCCTCTTCTGCTCAAAAACACGTCTTGCTTATTGTCACATCACTCTTCACTGTGCAGAATGATGTTTGTATTGAGTTTGACAGTAGAAGGCTGTTTTCATATTCATCCGATGATGGAGGAAAGTTCCTCACCTTAAATCTCAATTGAAGACGTGTCGACATGAGCATGATTGTAAGATCATAGCTGGTTTGGAAGCCAATCATGGTTCAATATGCGACTTAGAGTACAACAAAGTGCGACGTTAAAGCTTGAAAGTAAACAAACGCTGAAAGTTCAGAACATATCTGGAGTGAATCTTTAAAATGCTGCTTTTGAAGCATCAATAATAATAGTCATCCAATAACAAAGTCAGTGGTGAAATGTAAAGTACATTTACTCAAGCACTGTTTTTGAGCAACAATTTTGAACTACTTGTACTAGGCCTATACTTGAGTGTTTTATTTTTCTGCTACTTTGTACTTCAGCTTTTGTTACAAATGACTCTTCACATTAAGATCGCACATGCAGAACACACAAGGAGCCAATAAAACATGATGCAGTGTTGTATTACTAAACTAATTTAAATATTACAATATTTGGGTATTAATATTCAATAATACAATGCAACATTAAGCATTCTGCATGATAAATATGTCAACAGTTGATCATTTATGTACATTTTGCTGACAATATTTCGTTAGGATTATGAATTATAGCCTTATATGCCTATAGCCTATATTATGGTACTATTGTCTTCAATTAAGTACAGCACGAGTTATTTTTCTCTACTCTCTCTGACACAGACTACTACAAAAGTTCACACATAATAAAAAGCAGGTAAAATGCCTAATGTGCGCATGCCTCCTCTTCATTCTTCCCCGCATCTAGCTGTCACGACTCGTGGAGCCATTTACAACCACCAAACAGGAGGTGCTTGTTGAGGCCTCTGCGCAAATAGAAAGTGAAACTAAACCAAAGACAGTACTAGTTCGTTGTTTGGTTTCAACAAAATAACCATAATGGTGTACGGTTCACCGAAGCCACCTAAAATATATCCTGAGGACGCACGTGGAATATCAGGTTGACACACCTCCGATCATTACGCACCAATTATTTCCTGCCGCTGTGAACTTTGCCAGTTTTCCTGTCTTCCAAAATGGAAACATGTACTTATACTTCAAGTCCAATCCTGAGGTGTAGTTAGGCTATAGGTTGGTTACACTTCAACCACACACACACACACGCATAATGTCAGCTCACCGCGCGCTGGTCTCCGGGGCATGTGGGTTGGCCGGGGATCACCGTGAACGCCGTCATTAAGTCTGTCATCTGCGTTGCGGCAGCGGAGCAACAAGCCAAGATCACATTTTTGCATTTCACTTATTCTTATAAAGCGCTTTTGTCTCATTGATCCATGTCAAGTGTTTTTGACGCTTGAGGCGAGCGTTATTGCGGTCCAGATGTGGTTCCAGAGACCCAACTCAAACACGCCCTGCTCGCGTTTAAGTTCACTCCCCCATCGATTCGTCATGTTACTCACTAGTTTGTCAGGGCAGCTGTCAACAGGTTTATTTTTTAATTGCACTGATTTATAGTACAGTCAGTCTTGAAGACATTTGAAAATGATCACTCAAATAGTATTTTTTTTTATTTTTTTTATTATTCCATGGCATATGTAACACAAATGTGTCTCCACAAATGCAGCTGATTACAAGGATCAGGGTAAACATGACAAGGCGTTTGGATAAGGTCTGGGTGTCTTTACCATAAAATGCAGATGAATTGCTCAGCAAAACAACACGTATTACACAGTAAAGACATCTTGAATATGACGTTATATTTCAGAAAAAGCATCTGTATTATTATCATCGATACCCAGCTTTAGTTGAGCTCTTCATGTAAGTCCCTACTGACTCCTGCATTGTGACAAGTGAACATCCGCCGATGGCTCATTATGATCTATGGGACTGTCTCGGCTCAGGCAGCCCCGTCCAGTTTAAGAGCAGCCACGGACTCAGCAGCTTTTTCCTCTTCACCTTCCTCTTCTTCTTCCTCATCTTCCTCCTCCTCATCCTCATCATCATCATCCTCCTCGTCATCGTCATCATCATAGTCATCCCGTTGGCCTCCTCCAGATGCTAGGTTCTTCCAGTAGGCGTCGTACCCTGACGCTCCGTCGTCATCATCGTCGTCATCGGCACCAGCCTTGCGGCCGAACTTCAGCGTGCGAGCTGCAGAAGACACAGATGTGACATTAGCTCTGGTTTCATTTACTGGGAGGGTGAAGCAACAAAAAAGTCAGGTAAGACTTTTGAGAATCGTGTTTAGGTTCATTGCAGTTTAGATGTATTTCAGTATGTATTCAGTTAAACTTAGGGTAGAGACGGTTTGTGCCTCTCTTGTATTACCGTAGGATTTGAATCACAAAGCTAAGCATCTGTTTTCCTGAAAAATAACATTTACCGCAGTTTGACCATTTGATCAGATGCAGCGCTCTCATAAATTGTGTAATATATGTGTGAATATCACAAAAACAGTATAAGTTGAATAAAAAAGGTGAAATTAGGAAAAACAGGTGCCAAAGAATTATTTGTTTAGCACACATTGTCTCAGAGTGGACAAGCCACTCTAATCATTTTGAACATTTACGGGAAATAAAAGTGAATTTCTCAAAAATGTTCCTGTTTTCTGTTTCGCTTCTGAAACGCAATGCAGCAAGGAAGTCGAGGCTGCTGCCACTTCCTTTTATGGAAAAATAAACAACCAGACTCACTCGACATGCTGAGGTCTTTGGTCTCCTGGGTCTCGTGACCACACTTAGGGCAGGGCGGGGCTTTGCCTTTCTCCTGTTTGAAGACTTTACTCTTTGCGTGGTCATCACAGTAGCAGGCCTGGGAGGACACAGTTGAATTAACGTTTACATCGTTGCATGGAAATGTTGACGGCACACACATTATCTTGATGTATTGTGTAAAATGAGAATGAAATCCAATGACTGTTCAGGCTCGTTCAGACAAGTATTGTCACCCACCCCCCATCTATTTACAGCAACATATTCTTTCTCTGGCCTCAACTATAGAGCTTCTCACCTGCCCTGAGAAGGATACACTTGAGAAAGCGTGTATATTTTGTTTATGTGAAAGATAAAAGTGACAACCAAGCTGCATTCTTATAAAGGCTGAATATAAATTCATTTTACGTGTTTATGTAACTGACTGATCTACAGGCTTGAAAGGAAAAGTCCATGTTAATACAACACTGTAGTCATTGGTCCTGCCCATAGTGGCCGTGGACATATCCCAGCAAAAGACCACCATCCTCATTCTGTGCAAAAATGAATGCTTCAGTTCAGTTGAAGTTATTAGGAGGCATCAACTGTGTTAACTTTTTCAAAGTAACAGCCTTTTCAGTTCAAAATTCACACTTTGTGATTCTTCAAACACTGTTTACTTGACGTAGTAGCTGTTGCGGATGTAGCAGGATAAAGAGTGTAGTTGTGTTGATAATGGATCCCTTCCTATCAGCATAACCAGGAGAAATGATTACACCCAACAATAACTTTTTAAACCTAAATACGGGCATGTGAAATCAGCTGCGTATGTCTTTTGCTACGGTGTTTCGTGTAAATGCATCGTTTCTCTTATTTGACAGCTTTAGAAAGGGGCATTGCAAATGTTTCTATTAAAAGGAGCAGTGTGTAGGATTAAAGGGGATTTATTGGCAGAAATGGAATATATTATTCATTAATATGTATTCATTAGTGTGTAATCACCTGAGCCTAAGAATCATTGTGTTTCCGTTAGCTTAGAATGAACCCTTCATATCTACATAGGGAGTGGATCCTCTCAGAGTCCGCCAAGTTGCATTGTCATGTTTCTACAGTAGCCCAGAACGGACAAACCAAACACTTGCTCAAGAGGCCTTTCGCATGTTTATGTCACCTGAAGGCCAACGTAGGTTCTCTACACACTTGGTAAGGGAGGGATATTCAGATGCAACCTCACTGATGCCACGTATTCCTACACACTGGTCCTTCAACTGAGCTATACCTATTTACAGTGTGTGTGTGTCTGCTGTGTGAGTGAAGGGTTTGCCTATTACTTTTGAAAGTTTTTTTTAATGTTATATCAGTAAAATTGCTTTTCCAACTAATTCTGTTCAGAGATCATGTAGTCTGGGTAATATTTAGGAGGAAGTTTTTGATTTAATCTTAATTTTGAATTACGCATTACATATTATGCATTTCCTTTTGTGGGGCACACTCAAATTAAAAGCAAATGAAAAGGAGAATTGAATTTGACTATGTCTTATCAGTTAGGAGGTATATGGCTTCTTTGTTGCGGAAACCAAATGTGATGTGAGCTGATCAGAAGACAGTTTTACAAAAGAAATGTTAAGTGCAGCATAAGTGGCAGATAAAATAAAACAATGGCCTCCCTCTAATTTGTCATGTGTAGTAAGGATAGATGTTCCCCTCACCTTACAGCGCAGGCAGGAGTGTTGACCCAGTCTATTACAAGAAACACCTAAAATGGAACGTAAGAGGAGGCAAAACAAAGTGTAAACAACCACCTTCCCTCTGGATATTATTTTCTGCAACGGATAAGTTACACTTGACATTGTAAAACCAAAAGACTCACACTTGTACGTTTCCGCCTGGAGGACCTGGCAGCTCGCCTGGTGCTCAAATTGATCATCCTCACACAAGAAGTTATGACAAAAGGAACAGCGGAAGATTCGCCCTCCTATTCAGGAAGTAAAACAGTAAAACAGTCACCTTCTGCGTGACACTGATGTGATCGGCAATTATGAAACACTCTGGGACGGTGGGGGGGTCCTACCGTGATCCCAAACAGCGCGGTCACACTCTATGCAGTCTGCATCAGTCAGAGGACACACACAGGAATGAGTGCTCAGACATTTCCTGCCGTGGCACACCCAAGCTTCACAGAAGTCACACACTGCCCCCTTGTGGTCATGAAGAAAATTACAACAAAATAAAAGGTTAAGAGTTTGCCATGATTTATCTTTCTGATGCCATTGTAAGCATATGAATATATTGATCTCAAACAAAAAAAAGAATGTACTGCCTTTCAAGTTATTGTAGACCCCGCTACCAGCTTTGTCGTTGTATTAATATGTAACTTAATTTGTACTTGCACAATACTGCAGCACAAAGTGCGCAATTGAGACACTGATAAGAGAGTGATAATGATCACGTTCGACTGTATGGACGTTATTAAGTAAATTAGCGCTGAGTCATGTTTGCACACATTTCTCATTCCTTTGATGCTTGCTCATTGAATCCTATGCCACTGCACACCAAGTCTACCAAATCTGTATGATACTGTGTCGGACAAGTAGTTTGCTGACTCAAGCACATTTTAATATTTCTCGTAAGTAATATTTATTTCAGATTAAAGAAATTGCTGCATAAAACACAGACATGTCACAATAACAACATGTGAGTAAAAGCACAATCGCAGACACTGGCCTGAATTTAAATATTCAAACACATTATTAAAACACAAACACTGTTTTTTTTTGTTTGTTTTTTTAATACTACCAATAGCTAGTACTGTACCTACTCTTACATTACTGCGAGAACCTAATGTCCCCATAAGGATTGATAAGTGTGGATGGGTCAAAGCAAAAAGAGGCATTCTCGCCGAGTGATTTGATCAGTTCAGTAACTTACCACCATGGCCATTCCAGTGGTGTGGATCCCAGGATGTTTGATGACACAATCTGATGACTTCATGCACTTGGTTTTGCCTGACAACACAAGCATTAAGCATTTCATAGTTCGTTACGGTGTCACAACCTATTTTAAGATTTGAGAAACATTGCATAACAAACTGGAAGCGTGGGGATTGAAAGATTATAGTGATGGCAAAAGTCTTTGCATTGCAGGATTGGAATGCACGGCTGACTGCCATCTGTCTTTTTTTAGAAACCACCACTCGGGGGTGCCAAAGTAGAATATGTTCTACACACACTGCCATCAAGGTGCACTCCCATGATTTGACACAATGCGGATCAGCTTACTTGTATTGGTAAATACTACTCAGTCAGTGAAACTGGTTGTATAATGTGCTCTGTGGCTCTGGAGGAGCTTTCTTAAGTTTGAGAAAAGACCCCCCCCCCCCCCCCCCTGATGTAATGTACCTGGAACTGGTGCTTCATCTGAAATCGCATACTATGCAATACATTCTCAATATGTGTACTTTTGTTCAACACACTTTGTGTGAATAAACAGCAGTATGTATCTTTTTGGATGCACTGAACTGTAATGACGACATCACTTCCCGAGAGACTCCTTGCTGGTCGGAGACACATATGCATGGTAAGATTTCACATACGTGCTATTTAGTACTTGTCAGGGTGCAGTTTGGGAAGTTGAGGATGCAGCATTTTTTTTTTAAACTTGGGCCATAACTAAGGACTAAAAGTCAGGATATCACCTCTGCTTCACCAAAGTTGACCATTTTTTATTTACAGGTCTATATTTTTCTTATTGTCCATGAAATACCACAAAAGGACCAAAACCAACAATGAACTGATCCTACTAACATGTAAGGAGCAGCCAACACTGACATACCTTCTTTATCTTAATCTTCTGTGCCATTGACTTGTTTCTCAAAAACTATTAAACATTTCAAATCAATGATATTTAAAATGATAGTAGGATAAAGTACATCAAATGACATGCATGTAAACATACAAGTTGTCTGTGCAGATCACTCACCACACTGAGCGCAGATAGGCAGCTTCTGCACTGAATTACAGAAGTAGCAGAAAGCTCTGTTCTTCTGTTTTCTACCAGGTGACATTACAAGGAGGACAAAAAAAAAGGTTAACTGGTTGACCAGTGATACGTATACCTGAATAATTATAATATAATACAATATAGTCACTTACCTCTGACATTTGTCACAGTCCTACAAAAACACAAGACAATTAAGTAACAATATAACTCCAGATATGTATGATACATTGTGTTAGCCATTATGTGTTAGCTACAGTAGCTACGTACCATGTTGAAGTTGCAGGGGTGTTTAGCCACATCGATAACATCACGATTGGCTCTGAACTGCTTCTCTCGCTCTTTACGACTTTCTGCCTTTTTCCGGGCGCCGGTTTTCTTTTTGGGCATCTCTGGTTCAAGAGGCTGGTTTCCACAAAGCTAACGGTTGGTTTAGAAGCTGCTTACCTGTAAACACGTCACATTAGTTAGCTAACGCTAAGTGATGTTACGGGGGGACGTAACACATGCTGGCTAGTTTACGTGTGAGCAATTAAAGCTAACTCATTTGTAAGTTACTTTAAGTGTTTTATTTGACTCCTGTTATCAATAAACACAAACGGAATCTAGACCGCTCACACATGCGACCCGTTATGAGGCCAAACATGACCGATAACCAATGTAACTAGTTTATAACGTTTTAGTTAATGTTGGCTAGCTGTTGCTGCCAGCAGATACAGTTATTAAACTGACACGTACAATCGCATGGTAAATAAATACAATTCCCTCTAAATATAGCCATTTGTATAACATATTTAGGTTATCTAGCAGTTACTTTCATGGTCCTGAATGTTAAATATTAATGTCACTTCAATTGTAATAGTGTGATTTGCAGTTTTTACCAAAACGATCGGCACTCCCGATCTCTTGTTGGTCCGGTCTGAAATATGTCCGGGCTGAAACATACTACCGAGTATTTGGTTCCTAGTTAATAAATAGATCAAGGTTAAATACTCAACTTTTGGTATGCTATGATATGAATAAAAAAAGATGAATCAAATATTTCATAGATCTTTAATACAAAACCCATTTCGAACTGCCATGTTTGCAGCTAAATGCATCTCACTAGTATAATGTTTTCCCCATACCTTACAATTAAATTCATTAATAAACACATTTACTGTATGTTCAGATTTCTAGAAATGATTAATTGATTTGCCTTTCATACACTAGATGTTAGTGCTGTTATTAGTACTTGGCAAAGCAATGTCATGAGGCAAGCAGCCCCGTGAAAAGCTATTACATAGTTATTTCAAAGACATTGTAAACTATTTCACTTCAGTATACACATATCTTCGATTGCTAATGTCTTTACTGGGCTCATCCCAACCTTTGTTGGTGTCAAGTGTATCCATAGAAGACTGATCCATCTTTAAGATTTCACAGATGATGCATCAAATTTGTCATGCAGAATGTTTTTTTTCCATAATAAAATAAAAGAAGACATGAATAGTCAGATGAATGGAATAACAAATAATAAGTAAATTTAATGACATAAATATCAATTTCAATTTCTTTTTTAAATTAAATTTGCAACTTCCTTTCAAAATGCCAATATTAATAACATGATAACACTGCACACGCCTATAATTAGTCCAGTGTCTCCATAGCCCGAATTTACCCAATAAGATACAATTTATATATTATAATTTATTATTAACGTATTATGAATTTTACTTGTAATGCACAAATAAACAAAACAAAACCCCGCGGTTCCTACAGTTTTGTCACACATATTAGATCCGGACGAAAAGACCAAATGCAACAGTAATGCAAACCCGTTCGTGACTGTAAGTGCCAGGTTCATGTGTAAGTCTTTCTTTGGCAGTGGATTACATGATTTATGACTGTTTTAGTTTCTCCACATGCCATGGGGCGTCAGAGGCACACCAGGTCACGTGCTGATGAGCGGCGAGCCAATCCTGAGCGAGGACGGGAAACAGCTGGCGGTGAACAACAACTCACACACAGCGTCGCCTTTTCCTGCAGGTCGCGGTGTGTTGTGGGTTCTGCACGTAGCTCACAAACTCTTAGGATAGCTCGTCTATGATGGCTGGTGTCTGGCTCTCATGCAACGTTAATGTTTTTTGGTTACTGCTGTAAGAAGAGGGACGTGGTGCGAGCTTTCTTAGTGAGGAGGAGGCCCCGGACCATCGCATCCCAAACCAGCCCGCACTATGGCTCCGTCCCTCGTCCGAGCTTGCCGCAGTCTGGCTCTCTCGACGTGGCTGCTGTCGTTTTGTTTCGTGCACTTATTGTGCCTGGACTTCACGGTTGCAGAGAAAGAGGAATGGTACACCGCTTTTGTTAACATCACCTATCTGGACCCCGTCACTTCCGAGGTCAAGACAGAGAAAACCGAGTGCGGTCGGTATGGCGAGCAGTCGCCCAAAAAAGAAGCCAGAGGTCTTGTACTGGTGCCGACCAGTCTGCAGGACAGACAGGCGTGCGACCCAAACGTTAGGTTCCCCCCAGTCCTTCAAAACACTGACTGGGTGGCGTTGGTGGCTGCGGGGAACTGTACATACCGAGAGAAGATCCGGAACGTAGCAAACTACAACGCCTCTGCAGTTGTCATATACAATGTGGGCTCCAGCAGTGCAAACGACACCATAACAATGCCCCATCCGGGTAAGAGACAACAAGTCAACATGTCTTTTATCGTAATTCCTGTGATGGAGGCATGAGGGTACAAATGTCTTCAAAATGTATCGTAGACAAAGTTTAGTTTAACAACAAGGTTCACAAATAGGCTCTTCGTGAATGTCACAGGGGAGATTGGGATTAAAGGATGCACAGTGTACATGTACATGCTCATGACTAAGAACGCTCTAAACGTTTGCATCCTACTGTCCTTCTACCATAGTTCAGATGAGAGAAGCTCTGAGTTGATAAAAAAACATGAACACGCTGATTTGAGTCTCCCTCAGTTTTCACAGTTCACTCAACACAATGAGTTTAACAAGCAGCAGCAACTCAGGGCTTCATAGTTGGTTCATATTTTTATTTACAGTAAATATTCTCATAAAAAAAAGTTTGTTGCACTACCATTATATTCTTATAATATGGTAAAAGTTTGGTATCCACTTCTGGAACCAAAACTTCCCATGCCACCATTGTAAGATGTTAAAGACAAAAATAACCACTTACCGCACATTTTTACTTGTGTTTATGAATAATGTGATGACCTCAGGAATTTAACTATTGATTTAATGATCCTGGAATTAATAGATTATCAGTGTTTTGTTCATATGCTCTTCATCAGCTCATACACCTGCTGACACATGTGGCTTGGATGACAGTTTTGCTTTTTAAAGTAGATTCCCTTCATCATCATGCATCGATGCAATACCTTTATTGTATCATCTAGTTTAGTAAATTAAAGTTGGAATAAACGTTTTCTTCCAAGCTTGCTAAGCAGTTATTTGTGTTTTTTACCTGTAGAGTTTAACTCTTGATCTCACCCTGAACTGATCAAACAGATTAGATTATTGAGTTTACGGCCTCCAGTAGCTGTGAGAGGAGCCCTCTGTATGAGGTATTGTTTTCACCTTGTGAGTCTGTTTGTGGCATAGTGTGGTCATGGAGACACTAGCGGGAATACTGTACCACAAAGGCAGTTTTAAGTACTCTGCCAGGTGTTTTATATTTATATTGGTTTGTGGACAGATTGCATTGCAATATTTACCCAGGACTGTGCCAGATGCAGTCATGAAACTTTACAGGCGTGTATAGTTGAGATCAAAATGAAGGCGGAGATCGGAGATGGGTGTGGTCCGAGCAAGAGCGCCAGAAGTAAGGGTTGTAGGAAGTTTTTTACTTTACGCCCCTGGCCCAATTTGGTGTCACAGCTGGTGAGATCCTATTGCAAGGTTCTCTTTAGTTTCCAATGGACATGTATTTCCATTGGAAATGGGCTGTCGAGCAGCTTGTTGCTAGTTTTAATAAAGGTGCGGCTGACCAGACCACTGAGTCCATGCCAGACAACTGCACAATGCATTAAGGCTGTTGGACAAAAAGGATCTGTGGAGAAACAGATGTTGCAACAAAAAGCACACAACACCTGACCATAATGGTCTAATTGATTACAATAAGTTTTTAACTAAAAGGTCTCTATGAGTGGACGTGTCTGAGGCACCTGTCATGAAAAGCAGATCATTTGAATTCAATGCAAAAAGTCTAAAAGCTTTTACTCAAGTTCAGAGACGTGTTTCAGGAGAAAGTAGAGAACAACCCAAAGCTAAAAAGTGAGTGAATGATGGACGTGCATTCACCAGGTGGCTAGATGCACAATTTCACATGAAATTGAAGACCAGGCTTTCCCTGCTTCGAGCCATGACGTAAATATAAACTGGGACACTTTAAGGGGCAGAAACGGCAGCCAGGAGAGGTGTGAAGACAACGCTTTTAGAGAAGGGGAATGTAACGCAGAGCACAGTGACCAAGGCATGGGTCCTAAAGTCTAGATTAAATGTGAGGCTGCTGAAGAAAGAATGGAGCACTCTCCTGTCCAGAGCCAACACAGCTGGGCTGTAAAAGCCACAGTTGCCAGAGCCAGAAACCTCTCAAGGCTTGATTTTATTCAACCCCAACAGCCCCAAGGCTGAGTGGGGTCAAAGTCATGATACTGACAGATACTGACCTGTCAGTTTATCTCTGAAAGAGCAGGGTTTATACTTTAAACTTTGCAGCCAGTTTCCTGTCAAAGTTGTAACAATTACAGGAAATGTGCTTATTCGCTTTCTTGATAGCAGCAATGAATTAGCATACCGACTGGAAACAGCTCACATGGCCAAAAAACAAATGAGATTTGCTATTTTATGGGTGGCTATGTTCCAGACTATTTCTTTGCCTTAGAGCAGAAACTTCTTGGACTTGCCTAGCAACTGCTCAGCAACAATTCATAGTCTGGGACGCAGTTACCCGCAAAACCACGGCGTTTTGTTTTCACACTTGCATTTTTGTGTCGAGTAATTGTACCTTTTTTAGAGCTGCTGGTGGCTGGAATTTGTTACAGTTGGACAGAGGCAGGCTAGCGGTTTCCCCTTGTTGGCAGTCTTTATGCTAAGCTAAGCTAATCGCCTGTTGGCTTCAGCGTCATGTTCAACGTACAGATATGAGAGTGTTTTCAACCTTCTCATTTAACTCTCATCTAGAAAGTGAATAAGCACATTTCCCAAAATGTCAAACTATTCCTTCAGTCACCAACTTAAAAAAAAAAAAACTTGCACAGTCTGCTTTGAGTAACCGTCGGGTTGAGATTAGTACATGGTTGTTAATAAAGCATTTACCAGTTAATTCCGTGGTAATCTGTGCCTCAGTGTGATCCTCTCAGGAGACCAAAAGCCTGTTAAATCAAATTAAATTCCCAGCACTGAACAGGTTGGATGTCCACTGGATTAACCCATTCTATTCTTCTTTGCTATCACATTTTGGCTAAGTGGGTCTGAAAAAACACCGATCATTTTACAAGTTCAGCCTCAGTCACAGACATGGCGCTCCTGTTTTAGAAGCAGCTATTTTTGTCTGCTCTGGCTGCGTCACAGCGAACAGAAGAAGGAGATAAGGCGTAGGGAAATCTTACATGTTATGCCTTCCCTCATTTCTGCTGGCTGTGAAGCAGAAGACGGCCATACAGGGGTATTTTTTTTTTTTTTAAAGTCTACACAGTCTGGAAGCAACAGTTTTGGCTGTTGACATGAGATAATGTGGTGTTTCATGTAACAGTTGTTACATCACAGTGATTTGCCCGTCGCACCATATGGTCGAACTAAAACCATAAATCTGCAGATCAGGAGTGTGTGTTTCTGAGGTTACACGCGTGAAAACATGAAACATTCAAATGAATACCTGGTCAGGGGTTCTTGTAATAAACACATTTTAGAAACTCTAAAAATGTATTCCAACGACATGCTTACCTTGTTTACATGTCAGTGAGAAAGATAAAAGCAAAAACTTCAGTTAAGAAGTGGGACAGCTTGTGGCCTGAGAGCCTGAATACACTGCAGTGTTCAGCAGCGTGTTGCCGTCTGTTTGCTGTCCAAACGCAAGCTTTTGTTTCTCTCTGTCATTGTTTGTTGCAGAGTTTGCTTTAGAGGCTCTAACATATATACACTCATTTTGAGGGAGCAGCCACCGTAATACAGGATAAACCTTTGTGTGTGTGTGTGTTAACAGGGGAGATACTGCCAGCTGGATGACTGTGTGGTTCGGGATCTGGCTGGTTTTCCAGAGGATGTTAGCTACACATGAAGGGCTTTGGACCCATTTCTACCAGACCCGAAAAAAAATTATTCATTGGAGCATTTCTTTACTTTTGCATATATTTTCTGTACTTTAAGTGTACATTTATTTAGCCAAGATTGTTAATTCTTGCATTTAAATGAAAGTACAACTGGTGATGCTTTGAGTTTTCAAACCTGGTCATATAAAATGTAGCAGCTGTGCAGATTTTACAGCAGACCTGTTACATAAAGGGATTTGTGAGTATGACAGCAGTAATACATTGCTGCTACATCCTGAAAATGAAGCATATCTGTTGGATTCAAAGCCTTTAACTCCTCTGGAAAACACCAAAGGCCGTATTTTCTGTAGAGCCTCTGTGGCAGAATTACCCCAGCATATCATGTTAAAATAGCACTGTGCTGATCTCTGTTACAGTGCACGAGGATTTATCTGTGTATCTGGGAGGCTGCACAGGTGATGGCAGGTTAAACAAAGCCACTGTTTATGGACTCAAGCACCACAGGGAGCCACCGTGACTCCATGCAGCCGCAGTCATAAACATGCAGCAGAAGGAATATGATGTAACCGTACTCGGACTGTTAATGCAGCTCCTGGAATCATCAACCGGCCGCTGTACGGCTAAGAGAGTAGAGGCTTGTTCCCTTATTGTGACTTAGAAACACAAGAGTTATGTCCCATGGGACCTCAGATAAACACAATAGAGCCTGCGAGATGCTGGATGTTTTGAGACAGGTACAGATATCGATATTTGACAGACAATATTTGTCACATATCATAAGCCAACCTTTTTTAACCCTCCTACATTTCCTGTTTATCTTCACTGCAAACTGTCGAATAAAACTGCCAAACAGTAATCTTTTCAAAGAAAATGAAGAGTGAGATGTCAAACTTCAGTATAATGGTCCGATGCTATGTCTTTAAATGTCTTGTTTTGTCTGACCAACAGTCCAAAACCCAAAGATATTCAGTTTACTACATGTGAGAAGCTGGAACCAACAAATGTTTGGTATTAATGTGGTAGCTTCAGTATGGACCTGATTCATCTTCTAAACATCTAAACTGGTACTTCCCTGTGATGTCTGTGTGTGCAGGTACAGGCGAAGTTGTGGCCATCATGATCCCAGAGCCTAAAGGTCGTGAGATTGCGGCCTTGCTGGAGCAGAAAATCATGGTCAAGCTGTACATCTCCATCGGAACCCGCAACCTGCAGAAATACGTGAGCAGAACGTCGGTAGTGTTTGTCTCCATCTCCTTCATCGTCCTCATGATCATCTCCCTCGCCTGGCTCGTCTTCTACTACATCCAGAGGTTCCGCTACGCTAACGCACGAGACCGCAATCAGGTATGGCCTGTGTGCACTTTGTTGTAATCAAAGTATGACTATGAGCTGATGTGTTTCTGCCTGGAAGGGCTACTGACAGTGCTGCAGTGCTGTGCTCTCAGTCTTGACATTGGCCCATGTGTTTTTCCATCTGGTTTCGGGTCTGTAAAGCTTTAAGGAGAGGCCAGAATTAGCCTGACAGCTGGCCGAACAGAGACGGGGAAAACCGGTGAACCATCAACCAACTGGGCTCTCTGGCCCTGTGAGCAAATACTTGCCGTTGCCTTCTTCATAATGAATGGCCGCCTCTGACGTTCTTGTGACGTCTGTAATAATAATTCATCATTGTGCCTGTTATGATAGGAGCCGGTGCCGTGACAACCATTGTTTTCACTTTGAATTATGTTGATTACTGTACCGAATTGAACAAATCTGCTCTCATTTTATTTCCAAGGCAGCTCAGTAAGGCAACTGTTAAAGCGTGTCAATTCTCTGAATCTGCCGCCACCAGTTCCTCTAATATTCTTCTATAAATACTTTTTAATCTTTTTTTAAAAATAATATACCATCATTTTCTTTTATGCCAAAAATCAGGAAAACCTTTCCCTAGTTAATTAGTCTTTTTTTA
The DNA here is from genome assembly GCF_050575085.1 of Anarhichas minor. Lineage (NCBI taxonomy): Eukaryota > Metazoa > Chordata > Actinopteri > Perciformes > Anarhichadidae > Anarhichas > Anarhichas minor. The sequence continues at coordinate 9,388,018 of NW_027466460.1, read as the reverse complement.
TTGTGGTTCACTGGTTTACCGTGGTTCAGTGGTGGTGTTTTATACTCTGCACTTTATCTGACAGTAGTAGACGTCGACGCTGCTCTATTCATTTCCAATAAAACAAATGTGAAGAGATCAAATTGAGAAGTCCACAGCAAAGCGATATGCGATGCTTGATTTTGCGAAATGTCTTGTAGGTGCACATGAACATGTAGGCGTGTGAGGTGTGTTGTTTTTGTCAGCTGATGTAGACCAGTTTGCAGTATTTACTGTATATCAACAGACCAATGAGATACCTGCACACTGCTGAGTCACTGACTGTTGTTTTTATATCCACAGAGACGTTTGGGAGATGCTGCCAAAAAGGCCATCAGTAAGCTGCAAGTACGCACAATTAAGAAAGGAGACAAGGTAACAGTACATGTCACATAAACCTCAAAGCATCTTTGGCTATACAGTGACTTTAACAGTAAGCTGTACATACATGATTATCATTGTGGACATTATTTGAATTATACAGTACTTATTTTATTTGGTATATAGATATATATCATATAAGTAGGCAAACTTGATACCCTCTTTGAAATCTCCTCTTGAAAATCATTCTTATTTCATGTCTCACAAATTGATGGTATATATTGTAATGATTCAGATAACTTTATCTTGTTTCATATCTTTTGTTTTGGATTTTATCTGCTTTATTTCTTTTTACTGTGAAACACTTTGTTACTTTATTGTGAAAGCTGCAATGAGTTATTAGTATTGTTATATTTGAGAATTTATTTGTCTGTCATATTCATCTATTTAATTTCTGTCTTTCTGTCTTTTAGGAGACTGAGTCAGACTTTGACAACTGTGCAGTTTGCATTGAAGGTTATAAGCCAAATGATGTTGTGAGGATTTTACCATGCAGGTAATGTGCGTGTGTGCTTGATCCTTGTTGTACGTACCGTAACATTAAAACTAGGTGTCTAGGCATAAAATCATCACATGTACCATAGCTGCCGATATATATACACATTTCACTAGCAGTCATTTGATTTTGAATGTCAACGTGTGGACCGCGTTCTTGTTTTTTCAGGCATGTCTTCCATAAGCACTGTGTGGACCCGTGGCTACAAGACCACCGGACGTGTCCCATGTGTAAAATGAACATCCTCAAAGCCTTGGGAATTGCAGTAAGGTCCTTTTTGATTTATTATGTTTTTCTCATTTTCTCTCATTCATAAAATAAATGACCACTCATAGCATTCATGAGATTGAGAGACCTTTCCCATGTCCCAGCTCAACGCAGACTGTTTAGATGACGTTCCTCCCGACTATGAGACATCTGTCGGCGGTACACACGCCAACCCTATCAGCGGGGCGAGTGAAATCACGGTTAATGAGAGCTCGGTGGTTCTGGACGCAGCCGAAGAAGCGACGGACCTACAGCAGCTCCATCCTGATGAAGAGACAGAACTTCAGACAGGAGAAAGCCAGCTCATCGCCAGGTGTAAGTCCAAACATCACACATTTGTAGCGTAGATGTAAAGCCCTGACAGTCAGTGAAATGGATTTTTGATTTATAGCTGAGATGGGAAGTTGTTACATTCTGTTTTAATTCAAAGTTACAGTAAATCCAAAGTTATCCCCACATACTCAACAGTATGTCTGTCCGTCCATTTCTTTGTGTCTCCATTATTTAACACAGTGAAGTCTTTGACTGTTGCCTGATTCCTGCTCTGTCCTGTGCTTGAAAATACTTTGGGACTTTTTGTCCCTCATCCCACAGAGGAAACTTTTTTTTTTTTCTTTTTTTTTATCACTGTCCCGGTTCTGGTTTTATTCCCCCTTTCTCTTGACATTTGAGGGTTGAATTGTTTATTCTGAGACCTTAATCAGGCCAGCAGCCACCTGGTCAGTGTTCCCTAATTCAGATGTTCCCCTTCCAGAACAGCCTAACCCACTTACACTCAAATATTTATGTTGAAGTGTGTTGTACACTTCAGCACCTTATGGAAACGCCTGAGGCTTGTTTCTTTAACTGACGACCGTTAAACATCTGCTAGCTATCAGCAACAGTCATGCACATACACGTGTTCTTTCTGCCATTTAGCATCTGAGGCCAAAAACATTTCCACAGAACAGATGTAGCCTAATTTTTATTTTAAGTTTTGAGTCAGATATAACACCTATGAATGGATGGATGAAGGAATAAACAGGGAGGAGATTTTTATGTTTTATTTATTGTGTTTTATTTATTATTGGGTTAAACGCTTAAACGTTTTGTGTGGGGGGGGGTTTGTTTTTCAATGTGAAGGTCCAAGGACAGAGGATGTCGTATCCTGTTGAGATTGTAAAACCTTCTGAGGTAAATTTGTACATTTGTGATAATACATATATTGTTTTAAATAAAGTACAAAAATAATAATAGAATAAAAAAGATTCATCTGTATTTGGGCTTCAAAGATAAAAGTCAAATTTTTACTCCAAATCAGTAAATCTATGTAACAATAAATACAGCAGGCCATTTATGGATCGTACTTGGATTTAATGCCACTATGTTCTGTAAATTGTACATTACTCCAGCTCTATGCAGCTTGATGTAGTTACACTTCCCAGTGGTTTTACTGATGTTCTTGCAGTCAGGTTACTGTCAGCGTAGGGTTTGTAATGAAACTTTAATGTTGTTTTAAAGACCTGTAAGTGCAGAGTGTAACGGTAAAGAAAACGTGAGGTGTTTGAGTAACGAGTGCCAAATCCTTCTGCTCGGCACGTTAGACTCGCTCCAACACTTCTACACTTCCAGGCACAAACATGTCCACACTTATTGCATCTGTACCTTTTTAACTTTCTAGCATAATGTAATAAGTAGAGCTGCAAAGATTAGTCAATTGTAAAAAAAACAAAAAGTAAATCTGCAATTATTTTTGATATTTGATTAATTGTTTGTCATTTTGGAAATTTGTCATTTGCTGACTCCAGTTTCTCAAATATAAAGATTTGTTGCTTTTATTTGTTTTTTATTGCAGTAAATTTAATATATTTTGGAATTTTGGACTGTTAATAGTTCAAAGAAAAGAAGACATTGCTACGGGTTGTTAGACAATTTCAGGGTCTTTTTTGGCAGATATTTGACATTTTGAAGACTTAACGGTTTGTTAGCTACATTATCATGTAAATATTGTGCTCCATATACTGCTTCTAGAGCAGAGGAATAGATTCATTATCTATGCGTTGGCACTACTGGAAGACAAAAAAATGTATTTGCCCGAAAGGGTTCGGATTTAAGGCACTTTAAGCAGGAGATCAGCTCGCCACAAGCAGGTGATCTCATCAAGACTAATTAGTATGTGAATCAGATATGATCTGTCATATGTCGCACCACTATTGAGCCGACTGTGACAATGTCACTGGTAGGCAGTTAGCAGGGGATGACACTGTCAGGATTTCTGCTGCTGTGTGTTGGCTGTGATGGAGGACCGATTGTGTTGTGTCTTTAGCCTGAATAATGAGCGCTGTCCTTAATGGTATTACAGATCATTCTTTCTAAAGTCAGACATGTATTGGGTGTGTGCTGCAATCAGATTCCTGGAAAAATACCTGATTTATCACTAAAGTGTGGGGAAAAAATGTTTAAAGGCAATGGCATTAACACAAAGAACTCTACTTTCTTTAAAGGACTTGACTGTACAGAGACACTGGTATAACTGCATCCCACAGCGACCTCTCAAGTAAGGAATTACCTCCCTCTCTCCCCCCTCAGGTGGGCACCAGCGTCCACCCAGCAGTGATTCAGACACCTCTATCATCATGGACGTGGACATGCCTGAAGTAGACTTGTCCACGGAGCAAGAATGTGATCAGGCCAAATCCTGAGCCGATGAAAGTTGAGATAAAAAGCATGAATCACCAGGAAAAGGAGGACAAAAGCATGACGAAGTGACCGAGGGCCCCCCAGAGATTCGCCACGTCTCTGGCCCCCTGGAGGAAGTGACTTCACAGAAGAAGGGCAAATGAGCAAGACACCATAGCAGCACAAAACCCCCCCAGGTTTGTCTTCACTGAAAAACAGATTTGTCCCTGCATCTGTGGACGTGTTGCTTGTTCGTTTCCTAGCAGTCACACCTCACAATTTTGTTGGTTTGACTGCTATGCTCACAAGACAGCCAATCACCGCTCTCACAATGTGGTGGCCCAGTTTTTGTAACACGTAATCTTTTCACATCCTTTTAAAGGTTCTTGATACGATATTCAGACAATTAATGGAGCATCAAACATTTATTTGATATGCAAAGATACAGTGGAGTGATGTCTACCTGAGCAAAGAGTGGAGTCGCTCTTCCTCTGTGTGCGTTGTAATCCGAACTTCTCTGTTCTTTTCTGACGTTGCCAGGCCGGTCGCACAGGTTTTTTTAATGCATGTGAGCGTGCCCCACTTATAAGCTCACGGCCGCTGCTCTGCACTGCTCTCACACGGCGGTTACAGCTGATAACACCGTCCTCACCAACGCTGTTACCTGTTAACTAACGCTGTTAGCTCTGTCCGCACTGTCGGTGTTCTTTGCACAGCTAGCGCGGTTAGCCACCGGCTCAGCAAATTGCCATCTTGAGAGCCGTTTGGAGGCACTAGATATGCTCTTAATTTTGTAAACCTAGTATCTGGAATATAATAGGTTGTTTAAGGCCTAATACTGAGTTTACCATTACAAAATAATGTTTCTAAACCTGTTGCTGGACACACTATAAGCACAGAAGCGGCAGGGTATCCTTAAAGTATGATTGCAGCTTTAATTGTTATTCAAGATATGTGCAGATTGTTTGATTTCTTGGTACGAGATCACTGCCAACATATTTTTACTGATGTAATGAATACATAGCATGTATAGAGCCTATATCAGCAATTTATTCTGAGTCCAATAGTTGGTGTGAATTCACCACCAGCTATGTTTCAACTTCAGACTTGGGTACACGTTAATGTCCCTTGAAAACCTGAAGCGTAGGTGTGGTCATGTGACATTCAAAGAGTTGGAATATGTATGCACACGTTATGCTGTAATTTCTAAATGTAACGGTTTCTGATACTAATTTTGCGAGAACTGCATTTATAACTTATCTTTTACCAACTGAATATTCCTGTTGTTAAGAGAAAATAACCAAACACAAGGTAGATATTTCTGTCCTCACGTTTGACAATCATAGCTTGCCACAAGCAGTTTGAGGCGATGTCACCCACTGCCCTATTGAAACTGCTGCTGTTTTACAAGTTATCACAACAAACCGCGCTGGTGATCACCCCCTGCTGTCTGTCAGGAGGGAAGTGTTCATATCTGTGTTCACTCTGCTGCTAAATACAGCTGGCAATGGTAGTTGTCAGTACCAAATTCTGGCATGGTGCACACACTGTAGACAAACTTCGAACACTTGTCAAACCAGTCGGTATAGATATTTAAACCAGTCTTTGTGCCAAGATTATCAGTAGTATTTTAAACATTGTTGTCTTTTAATGCACACTTGGCTGTAAAACAGAATGGCCCTGAACTACAGTGAGGACGTAGAATTGGATGGTTTACGTCAATTGAAAGTGGGACTGTTTTGGTGGAAAAGGAGGGCGCTATGCATCGCCTGACAAATACGATGCATTTGGATTCCCAGTCAGGGTTTTCATTTGAGGAATTTGATGCTCCGAACCTGTATTTATATGGCATGAAAAGCTTACAGCGTGAAAATGTTTACAGTGGAATAATTGAGACGTTTTGTTTGGAATCGGTCCACACTAAGTCGGCTAATTTTAGAAACCTACATGCACACAGCCCTCGCAAGAATCTCTAAACAAAAACACCTGAGCAACCGGAGAGCGGCTACATTACTTAGTCTTCATCCGTCAGCAAACAACAAAACTGCATCACAGCCACCGTGTGCTGAGGATGAAGGTTAGTCGGCTGATTCTCAGGTGGTTAAAGCTCCTCTTTGTCCCCTTCCACTCCCTTTGATTCAACTATAGTGTGAGATTTATAAAAACATAGATCCAGCTTAATGACAACAAGGGGATCGGCTATATCTACATTTAAAATGGGTTGCTGGTAGTAACAAACCTACTGAAAATTATTACCAAAATCTGCAGGAAAACGCCAGCTTAGTGTGGACAGAGGACCAAAACAAAGAAATAAAGGTGTACTTTTTGCTTGTACTGTTAGCCTCCTGCAGTGATGCATACTGTTAATTAACGTTCATCACCTTTAACAGTTTTTGATAGACTTCATTCTTCTACTTTTGTTTGTCTGTCGTTGTCCTGCCAATCACCTCCTTAATACTTTTTCAGTAATGTCTTATTGAAGAAGATCAGTACGATCTAATAGTTGATTTGATACGTTTTCGCTCACATTCCTGTTGACTTACACACTAACGAAGCACAGACTCCACTGACTGAGTCGATTTAACGGAATTTAACTGGCTGGTTTTCTCTTCCAATCATTGTTTCCATTATGTCGTGCCGCCAGGCACTCCACCAGGGACTCTGTTATATAACACACACATGTCCACACTCCTCGGTCTGGGTCGATCATTGAAGGATTATTGAATGTATGGGCAAATGTTTGAGTGTTCCATGAAAGCGTTGGTTTCAGGAGGGGTACTTTATAATTCTTTATTTCTCCAAGCATTTTATAAGAATGTATGTTCTTAGCTGTAGCAGCTTGATACCCAGAGACACTACTTTCTAGATAACACTAAAGTAAGAAGTTAGAATATTTTGTTTAACTGTGAAATACTGCCTGCAGTTGGACGCATTCATGAATGTACATTTTCATTCACTATCTGTTAGACAATGCTGTCTATTTGATAAAAAGCCCGGTTTACATCTAGCTATGCATCTATTGCGTTGTGGATATGAAGGTGGAGGATGATTGTGATTCTTGCCAGCACATCAGAGATACAGACGTTTAAGTCTCAGCCAGCCTAATGAGACGGCACAATACATAAGATAATAACCCAGAAACATCGACATCTGTTGCTCTCCTTGTCTTTCTGTCAACACTTTGAATTTCTTCTGTCGTCTTGTCTCATACTCACACACGCACACACAAAACAAACACTCTGTCTCCATCTGACCGTTTGTTTGGTCGTCATAGCGGCAAGATCAAGCAAAGCTCATCCGTTTTTCTGGCTGCACTGCTTAACGGAGCGAGTTTGTCTAAAGCTAAACCATCTTTTTACAGAGAAACTTAAAGATTATATGACTAAGATATAAGGTCTTCTCTCAGTTTTGTGTGTATACAGTGTTTCAATAACAACCCTCTTGTAGGACTAAATATAGAATCTGAAGGAACACTAAAGACCTTGGTGTACTCCACGTATTGTACCGGCAACATTGAGTAGCACATTATTTTATGTGTCCGCAATTCCCTAATAATTGGTAGTTAATCAAAGCTATCATATATTTCATTTTGTTTTCTTGTCACGTGTTCTTTTGTTTGTGTAAATTTTCCTATATTGCAGTTTAACCTTCCAGTGAATGAGGCTTGAGGAAGACTATTTTTAATGTTCAGCTTTTGAGAAAGGGGGATACAGTATTGAACATGACTCAGTTGTTGCTTATTGTTTACTGTTGTGATCTTTTATCTGTACTATTGTGCGTATGTGGGGTGTGGGGGAGTATCAATATATTGTACACTATACCCAGCAGAAATAACAGCATTGCTATTTTGTAATATAAAAGAATTGTAAGTATGATTAGCGGTGTCTCTGTCCTTTTCTTGTACCATGATGCACATGTAGGAATGTCTGATTGTGAGTTGTAATAAATTGAATCAGGTTTTTTTTTCAACTTTGATAAACTTGTTTGTTTTACAGTAACTCTATAAAAAAATGTTTGCTAAATAAGGAGAGCAGTTCATAAACACTATCCAAACTTGTGATGTTTGAGAGCAACTGGTTGCACTAAAGTCAAGGAAAACAGACTACAGCCATCTATTGTAGTCTGGAAAAAGAAAACAATGTTCCTGCTGAGCGGAGCTCTGACAACATGCTGCATACAAGCTGAGCCACCAAATACTACTCTGATGTTCTATATTTCAGAAGATTTGATGTCAGAACTTGGTTCTTTTTAAGGTTCCTAGGAGCACTTTTTTGAATGGAAAGAATATGAGGTGTTTCCTGACCGTGAGGAGGACAAACTCCAATAAATACAGGTTTATGATGAAATAAATTAACCTGTCAGTTTTTCTCAATGAGCTACCACGAGGTAGCGCCATCCATTCTTTATCTTAAAACACTACATGTATTATAATTTATAAAAATATTTTTCCATTATCTTATTTTCTCATTGCACAGCTACTGTCTTCCTCTGTTGCTCTGCTTCCAGTGCAGCTTGTTTTAAGTAGAGCTTTTATCCAATCAGATTTCACCTCTGTGTCTCTAGGTAAGAAGAGATGCCCGAGGCCTGCAGACTCACAAGTGAATCCATGTGCAGTTTAAGTGAACGGGGACGATATTGTTGATTGTCATAGTCTTCAACAAATCAGTTCTTTAGTTTGACATGTTGGGCGTATTCTTTGACGTGCCACTGCTACCCAGGTACCTGCTAAGTACGTCAGCATTAACATGCGCCGTGATTGGTCAGTGGGCCAGCGCGTGACTAATGTGAAATTTAAGGAAGCTGGCAGAAGTTAGTTGGAGTAGTAAGAGTTCAAATTGCAAGATATGGAAGAAATTATAAAATGTTTAGGGTTTTGCTTGGTGTAGTTTATTTATTTTTATGAACGGTGTTTCTGGCTGACAGCGTCGCACATTTTATGGCTGGGAATGTGTTTCATTTTAACTGAGCATCTTGGTGTTTGGAGCTACGCTACGCTAACCTCAGGACGCCATAGCACGGCAGGACACTACGGTGCTTTTGAAAACTTTTGGAGAAACCCGAGTGGATCTACAGATCAACGAACACGTTCGCAGGGAAATGGAGCTCCACAACCGCGGTCTGCGGGCTGGCGGGCACGGCGGCCAGCGGAGGGGGGATCCCGGCCCCGCTGCGAACCAGCCGCCGCAGACCGGCAAAATACAACTGGGGAGGCTCGCCTGTCACTGGCGTCCATGAATCGAGAAGGACTTCTTACTGGAACTGACACAATGTACTGTAGGCCTACAACCGTGGGATTAAACTCTTTGTCAACAAAGAAAGGAGGATGGACTTTGCCTTTAAACTCACCTACTTTCACCTAAAGTAGCTGCAGGGCGATACTCATTTTCGCCAATAGGTGGCAGTAGCGGGTTTTGGTATGACTGCCGCTGTAATTCTTGTCTGAAATGAGCGAGCTAGACCAGAAAGGACAATCGAGATCACAGAAGCAGATATTCATCTGAGACTGTCTTGTTGTATTCACAGGTGAGAGAAGTACATAAGTACATAAGCGCCATATTTATATTATGTTTGCTCGCTTTTGCGGTGCCATGTTTTGATGTTTATAAAGTGTTTAATACTGAAATGTAGGGCCGCTAACTAAGGCTAGCATCATTAGCTAAACAAGGCTATTCGCGCGCTAGCGGTTTAGCGCCATTGTAACGTCAGTAACCTGGCCTGATAATTGTATTGTTCCCATGTAAGTTTATATACAGATAAATGGTGTGTCCTGTGACAGATATAAGCAGTAGTTTGTTAGGCTGTATATTTCAGGTTGTGTGTTCACAATTCATGTAATTCTTGTCTAAGATAAGCGAGCTAGACCAAAAAGGACAGTCGAGATCGCAGAAGCAGATATTCATCTGAGACTGTCTTGTTGTATTCACAGCACAATAAATTCATCTGGAAAACTGAATGGACATCATCATCATTCAGTGTGTAACATTTGCACAAAACCAACGCAAGATAAACTGTTTGTAAAAACTCTTTCAGAACGTTGACGTAAATTGGCATTACCTATATCGTGGATCCAGCGATCCGAACACAAATGATGGTGGGACCTGATTTTAAAAGGGAGCACAGTTTGAAGACCACGAGATGACCAGCTTTGTAAAGTCAGGTAGGTCCAAAGTCACCTACCTTCACACCTACATGCACATATAACCACCTGAACCTGTGTAAAGTTAGTATGTGTTTGTTTGTATGGAGGCGTGGGTTCAAATCTCACTTCTGACCGCCAGTGATTTTAATTCACTGCTGCTGTTATTCTATAAGCTGCCTCTGAACAGCAGATCAACCACTATACTAATTGATTCACAATTTTATGTATATTTATATACACACAATATATGATACCTAAGTTTTTAAATGTACGTATGTAAACATACATGTATAAATAAACACTAATAAATAAATACATGAAATAAATAAATAGAGATACAAGGATCTGACTTTTTCCGTCCTTATACCGATCATGAAACCTGGGTTTTGTGTATCGGCCGATACCGAGTACCGATCTGATACCAGTGTTATTACTTAACTGTATGCCTCACTGTGTGGAAGTTCCTATGATCATTATTTTATGTCTAAGGCAAAATCAGGCTTGACTTAAACATTGCTTTCCCAACTTTGAAAAACAAAATTAGACGAATAAATACATAGATAAATATTAATTACTTAATTGTTATTTATTTAAATATTGGTATCCAATACCGGATCTGCATGTCGTCACCGATAGCTGATTTGGCTATTTGAGTCAGTTTTGGACTGATATCAGAAATATGCTTCGGTATCGATGCATCTGAATAAATAAATAATATTAACGATAATTAATACTATACAAGCGTTGGCGCTCTGTGCAGCAGCGTGGGCGGGGCTTCAGGTCTCTTCAGACAGTTGATGATGTCGTCAGCGGGTCTTTACAGCCCTCTGCTCACTGCTGCTGGATGCTGGATATATTAACCTTTCTAATGCATTTCCTTGCCATAAAACCTTGAATTGCAGCTGTTTTTGAAAGGTGCTGTAACATTAAATGAACCTTCTTGCCTTAAGTTCTCAAGCCACTTTAGACTTGTACTAAACCAGCAAAATGTTGCAGAAAGTAATGTTCAGGTGTTTTTAATTGAATTATTCTCTTTAGATGACCAACAGACTATAGACACTATATTTGGGCCAACATGTCAAATCAGTTGAGCCAACTTACTGTATATGTTCAGGCTGTTGGGTGCAAATGAGAACTCATCAGTGATTGTCCCTGAATTTATACATCAAAATGTATTTTTACACATTAAAATATTAAACATGACCGTAGTACAACTTAGAATTTTCAACAACGATTTACAAGCATGACATAATTAAAACACACATTCAATTAATTTTTTATTTTTTTTTTGTTTTATTTTTATAAAAATTTGCCTCAAAGGGTTTTACAATCTGTACACATACGACATCCTCTGTCCCAGAACCCTCGCATCGAAACAGGAAAAACTCCCCCAAAAACCCCTTTAACGGGGAGAAAAGAGGAAGAAACCTGTGGGAAAGCAACAGAGGAGGGATCCCTCTCCCAGGATGGACAGAAGTGCAATGATGTCGTGTATACAGAATGAACCCTAGGGGTGTGGGGGGGTGGGGTAGGGGTGAGGGAGGGTAGGGGGGTGGGGTAGGGGGGGCGTGGGGTTATTTACTGCAAGGGTACTTCTACTTTTGGTACTTTTTTTAAAACTTTTTTTTTTAATTTTTGTATAGTCACGAATTACAAATTTGCCTCAGAGGGGTTATTTACTGCATCCACTAATTACTTGTAAGTGATTTAAGTTTGGGAACTTACTTGGCAAGCAGTTAACATACAAACAGTGGTTCTTAACCCTAGCTCCAGATCCTTAATTCCGGTCAAGGATCTGAAGCCAGGGTTAGGAACCACTGTTTGTATATTTACCGTTTGCCAAGTAAGGACTTACTTGGCAAGCAGTTAACATACAAACAGTGGTTCTTAACCCTAGCTCCAGATCCTTAATTCCGGTCAAGGATCTGGAGCCAGGGTTAAGAACCACTGTTTGTATATTAACTGTTTGCCAAACTCACTTACAAGTAATTAGTGGAGGAAAAATTATTCAGATCCTTCACTACAGTAAAAGTACTAATACCATACTGATGAAACAATCCACGACGAGTAAAAGTTCTGCATTCGAAACCTTAGTCTAGTATGTTATAATCAACAAGATGTGCTTAAGAGTACCAAAAGTAGAAGTACCCGTGCAGTAAAATGTACCCTGTCAGTGTTTTACTGTCTGATGTTTTGACAGTAGGGAGCCGGGCATTAGAAGAGTTTGAACCATTTTTTCTTCTTCTGCTTGTTGGTGATCTGGCTCTGAAGATCTTTTTCGATGGCCTGAAGATCTTCGATGGCCTGAAGATCTTCGGTGGCCTGAAGGAGGGAAGACTTCTCCTGCTGCCAAAGAAGACGCTCAGTTTCTAACAGATCTTCTGTTTTTTTCTGGGCTGCTTTGATCCTGTTTATCTCCGTTCTTTGCTCCTTCAACTGGTCTTGGGACACCCGGTTTCTTTTCAACATCTGCATAGCTTCCTCCTCCAATGTTTGAAGAGTAGCTATGTTCTTCAGCTGGGCATGATCGAGGTCCCTGCAGGTTTTTTCCAGGTGTGCATTGTGGGATTCCAGTTCCAGAAAATTGAGATGCTCAGCTTCTAACTGATCTTCAGTCTTTTTCAGAACTGCCAAGATCTTGCTGGTCTCTGCTCTCTGTTCGTCCAGCTGGCCTTCATGGGCTGCCTGGAATCTCTCTAGTGTCCGCTTAGCCTCCTTCTCCATTCTTCCAAAATCAGCTATGGTCTTCAGCTGGGTATGATAAAGTTCAGAGGCTTTTTTATTCTGGTCTACGAAGGAAGACTTCTCCTCTTGCCATTGTAGATCTCTATTCTTCAGCTCCTGCTCAGCCTTATCAAGAGCCGCCTTGAGCTTACTGCTGACATCTAACTGTTCATCAACTGTAGCCCGACAGAGGTTCTGAAATATCTCCATCTCCTCCTCGGTGGTAGTTTTAGGCTGAATGTGAGGCTCAGTCTCCAGCAGGTCCTGTGTTTCTTTCAGAGCTGCTGCGATCCTGTTCGTCTCCGCTCTCTGTTCTTCCATCTGGGCTTTAGAGA